>NC_091762.1:96096496-96721496 GCF_029378745.1 Bos indicus | reverse complement strand
CACCAAAACTGCAACACCCACAGCCAGTAATCGTCAACAGAATGGGCCCAATTCTCCTCCACGACAACGCCTGACTGCACATCACACAACCAATGCTTCAAAAGTTGAATGAATTGAGTTACGAAGTTTTGCCTCATCCTCCATATTCACCTGACCTCTCGCCAACTGACTACCATTTATTTTTTTTTCTAATTTTTTTAATTTAAATTTATTTATTTTAATTGGAGGCTAATTACTTTACAATATTGTATTGGTTCTGCCACACATCAACATGAATCCGCCACAGGCGCACACGTGTTCCATTTCTTCAAGCATCTTGACACCTTTTGCAGGAAAAAGGTTTCCACAACCAGCCAGAGGTAGAAAAAGCTTCCCAAGAGTTTGTCGAATCCTAAAGCACAGATTTCTATGCTACAGGAATAACAAACTTACTTCTCATTGTCAAAAATATGTTCTGTAATGGTTCTTATTTTGATTAATAAAGATGTATTTGATCCTGGTTATAATGATTTAAAATTCATGATCCCTAACCACAATTACTTTTGTACCAACCTAATAGCTTTTGCTTTCTGTAAAACTTTTGAAATCTCCTTTAAATCAGAACGATAGCCTTGCTGGGTACAGTATTCCTGGTTATAGGTTTTCCTTTTCATTATTTTAAGTATACTGTACCATTCCCTCCTAGCCTACAGAGTTTCTTCTGAAAAGTCCATCAATAGACTGATGAGAGTTCCTTTGCACATAACTCAGTCGCTCAGTCATGTCCAACTCTTCGTGATACCATGGACGGTAGCCCACCAGGCTCCTCTGTCCGTGGGGTTTCCCCACACAACAATACTGAAGTGGGTTGCCGTGCCCTCCTCCAGGGGATCTTCCCAACCCAGGGATCGAACCCCAGTCTCCCACATTGCAGGTCTCCCACATCGCAGGCAGATTGTTTACCGTCTGAGCCACCAGGGGAGCCCAAGAATACCGGAGTGGCTAGCCTATCCTTTCTCCAGGGCTGTTTCTTGACCCAGGAATAGAACCAGCGTTGCTTACATTGCAGGTGAATTCTTGACCAGCTGAACTGCCAGGGAAATTTTGTGCATAACGACTTGCTTTTAATATTCCCTCTTTATCCTTAATTTTTGACATTCATTACATTTCTTGGTGAAGTCTTCTTTGGGTTGATCCTGTTTGAAACTCTCTTTGCTTCCTGGATCTGGATGTATGTTCCTTTTCCAAGGTTAGAGAAGTTTTCAGCTATTAGGTCTTCAAATATGGTCGCTCTTCTCCCAGTGATACCCCTATAATGTGAATGACAGTAGAGGTCTCTTAAAATATCTTCATTTTTAAAATTCTCCTTTTTCTATTCATTTGAGTGGTTTCCACTACTCTATCTTCAAGTTTACTGATCTCTGTATCATGTTTGTTGTTGTTCAGTCACTAAGTCATGTTCAACTCTTTGCGACCCCATGGACTGCAGCATACCAGGCTTCCCTGTCCTTCACTATCTCCCAGAGTTCACTCAAACTCATGTCGATTGAGTCAGTGATGCCATCCAACCATCTCGTCCTCTGATGTCCCTTCTCCTCTTGCCCTCAATACTTCCCAACATCAGGGTCTTTTCCAATGGTTCGTCACATCAGGAGCCCAAAGCATTGGAACTTATGCTTCATCATCAGTCCTTCCAATGAATATTCAGGGTTGATTTCCTTTAAGATTAACTGATTTAATCTCCTTTGTGTCCAAAGGACTCTCTCTCCAGTACTACTGTCAATGTCCTCTAGTGTATTTTTAGTTCAGTCATTGTTTGGTTTTTCAGCTCTGTTTGGTTCTTCTTTATCCTTTCTCCTTGTTAAACTTCTCACCATCACCCATTCATCTCCTCAGTTCTGTGAGCATCTTTATGATCATACTTTATCAGACAAGGTTGCTTATCTCCATTTAATTATTCTTCTGGGGTTTTATCTTGTCCCTCATTTGGATCATTCTCCTCTTTTTCCTCATTTTGCCTATTTTGCTATTTTCATTCTACATATTTGGTAGGTTGGTTATGTTTACCAACCTAGGAGAAGTGTCTTTATGTAAAAGACATCCTATGGAGTTCAGCACTGATCACCAGTGCTACACGCTCTAAAGTTACCCTCTATGTGGATTATGGGAGTCCCTCTATTGTAGCAGGCTGACAACTCTTGTGCATTAATAGGTGTGGCTGGCCATCGGTTGGGTTGGTTACCAGGCCCTGACTTACACTGAGAAGGCTGCCAGCTGCTGGTGGGTGAGGCTGGGTCACAAGGTGGCTGGCTGCAGAGCCCTGGGGGTTTCTGAGACTACTGCTTTCTTACTGGTAGATGGAGCCAGGTTCTAGGGCAGCTGGCTGTGGGGCCAAGGTCTCAGAGTTAGTATGCATGCTAGTGAGTCGGGCTGCATCCCAGAGCTTTCCAGGATAGTTCCAGGGTCCTGTGTTGACCAGGTCTTGACATGGCTGACTATAGAGCTCACAGTGGTCCCTGAGCTGGTATTCACACAATGATGAGCAAGGTTGCAGCCCAGGGGGTCCCAAGGTTGGTGCTCACCTACTGCTGGGAGGAGCAAGGTCCTCAGGTCTCCAGTGACAGAACAGTATTCTGAAGCTGTTATCAGTCTGCTTGTGGGTGGGGCTAAGGTTCAGGGGGTGATAGGGCTGGTATCTGCCCACTGATGGGTAAAGCATAGCCCAGGGCCAGTGCTGGCCTACTGGTTCAGTTCAGTTCAGTTCAGTTCAGTCACTCAGTCGTGTCCGACTTTTTCAAATGCCATGGACTGCAGCACACCAAGCTTCCTTGTCCATCACCAACTCCCAGAGTATACTCCAACTCATGTCTGTTGCATTGGTGATGCCATTCAACCACTTCATCCTCTGTCGTCCCCTTCTCCTCCCACCTTCAATCTAACCACATACTAAATAATCTAACCACAGTATATTATGAGGGTAAAAACAAAAATAATTTTAAGGACACTATATTATACTGTATCAGATTTGGAGTTAGATTTGGTTTCAAATCATCATTCTGATCCTAAGGAAGATCCTTAGAAAGGAAATGGAGCCAGCATCAGGGTCTTTTCAAATGAGTCAGTTCTTTGCATCAGGTGGACAAAGTATTGGAGTTTCAGCCTCAGCATCAGTCTTTCCAATGAATATTCAGGACTGATTTCCTTTAGGATGGACTGGTTGGATCTCCTTTCCAAGGGACTCTCAAGAGTCTTCTCCAACACCACAGTTCAAAAGCATCAATTCTTTAGTGCTTAGCTTTCTTTATACTCCAACTCTCATATCCATGAGTGTTGACTACTGGAAAAACCATAGCTTTGACTAGACAGACCTTTGTTTGTAAAGTAAGGTCTCTGCTTTTTAATATGCTGTCTAGGTTGGTCATAACTTTTCTTCCAAGGAGTCTTTTAAAAATTTCATGGATGCAGTCACCATCTGCAATGATTTTGGAGCCCCAAAACATAAAATCTCACTGTTTCCATTGTTTCTTCATCTCTGTGCCATGAAGTGATGGGACAGGATGCCATGATCTTAGTTTCCTGAATCTTGAACTTTAAGACAACTTTTTCACTCTCCTCCTTTGCTTTCATCAAGGGGCTCTTTAGTTCTTCTTCACTTTCTGCCATACGGGTGGTGTCATATGCATATCTGAGGTTATTGATATTTCTCCCAGCAATCTTGATTCTTGCTTGTCCTTCATCCAGACCAGCATTTCTCATGAGGTACTCTGCATAGAAGTTAAATAAGCACAGTGACAATATACAGCCTTGATGTACTCCTTTCTCAATTTGAAACCAGTCTGTTGTTCCATGTCCGGTTCTAACTGTTGCATCCTAACCTGCATACAGATTTCTCAGGAGGCAGGTCAGGTGCTCTGGTATTTCCATCTCTTGAAGAACACAACAGTTTTTTGTGATCCACACCGTCAAAGGCTTTGGCATAGTCAATAAAGCAGAAGTAGATGTTTTTCTGGAACTCTCTTGCTTTTTCAATGATCCAGCAGATGTTGGCAATTTGATCTCTGGTTCCTCTGCCTTTACAAGCCAAATCTTGGAGTCTCTGGCTGTGGTGCCCTGGATTTCCTGGATGTGGTGTCAGCTCCTTGGTATGCAGAATGTGGGCATATGGTCTCTAATTGCAGAACTGGTGTCCCATAGCTAGAGCTGGCCCTCTGGTAGGTGGAGCCAGGTCCAGTGGCTGGCTATAGGGCCCCAGTAGTCTTGGAGCTAGTGTCAACCCACCAGTGAATGGGGTCTGGTCCTGTACCCCACTTTTTATTTTTAAATTTATGAAAACATTACAGTTTTTTTCCCAAAACAAAATGATTTTATAATTGGTCAAGTTGCATTATAACTAATATCAACCTTTATTTTGTGTTCAATTATAATTACCATATATCTACATTCCCCATCAAAGTATGTGCTCTTTGAAGCCCAGGACTCCATGATTCATCACTGTATTATAGCGGTTTACTGTATCAGTGTCTTATATATCACAGAAATTCAATAAAAATTTTCTGTGTGAATAAATAAATAAAGATTTAATTTCTATAATTACCAATACCAGCGACTTCACTTTCACTTTTCACTTTTGTGCATTGGAGAAGGAAATGGCAGTCCACTCCAGTGCTCTTGCCTGGAGAATCCCAGGGATGGTGGAGCCTGATGGACTGCCATCTATGGGGTTGCACAGAGTCGGACACAACTAACGCGACTTAGCAATTATAAATACTAATAGTAATGCATACTAAATAATCTAACCACAGTATATTATGAGGGTAAAAACAAAAATAATTTTAAGGACACTATATTATACTGTATCAGATTTGGAGTTAGATTTGGTTTCAAATCATCATTCTGATCCTAAGTAACCAATTGCCTTTGGGCATTGAACATGAGTTATATATTACAGAGAATAATAGGACAATGTCCATTCCCTAAGGGAGTTCAGAGTAAAGTAAGAAAAAATATAAACAAAAATAATCAATGGCAGTAAGAGTGACAGAGTATCATGATAACAGCCATAAAGTGCTGTCATCAGAAAGCTATTGGGAGCTTGTAGAAATTAGTCAGGTCTGCCTAGGAAGAGTCAGCAACATTTGCCTTAGATCTTGAAGAATTAAAAAATTCAGAAAATAATTTATCTCTATACTTCCTGTCCCCAGCTTCTCTTTCTTCTTCTCTTCTGTAATACATCCTATGTAGTTTTCCTAACTCTAGTTCTAGTAACTCCTCCAATCCCTTTCCAGCAGTAGCCAGAATTGTCTTCTTAAAACATAAATCCCCATGCTGTGTAGAACACTTTAGTAATTTCCCTATAAAATAAAATCCAAAATAATCCTAAATCAAATGAGTTCTTTATGATGAGGGCCCTGCTTGTCACTCTGGGCTCATTTGGGGCAACTATTCTGCTAGTACACTAAACATTAACCACAAAATCATCAAGTTCTCCCCATTTCAGGGTTTGTGTGTGTGTGTGTGTGTGTGTGTGTGTGTGTTCTCCCCATTTCAGGGTGTGTGTGTGTGTGTGTGTGCGTGTTCTCACCACTTCAGGGTTTGTGTGTGTGTGTGTGTGTGTTCTCCCCATTTCAGGGAGTGTGTGTGTGTGTGTTCTCCCCATTTCAGGGTTTGTGTGTGTCTGTGTGTGTGTTCTCACCATTTCAGGGTTTGTGTGTGTGTGTGTGTGTGTTTTATATCCTCTTCCTCTGCCTGAATTACCTCTTTACTACTCTCCACATGATCTCCAAAAAAAATTAAGTTTCATTATCACTTCATCAAGGATGCTTTCTCTGACCCTCCTACTCTTTCCAAACAGTGTTGACCCTATATCATCATATTTTTCATACATCATCTATTTATCACTATTTTGTAACCATGTGTTTATTTTCTTATTTATGTGTCCAATAGCAATTCCCCAAATAGACTCTAAATGCCCTGAGTGCTCATATCATGTGTCTTGTTCTCCCTTCATTTGCAGCACTTACCACAGTGCTTCACCCAGAATATGTGTTCATAGATATTTACTGAATAAATAAGTAGAAATAATAGCTTCCTAGAACAGAGAAAGGTCCTTGGAATAAAAAATGGACTCAATACATGTACATTGATTGACTGGATTATTTGTTGAATAAGCAGAGGCTAAAAGATATAAAAAGTGTTTGAAAATAGCATGAGGTTTAAAATGCTAGGGTTTAGGAACTATGGGGTAAATGTTGACACCTAAGGCTTAAAAGGTAAATATTCTTTCTTCCAATATCACAATGTCAGGTACATAACAATTACTTCATAAAAACTGTTGAATTAATTCTATTCATCTGATTTAAAAATAATAACAATTTAATCTTATAGAGCCATTAGAATTTAGTTTTGTCAGACTGTTTAAATTATTTCCATGCAAGCATTTCTACAAGAATATAGAATTCATTTTTCTAATCCCAGACAGAGTCAAATTGATTCATTTACTTTGCAATCATGTATAATTTAAAGAATAATTCAATTTGGCATATCAGATCAGATCAGATCAGTTGCTCAGTCGTGTCCGACTCTTTGTGACCCCATGAATCACAGCACGCCAGGCCTCCCTGTCCATCACCAACTCCCGGAGTTCACTCAGACTCACGTCCATCGAGTCGGTGATGCCATCCAGCCATCTCATCCTCTGGCGTCCCCTTCTCCTCCTGCCCCCAATCCCTCCCAGCATCACAGTCTTTTCCAATGAGTCAACTCTTCACATGAGGTGGCCAAAGTACTGGAGTTTCAGCTTTAGCATTATTCCTTCCAAAGAAATCCCAGGGCTGATCTCCTTCAGAATGGACTGGTTGGATCTCCTTGCAGTCCAAAGGACTCTCAAGAGTCTTCTCCAACACCACACTTGAAAAGCATCAATTCTTCGGCGCTCAGCCTTCTTCACAGTCCAACTCTCACATCCATACATGACCACTGGAAAAACCATAGCCTTGACTAGACGGACCTTTGCTGGCAAAGTAATGTCTCTGCTTTTGAATATGCTATCTAGGTTGGTCATAACTTTCCTTCCAAGGAGTAAGTGTCTTTTAATTTCATGGCTGCAGTCACCATCTGCAGTGATTTTGGAGCCCAGAAAAATAAAGTCTGACGCTGTTTCCACTGTTTCTCCATCTATTTCCCAGGAAGTGATGGGACCAGATGCCATGATCTTCGTTTTATGAATGTTGAGCTTTAAGCCAACTTTTTCACTCTCCACTTTCACTTTCATCAAGAGGCTTTTGAGTTCCTCTTCACTTTCTGCCATAAGGGTGGTGTCTTCTGCGTATCTGAGGTTATTGATATTTCTCCCAGCAATCTTGATTCCAGCTTGTGTTTCTTCCAGTCCAGCGTTTCTCATGATGTACTCTGCATATAAGTTAAATAAGCAGGGTGACAATATACAGCCTTGACATACTCCTTTTCCTACTTGGAACCAGTCTGTTGTTCCATGTCCAGTTCTAACTGTTGCTTCCTGACCTGCATACAAATTTCTCAAGAAGCAGATCAGGCATATCAGAAATCATTAAAATATGTTTAGAATTTAAAGCACAAGATTTTATAGCATTATTTTTTACCAAGGCTAGATCACATAAAATAGCACATGGCTGAGAATATAAGATTATATTAGAACAGTAATTTTTAATTATGGTGGACGAAGTTGCAAAGCCCAGCCTAACACTCCAAAGTTCAGTCATACCACCTTTAAGTTCATGCACCTATACAAAAAGAGAACAAAATAAAATAAAACAAAACGACCAGATATGAATGTGCACTGGCTCTCAGGTTATTAACAGTTCCCTACTTTTATTACCCTGCAAACCTCTGATAAAATTCTTCCTATAGAAGAGGCAGAACTTCTGGAATGATGATGCAAAGATATTAGTAATGCTCTCTCCATGAAAGTAATTTAATGGGGGAAAGTTGTTGTGTTTTTTTTTTTTTTTTTAAGTAACGATTTAAGTCTCTGGAATTTGTCCTAAGCCATATAGCAGATGGAAAAAAACATTTGGTAAAGAAAATCTATTAAATCTTGGTAAGAAGAGTAAGGGTCTAGAGCATTTGACCCACAACCAGCTCCTATCAGCTTTCGTCACCAGCACCTCTCCTCCTAGTTCTCATCTAAAACTACCATTTCACCTCATAAGGGGCAGATAACTGATATCTCCCCCAAAGCTTCACATTATAGGAGCTCAATTTAAGGGAAGTGTATATTAGAGGATTGGGCTCCATTTCTCCACTCAGCCAAAACTTGTAGGGTAGAAGTTTCTACCAAAAATGGAAAATAATGGGTAGGCCTGGATTGTCCCTGCCCCATCTGACACATAGAGTAAAGGTTCTGTGCCAGGAGAAGCAATATGAGAAGACCAGGTGCTACCATTCCCACTCACTACTTCATTCATAAGATATTCATAAGACAAGAGATATCACCATAAGAGAAGAAAGTCACTCTGTTTATCCACAGCCCTATAGCAGCACAGAGATTCTACACAGAAGGATAGGTAGATCATAACAACAAGAACTCTGAAACTCCACCTAAAAAGACTACGTTTATTTAGAACAAAAGTATGGAGCAAGTTGAACCTAACAGTATTGTCATGAACAATAGCAACCTTAGCGGTAAACAATTAAGAGGGATTTGGAAGCTCCAGAATACTTGAAGCAACAAGGAAAATGGCAGACCAGGCAGCAGTTTATTAGAGATAAACTAAGACAAAGAAAAAAAAAAAAAAAAGGTGTACTTTTATTGGAACAGAAAATTTACATCCAAGGGCATTGGCAAAAATACAGTAATCAGAGAGCAATCAATGATGACTAAGCACTGACTAAGAGTTGAATGTCATATAAATAGAAGCAGAACAACAAGAAACTTAATGGGTAAGTCAGAAAAAGGGACAGTCAAAAAGAGTTTGATTAAAAATCACAAAGATCTTTTATGTCTGGTGGTCAAGGAGATTGTACACACATGCAAGGCTGCACTCTATGAAGTGTAACATCAGAGAGGCTTTTCACATTGTAGAAGAAAAAAATTCAATGAATTAGCATATCCAAGTCACTAAACAAATAAGCAAACATGCAAAGAAGAATAAACCCTAGAAGGAGGGGGAAACAGTATCCAAACTGCAACAACATATTATCTCAAAAGTCAAATCTTCAACAAAATTTATGAGATATGCAGAAAAAGAGGAAAATCTGACTCAGGATAGACCAACTGCTAGGCGACAATACAAAAGCCTCTACTAAAGTTTGCAATAATACATGATATGCTTTCTGGATACAGTGGAATTGAATCAGAAATTAATACAGAGGACAATTTGGAAAATTAACAGAATATGTGAAGATCAACCAATGGAACAAGGAAGGAAATCATAAACAAAATAGAAAATACTTTGAGTTGAATAAAAAGAAAAACTCAATTACCAATTTATAAGATAAAGCTAAAGCAGTGTTTAGAGGAATATTTATAGCTACAAAGCCTTGTTTTTATAAAAATAAAGGAAAAAGAAATACCTCAAATAATAACCACCACCTTAAGAAACTAGGTAAAGAAGAGAAAACTAACTCAAATAAACCAGAAGGGAGAAAATAAAGATTAGAGTGCAAATAAATGAAACAGAAAATAGAAAAACATTAGAGAAAGTCAACAAAATCAAAAATTGGTTCATTGAAAATATCAACAAAAGAGACAAACATTTAGCTAGACTATCCAATAAAAAGAGAACAAAGACTCAAACTACTAATATCTGAGATGAAAGAGTGGCATCACTAATAATGTTACAGAATTATTATGAAAGAATTATGAAAGCATTTCATGAACAAATGTATGTCAAAAATTAGATATCCTAGAGTCAGTCCAGGTTCGATGCAGGATACAGGATGCTTGGGGTGGGTGCACTGGGATGACCCAGAGGGATGGTACGGGGAGGGAGGTGGGAGAGGGGTTCAGGATGGGGAACACATGTACACCCGTGGGGGATTCATGTTGATGTATGGCAAAACCAATACAATATTTTAAAGTAAAAAATAATAATAATAATAATAAATAATGATAAATGGTTAAAAAAATTAAAAAAAGAATGCCAAGACCACCAAAAAAAAATTAGATAACCTAGAAAGACATAATTGATTCAATAAGAAATACAAAATAAGAATATATCTAAACTGGTAAAGAGATTGAATTATGATTTATAAAATCCCATAAAAGGAAATCCAGGCTCAGATCATTTCACTAGTGAATTATATAAAAAATATAAAAAAGAAATAATGCCAGTTCTTCACAAATCATTTCTCAACTCATTCTATTAGGTAAGGATAACTACAACACAAAACCAAAAATGTTATCAGAAAACTAAAGACAAATACCTCTTATGAAGAATCCTTAGTAATAATGGTTATTATTTAAAAAACAATTTGTTATTGCCTGAAAATGTTAAATATAGAGTGATCATGTGCTCAGCAATCCCACTTCCAGGCATACACCCAAGAGAAATGAAAACATATGCTCAAAAAAAACTTGTACACAAAGTTCACAGCAGCATTATTCATAAAAGCCAAAACGTAGAAACAACCCATTAGCTGTAGAAACAATATCCATCAGCTATGAATAGATAATTAAATTATTGTAATAATATTTGGCAATAAAAACTAATAACCCATTTATAAAATCAATAAGTTCTGGAGACCTAATGTACAATATGATGACTATAGTTAATAATAACATGCTGTTTATCTGAAATTCGCTAAGAGAATAGATATCAACTGTTCTTATCCCACGTAATAAAAAATAGGGTAAAAAGATGAGGTGATTTACACTTTAATTAGCCTGATTGCAGTAGTCATTTCACTGTATATACATATACCTTAAATATATACAACTTTCATTTGTCAATCGCATCTCAGTAAATGTGAGGAAAAGAATACTTACAAATATGCAGTGCTTAGTTGCTCAGTCGTGTCCGACTCTTTGCAACACCAAAGACTGTAGCCTGCCAGGCTCCTCTATACATGGGATTCTCCAGGCAAGAACACTGGAGTGGGTTGCCTGCCCTCCTCCAGGGGATCTTCCCAACCCAGGGATCAAACCCAGGTCTCCCACACTGCAGGTGGATTCTTTACCATCTGAGCCACCAGGGATGCCCATACAAAAATCAAATCATCATATTGTTCATCTGACTCCAATATAATGTTCCACATCAATCACATCTCAATCTTTAAAACACACATACACACACACACACACACACACACACACACACACAGGAATCTACAGAGAAACAGTGATTGCCTAAAGCTTACAGGTATGGGAGAGAATGGGAAGGGACTGCTGATTGGTACAGGGTTTCTTTAGTACATTATTTAAATATTTTAAAATTATATTCGGTGATGGTTGCACAATTCCATGAATATGCTAAAAATCATTAAAATGTAAGATTTAAATAGGTGAAGTTTATGGTATGTGAATTATATCTCTAGCCTGTCTTTTTAAAAAAGGCTTTCCGGGAAAATGACAATGTGATCTACCACAGAAAACTAGAAAAACACAGGAACCTTCTCTAATCCAGACCTATGCTTCAGAATTGGGTTATATTAAACTATGCCACAAAGAGGCAGGGGAGGAGAGGGGAGTGAAGTGGGGTTGGAGAGAGTCCTGTAACATTGAAGTACCATGGTGATCCCCTTCACAGATCACTGCCTTGTCATAGAAAAGGGGCTTGCATAACTCAATAAAGCTATAAGCCATGCCATGTAGGGCCACCCAAGACAGAAGGGTCATAGCGGAGAGTGTTGACAAAACATGATCCACTGGAGGAAGGAATGGCAAACCACCACAGTATACTTGCCATGAGAATCTCATAAACTGTATAACAGAATAAAGAGATATGACATCAAAAGATGAGTCCCCCAGGCCTGAAGGTGTGCGGTATGCTACTGAGGAAGAGCAAAGAACTACTAATATTCCCAGAAGCAGCTGGGCCAAAGCAAAAACAATACCCAGTTGTGGATGTGTCTGGTGAAGAAAGTATGCTGCAAAGAACAATGTTATTGCATAGGAACCATGAATCAAGGCAAATTGAACGTGGTCAAGCAAGAGATGGTAAGAATAAACATCTACATCTTTAGGAATCAGTGAACTAAAATGGGCAGCAATGGGCAAATTTAATTCAGATGACCATTATATCTATTACTGTGGGCAAGACTCCCTTACAAGAAATGAAGTAGCCCTCATAATCAACAAAACAGGCCAAAATGCAGTACTTGCATCAAAAATGACAGAATGATCTTAGTTCGTTTCCAAGGCAAGCCATTCAACATCACAGTAATCCAAGTCTATGCCCCTATTGCTAATGCCAAAGAAGCTCAGGTTGATCAGTTCTATAAAGACCTAAAAGACCCCCGAGAACCCACACCAAAAAAAAAAAAGATGTTCTAGTCATCACTGGGGATTGGAATACAAAAGTAGGAAGTCAAGAGATAACCTGTAGTAATAGATAAGGTCAGCCTTGGAGAACAAAATGTAGTAGGGCAAAGACTAAGTGAATTCTGCCAAGAAAATGCACTAGTCATAGCAAATACCCTTTTTCAACAACATGAGAGACAACTTTACAAATGGACATCACCAAATGGTCGATTTCAATATCACACTGATACATTCTTTGTAGCCAAAGATGGAGAAGCTTATACACAATCAGCAAAAACAAGACCTGGAGCTGACTGTGGCTCAGATCATCAGCTTCTCATAGTAAAACTCAAGCTTAGACTAAAGAAAGCAGGGAAAACCAGTAGGCCAGCCAGGTAAAACTTAAATCAAATTCCCTATGAATATGCAGTAGAGGTAATGAGTAGATTCAAGGGATTAAATCTATTAAACAGTGTGCCTGAAGAACTATGGACATAAGTCCATAATATTGTACAGAAGGCAGTGAACAAAACCATCCCAAAGAAAAAGAAAACAAGAACACAAAGTGGTTATCTAAAGAGGCTTTCAGTTCAGTTCATTTCAGTTCAGTCACTCAGTCATGTCCTACTCTTTGCAACCCCATGAATTGCAGCACGCCAGGCCTCTCTGTCCATCACCAACTCCTGGAGTTCACTCAGACTCACGTCCATCGAGTCAGTGATGCCATCCAGCCATCTCATCCTCTGGCGTCCCCTTCTCCTCTTGCCCCCAATCCCTCCCAGCATCAGAGTCTTTTCCAATGAGTCAACTCTTCGCATGAGGTGGCCAAAGTACTGGAGTTTCAGCTTTAGCATCATTCCTTCCAAAGAAATCTCAGGGCTGATCTCCTTCAGAATGGACTGGTTGGATCTCCTTGCAGTCCAAGGGACTCTCAAGAGTCTTCTCCGACACCACAGTTCAAAAGCATCAATTCTTCGGCACTCAGCTTTCTTCACAGTCCAACTCTCACATCTATACATGACCACTGGAAAAACCATAGCCTTGACTAGACGGACCTTTGTTGGCAAAGTAATGTCTCTGCTTTTCAATATGCTATCTAGGTTGGTCATAACTTTTCTTCTAAGGAGTAAGCATCAGCTAAAGACAGAAGAGAAGTGAAAAACAAGGGAGAAAGGGAAAGATATATCCAGATAAATTCAGAGTTCAAAAGAACAGCACAGAGAGAAAAGAGGACCTTATTCAAAGAACAGTGCATAAAACTAGAAGAAAACAACAGAAGGGGAAAGATGAGAGATCTTTTCAGGAAAATTGGAGATACCAAGGGAACACTTCACCCAAAGGTGGGCGCAGTAAAGGAGAGAAATGGTACAGACCTAGTAGATGCTGAAGAGATCAAAAAGAGATGAACAGAATACATGGAAGAACTGTATAAAAAAGATCTTAATGAACTGGATTACTCTGATGATGTTGTCAGTCACCCAGAGCCAAACATCCTGAAGACTGAAGTCAAGTGGGCCTTAGGAAACACTGCTGTTAATAAAGCTAGAGGATGTGATGGAATTTCAGTAGAGCTATTCAAAACCCTAAAGGATGATGCCACCAAGGTGTTGCATTCAATATGTCAGCAAATCTGGAAGACCCAGAGTGGCCAACGGGACTGAAAAAGGTCAATCCTCATCCCAATTCCCAAGAAGGGTAATACTAAAGAATGTTCTAACCATTGGAAAACTGCACTCATCTCCTATGCTAGTAAGGTAATGCTTAAAATTTTGCATGATAGGCTTCAGCATTATGCAAACCAAGAACTTCCAGATGTCCAAGCTGGGTTTAGAAAAGGTAGAGGAGCCAGAGATCAAATTGCCGACATTTGCTGGATCATAGAGAAAGCCAGGGAATTCCAGAGAAATGTCTACCTCTGTTTCATTGACTATGCTACAGCCTTTGACTGTGTGGATCATAATACACTGTGGAAAGCTCTTAGAGAGATGGGAATACCAGACCATCTTACTTGTCTCCTGAGAAACCTGTATGCAGGTCAAGAAGCAACTGTTAGAACCCTGTATGGAACAACTGAATGGTTGAAGACTGAGAAATGAGTAAGACAGGGCTGTCTGCTGTCACCCTGTCCATTTAACCTATACACTGAGCACTCATGAGAAAAGCCAGGCTGGATGAGTTACAAGCTGGAATCAGGATAGGCAGGAGAAACATCAAAAACCTCAGATATGTGGATGATACCACTCTAATGGCTGAAAGTGAAGAGGAACTAAAGAGCCTCTTGATGAGAGTGAAGGAGAAGAGTGAAAGAGTTGGCTTAAAACTAAATATTAAAAAAAAAAAAAACAAAGACCATGGCATCCAGCCCCATTCAGTTATCAGTTCAGTAACTCTCTCATGTCTGACTCTTTGTGACCCCATGAACTGCAGCACACCGAGCTTTCCTGTCCCTCACCAACTCCCAGAGCTTGCTGAAACTCATATCCATCAAGCCAGTGATGCCATCCATCCTTTGTCTTTCCCTTCTCTGCCTGCCTTCAATCTTTCCCAGCATCAGGGTCATTTCCAATAGGTCGGCTCTTCAAATCAGGTGGCCAAAGTATTGGAGCTTCAGCATCAGTCCTTCCAATGGCTGACTTCTTTTTCAATTGACTGATCTGATATCCTTGCAGTCCAAGGGACTCTCTAGAGTCTTTTCCAACACCACAGTTCAAAAGCATCAATTCTTCGGCACTCAGCATTCTTTATGGTCCAATCTCACATCCATACATGACTACTAGAAAAACTATAGCTTTGACTAGATGGACCTGTGTTGGCAAAGTAATGTCCCTGCTTTTTAATATGATGTCTAGTTGGTCATACCTTTTCTTCCAAGGAGCAAGCGTATTTTAATCCCATCTCTACAGTCACCATCTGCAATGATTTTGGAGACCAAGAAAATAAAGTCTGACACAGTTTCCATTATTTACCCATCGATTTGCCATGAAGTGATGGAACCAGATGCCATGATCTTAGCTTTCTGAATGCTGAGGTTTAAGCCAAATTTTTCACTCTCCTCTTTCACTTTTATCAAGAGGCTATTTAGTTCCTCTTCGCATATCTGAATATCTGCTGAGGTTATTGATATTTCTCCCAGCAATCTTGATTCCAGCCTGTGCTTCATCTAGCCCAGCATTTCTCATGATGTACTCTGCATATAAGTTAAATAAGCAGAGTGACAATATACAGCCTTGACGTACTCCTTTCCCAATTTGGAACCAGTCTGTTGTTCCTTGTCCGGTTCTAACTGTTGCTTCTTGACCTGCATACAGATTTCTCAAGAGGCAGGTAAAGTGGTCTGGGATTCCAATCTCCTGAAGAACTTTTCACAGTTTGTTGTGATCCACACAGTCAAAGGCTTTGGCATAGACAATGAAGCAGAAGTAGATATTTTTCTGGAACTCTCTTGCTTTTTCAGTGATCCAATAGATGTTGGCAATTTGATCTCTGGTCCCTCTGCCTTTTCTAAATTCAGCTTGAACATCTGGAATTTCTCGGTTCATATACTGTACTGTTGAAGCCTGGCTTGGAGAATTTTGAGCATTTCTTTGCTAGCGTGTGAAATGAGTATAATTGTGTGGTAGTTTGAACATTCTTTGGTATTGACTTTCTTTGGGATTGGAATGATAATTAATCTTTTCCAGTCCTGTGGCCACTGCTGAGTTTTCCAAATTTGCTGACACATTAAGTGTAGCACTTTAACAGCACCATCTTTCAGGAATTGAAAAGTTCAACTGGAATTCCATCACCTCCACTAACTTTGTTTGTAGTGATGCTTCCTAAGGCCCACTTGACTTCTCATTCCAGGATGTCTGGCTCTAGGTGAGTGATCACACCATTGTGGTTGTTGGAGTCATTAAGATCTTTTCTGTATAGTTCTGTATAT
Organism: Bos indicus; assembly: GCF_029378745.1. Classification (NCBI taxonomy): domain Eukaryota; kingdom Metazoa; phylum Chordata; class Mammalia; order Artiodactyla; family Bovidae; genus Bos; species Bos indicus. Next base: position 96,705,159 of record NC_091762.1, on the reverse strand, counting down.
TCTTGCCACCTCTTCTTAATATCTTCTGCTTCTGTTAGGTCCATACCATTAGGCCTGGCCCCATTACTTCATGGCAAACAGAAAAGGAAAAGGTGGTAGTAGTGACAGATTTCCTCTTCTTGGGCTCTAAAATCACTGCAGATGGTGACTGCAGGCATGAAATCAGAAGACAATTGCTCCTTGGCAGGAAAGCTATGACAAACGCAGACAGTGTGTTGAAAAGCAGAAACATTACTTTGCTGACTAAGGTCTGTATAGTCAAGGCCATGGTCTTCCCAGTGGTCATGTGTGGTTGTGAGAGCTGGACCATAAAGAAAGCATAACAACAAAGAATCGATTACTTTGAACTGCAGTGCTTGAAAAGACTCCTGAAAGTCCCTTGGACAAGGAGATCAAACCAGTTAATCTTAAGGGAATTCAACCCTGAATATTCACTGGAAGGACTGATGCTGAAGCTGAAGCTCCAGTACTTTGGTCACCTGATGTAAACAGCCAACTCGTTGGAAAAGTCCCTGATGCTGAGAAAGATTGAGGGCAGCAGGAGAAGAGGAAGTAAAAGGATGAGCTGATTGGATGGCATCACCGATGCAATGGACATGAACTTGGGCAAACTTCAGGAGATGGTGAGGGACAGGGAGGCCTGGCGTACTGCAGCCCACGGGGTCACAAAGAGTTAGACACAACTGGGTGACTGAACAACAACAACAACAACCATGGCTTTATGGGCTTCCCCAGTGGCTCAGCGGTAAAGAGTCCACCTGCAGTGCAGGAAAACAAAGCATTTATAATGTCATTATATTCAAACTTTGCTGAACACCACTAATTCAAAAATTTGTTATTAATATCCTAATTCAGGATAGCGATGACACCAGTGTATTCTGAGATGATATACAATGGATTTCTAACCCTATTGCGGGCTTCCTTGATGGCTCAGTTGGTAAAGAATCTGCCTATTGCAAATTCTATAACCCAAATAGAATCTCATCTAACAACATTTGAAAACTACTTGCAGATATTTTTAGTTTCACATACCACCTGCTCAAGATTCTGCCCCCTCTGTAACTTTCCGTTAGGAAGAATGCCAAGACAACAAACTAGAAGGAAATTTTACAAAAGTCAGTACTGTCATAGAGTACCTCTCAAAATTACTGAAATAAATAAGCATAACTCTAGAGTACATAGAAAATGCCAGGAAAAAAAAAAAAAAAAAAACATGTTTTCTCAGGCTAGACCCACAAAAGTTATGGGAAAATGTGTAAGGAATAAAGAGGGAACTTCGTTTCATATGACAGTTTGTTAGTCTCAAAGACATTATCAAATGTGAGGACAAAATATTACATACAGCTTTTATCCATTCCACTGATGTTCTTCCAAAATATCCCAGAAAACACAGGTAAACATTTTTCTGGTTTCAAGTATGTGAAAGGCGCTCAGTTGTGTCCAACTGTTTGTGACCCCATGGTCTATATGATCCATGGAGTTCTCCAGGCCAGAATACTGGAGTGGGTAGCCTTTCCCTTCTCCAGGGTAGCTTCCCAACCCAGGGACCGAACCCAACAATATATAAATAAATGCACGAACAAATAAAATAAAACCCCCAAATTCCACTGTGCAGAGAAAATCTTTGCTCATATCAGGGGTTATCTTCTTCATATATTTTTCCATATTCATATTTTACATGGTTGAGATTAAAATATGTATACAGTGCCACAATCTCTTTTAATTTAATATTATATCCTATGGGTATGAGCTATCTATAGCTCCATTATAAATTAATTTTGAACTTAGCAACTTAAAACAACAAATATTTATTATTTCACAGCATTTATTGGTCTCTCAGATAAACCCTTTCCTACCTTGGATTTCTACTGAGTGACAATATCACTGACCTTCTTATATGACCTATTCTTTCATTGAGAGAACTGGTGAAGCACATGTTTAAAACCTTTAGAGAGCCTTTTGTCTAACTTAGTATTATATTCTTTTATCTTCCTTAGGTCTCAAAAAAGGATTTTCAGTCATATCCTCAGTTTTATCTCTAGACCAAGTTTTTCTGAGAGTACCCTGTATTTCATCTTTACCAGGAAGGATTAATTTTAGAATCATTTGCCATCCAGAAAGCCTGAGAATTTTTTAAACCATCAAGTCCTGGCTCTTTCATGTTTTACAGTCTTTCCTTTAGTTGGTCTCTCCTCAAATTTTACTATAAGAAACAAGAAAATCCAGGAAGTACCTTATACCTAGAAATCTCCTTAGCCACATCACTCAGTTCATTTAGTGCATTTTCTACCTTCCACATAACTGTAGCGACAGTGTTATAAATGTTCTGGTACTGTATAACATGAATTTTCTTTCCACCAGTTTCCTATAAAAGTTTTCTCCACTTTCCTTCGTGTTCTCATCTGAAGCCTTCTCAAAGGTAGTCTTATTTCTACACTATCTTCACGGCTAAATAAAATTTCACTGACACTGAATGAAGTCCTTTAGTAGCAGAGGAGAGGAGGTAAAGAGGTCCAGCCCAGCCTGAGTATAGATACCTTTTGAATATTTCATTAACACTGATGGAATCCAACTGAGAAAAAATAAACTGGTAAGCTGCTGCTATTGTTTAGTTGCTAAGTCATGTCTGACTCTTTGCAATTCCTGGACTATAACCCACAAGGCTCCTCTGTCCATGGGATTTCCCAGGCAAGAATACTGCAGTATGTTGCTATTTCCTTCTCCAGGGGATCTTCCTGACCTAGGGATGGAACTCATGTCTCCTGCTTGTCAGGTGGATTCTTTACTGCTGAGCCATCAGGGAAGCCCCCAACTGATGAGTATCAAGTGGTAAAGTAACCTAACTTAGACTCAACAAAGACTAAAACCAATCCGAGATAAGATCTTAAGGATACACACAGTTTGAAGTTCCCAAGATTATGCCCAGTTTTGGGAGTTCACTAGAAAAAACTCAGAGAATTCAAAAGAAGTTATACCCACAATTAAAGTTTATTACACTGAAAAGAATCAAAGAAAATTAGCAAAGGGAAAATGCACACGGGATGAAGTCTTGAGGAAACCAAGCACACACTTCTAATAGCACTCTCCCACACAGGACACACTTAATTCCTCCACCAATGAATTATGATAGTACATGAGAAGTATTGTCTACCAGGGAAGTTCCACCAAGCCTAGGAACACTGAGTTTTTTAGAGTAATTGATCAACAAGGCTCCATAAATTACATCTTTTACATAAACTATCTAGACAAGCTAATAAAGTGTTCTGTAATATAATGTTCTATGTAGTAAAACTCTAATACTTTGGCCACCTGATGCAAAGAACTGACTCATCTGAAAAAAATCCTGATGCTGGGAATGATTGAACGTGGGAGGAGAAGGGAATGACAGAGGATGAGATGCTTGGATGGCATCACCGACTCAATGGACATGAATTTGAGTAAGCTTCATGAGCTGGTGATGGACAGGGAAGCCTGGCCACAACTGAGAGACTGAACTGAACTGAACTGAACTGGCATCAAGCATGCAAAACATTATTAGAACATTTCAAAAGTATTCTAGGAGGTAGATTCCTAGTCACAAAAGAAAGTCCTTCATGGTAATGTATGAGGTGTAAGAAACTCCTGCTTGCTGAGTTAACTCTTTCTTTCACAAGTCTCAATTTAGTGGGGCTTCCATGGCGGCTCTAGTAGTAAAGAACACGCCTGCCAATTCAGGTGACATAAGAGACATGGGTTTGATCCCTGGGTCGGGAAGATCCCCTGGAGGAGGGCATGGCAACCCACTCCCGTATTCTTGCCTGGAGAATCCTATGGACAGAAGAGACTGGCGGGCTATAGTGTATAGGGTTGCAAAGAGACAGACATGACTGAAGCAATGTGTCACACACATACGGGAAGCAGCTTAGACTTTCCAAAGATCTGCCCTTATAAAGAATACAACTAAGTTTATGTAAGTTCAAAGTAATTCACCAGTATTTGAACTTATACTAGTATCAAAATGCATCTCCTCAGAGTGTGAGAAAAGAACTAAGAGTTTTTACAATATATCATTCACAATATCCAGTTTACAACACAGTACTATAGAGAGAACTATGAAAAGAAAAAAAAAAATGCAGTCAGTATAGGCCAACACTGAGATGGCTCAGATTTTATCTTTAGAAAACAAAGAAAATATTATAAATATATTCAAATAACTAAAGGAAAATCTTTAAGAATTTTAAAAAGATATAGTTTTCAGGAAAAAAAAAAAGAGATAAAATCTTATACAGAAAACTGGAATTATAAAAACAACCAACTGGAAATTGTGGAATAAAACCTTACAATGCTGTAAATAAAAAATCTACTGACTGGGCTTTAAGCATTCAATTGAAAATGTCAGGATAAAGAGACATCATTAAAATACTTCATCTGAAAAACAGAGATAAAGTTGAAAAAAATTTACATACCTTCAGGGATCCATGGGAAAATAATGAACATGTAATAAGAGTTCCAGAAAGAACAGTGAATAAAAATGTGGCAAAAAAATTTTTAAGACATAATCCTTAAGTTTTTCCAAATCTAATGAAAAACAATTTACATATCTAAAAAGCTCAGTAAACCCCAAGTACGATATACAGACATGCAAAAAAAAATAAGTATAACACAGATATATTGTCAAATTGTGTAAAACCAAAGATAAAAAGTCTTAAAGGCACAAAGAGGGAAGAACTGCATACAGGACACCAATTATATGAAAAATAGTTGAATTCTCATGAGAAACAATGGCGATTATAAGACAATGAAGTAATATCATTAGTGTTAAAATACACACAAAAATAATCATGTGAACTCAGAATTCTATGTCACATGAAAATATTCTTCAAGAGCAAGGGTGAAATAAATACAATTTCATAAAACAAAAGCTGAGATTTAGTACAAGAAAAATCAGACCTGCACTACAAGAATCTGTAAAAGGTTGACAGAAACTGCAAGCTATATGAAGAAAAGTTAGCTGGAAACTTGGATCTACAGAAAAGAATGAGAAAAACTAGAAGTTGTGGGCTTTTTAACTATGTTTTTGAATTTATAATTTAATATACTTAAAGGTCAACTCACCGAAGCCAAAATATTAACAATATAAAGAAAGGTTTATGATGTATTAAAGAAAAAAGATAAAAAATATCCAAAAGATGAGGACAATGCCAGTAAATGGAATTAGACTATTACACGATTTACAATGTTCCAAGTGTGAAGCAGGAAGAATGAAGCATTGAATGTGAAGGGAGAAGCAACAAGTATGAAAGTGTGAAGTGAAAATATAGACTCTAAACAGACTTTGAAAAGTTAGGGATACACATTGTTAGCTCTAGAGCAACCACAATAGGTAGATAGATAGATAGAAATATAGCAAAGAAACAAGTAGAAAAAAACAAAATAGAACAGTAAATACATGCTTATACATATACATGTTAATGCATACTGTGAAATTAAGGATAATTTTTATACTACTTTATATATTTTAACAGTTCACTACAATCTCAACTAAGATTTCCAAATGTTGTTTGCTATTACCTCCAAATCAGTCTCTTTCCTAAACCTCTTCAACTGTTTCCCAGTTCACAGCAAATGAAATGCAAAGCCTTTACTACTATAGCCAATGAGCTACCACACAATCTAGTTAATCTGTCTATTTTTCCAGTTTCATCTTTAGCCACCCCTTCGCCTATTCACTTCTCATCTTTTTAGTTATGAGAACTGTTTCCGCATCTAAACTTTTTTCCATGCTTCTCCATCCCTGCCTTTTCATGGATGCCTCTTTACCTTTCAGATGCCAGTTTAAGGTTTATCTCATCACGAATGCTTTTTCTAATTACCCTAAAAGTTTGTATTAAATTTCTATCACTGAATTCCCTTTACTTCCACAACATGCCATTATATACACTTGTTAACTTCTCATTGACTTTTTCTCACCAGATTGTAGCTCATTTTTCTTTACTGGTGTATACCCCTTGCATAGCACTGTGCACAAAACATAGAATGTACTCAATAAAACTGTTAAATAAATGGCATGTGTAAAAACCTACAACACCAATGGCTCCAACTAAGTTTTCTTCTTATGAAATCACTACAAACAATCATAATACAATTTGCATGCCCTGTAGCTTCATGGATATATTTTCCTGAGTAATTTTCATCATTTTTCTTCTTTTTTATAAATAGCAAGAGCATAGCTGGAGAGAATTCGTTCAGCAGAAGGAATGGCTTCAGTGGAGCCATGTTTATACATTAGCAATAGCACTCATACATTTATGCTAGGAAAAAAACCTGCTCATTTATAATTACAACTGCTGCTACTGCTAAGTCATGTCAGTCATGTCCGACACTGTACTATCCCATAGACAGCAGCCCATCAGGCTCCCCTGTCCCTGGGATTCTCCAGGCAAGAACACTGGGGTGGGTTGCCATTTCCTTCTCCAATGCATGAAAATTAAAAGTGAAAGTGAAGCACTTTCACTCAGTCGTGTCCAACTCTTCACGACCCCATGGACTGCAGCATACCAGGCTCCTCCGTCCATGGGATTTTCCAGGCAAGAGTGCTGGAGTAGGTTGCAACTGCCTTCTCCAAATTACAACAGAAAAAAAATCAATTTTCTTCAGTTGATAGATAGTAAGTATAGTAAAAGGTAGCAACTACACAAGAATGACAGTCTGTAACTGATGGTAACTATAGAAATTAAAATGTATGTGTTTAAGCCAAAAGCAAAATAGATCATATACAATAAGCACTTAAACTTTGAAGAACAGCCAAATGGTAGTTCATAGGGATAAAAAGAAACAGAATAATTATGGTCTCCTAATTGTTATAAATCACTTTTAAAAAACATGTAGAAATCACTGAAAGAAAAAAGAAAATGAGATGCTTTATACGGCTCTATTGGCAAGCAGTATATTTGGCCTTTATGTGTTTGTTTGATACATAAATTGATTCTCCCCTTTCTCACCCTAGGTGTTTATATTTCATCTGAACTGTTAAAATGCTGCCATCATTGGTCTCCAAGATACAAGCCTTACCAACCACAAATGTGAAACCTCCATACTGCTTGAATGCCAATATTCCCAGTAGGAAGGGAAGAGGAACATGGGACAAATTCAATAGGTATAGGCATGAGAGTGAAAGTGAAGTCACTCAGTGACGTCCGACTCTTTACGACCCCATGGACTGTAGCCTTCCAGGCTTCTCAGTCCATGGAATTTTCCAGGCAAGTGTACTGGAGTGGGTTGCCATTTCCTTCTCCACCAACCACAAATGTGAAACCTCCATACTGCTGGAATGCCAATACTCCTAGTAGGAAGGGAGGAGGAACATGGGACAAATTCAATAGGTATAGACATAGAACAGACTTAAGCTGTAAATAAGGTACTTACTAGCCTGCTTAAATTGGACAAATAATTTAATCTTACTGGATTGCTTAATGATAATAATAATATTTATTTCACATTGATGTACCAAGGAGAAATTATCAATGCATATGTAAAAGCATTCAAAAAGGTAAGGTGCTCAATCATTATTTGTTGCATTAATGAACACCATTTGGCCAAATAATGGAAATCCATAGCTTTCTATCTCCTTATTTTTATTTAGAGCACCCATTATCACCTGCAATTCAGATGATATGTAAATTTAAATGTAAATAATTTTATATAATATCTGCTGGATCATGAAAAAAGCAAGAGAGTTCCAGAAAAACATCTATTTCTGCTTTCTTGACTATGCCAAAGCCTTTGACTGTGTGGATCACAATAAACTGTGGAAAATTCTGAAAGAGATGGGAATACCAGACCACCTGATCTGCCTCTTGAGAAATTTATATGCAGGTCAGGAAGCAACAGTTAGAACTGGATATGGAACAACAGACTGGTTCCAAATAGGAAAAGGAGTATGTCAAGGCTGTATATTGTCACTCTGCTTATTTAACTTATATGCAGAGTACATCATGAGAAACGCTGGACTGGAAGAAACACAAGCTGGAATCAAGATTGCCAGGAGAAATATCAATAACCTCAGCTATGCAGATGACACCACCCTTATGGCAGAAAGTGAAGAGGAACTCAAAAGCCTCTTGATGAAAGTGAAAGAGGAGAGCGAAAAAGTTGGCTTAAGGTTCAACATTCAGAAAACGAAGATCATGGCATCCGGTCCCATCATTTCATGGCAAATAGATGGGGAAACAGTGGAAACAGTGTCAGACTTTATTTTTCTGGGCTCCAAAATCACTGCAGATGGTGACTGCAGCCATGAAATTAAAAGATGCCTACTCCTTGGAAGGAAAATTATGACCAACCTAGATAGCATATTCAAAAGCAGAGACATTACTTTGCCAACAAAGGTTCGTCTAGTCAGGGCTATGGTTTTTCCTGTGGTCATGTATGGATGTGAGAATTGGACTGTGAAGAAGGCTGAGCGCTGAAGAATTGATGCTTTTGAACTGTGGTATTGGAGAAGACTCTTGAGAGTCCCTTGGACTGCAAGGAGATCCAACCAGTCCATTCTGAAGGAGATCATCCCTGAGATTTCTTTGGAAGGAATGATGCTAAAGCTGAAACTCCAGTACTTTGGCCACCTCATGTGAAGAGTTAACTCGTTGGAAAAGACTCTGATGCTGGGAGGGATTGAGGGCAAGAGGAGAAGGGGACACCAGAGCATGAGATGGCTGAATGGCATCACTGACTCGATGGACATGAGTCTGAGTGAACTCTGGGAGTTGGTGATGGACAGGGAGGCCTGGCGTGCTGTGATTCATGGGGTCGCAAAGAGTCGGACACGACTGAGTGACTGATATGATCTGATCTGATCTGATATATTTATAGAATATTCAACTACATATTATAATGTATATTTATGGACTCAAATACATATCATATTACATATTATATATATATATATATATATATAATACATATGCTGTATTATACAATACAATACAAAACATAGACAATCTCCCATCCACAAGAATATCAGGTCTATAAGAGCAGGAACTTTATCAGTTTGGGTGACAGCTATACACTCAGAGCCTAGAATCCTATCTGACATATAGCTGGCACTCAAAATTCCTAGCTTTAACCTCTTTAGGTAATACTCATCAAGTGGGTCTTCCTTGATAGCTCAGTTGGTAAAGAATCCATCTGCAATGCAGGAGACCATGGTTCAGTTCTCTGGTGGCTCAGTGGCAAAGAATCTGCCTGCAATGCAGGAGACTTGGGTTCAATCCCTGGATCAGGAAGATCCCCTGGAGGAGGGCATGGCTAACCACTCCAGTACTCTTGTCTAGAGAACTGCATGGACAAAGGGAGCCTGGTGGGTTGTAGTCCATAGAGTCGCATAGAGTGGAACACGACTGAAGCGACTAAGCACCAAGAGCAATATACATCAACTACAACATTAAGTCTAAACAGATTACCATAGCATTGAAGGCATCTTGCTGCTGCTGCTGCTAAGTCACTTCAGTCATGTCGGACTCTGTGCGACCCCATAGACGGCAGCCCACCAGGCTCCCCCATCCCTGGGATTCTCCAGGCAAGAACACTGGAGTGGGTTGCCATTTCCTTCTCCAATGCATGAAAGTGAAAAGTGAAAATGAAGTCTCGCAGTCGTGTCCGACTCTTCGCAACCCCATGGACTGCAGCCTACCAGGCTCCTCCATCCATGGGATTTTCCAGGCAAGAGTACTGGAGTGAGGTGCCATTGCCTTCTCCATGAAGGCATCTTATTTAACACTAAATGGCTTTCCAGCTTCTCCGACTATACTCCTCCATAGTCAGTCGTTAGGCACACCAATTTTGCTCATTTGCTTTCTTAAACACTGAATATGCTGGAATGGTCCAAGACAGATGATACTTCTGTACTAGGATGATGATAATACAACTGGAGAGAAGCATTCAGAATGCTGAAATGCTTTGTAGGTAAAATGAATGGAAATTACAGATGGATAAAATAGCATCAGTGAGTGAAAGGGAAGACTAGTTAACTTTAATATTTCTGGCTTGAAAAACTATGTGAACAGAGGAAAGATGAAGTTGTAGATATGGGTTCCAGTGAGAAAATCTAGAATTCTATTTTAGATCTCATTATTTTTGAGATGTCTGTGAGAATCCAAGTGAATATGTCAATCAGATAATTGAACATGTAGTTAGTTTAAGAGAGGAGGTCCAGGAAATTCAAATTCAGGATTTATAAATAGAAGGAAACAAAAAAGAGAGAAAAAAAGTGCCCAAAACCATGATCTGAGGAACTCATAACACTTAAGGGCTGAATAGTAGCAAAAGCATCCAACAAAAGAAACTGAGAAGGAGCAGTCCTGTGTGATTCAGGAGAAACCAGAAGAATGAGTTGATGCAGAGTCCAAGGAAGAAGTCTGACTCAATAGGAAAGAGGAGTCAATGATGTTGAAAGCTATTGAGATCAATTACTGTGAAGGCAGAAGTGTAAATTTAGCCACATAGTAGTCACTGATGATTTGACAAGAACAGTTTCAGTGGAGTAATGAGAGTGGAAAATAGACTGGAATGAGATGAAAAATAAAAGGGAAGCAAGAGAGTGTGATAGTATTTGGAAAAGTTTTTGCTCCTTCAGAACACAGGCCCTCTGCAAGTTGAAGACAAGCATCATCACCACTAAATAGAAAATACTGTTAATCTTTTCCCAGTTCTTTAAAAATTATTGTGCAGAATTTCTCCTATAGCATGGAAATTGAAACTGATTAGTAAAAATGAATTCTTAGTTTTGCCTTATGAAATTCTAATCAACCGACTGTGTAGCTGTGAAAATCAAGAATATCTTGGTTATTTGGGGAAACATTACTGAAACCTTACCAAATATATTTAGTTTTATCAATCCTTCATGCATACCAGGAGTGCCTACATAAGGTCTCCCCAATAAATAGTGTTGGACATGTTTAATATTAATATCACTCAGTTCAGTTCAGTTAGGTCACTAGATTGTGTCCGACTCTTTGCAGCCCCATGAATCGCAGCATGCCAGGCCTCCCTGTCCATCACCAACTCCCAGAGTTCACTCAAACTCACGTCCATCGAGTCGGTGATGCCATCCAGCCATCTCATCCTCTGTCTCCCCTTCTCCTCCTGTCCCCTAGGCTCTAGGTGAGTGATCACACCATAGTGATTATCTTGGTCATGAAGATCTTTTTTGTACAGTTCTTCCATGTATTCTTGCCACCTCTTCTTAATATCTTCTGCTTCTGTTAGGGTCATACCATTTCTGTCCTTTATCGAGCCCATCTTTGCATGAAATGTTCCCTTGGTATCTCTAATTTTCTTGACGAGATCTCTAGTCTTTCCCATTCTGTTGTTTTCCTCTATTTCTTTGCATTGATTGCTGAAGAAGGCTTTCCTATCTCTCCTTGCTATTCTTTGGAACTCTGCATTCAGATGGGTATATCTTTCCTTTTCTCCTTTGCTTTTCACTTCTCTTCTTTTCACAGCTATTTGTAAGGCCTCCCCAGACAACCATTTTGCTTTTTTGCATTTCTTTTCCATGGTGATGGTCTTGACCCCTGTCTCCTGTACAATGTCACAAATCTCCATCCATAGTTCATCAGGCACTCTATCTATCAGATCTAGCCCCTTAAATCTATTTCTCACTTCCACTGTATAATCATAAGGGATTTGATTTAGGTTATACCTGAATGGTCTAGTATTACTAGGACAACTCTATTTGGAGCTAGGAGAAGCTAGCAGGACACTTAGACCTGATGCCATCCACTGTTCAAACACTCTGTTACCTTCTACAGACAGAAATACAGCCATATCTTTACTCTCCTGAGGCTGAATGGAAGATTCCTCTCGCATCTTTATCTGAAATACATTTTTACTACCTATTATTAAACTCACCTCCTCACTTTCTAAAATTAATACTCCATGTTTCAATTAAGTATTTACTATTTATAGGCTAGATATCTCAGTTTATCTTGAGCCAGGGTCATAGAGAATTTCCCTGACTCAGCATTATTTTATAAAGCACCTAGAACGTTCCATATGAGACTTCCCCGGTGGCTCAGTGGTCAAAAATTCACCTGTCAATGCAGGAGACATGAGTTTGATCCCTGGGTCAGGAAGATCCGCTGGAGAAGGAAATGGCAACTGACTCCAGCATTTTGGCCTGGGAAATACCATGAACAGAGGAGACTAGCAGGCTATAGTCCATGGGGTGGCAAAGAGGAGGACACAACTTAATGACTAAACAACAACATGTTCCATATACTATGTTCAGTACTATGGATAAAATGTAAACACAATTCAGTCCTTGCTCAGAGATTCTAAATTAACTGGAAAAAATAGACAGGCATAGACAATGCAAATACTGGATTACAAATTTCTTAAAAGAAATAGACCAAGAACCCAAGGTTTTGTTTTGTTTCTTCCCCTACACACATTCTATTTTTTACCTTAATTTTTACTATCCTTAATGATAACAAAGTTAATTGTACATGTTAAACTTCCAGGGTTATTTCAGCTTCAAAAATTAATATAAAATAACCATAAACAAAAACCAAGTGACATTTCACTTTTTAAAAAGGAACTGATTTATTTTCAGTTGAATTATAAACATTTTAAGGTCTTTCCACAAAAGAAGAGGAAATAAATTTTTCACAAGGCATCTAAATTTATATTGTAATTCATTGAAGATTCACATCTCATCTGTGAGGTAAATATGATTTTTCTCCATTTTAGGTGAGAATATTATTTTCAGAGCAGTAGGCAATTGCACCCCACTCCAGTGTTCTTGCCTGGAGAATCCCAGGGATGGGAGAGCCTGGTGGGCCGCTGTCTATGGGGTCGCACAGGGTCGGACACGACTGAAGCAGCTTAGCAGCAGCAGCAGTAACATTCAAGGTTATGGAGCTGTTGGCGTTAAGAGAGCTAGGATTCTAAATCTAAGAAAATGCTAAATATTCTACTATACAATACTATAAATTAATTGCCATCAGTATTGAGGAATCGTGGTGCTGGAGCTGCCACCACTGGAGCAACTGTAAGGAGATACCCCACGTCCAAGGGCAGAAAAGCCACAGCAAGATGATAGGCTCTGGAGCGGTGGCTGCGTGGCACTGGGACGACTTTGAGAAGCTATCCCACCTCCAAGGGCAAAGGAGAAGCCCCAGCAAGACAGCTGGAGGGGCGAAATCGTGTTTAGAATAAAACCCCATAACTGTCAGAGACACTCAGAGCGCTCAAATATACCTTGTGTGCACCAAGACCCAGAGACCCCACAGAGACTGAGGCAGAACTGTGAGTGTCTCCTGAGAAGGTATAGGACAGCAGTGAACTGCTGCTGGGGCAGGGGCTCTTGGTGCAGTAGACCTGGGTACAGCATAAGCTGTCTTGAAGGAGGTCACCATTAACCCACCAGAGAGCTGCCAGAACTTACACTGGACTGGGAAATGGACTTTTGAAGGGCACAAACAGAACCTTGTGAGCACCAGGACCCACGAGAAAGGAGAAGTGACCCCACAAGAGACTGACCCAGACTTGCCCGTGAGTGTCGAGGAGTCTCTGGTGGACGTGTGGGTCAGCAGCAGCCTGCTGCAGGGTTGAAGGCACTGAATGTAGCCACGGGTGCATGGGACCTTTGGAAGAAGGTCAAAATTATTTTCATTACCTCCACCATAGTTTCACATCAGGTCAAATAACAGGGAGGGAACCACAGCCCCACCTTTCAACAGGAAATTGGATTAAAGATTTACTGAGCATGGCCCTGCGCATCAGAACAAGACCCAGTTTCCCCCTTAGTCAGTCTCTCCCATCAGGAAATTACATAAGCCTCTTATCCTTCTTCAGCAGAGGGCAGACAGACTGAAAACCACAATCACAAAAAACTAACCAATCTTATCAAGTGGACCACAGCCTTGTCTAACTCAGTGAAACTATGAGCCATGCCATGTAGAGAAAACCAAAGACGGATGGGTCATGGTGTAGAGTCCTGACAAAACGAATTCCACTGGAGAAGGTAATGGCAAACCACTTCAGTACTCTTGCCTTGAGAACCCCATGAACAGTATGAAAATGCAAAAAGATAGGACACTGAAAGATGAACTCCTCATACCGGTAGGGGCCCAATATGCTCCTGGAGATCAGTGGAGAATTAACTCCAGAAAGAATGAAGAGACAAAGCCAAACCAAAAACAACACCCAGCAGTGGAGGTGACTGGTGATGGAAGTAAAGTCTGATGCTGTAAAGAGCAATATTGCATAATAACCTGGAATGTTAGGTCCATGAATCAAGGCAAATTGGAAGTGGTCAAACAGGAGAGGGCAAGAGTAAACATTGACATTATAGGAATCAGTGAACTAAAATGGACTGGAATGGGTGAATTTAATTCAAATGACCATTATATCTACTACTGCGGGCAAGAATCCCTTAGAAGAAATGGAGTAGCCATCATAGTCAACAAGAGTCTGAAATGCAGTACTTGGATCTCAAAAACCACAGAATGATCTTTGTTCATTTCCAAGGCAAACAGTTCAATATCACATTAATCCAAGTCTATACCCCTACCAGTAATGCTGAAGAAGGTGAAGACCTACAAGACCTTTTAGAATTACACTCAAAAATATTATAGGGGACTGGAATGCCAAAGTAGGAAGTGAAGAAATACCTGGAGTAATGGGCAAATTTGGCCTTGGAGTACAGAATGAGGAAGGCAATGGCTAACAGAGTTTTGCCAAGAGAATGCACTGGTCACAGCAAACACTCTCTTCTAACAACACAAGAGAAGACTCTACACATGGATGTCACCAGATGGTCAACATCAAAATCAGCCAAAGATAGAGAAGCTCTTCGACTTAAATTGAAGAAAGTAGAGAAAACCACTAGACCATTCAGATATGACCTAAATCAGATCCTTTACAATTATACAGGGGAAGTGACAGATAGATTCAAGGGATTAGATCGTATTTAAGAGCGCCTGAAGAAGTATGGACAGAGATTTGTGACACTGTACAGGAGGCAGTGATCAAGACCATCCCCAAGAAAAAGAAATGCAAAAAGGCAAAATGGTTGTCTGAGGGGGCCTTACAAACAGCTATGAAAAAAAGAGAACCAAAAGGTAAAGGAGAAAAGGAAAGATATACCCATTTGAATGCCGAGTTCCAAAAAATAGCAAGGAGAGATAAGAAAACCTTCCTCAGTTATCGATCAGTGCAAAGAAATAGAGGAAAACAATAGAATGGGAAAGACTAGAGATCTCTTCAAGAAAATTGGAGATACCAAGGGAATTTTTCATGCAAAGATAGGCTCAATAAAGGACACAAATGGTATGGACCTAACAGAAACAAAAGATTTTTTTTTTTTAATGTAGATTTATTTATTTTAATTAGAGGCTAATTACTTCACAATATTGTATTGGTTTTGCCATACATCAACATGAATCCACCACAGGTGTACACGTGTTCCCCATCCTGAACCCCCCACCCACCTCCCTCCCCATACCATCCCTCTGGGTCATCCCAGTGCACCAGCCCCAAGCATCCTGTGTCATGCATCGAACCTGGACTGGTGATTTGTTTCATATATGATAACATACATGTTTCAATGCCATTCTCCCAAATCATCCCCCCCCTCCCTCTCCCACAGAGTCCAAAAGACTGTTCTATACATCTGTGTCTCTTTTGCTGTCTCGCATACAGGGTTATCGTTACCATCTTTCTAAATTCCATATACATGCATTAGGATACTGTGTTGATGTTTTTCTTTCTGGCTTACTTCACTCTGTATAATAGGCTCCAGTTTCATCAACCTCATTAGAACTGATTCAAATGTATTCTTTTTAATGGCTGAGTAATACTCCATTGTGTATATGTACCACAGCTTTCTTATCATTTCATCTGCTGATGGACATCTAGGTTGCTTCCATGTCCTGGCTATTATAAACAGTGCTGCGATGAACACTGGGGTACATGTGTCTCTTTCAATTCTGGTTTCCTCAGTGTGTATCCCCAGTACTGGGATTGGTGGGTCATATGGCAGTTCTATTTACAGTTTTTTAAGGAATCTCACACTGTTCTCCATAGTAGCTGTACTAGTTTGCATTCCCACCAACAGTGTAAGAGGCTTCCCTTTTCTCCACACCCTCTCCAGCATTTATTGCTTGTAGACTTTTGGATCGCAGCCATTCTGACTGACGTGAAATGGTACCTCATTGTGGTTTTGATTTGCATTTCTCTGATAATGAGTGATGTTGAGCATCTTTTCATGTGTCTGTTAGCCATCTGTATGTCTTCTTTGGAGAAATGTCTATTTAGTTCTTTGGCCCATTTTTTGATTGGGTCGTTTATTTTTCTGGAATTGAGCTGCAGGAGTTGCTTGTATATTTTTGAGAGTAGTTCTTTGACAGTTGCTTCATTTGCTGTTATTTTCTCCCATTCTAAAGACTGTCTTTTCACCTTGCTTATAGTTTCATTTATTGTGCAGAAGCTTTTAATTTTAATTTGGTCCCATTTGTTTATTTTTGCTTTTATTTCCAATATTCTGTGAGGTGGGTCATAGAGGATCCTGTTGTGATTTATGTCAGAGAGTGTTTTGCCTATGTTCTCCTCTATATAGTTTCTGGTCTTATGTTTAGATCTTTAATCCATTTTGAGTTTATTTTTGTGTATGGTGTTAGAAAGTGTTCTAGTTTCATTCTTTTACAAGTGGTTGACCAGTTTTCCCAGCACCACTTGTTAAAGAGATTGTCTTTTCTCCATTCTTGCCTCCTTTGTCAAAGATAAGGTGTCCATAGGTGCGTGGATTTATCCCTGGGCTTTCTATTTTGTTCCATTGATCTATATTTCTGTCTTTGTGCCAGTACCATACTGTCTTGATGACTATGGCTTTGTAGTAGAGTCTGAAGTCAGGTATATTGATTCCTCCAGTTCCATTCTTCCTTCTCAAGATTGCTTTGGCTATTTGAAGTTTTTTGTATTTCTATACAAATTGTGAAATTATTTGTTATAGTTCTCTGAAAAATACCATTGGTAACTTGATAGGGATTTCATTAAACCTATAGATTGCTTTGGGTAGTATACTCATTTCACTATATTGATTTTTCTGATCCATGAACACGGTATATTTCTCCATCTATTAGTGTCCTCTTTGATTTCTTTCACCAGTGTTTTATAGTTTTCTATATATAGGTCTTTAGTTTCTTTAGGTAGATACATTCCTAAGTATTTTATTCTTTTCATTGCAATGGTGAATGGAATTGTTTCCTTAATTTCTCTTTCTATTTTCTCATTATTAGTGTATAGGAATGCAAGGGATTTCTGTGTGTTGATTTTATATCCTGCAACTTTACTATATTCATTGATTATTTCTAGTAATTTTCTGGTGGAGTCTTTAGGGTTTTCTATGTAGAGGATCATGTCATCTGCAGTGAGAGTTTTACTTCTTCTTTTTCATTTTGGATTCCTTTTATTTCTTTTTCTGCTCTGATTGCTGTGGCCAAAACTTCCAAAACTATGTTGAATAGTAGTGGTGAGAGTGGGCACCCTTGTCTTGTTCCTGACTTTAGGGGAAATGCTTTCAATTTTTCACCATTGAGGATAATGTTTGTTGTGGGTTTGTCATATATAACTTTTATTATGTTGAGGTATATTCCTTCTATTCCTGCTTTCTGGAGAGTTTTTATCATAAATGGATGTTGAATTTTGTCAAAGGCTTTCTCTGTGTATCTAATGAGATAATCATATGGCTTTTATTTTTCAATTTGTTAATGTGGTGTATTACATTGATTGATTTGCGGATATTGAGGAATCCTTGCATCCCTGGGATAAAGCCCACTTGATCATGGTGTATGATCTTTTTAATGTGTTGTTGGATTCTGATTGCTAGAATTTTGTTAAGGATTTTTGCATCTATGTTCATCAGTGATATTGGCCTGTAGTTTTCTTTTTTTGTGGCATCTTTGTCAGGTTTTGGTATTAGGGTGATGGTGGCCTCATAGAATGTGTTTGGAAGTTTACATTCCTCTGCAATTTTCTGAAAGAGTTTCAGTAGGATACTCTTTAGCTCTTCTCTAAATTTTTGGTAGAATTCAGCTGTGAAGCCGTCTGGACCTGGGCTTTTGTTTGCTGGAAGATTTCTGATTATAGTTTGAATTTCCGTGCTTGTGATGGGTCTGTTAAGATTTTCTATTTCTTCCTGGTTCAGTTTTGGAAAGTTGTACTTTTCTAAGAATTTGTCCATTTCTTCCAAAGTTGTCCATTTTATTGGCATATAATTGCTGATAGTAGTCTCTTACGATCCTTTGTATTTCTGTGTGTCTGTTGTGATCTCTCCATTTTTACTTCTAATTTTACTGATTTGATTTTTCTCCCTTTGTTTCTTGATGAGTCTGGTTAATGGTTTGTCAATTTTATTTATCCTCTCAAAGAACCAGCTTTTGGCTTTGTTGATTTTTGCTATGGTCTCTTTTGTTTCTTTTGCATTTATTTCTGCCCTAATTTTTAAGATTTCTTTCCTTCTACTAATCCTGGGGTTCTTCATTTCTCCCTTTTCTAGTTGCTTTAGGTGTAGAGTTAGGTTATTTATTTGACTTTTTTCTTGTTTCTTGAGGTATGCCTATATTGCTATGAACCTTCCCATTACCACTGCCTTTACAGTGTCCCACAGGTTTGGGGTTGTTGTGTTTTCATTTTCATTTGTTTCTATGCATATTTTGATCTTTTTTGATTTCTTCTGTGATTTGTTGGTTATTCAGCAGTGTGTTGTTCAGCCTCCATATGTTGGGATTTTTAATAGTTTTTCTCCTGTAATTGAGATCTAATCTTACTGCATTGTGGTCAGAAAAGATGCTTGGAATTATTTCAATTTTTTTGAATTTACCAAGGCTAGATTTATGGCCCAGGATGTGATCTATCCTAGAGAAGGGTCCATGTGCGCTTGAGAAAAAGGTGAAATTCATTGTTTTGGGGTGAAATGTCCTATAGATATCAATTAGGTCTAACTGGTCTATTGTATCATTTATTTATTTTTTGTGTGTGTGTGTTTCAAGTTTGTGTTTCCTTGTTACTTTTTGGTTTAGTTGATCTATCCATAGGTGTGAGTGGGGTATTAAAGTCTCCCACTATTATTGTGTTGTTGTTAATTTCCCCTTTCATACTTGTTAGCATTTGTCTTACATATAGCAGTGCTCCTATGTTGGGTGCATATATATTTATAATTGTTGTATCTTCTTCTTGGATTGACCATTTGATCATCATGTAGTGTCCTTCTTAGTCTCTTTTCACAGCCTTTGTTTTAAAGTCTATTTTATCTGATATGAGTATTACTACTCCTGCTTTCTTTGGTCTCTATTTGTGTGGAATATCTTCTTCCAGCCCTTCACTTTCAGTCTGTATGTGTCCCCTGTTTTGAGGTGGGTCTCTTGTAGACAGTATATATAGGGGTCTTGTTTTTGTATCCATTCAGCTTTGTCTTTTGTCTTTTTGTCTTTATCCATTAGTCTTTGTCTTTTGGTTTAGGCATTCAACCCATTTACGTTTAAGGTAATTATCGATATGTATGATCCCATTTCCATTTACTTTATTGTTTTGGGTTCGAGTTTATACACCCTTTTTGTGTTTCCTGTCTAGAGAAGATCCTTTAGCATTTCTTGGAGAGCTGGTTTGGTGGTGCTGGTTTGGGGTTGTTGTGTTTTCATTTTGCTTATCTGTAAAGCTTTTGATTTCTCCTTCATATTTGAATGAGATCCTTGTTGGGTACAGTAATCTGGGCTGTAGGTTATTTTTTTTCATCACTTTAAGTATGTCCTGCTATTCCCTCCTGGCCTGAAGAGTTTCTATTGAAAGATCAGCTGTTATCCTTATGGGAATCCCCTTGTGTGTTACTTGTTGTTTTTTCCTTGCTGCTTTTAATATTTATTCTTTGTGTTTGATCTTTGTTAATTTGATTAATATGTGTCTTGGGGTGTTTTGCCTTGGGTTTAGAAGAGGTGGCAAGAATACACAGAAGAACTATACAAAAAAGATCTTCACGACCCTGATAATCACAATGGTGTGATCACTCACCTAGAGCCAGACATCTTGGAATGTGAAGTCAAGTGGGCCTTAGAAAGTATCACCACAAACAAAGTTAGTAGAGGTGATGGAATTCCAGTTGAGTTATTTCAAATCCTGAAAGATGATGCTATGAAAGTCCTGCACACAATATGCCAGCAAACTTTGAAGACTGAGCAGTGGCCATGAGACTGGAAAAGGTCAGTTTTCATTCCAATCCCAAAGAAAGGCAATGGCAAAGAATGCTCAAACTACCAACCAATTGCATTCATCTCATATGCTAGCAAAGTAATGTGCAAACTTCTCCAAGCCAAGCTTCAACAGTATATGAACTGTGAACTTTCAGATGTTCAAGCTGGATTTAGAAAAGGCAGAGAACCCAGAGATCAAATTGCCAAAATCCATTGGGTCATCAAAAAAGCAAGAGAGTTCCAGGAAAACATCTACTTCTCTTTATTGACTAAGCCAAAGTCTTTGACTGTGTGAATCACAAAAAACTGTGGAAAATTCTTAAAAAGATATGAATACCAGACCACCCGACCTGTCTCCTGAGAAATCTGTATGCAGGTCAAGAAGCAACAGTTAGAATTGGACAAGAAACAACAGACTGGTTACAAATTGGGAAAGGGGTACATCAAGGCTGTATATTGTCACCTTGCTTATTTAACTTAAATGCAGAGTACATCATGAAAAATGCTGGGGTGGATGTAGCACAAGCTGGAATCAAGATTGCCGGGAGAAATATCAATAACCTCAGATATGCAGATGACATCATCCTTATGGCAGAAAGTGAAGAGGAACTAAAAAGCCTCTTGATTAAAGTGAAAGAGGAGAGTGAAAAAATTGGCTTAAGGCTCAAAATTCAGAAAACGAAGATCATGGCATCTGGTCCCATCACTTCATGGGAAATAGATGGGGAAACAGTGGAAACAATGTCAGACTTTATTTTTTGGGGCTCCAAAATTACTGCAGATGGTGACTGTAGCCATGAAAGACACTTGCTCCTTGGAAGAAAAGTTATGCCCAGCCTAGAGAGCATATTAAAAAGCAGAGACATAACTTGGCCAAAAAAGGTCCATCTAGTCAAAGCTATGGTTTTTCCAGTAGTCATGTATGGATGTGAGAGTTGGATTGTGAAGAAAGCTGAGGGCCGAAGAATTGATGCTTTTGAACTGTGGTGTTGGAGAAGACTCTTGAAAGTCCTATGGATGGCAAGGAGATCCAACCAGTCCATCCTAAAGGAAATCAGTCCTGAATATTCATCGGAAGGACTGATGTTGAGGCTGAAACTCCAATACTTTGGCCACCTTGATGCAAAGAATGGACTTATTGGGAAAGACTCTAATGTCCAGAAAGATTGAAAGCAGGAGGAGAAGGGGACAACAGAGGATGGGATTATTGGATGGCATCAGCGACTCAATGGACATGAGTTTGAGTAAACTCTGGGAGTTGGCGATGGACAGGGAGGCCTGGCATGCTGTAGTCCATAGGGTCGAAAAGAGTCAGACACTACTGAGTGACTGAACTATACTGAGGAATACTCTCATAGCATTTTTACTCAGCTCTGTTTTAACATTTTGCATTTCAATACTCACTTACATCTGTCTCACCTCAATGCTTAATAAAAATCTTAATGACAGAAATTGTCTTATTTATATTTGTATTATTTTGTTCCTAGAATAATGCATGAGTCATAACACAAATTCAGTAATATTTGGTGAAGTAAATATTGAATATATATATGAGAACTTCAATGGAGGATATATCATATTGTTCCAGAGCATAAATATTAATTCATTCATGGCTATTTCATTTTGAGGTCCACGTCAGTAGTGGTAAGTCAAATAACTCACCAAATATTTGCTGGACACTTGGTTTATTACACATTGCTCCAGATGTTGAAATATTAATTCAGAAAATAGTAAGACACAAATCTTTGCTCTTAAGATCATCATACAAAGATAGGATATCAGATCAGATCAGTTGCTCAGTCATGTCCAACTCTTTGCGACCCCATGAATTGCAGCACGCCAGGCCTCCCTGTCCATCACAATCTCCCAGAGTTCACTCAAACTCACGTCCATCGAGTCAGTGATGCCATCCAGCCATCCCATCCTCCGTCATCCCCTTCTCCTCCTGCCCTCAATCCCTCCCAGCATCACAGTCTTTTCCAATGAGTCAGCTCTTCGCATGAGGTGGCCAAAGTACTGGAGTTTCAGCTTTAGCATCATTCCCTCCAAAGAAATCTCAGGGATGATCTCCTTCAGAATGGACTGGTTGGATCTCCTTGCAGTCCAAGGGACTCTCAAGAGTCTTCTCCAACACCACAGTTCAAAAGCATCAATTCTTCAGTGCTCAGCCTTCTTCACAGTCCAACTCTCACATCCATACATGACCACAGGAAAAACCATAGCCTTGACTAGACGAACCTTTGTTGGCAAAGTAATATCTCTGCTTTTGAATATGCTATCTAGGTTGGTCATAACTTTCCTTCCAAGGAGTAAGCGTCTTTGATTTCATGGCTGCAGTCACCATCTGCAGTGATTTTGGAGCCCAGAAAAATAAAGTCTGACACTGTTTCCACTGTTTCCCCATCTATTTCCCATGAAGTGATGGGACCGAATTAAAAAGAGGTAAAAATATGATAAACATATTAAGAAGAAAGACACTGGGATAAAGAACAACTGAAATGGACATTAATTGAATAGTAAATACTAAGTATAGTCACACAAACTGCCCCACACAGAAGCATTAAGGTGAGAGTTTCTTGAAAAGACAGATTTATCATCATAAACCATTTGCGAATTTATTTCCTTTAAGTTTTCCTGAAAGGTAAAAAGGAAGACGTTAACCAATAGCAAGATATATCATGTACCTAGATAAGACTGTTATAAAGTTGTAATGCATCATAAACTAATGTATCTACTAGAACCTCAATGGCATTTTTAAAATAGATTAACTCAGGACATACGCCAATAGCAAGGTATATCATGTATCTAGTTAGCTAAATAATAAGAGGGGTATAAAATTTCTGGAAAGGGAGTAATGTCCTATATACACCCGAAGTACATCTTAAGAGTTTCTAATTTAATATCCCAGATTTGGAGCTCAGGAATATGCACTTTAGTAAGAACTCTACATTACTCTAATTAGGGGATCTAATGCCAAAGTCTTGTAAACAACAGATCACAAATGTGTATTCTGGGGGTGGGTAGTAAAGCATAATAAAGGAAGCATAAAAAAAGTAAAGACATCCCACCCTCTCCCTCTCCCACAGAGTCCAAAAGACTGTTCTATACATCAGTGTCACTATGTATAATATCATATATGAAATGAGTCACCAGTCCAGGTTCAATGTATGATACTGGATGCTTGGGGCTGATGCACTGGGACTACCCAGAAGGATGGTACGGGGAGGGAGGAGGGTTCAGGATGGGGAACACGTGTATACCTGTGGCGGATTCATGTTGATATGTGGCAAAACCAAAAGAATATTGTAAAGTTTAAAAATACAATAAAATTTAAAAAAGTAAAGACATAGATTATTCGATAAATGATAAAAACAGCCATTCAGAAAATTTTAAGTTAGAATCTCCATTAATAACATACACTTAAGTAAATTTGATAAGGATTAAAGATTTAAGAATACAGAAGAAAACCATAAAATGACTAGCAGCAAACTTGAGTAGATATTTTTCTGATATGAAAGGATTTGGAAGGATTAGACATAAAAAGAATAACCAACGTATTTGACTACATAAAAATATGTAAACTCTCTTATGTCAAAAGCATAAAATTAAAATATATCAACTTAAGAAAAATACTGGTCACAAAGTTAACTAAGCTTGATATTCTTAAACCATCGAAAGCTCAAATATATCACTCAAAAAATGTTAAAACTCCAATAGAAAAATGACATGAACAGACAACACACAGAACCAGAGAAGCAAATGTCCACAAATATATAACATAAGTTGAACTCTATCAATGATCAAAGAAATCCAAGTTAAAACAATGAGAGGCCATTTTTTGCCTGTGAGAATAAGGAAAGGTTCCAATAGTGATTATTCCCAATTTGTTGTTAAGTCACTCAGTCGTGTCCAACACTTTGCTACCCCATGGACTGCAGCATGCCAGGCTTCCCTGTCCTTCACTATCTTCCGGAGTTTGCTCCAAGTCATGTCCATTGAGTCAGTGATGCCATCCAACCATCTTATCCTCTGTCATCCCCTTCTCTTCCTGCCCTCAATTTTTCCAGCAACAGGGTCTTTTCCAAAGAGTTGGCTCTTCGAATCAGGTGGCCAAAGTATTGGAGCTTCAGCTTCAGCAGTACTGGTGAGTATATAGTGACTTTCCCACACTGTTTGTATAAGCTTAAATTGGTGAATCTTTCTCTAATTGTACATCTTGTATACAATTTAAAATCTTAAGCTCACAAGTTTACTTTTACAGATAAAACATAATATGTCACTTTAATCACGTCATTGTCTAGTTTGATGGTTGAAGAATATAATTGCATGCCAAATGCTTCTTTGTGAGGCATCTATTCATCTGTCAACTGATATATTTAATGGTTAAGTTTTCTTTATTTAAGTATTGACTACTTTTATGTGATTTCGGTTGATAATTCAATATTGACATTTTAAATGTAACCAAAGAACTTTTAAAATGACAATTACAATATTATATTCAAAGGTCTTTGCACTGAATATTTCTTGTTTCATTTTATAAACTTAGGAAGTGTTTTATTTTATTTCAAAGATTTCTAGTTCTTTTTACAAATTAAATTTTAATCTCCCACAGAAAATGTCAACAGGTATTTAAATGTTTGGTTGCAGATAAAATGATAATTCATATTAATCCTTCAAAATCATAGCTACTTATCTTTACTTTGATAGCTAAGGAAATAAGAATGTCAAAAATATTTCTTAAAAATAGACAATTCCCTATCATTCACTCTCTATGAGCATAAGGTAAAAAAATAACAGTAATAATAATGGTGCTGTGAAACAGTGAATTTAGATTCTCAGAAAGGATATAAAATGAATACATCCATGGAGCAACATACTCATTGCAAATATCTCACTCAAGTTAATTTTCATTAAAAGTACCCTTTCCCAATTCAGACAGCCTTAAAATATATGGCTTCTTTGTTACTCTAATAATTAGCCCTTCTTCACTATTAGAAAATAAAATATGATCAGAAGTTTTAGAAGCCAAGATTGTAAATCAAACAGAAAAATCCACAGACTCAACTTTGGGAAACTTTCTGAAATAAATAAAGTTCAGTATTGAAATTGAGTCTCAGAACTTAAGACCTTCTCAAAGAATTTCTGTGTCTGAAATCAACAATATCTGATTGACGCACTTAATATACCCCTACAGTCCAGAGCTCCATGAATACCTTTATTTGGAAAGACAAGTAATTTTAGCATCAAAGCCAGATGCATACAAAAAACTTGGGGGACCACTCTTGATGCACCAATTTTTACATCTCATACTCTAGAAAGTCATCATATCTTAAGATAATAGAAAAATCATAATCAACACAGTGGGAAACAGTCATTCAGACTTAAAACTCAACTTTATTATCCCTTTACTAGGGAATTTGCGAGTGATTGGTAAAGAGATTGTGAAAACAAACAAACAAACAAACAAAAACTAACATTTAGCAAGAATACAACACATGAAAGAGCAAGCAAAATTATTTCCTGATTTCATTCCCTAGAGGTATGTTTGGGGCTTCCCTGATAGCTCAGTTGGTAAAGAATCCACCTGCAATGCAAGAGACCCCAGTTCAATTCCTGGGTTGGAAAGATCCCCTGGAGAAGGAATAGGCTAACCACTCCAGTATTCTTGGGTTTCCCTTGTGGCTCAGCTGGTAAAGAATCCACCTGCAATGCAGGAGACCTGGGTTCGATCTCTGGGTTGGGAAGATCCCCTGGAGAAGGGAAAGGCTACCCACTCCAGTGTTCTGACCTGGAGAATTCCCTGGCCTGTATAGCCCATGGGGCATGACTGAGAGACTTTCACTTTTCATTTTAGGAGTATGTTTTATATTACTTTTATAAAGCTGAAAAACACAGTGGTTCTAAGAGGGTAAATAACATACTCAGGATTATACAAATAAGTTTCAGAACTAGCATTTAAACCAAAGACTGTTATTTAAACCAGACTGTTTTACTCACTATCTCTAAACACAAACTTACGCTCCAGAATAATGGGAGGCACATACTACATTCATGAAAAATATTTTCAAATAAATATGTGGAGATACATTATATTTACATAGAATATAGCCTTAGTTGCCTTAAAGAGTACAATAACAATTCTTTATTTGCAGCAAGCATCTCTGGAGATTAACTGTATGTGAGACACTGCTTCCCAGGTGAGGCTACTGGTAAAAAAAAAAAAAAAAAAAAAAAAAACCTGCCTGCCAATGCAGGAGACTTAAGAGGCATGGGTAAGGAAGATCCCTTGGACGAGGGCATAATAACCCATTCCAGTATTCTTGCATGGAAAATTTCAATGGACAGAGGAGCCTGGTGGGTTATAGTCCATAGGGCCGCAAAAAGTCCGACACTACCGGGCATGCACACACAAGACACTACTAGGAACCAGTGAGCAGCGGGAAAAAAGGGTATAATAAGAAACATGGTTTCTATTTTTTAAAAAACTATAATACAGTATAAGAGACAAGGATATAAACAAGTAACAAAAGAAGGAAGCATAAAATTAGATATATGAAAAGTGCTGAGAGGCAACTTTTTGTAGTATGAAAAGTACGGGCTTTGAAATGAGACTGATAGATTTCAATCCTAGTTCTACCACAGGATAGTTGTGAGACATTAGGCAAGTTATAGTTCCTCTTTGAGCATGACTTTCTCTCATCTATAAAGTGGAAATAATATTTAATTTTCAAGAAGATAACACAAAATAAGTATGTAGGGAAACTAGCACATTAGGTATGATCAATTCTCCTGTCAGAATTGATTAGTAGATGTAGGGGGTTTCAGAAAGTTTTGTGCCAGTGTTAGGGAAGTAAAGGACTTGTAATATTTTTAAGAGATATTTATAGGAATGGAGGGAGGGAAATAGGGGTAATAAAAGGGAGAAAGGAAGGAAGATAAATTCTAGACCGAAAGGATGAGTGTAAAGGTATTATGGAGTAGAAAGGATAGCATCATCAATATCCAATGAATCAGCCATACAAATGGTCATAAAACATATGATAATGTAAAAAACTTTGCTAAGTCATTGTAAATCTATCTCGAGGAGGTAGTGATCAGTGTAAAGTATCTCCTTGAGTATCTAGAACATATAATCTAGAACATATAATGAAGTCCATACTTGCTAGAGAGTTCATATAGTGATTCAGATGGATATAAAAAATAAAATGATAGCTTCTATCACTGGCTAAGATACCTCTATATTTGTACAATTAGGAGGTTGGCAGAGATGAAAACATGGAGAAAATTTCCAGGGTGTCCAGTTGTTAGGACACCATGCTTTCACTTACAAGGGCCTGGATTTAATCCCTGGTCAGACAACTAAGATCCCACATGCCATGTGGTGGGGTCAGGAAAAAAAAAAAATTTAATAAGATGGAGAGCTGAGAGTGGGAGTAGAGAAGGGACAGAGCAATAGAAAAAGACAGATGCCTTAACTATGAAAAGCATAGGAGATGTCAGTTTCACAATATCTGCCATTAAACAGCATTTGTTGCTATTGTTGTTCAGTCATTAACTCATGTCTGACACTTTGTGACCCATGGACTAAAGCACACCAGGCTCCCTGTCCTTAACTATCTCCCAGAGTTTGCTCAAACTCATGTCCATTGAGTCAGTGATGCCACCCAACCATCTCATCCTCTGTCTTCCTCTTCGGCATCAATGTCTTTCCCATCATCAACGTCTTTGCAAATGAGTTAGTTCTTCACTCCAGGTGGCCAAAGTATTTATTGGAGCTTCAGCTTCAGCATCAGTCCTTCCAATGAATATTCAGGGTTGATTTCCTTTAGGATTGACTGGTTTGATCTCCTTGCTGTCCAAGGGACTCTAGAATCTTCTCAAGCACCAGTTCAAAAGCATCAATTCTTTGGTGTTCAGTCTTCTTTATGGTCCAACTCTCAAATCCATACACGACTATCAGAACAACCATAGCTTTGACTAGATGGACCTTTGTCAGCAAAGTGATGTATGTCTCTACTTCTTAATACATTGTCTAGGTTTGTCATAGCTACCCTTCCAAGGTACAGTTCAGTTCAGTCGCTCAGTCATGTCTGACTCTTTGTGACCCCATGAATCGAAGCACATCAGGCCTCCCTGTCCATCACCAACTCCCGGAGTTCACTCAGACTCACGTCCATCAAGTCAGTGATACCATCCAGCCATCTCATCCTTTGTCGTCCCCTTCTCCTCCTGCCCTCAATCCCTCCTAGCATCAGAGTCTTTTCCCATGAGTCAACTCTTCGCATGAGGTGGCCAAAGTACTGGAGTTTCAGCTTCAGCATCATTCCCTCCAAAGAAATCCCAGGGCTGATCTCCTTCAGAATGGACTGGTTGGATCTCCTTGTAGTCCAAGGGACTCTCAAGAGTCTTCTCCAACACCACAGTTCAAAAGCATCAATTCTTCAGCATTCAGCCTTCTTCACAGTCCAACTCTCACATCCATACATAACCACAGGAAACACCATAGCCTTGACTAGACGGACCTTCCAAGGTGCAAGAGTCTTTTTATTTCAAGGTTCCATTCACCATGAAGAGTGATTTTGGATTTCAAGAAAATAAAGTCTGTCACTGCTTCTACTTTCACCTTGTATTTGGCATGAAGTAATGGGATTGGAATCTATGATCTTCATTTTTTGAAAGCTGTTGTTTTAAGCCAGCTTTTTCACTCTCCTCTTTCACCCTCATCAAGAGGCTCTTTAGTTCCTCTTAGTTTTCTGCCATTAGAGTTGTCTCATCTGCATATCTGAGGTTGTTGATATTTCTCCTGGCAATCTTGATTTCAGCTTGTGGTTTATCCTGCCCAGAATTTCCCATGATGTACTCTGCATATAAATTAAATAAACAAGGTGAAAACATACAGCCTTGTCACACTTCTTTCTCAATTTTGAACCACTGTTCAAATGCAAGGAGCCATTCCATGCAAGGAGCTAACTGCTGCTTCTTGACCCAAATACAGGTTTCTCAGGAGAAAGGTAAGGCGGTCTGGCATTCACATCTCTTTAAGAATTTTCCACAGTTTCTTGTGATCCATGAAGTCAAAGGATTAGTGCAGTAAATGAAGCAGAAGTAGATGTTTGTCTGGAATTCCCCTGCTTTCTCTATGATCTAATGGATGTTGGCAATTTGATCTCTGGCTTCTCTGCCTTTTCTAAACCCAGTAGGTACATCTGGAAGTTCTTGGCTCACAAACTGTTGAAGCCAAGCTTGAAGGATATTGAGCATAATCTTGCTGGCATACAAAGTGAGAGCGATTTGCAGTAGCTAGAACATGTTTTGAACTTGTCCTTCTTTGGGATTGGAATGATTAAAACTGACATTTTTCCAGTCCTGTGCCCACTGCTGAGTTTTCCAAATTTGCTGACATATTGATGCAGCACTTTAACAGCATCATCTTTTAGGATTTGAAATCGCTCAACTAGAATTCCATCATCTCCACTTTGTTCACTGTAATGCTTCCTACAGCCTATTTGACTTCACACTCCAGGATACCTCGCTCTAGGTGAGTGACCATACCATCATGGTTATCCAGGTCATTAGGACCTTTTTTGTATAGTTCTTCTGGGTATTCTTGCCACCTCTCCTGAATCTCTTCTGCTTTTGTTAGGTTCTGTTAGGACCATTTCTTTCTTTATTATGTCCATCCTTGCATGAAATGTTCCTTTGATCTGTCCAGTTTTCTTGAAGAGATTTCTATGTGTGTGTATTAGTCACTTAGTCATATCCAACTCTTTGTGAGCCCATGGACTATAGTCTGCCAGGCTCCTCTGTCTGCAGAATTCCCTAGTCTTTCCCATTATACTGTTCTCTATTTCTTTGCTCATTTGCTCATTGTTCATTTAAAAAGGCCTTCTTAGAATCTCTACTTGCTATTTTCTGAAACTCCACATTCAGTTAAGAATATGCTTTCCTTTCTCCCTTGCTTTTTGATTCTCTTCTCTCCTCATCTATTTGTAAAAACCATCTCAGACAACCACTTCATTTTCTTGCATTTCTTTTTCATTGTGATGGTTTTGGTCACTGCCTTCTCTACAATGTTACAAATTTCTGTCCATAGTTCTTCAGGCACTCTGTCCACCAGATCTAATTCCTTGAATTTATTTATTACCTCCACTGTTTAATCATAAGGGATTTGATTTAGGTCATATATAAATGGCCTAGTGGTCTTCCCTATTTTTTTCAATTTAAGTCTGAATTTTGCAATAAGGAGTTAATGATCTGAGCCACAATCAGTTCCAGGTCTTGTTTTTGCTGACTGTATAGAGCTTCTCCATCTTTGACTGCAAAGAATATAATCAATCTGATTTCGGTATTGACCATCTGGTGGTGTCCATGTGTAGAGTTATCTCTTGTGTTATTATAAAAGGGTATTTGCTGTGACTAGTGTGTTCTCTTGACAAAAGTCTGTTAGCCTTTGTCCTGTTTCATTTTGTATTCCAAGGCCAAACTTGCCTGTTACTCCAGGTATCCCTTGACTTCCTACTTTCCCATTCCAATTCCTTATGATACAAAGGACAACTTCTTTTTGTGTTAGTTCTAGATGGTTTTGTAAGTCTTCATAGAACCAGTCAACTTCAGCTTCTTTAGCATAAGTGGTTGGGGCACAGATTTGGATTACCATGATGTTGAATGGTATTGCATTTCATGGGCTTCCCTGGTGGCTCAGATGGTAAAGAATTTGCCTGTAATGTGGGAAACCTGGGTTCAATCCCTAGGTTGGGAAGTTCCCCTGGAGAAGGACATGGCAACCCACTCTAGCATTCTTGACTAGAGAAGCTACATGGACAGAGGAGCCTGGTGGGCTACCATCCACAGGGTTGCAAAGAGTCGGACATGACTGAGGAACTAAGCACAGCACAGCACTGCATTTTAGACCCTTTTGTTGACTATGAGGGCTACTCCTCTTTTTCTAAGGATTCTAGCCCACAGTAGTAGATATAATGGTCATCCTGTCCATTTTAGTTCACTGACTCCTAAGATGTCAGTGTTCATTCTTGCCATCTCCTGCTTGACTACTACCAACTGACCTTGATTCATGGATCTAACATTGCAGGTTCCTATGCAATATTGTTCTTTACAGCACTGAACTTTACTTTCACCACCTGACAACCACAACTGAGCGCCGTTTCTGCTTTCGCCCAGCCTCTTCATTTTTTCTGGATCTATTAGTAATTGTCCTCCACTGGTCCCTAGTACCACATTGGACACCTTCTGACCTAGGGAGCTCATCTTCTGGTGTTATATCTTTTTGCCTTTTCATACTGTTCATGGGGTTCTCATGGCAAGAATACTGGAATGGTTTGTCATTCCCTCCTCCAGTGGACCACATTTTGTCAGAACTCTTCCCTGACCCATCTGTCTTGGGTGGCTCTGAACAGCAAGGCTCTTAAGTTTGACCAAGTTACGCATGCTCCTTCACCACCACATGGATGTACTTTTTTCTAGGAAACAGAATATGGAAAAAGTGGCAAGATGTTATGTGATTATAGATACTTAATTACATGTTTATGTTACGTAAGACTACAACACCCATATCTTTATCTGTTTCCTTTGCTCCTTTGAGAAAGCACTCAACTCTATTGGGGAGTTTCACATGACAAGGAACTGCGGACATATTACAGGAGCTAGGGTAGACTCCAATCAATAGCCAGAGAGAAACTGAAGCCCTCATTCTTATAACCACAAGGGACCGAGTTCTGTCAATAACTTGAATGAATTTGGAAGTCTGATCCTTCCTCCCTAGTCAAGCCACAGATGAGACTGAAACCCTGGCTAACACATTGACAGCAGCCTTATGAGAGCTGAAAGGGAAGAATACTCAACCAAGCCATGCCACAGAAACTCTGTGCTTAAAAAACAATGTGTGTTGTTTCAAGAAGCTAAGTTACTGATAACTGTAGAAAATTCTGAAAGAGATGGGAATACCAGACCACCTGACCTGCCTTTTGAAAAACCTGTATGCAGGTCAGGAAGCAACAGTTAGAACTGGACATGGAACAACAGACTGGTTCCAAATAGGAAAAGGAGTACGTCAAGGCTGTATACTGTCACCCTGCTTATTTAACTTATATGCAGAGTACATCATGAGAAACGCTGGATTGGAAGAAGCACAAGCTGGAATCAAGATTTCTGGGAGAAATATCAATAACCTCAGATATGCAGATGACACCACCCTTATGGCAGAAATTGAAGAACTAAAGAGCCTCTTGATGAAAGTGAAAGAGGAGAGTGAAAAAGTTGGCTTAAAGCTCAACATTCAGAAAACGAAGATCACGGCATCTAGTCCCATCACTTTATAGCAAATAGATGGGGAAACAATGGAAACAGTGGCAAGCTTTATTTTGGGGGGGGGGCTCCAAAATCACTGCAGATGGTGACTGCAGCCATGAAATTAAAAGACACTTACTCTTTGGAAGGAAAGTTATGACCAACCTAGACAGCATATTAAAAAGCAGAGACATCACTTTGCCAACAAAGGTCCGTCTAGTCAAGGCTATGGTTTTTCCAGTAATCACGTATGGATGTGAGAGTTGGACTATAAAGAAAGCTGAGCGCCGAAGAATTGGTTCTTTTGAACTGTGGTGTTAGAGAAGACTCTTTGAGAATCCCTTGTACTGCAAGGAGATCCAACCAATCCATCCTAAAGGAGATCAATCCTAGGTGTTCATTGGAAGGACTGACGTTGAAGCTGAAACTCCAATACTTTGGCCACCTGATGCGAAGAGCTGACTCATTTGAAAAGACCCTGATGCTGGGAAAGATTGAGGGCAGGAGGAGAAGGGGATGAGATGGTTGGATGGCATCACTGACTCAATGGACATGAGTTTGGGTAGGTTCCGGGAGTTGCACAGGGAGGCCTGGCATGCTGCAGTTCTGCTGCTGCTGCTACTGCTGCTAAGTCGTTTCAGTCGTGTCCGACTCGTGCGACCCAATGGACGGCAGCCCACCAGGCTTCCCCTTCCCTGGGATTCTCCAGGCAAGAACACTGGAGTGGGTTGCCATTTCCTTCTCCAATGCATGAAAGTGAAAAGTGAAAGTGAAGTCGCTCAGTTGTGTCCAACTCTTTGTGACCCCCATGGACTGTAGCCTACCTGGCTCCTCTGTCCATGGATTTTCCAGGCAAGAGTGCTGAAGTTCATGGGGTCGCAAAGAGTCAGACACGACTGAGTGACTGAACTGGACTGAACTGAAGTTACTGATATTATTTCATAGAAATAAATAATAAATACAAAGAGCAAAACCTAGACATTTAGAGGTGCAAGATTTATTTTTAAAATAAGTCAGTAACCAACCTCAGGGTTTCATATATGTGAAAAGTGTATGGGTTTTATGATATATTATCAATAGATTCAGATTATTTACTGTTTCTATACAGTTTCCTTTTCCATCCTCAGGTGTATTCCTAACAATCAACCAGAGAAGTAACCCAGTTGAGATGTCACAATATGCCTCCCATTTTTAAGCAAAACAGAAAATATGTATGTATATACATATATTTTTGTGTATATATATATATATATATATATACATATATATGTGTATAATATATGTATATGTACATATACATATTATATATATACCTTTGAGTGTAACAGGAAGTTTCTTGGAAAGCATGCTTTGAAAGAAATCTCAGAGTAACCATTTTAAAAAAATTCCTCTTCAAGTGTCTTGTTATTAAGTCACAAGTTTGTGTCTGACTCTTTGTACCCTCATGGACTGTAGCACACCAGGCTTCCCTATTTTTCACTATCTCCAGGTGCTTGCTCAAATTCATGTCCATTGAGTCAGTGATGCCATCCAAGCCATCTCATCCTCTGTCACTTCCCCTTCTCCTCATGCCCTCAATCTTTCCCAGCATCAGGGTCTTTTCCAGTGAGTCAGCTCTTCACATCAGGTGACCAAAGGATTAGAACTTCAGCTTCAGGATCAGTCCTTCCAATGAATATTCAGGGTTGATTTCCTTTAGTATTGACTGGTTTGATCTTCTTGCAGTCAAAGGGACTCTCAAGAATCTTCTCTAACACTACAATTCAAAAGCATCAATTCTTCAGCACTCAGTCTTCTTTATGATACAACTCTCACATCCATACGTGACTACTGGAAAAAACATAGCTTTGACTATATGGACCTCTGTTGGCAAAGTGATGTCTCTGCTTTTTAATACACTGTTTAGGTTTGTCATAGCTTTTCTTCCAAATGGCAAGCGTCTTTTGATTTCATGGCTGCAATCACCATCCACAGTGATTTTGCAGCCCAGGAAAATAAAATCTGCCACTGTTTCCACTTTCCCCCATCTATTTGCCAAGAAATGGTGGGACCAGATGCCACTATCTTAGTTTTTTTAATGTTGAGCTTTAAGCCAGCTTTTTCACTCTCCTCTTCCACCCTCATCAAGAGGCTCTTCGGTTCTTTCCCGCTTTCTGCTATTAGAGTGTCTAGTCACAATGTTTAAAATACTTCTATTACAGTCATTCCTCTGGTGATAAATGCATATATCTTTATAGATATTCCTGAAGAGTGAAAAATAAACCAAGAATAACACATTCAGTCATTATCCTCCAGTGATACTGTTTAGTAATTTAATTATGAAGTCATTACCTAGCAAAGCCATGAAGAAATGGGCACAAAAAGAAATTTTCATTGATAACTGAATGAATCAATTACATACATGCATAGCATTTTTAGAGTACTTTATAATTTCTGAAGAACTTTCATAAGATAATTTATTTATTGAAACATTAGACATAAAGCTCCTAGGACAATGGCTACTTATAATTTTGGCTCAATAAATGTTCCTTCGTTCTCTTCATTTGAATCCTAAAAACATTTGGCTCCCTTTTTTTTTTTTTTTTAATGAGGAGACTAAATAGCAGAGAATAAGTGACTTGACCAAGATTACAAATCTAGTTAAATTACAGAGTTGGAAGTAGAATGCAGGTCCTCAGATTATGAATTCTATACTCTTACTTTTGCCTCTATTGTTTAAGGAAGGACTACTAACCCATCACTTGAAATACTAAAGTCTAAATAATATTCTCCATTCCTCTTCAATGGAATTTTTGATATGTTAATTTCTGTGGCACTTAATAAATGTATTGAGTATTTATTTGTATTAACTAAAAAGGGCTTTGTAAGAATTTGGAATAGGTCTGCTACTCACCAGCTATATGACCTTGGAAAACTCACTCTACTTCTTTGAGCTTCATTTTCTTCATGTGTAAAATGGGAATGAAAATAATGATGATAATCTAATATTTGCTTCAAAGTGTCACTGACATAATAAAATGAGATAAAGAACCTGTCAAACCTTTTAAAGAATGAGACTATGGTATTTTACAAATATGCTAATGCTAAGTCACTTCAGTCGTGTCCAACTCTGTGTGACCCCATAGATGGCAACCCACCAGGCTCCGCCGTCCCTGGGATTCTCCAGGCAAGAATACTGGAGTGGGTTGCCATTCCCTTCTCCAATGCATGAAAGAGAATAGTGAAAGTGAAGTCACTCAGTCGTGTCCGACTCCTAGCGACCCCATGGACTGCAGCCTACCAGGCTCCTCTGTCCATGGATTTTCCAGGCAAGAGTACTGGAGTGGGGTGCCATGAACAATTGCTATAATCATAATAATCATTATCAAACAGGTTTCAATAATTGTAGTACTTTAACCTAGGTTTTCAACTCTCATATAACTAAAAGATTCAAAAATCAATGTTTCCAACATTTTATTTGATTTAATATTGTTTTTAAGGAATAATAGGTAGTGCCATTAAAAAGAAACTAAAGTGCTGATTGCCTATTTCAAGGTATGTTGTTTAAGTTGTTCCTTGAAACTTTGGACTGCTCTTCAACTAATGTTTGTTGCTAATCTCTAAAAATATTGTTGATAAGACTTTCATAGTTGAATTTTTTAATTAACACTTAAAACTTGGCAGTTTGCTTAGAACTTCTCACAACAGACTCCTTCAAATCAAAAACCATAAAGTCTTTCACATTAAAGTATAATTTTAAAGGCATCCTTTGTTCTCTAATGAAAAATTATCAGTGGTTACTATAAGCCTTTCTCCAAATATAGTACACAATGCATAAGGTTAACAAGAAAGGGCAAGGAGTAAATTAAAATTATTTACTTAAGTATATTCAATGTTTAGTACAAAATGTGTGTGTGTGTGTATGTGTTAGTCACTAAGTTATGTCCGACTCTTTGTGACCCCATGGACTGCAGCCCACCATTCCTCTGTCCATGGAATTCTCCAGGCAAGAATACTGGAGTTGGTAGCCATTCCCTTCTACAGGGTATATTCTCAATCCAGGACTCGAACCCAGGTCTCCTGCATTACAGGCAGAGTCTTTACCATCTGAACCGACAGGAAAGCCCATTACAAAGTACAATTTTGCCTATATGCAAGTAATTCACACCCAGCTTCATGGTCCAGTATGATGACAGGAAAAAACAAAAACAAAAGAACATATTCACCTCATTACATTTATTATGTTAGGAAAGTGATAATTTTGCTAAATTATCAAAGACTGAGCTTACTAAGTGATTCATAAAACTGGATTCTACCTTACTCATGAATTGTAGTGTTGAACTAACTAGAGTAACACTTTTGTCTATCTGTATGGAGACAACATAATTGTTATTTTGATTTCTTATTATGATGTATCATGTATAATGAATTCTTGTAGATCAAAAAGAATAAATAATTTGCATTTTCATGAAACAACAAGCATTTGTATTTGTTGGTAAGATCGGAGTCTATCAATATATTCTGTGAATAAATAATTTGAAAATCAGGGTTTTCATGCATTTAAATTTGCTTTCAGGATGAAGTCAACCCTTACATCAGTGTATCCATAGCTGAATAACAAATTACAACAAAACATTGTGGCTTAACACAACAACATATTTATTATTTCCTCTAATTCTGTGAGTTGGCCAGTGGTTCACCTGGGCTCACCCTTGATGAACATACAAGCCTAGATTTCAGGGGAGAGGTCTGTAGTGGAGACATAGATCAGTGTGCAGATGATATTTAAAGTCAAGTAATCAGGTGAGATAATCAAAAGGAGTAACTATAAATACAGAAGAAAAGAGGTACAAGAACTGTGCCCTGAAACATTCCACAATTTAGAGCGTAGAAAAATGAAGTGAAACTAGTAAGTGTAAAGAAGTGACTATTGAGAAACAAAGAAAATGAGGGAGTTGGTAGGCATCTGTGAAACCAAGAAAAGAAATACATTAAAGAGGAGGGAATGGAAATCATTAACTGGGTCATATTCTACTAAATTACGAACCTGGAATGTTAGGTCCATGAATCAAGGTAAATTGGAAGTGGTCAAACAGGAGATGGTAAGAGTGAACATCAACATTTTAGGAATCAGTGAACAAAAATGAACTGGAATGGGTGAATTTAATTCAGATGACTATTATATCTATTACTGTGGGCAAGAAGCCCTTAGAAGAAATGGAGTACCCTTCATAGTAAACAAAAGAGTCCAAAACACAGTACTTGGTTGTAATCCCAAAAATGACATAATGATCTCTGTTCATATCCAAGACATTCAATATCACAGTAATCCAAGTCTATGACCCAACTACTAATGTCAAAGAAGCTGAAGTTCAACTGCTCTGTGAGGACCTGTAAGACCTCCTACAACTAACAACAAAAAAAGATATCCTTTTCATCATAGGGAATTGGAATGCAAAAGTAGGAAGTCAAGATATACCTGGAGTAAACCACTAGACCATTCAGGTATGACCTAAATCAAATCCCTTGTGATTATACAGTGGAAGTGAGAAATAGATTTAAGGGCCTAGATCTGATAGATACAGTGCCTGATGAACTATGGAATGAGGTTTGTGACATTGTACAGGAGACAGGGATCAAGACCATTCCCATAGAAAAGAAATGCAAAAAAGCAAAATGCCTGTCTGGGGAGGCCTTACAAATAGCTGTGAAAAGAAGAGAAGCAAAAAGCAAAGGAGAAAAGAAAAGATATAAACATCTGAATGCAGAGTTCCAAAGAACAGCAAGAAGAGATAAGAAAGCCTTCTTCAGCGATCAATGCAAAGACATAGAGGAAAACAACAGAATGGGAAAGACTAGGGATCCCTTCAAGAAAATCAGAGATACCAAAAGAACATTTCATGCGAAGATGGGCTCAATAAAGGACAGAAATGGTATGGACCTAACAGAAGCATAAGATATTAAGAAGAGATGGCAAGAATACACAGAAGAACTGTACAAAAAGGATCTTCACGACCCAGATAACCACGATGGTGTGATCACTGACCTAGAGCCAGACATCCTGGAATGTGAAGTTAAGTGGGCCTTAGAAAGCATCACTACGAACAAAGCTAGTGGAGGTGATGGAATTCCAGTTGAGCTCTTCCAAATCCTGAGAGATGATGCTGTGAAAGTGCTGCACTCACTATGCCAGCAAATTTGGAAAACTCAGCAGTGGCCACAGGACTGGAAAAGGTCAGTTTTCATTCCAATCCGAAAAAAAGGCAATGCCAAAGAATGCTGAAACTACCGCACAATTGCACTCGTCTCACACGCTAGTAAAGTAATGCTCAAAATTCTCCAAGCCAGGCTTCAGCAATACGTGAACAGTGAACTTCCTGATGTTCCAGCTGGTTTTAGAAAAGGCAGAGGAACCAGAGATCAAATTGCCAACATCCGCTGAATCATGGAGAAAGCAAGAGAGTTCCAGAAAAACATCTATTTCTGCTTTCTTGACTATGCCAAAGCCTTTGACTGTGTGGATCACAATAAACTGTGGAAAATTCTGAAAGAGATGGGAATACCAGACCACCTGACCTGCCTCTTGAGAAACCTATATGCAGGTCAGGAAGCAACAGTTAGAACTGGACATGGAACAACAGACTGGTTCCAAATAGGAAAAGGAGTTTGTCAAGGCTGTATATTGTCACCCTGCTTATTTAACTTCTATGCAGAGTACATCATGAGAAACGCTGGATTGGAAGAAGCACAAGCTGGAATCAACATTGCCGGGAGAAATATCAATAACCTCAGCTATGCAGATGACACCACCCTTACGGCAGAAAGTGAAGAGGAACTCAAAAGCCTCTTGATGAAAGTGAAAGTGGAGAGTGAAAAAGTTGGCTTAAAGCTCAACATTCAGAAAAGGAAGATCATGGCATTTGGTCCCATCACTTCATGGGAAATAGATGGGGAAACAGTGGAAACAGTGTCAGACTTTATTTTTCTGGGCTTCAAAATCACTGCAGATGGTGACTGCAGCCATGAAATTAAAAGATGCTTACTCCTTGGGAGGAAAGTTATGACCAACCTAGATAGCATGTTCAAAAGCAGAGACATTACTTTGCCAACAAAGGTTCTTCTAGTCAAGGCTATGGTTTATCCTGTGGTCATGTATGGATGTGAGAGTTGGACTGTGAAGAAGGCTAAGCACCGAAGAATTGATGCTTTTGAACTATGGTGTTGGAGAAGACTCTTGAGAGTCCCTTGGACTGCAAGGAGATCCAACCAGTCCATTCTGAAGGAGATCAGCCCTGGGATTTCTTTGGAAGGAATGATGCTAAAGCTGAAACTCCAGTACTTTGGCCACCTCATGCGAAGAGTTGACTCATTGGAAAAGACTCTGATGCTGGGAGGGATTGGGGGCAGGAGGAGAAGGGGAGACAGAGGATGAGATGGCTGGATGGCATCACTGACTCGATGGACGTGAGTCTTAGTGAACTCCGGGAGTAGGTGATGGATAGAGAGGCCTGGCATGCGGTGATTCATGGGGACACAAAGAGTCAGACACGACTGAGCAACTGATTTGATCTGATCTGATCTGAACAGGCAAGTTTGGCCTTGGAGTACAAAATGAAGCAGGGCAAAGGCCAAGAGAACACACTGGTCATAACACCCTCTTCCAACACAAGAGATGACTCTATACATGGACATATCCAGATTGTCAATACCAAAATCAGATTGATTATATTCTTTGCAGATGGTCAATACCAAAATCAGATTGACTATATTCTTTGCAGCCAAAGATGGAGAGGCTCTATGCTGCTGCTGCTGCTAAATCACTTCAGTCGTGTCCGACTCTGTGACCCCATAGATGGCAGCCCACCAGGCTCCCCCGTCCCTGGGATCTCCAGGCAAGAACACTGGAGTGGGTTGCCATTTCCTTCTCCAAGAGAAGCTCTATACAGTTAGCAAAAACAAGACCAGGAGCTGACTGTGGCTCAGATCATTAACTCCTTATTGTAAAATTCAGACTAAAATTGAAGAAAGTAGGGAACACCACTAGACCATTCAAGTATGACCTAAATCAAATCCCTTTCGATTATACAGTAGACGTGACAAATAGATACAAGGGATTAGATCTGATAGACCAAGAACCTGAAGACCTATGGATGGAGGTGTGTAACATTGTTAAAGAGGCAGTGATCAAAACCATCAAAATGCAAAAAAACAAAACACTTGTCTGAAGAGGCCTTACAAACAGCTAAGTAAAGAAGAGAATTGAGGGCAAAGGAGAAAAGGAAAGATATACCCATCTGAATGCAAAGTTCCAAAGAATAGCAAGGAGAGATAAGAAACCCTTCCTAAGTGATCAGTGTAAAGAAATAAAGGAAAGCAATACAATGGAAAGACTAGAGATCTCTTCAAGAAAATTAGAGATACCAAGGGAATATTTCATGCAAAGATGGGCACAATAAAAGACTGAAACTGTATGGATCTAACAAAAGCAGAAGAGATTAAGAAGACGTGGCAAGAATACGTAGAATTATACCAAAAAAAGAGATCTTAATGACCCAGATGCCCATGATGTTGTGATTGCTCACCTAAAGACAGATGTCTTAGAGCATGAAGTCAACTGGGCCTTAGGAAACAAACTACAAAAAAAGCTAGTGGAGATGATAGAATTCCAGTTGAGCTATTTCAAATCCTTAAAGATGATGCTATTAAAGTACTTCACTTAATATGCCAACAAATTTGGAAAACTCAGCAGTGGGCACAGGACTGGAAAAGGCCAGTTTTCATTCCAATTCCAAAAGGGGCAATGCCAAAGAATGATCAAACTACCACACAATTGCACTCATTTCACATGCTAGCAAAGTAATATTCAAAATTCTCCAAGCTAGGCATCAACAGTATGTGAACCAAGAACTTCGAGGTGTTCAAGCTGAATTTCAAAAAGGCAGAGGGACCAGAGATCAAATTGCCAACATCCACTGGACTAGAGAAAAAGCAAGAGAATTCCAGAAAAATATCTACTTCTGCTTCATTGACTATGTTAAAGCCTCAGACAGTGTGGATGACAACAAACTGTGAAAAATTCTTAAAGAGATGGGAATACCAGATCACCTTACCTGTCTCTTGAGAAATCTATATGCAGGTCAAGATAGATTTCTCAAGAGACAGGTAAGGTGATCTGGTATTAGATCCGGACATGGAACAACGGACTGGTTCCAATTGGGAAAGGAGAATGTCAAGACTGTATATTGTCACCCTGCTCATTTAACTTATATGTAGAGTACATCATGTGAAATGCCAGGCTGGATGAAGCACAAGCTGGAATCAAGATTGTTGGGAGATATATCAATAACCTCAGATATGAAGATGACACCACCATCATGACAGAAAGCAAAGAGTAACTAAAAGGCCTCTCGATGAAGGTGAAAGAGGAGACTGAAAAAGCTGGCTTTAAATTCAACTTTCAAAAAATTAAGATCATGGTGTCTAGTCCCATCATTTCATGCAAATCAATGGGGAAACAATGGAAACAGTGACAGGCTTTATTTTCTTGGGCTCCAAAATCACTGCAGATGGTGACTGCTGCCATGAAATTAAAAGACGCTTGCTCCTTGAAACAAAAGCTATGACAAACCTAAACAGTGTATTAAAAAGCAGAGACATTATTTTGCCAACAAAGGTCCGTCTAGTCAAAGCTATGATTTTTCCAGTAGTCATGTACGGATGTGAAAGTTGGACCATATAGAACGCTGAGCATTGAAGAATTGATGCTTTTGAAGTATGGTGCTGGAGAAGACTCTTGAGAGTCCCTTGGACTGCAAGGAGATCAAACCAGTCAATTCTAAAGGAAATTAATACTGAATATGCATTAGAGAGACTGGTGCTGAAGCTGAAGCTCCAATATTTTGACCATCTGATGCAAAGAGCCAACTCATTTGAAAAAACCCTGAAGCTGGGAAAGATTGAAAGCAGGAGAAGGGGACAACAGAGGACTTGATAGTTGGATGGCATCACCAGATTAATGGACATGAGTTTGAGCAAGCTCCAGGAGATGATTTAGGATAGTGAAGCCTGACATGCTGCAGTCCATAGGGTCACAAAGAATCGGACACAACTGAGCAATGAACAACTGAACAGCAACAACATCCTACTAACAGTAAAGTGAAAACTGATATTTAGGCACCTTGAGGTCATTAACAACCATGAAAAGATCAATTTTGGAGGAGGCATAAGTTTCATAGAAGTCTGATTGAATAGCTTCCAGGGAGAAAGGAACAAAAGGCAGACAATTCTTTCAATATTTGTTTCTGTGAAAGGAAGAGAAGGACAGTAACAGCTGATGGGGTTGTGGTGCAAACTGAAGTGTGTTTTTTTTTTTTTTTTTTTTTAAGACAGGATAAGTATAAACATATTTAAATTGATTGGGAATGATCCAGTACAAAAAAAGTAACAATAATGAAGATAGAGGGTAGAATTGCTAAACTTATATCTTTGAGGAGATGAGAGAGATGGGATATAATGTGCAAACGAAAGTTTAGCCTCAGATAAGAGCCGAGGAGCCTAGCAGGCTACAGTCCATGTGGTCGGAAAGAGTCAGACACAACTGAGTATATGTGAACACACACACAAGAGCAGAAACAGTTCCTCCAAAAAAATAGCATAGGGTACTTATTCAAGTGAGAGTGTGGCTACAGTGATGAAAGTTTGCTTAAGTGCTCTTCCAATAGCCTCTATTTCCTCTGTTTATTGATTGTATATTACCTATCTGTCACTCTGGTAGGCCATAGGGACACAAAGACAAATAAGCATGATCCCAGCCTTGAGCCAATTTCCTATTTGAGAGAGAGAGTAGGTGAGGGTGCCCATAGACCCCGAAAGGAAAGACAGGAGGAAGATCTGGCTTAAGATCACTAATTTAGAGGCACACTGAATTTGTGGTGTCTCTCAGACAACCTCCTTCACAGCTTTTCATAGAGCTGAATTTAGCTGTAGTTGCATAAGGTCAATTAATAAATATAATATTACAATCTTCCAAGTCTATTACTATTAAAATAATTTAAAAGTATATATACATATGTGTTTCTTTCATTCTATATTTCTGTTCTGCCTATTATGACTCAGAATTCAAGCATGAATTATTAGTTTAAGAACACCACTCATCTTGCGTAAGACAACTTATTTTTCCTAAATACTTATAAATATTAGGAGCAATAGAAAGTTGAATATATCAGAAAAATGTTCTGTGTCTA
Organism: Bos indicus; assembly: GCF_029378745.1. Lineage (NCBI taxonomy): Eukaryota > Metazoa > Chordata > Mammalia > Artiodactyla > Bovidae > Bos > Bos indicus. Next base: position 96,661,412 of record NC_091762.1, on the reverse strand, counting down.
ACATGGTAGGATCTAATTTATGTTTCTGACATCACAGTATACAGATAATTTGCACCTAGGCATGATCAAGTTAGAAGATTGCTAGGATAAGAAATTCCCTTGTATATTATGGTAATTTACCTCCACATTATTTCATTGTTATGGATTCTGAAGTTCTCACTAGCTTCTGAAAAAAAAAAAAAAAAACATGCAGTGATAATATATGGTTTGTTCCCTGTTTGCTTTCAGAAATAAAAATACTAAATCAAAATTAACATGGAAAAATCTAAACCTAGTAGGCGGTTTGGCACTTGAAGAGAATCAATCACTGCAAATATGAAGAGTTATGTGCTACCAATGGGATAACACTATTGAACATTACACTTTCATCATAATAGATTTTCAGCTACAAAGAAGAAAGCTAAAAATTCTTTCACAATTGTGTCCAATGACACTCTTAGAAATCCAAAAATAATGTTTGAATAATACCAATTGCTATAGAAATGCAGTCTCTATCAAGATTTGGTAGAATTTTTATACCAGAACTTGAGCTTACAGATCCATAAACTACAGTACAACAGGAGCTTTCCCCTTTTCCCCAACTATTAACTACCACCTAACTGCACTAATGAGATGGTTTACTTTCAAACCCAAACAATGTCATATAATAAATGCAAAACTAATAACAACTCAAACTCCCCATATGAGAAATGGTTACAACTAGACAGAATGAATGAGCCATAAAGGCTTCAGCCTTGTCCATCAAGTGACTGATCCTGGGATCTTAAAATGAAATCCCTCTTCTTAAATTGAAGAACTGTAGAAAGCATGCTATAAATACCCACTGATTTCTCAAATTCATGTCTATCAAGTAGATTAGCTATCTCCAACTATACCCTCCCACCCCGTGTTAACTATTTGGTTTCCCAGAGGCTACTTTCAATTCCATATATCAGTTTGTTTCTAAACAAATAATAACTATTATTCAACACAGAACCTATTTAATCCAGATACTTAGACAGGTTATGTCATTTAGTCTTTACCATTTCCCCCCCATAATAAGTTTTCCTTCCAGATGAGGAAATTGAGGCTCAACTAAGTAACTGGCACAAAGTCACACAACAAGTTCAAATATTGGTTTAGTATAGGAGACACTAAACATCTGAATATAAATTTCAGGAAAGGTTATAAGGATGAGATGACATTTGATATATATATATATATATATATATATATATATATATCTTAAACCACAAAGTGTTTTATCAAAAAGTAAATATTTAATGGTGGGATGGAGGGCTGAGGAAGGACATGAAGGCTGAGGCCTTTCTAAGAGAAGAAAATAATGAATAAAACACTGCAGAAAGCATGTTTAATATATAATGAATACTTCAGGTTAACTAGAACACTGGGTAAATACATTTAAGAAGGTCTTCTTATCTTTCCTTGCTATTTTCTGGAACTCTGCATTCAGTTGGGCAAATCTTTCCCTTTTTCCCTTGTCTTTCACTTCTCCTCATTCCTCAGCTATTTGTAAAGCCTCCTCAGACAACCACTTGCATTGTATTTGTCTTCTTGCATTTCTTTTTCTGTGGGATGGTTTTGGTCACTGCCTCTTGTACAATGTCATAAACTTTCATCCATTGTTCTTCAGGCACGCTGTCTACCAGATCAGTTCGTTGAATCTATTTGTCACATCAGTGTGTAATCATAGGAGATTTGATTTAGGACAAACTTGAATGACCTAGTAGATTTCCCTACTTTCTTCAATTTAAGCCTGAATTTTGTGATAACAAGCTCATGATTTGAGCCACAGTCAGCTCCAGGTCTTGTTTTTGCTGTTTAGAGCTTCTCCATCTTGAGATGAAAAGAATATAATCAATCTGATTTCAGTATTGACTATTTATTTGGTTGTGTCCATGCATAGAGTCATCTCTTGTGCTGTTGGAAAAGGGTGTTTGCTATGACTAGTGTGTTCTCTTGACAAAACTCAGTTAGCCTCATTGAGTATGCTAAGACCTTTGTGTGGATCACAATTGTGCACATTTCAAAAGTTAGTGAGGTTATTTACAAAATCCTTCAAGCTAAGATTCAGCAGTACGTGAACTGAGAATGTCCACTTGTACAACTAGGTTTAGAAAAGGTGAAGAAACCAGAGATCAAATTGCTAACATCCATCGGATCATAGAAAAAGCAAGAGAATTCCAGAGAAATATCTACTTCTGCTTCATTAACTACAATAAAGCCTTTAAATGTGTGTATCACAAAAAACTGTGGAAAATTCACAAAGAGATGGAAATACCAGATAATCATATCTGTCTCCTGAGAAACATGTATGCAGGTCAAGAAGCAACAGTTAGAACCAGACATGGAACAACAGCCTAGTTCAAAATTAGGAAAGGAGCACAGCAAAACTGTATATTGTCATCCTGTTTATTTAACTTATATGCAGAGTACATCGTGCAAAATGCCAGGGTGGATGAAGCACAGCTGGAATTGAGATTACCAGGAGAAATATCAACAACCTCAGATAAACAGATGAGACCACTCTAATGGCAGAAAGCTAAGAAGAACTAAAGAGACTTTTAATGAGGTTGAAAGGAGAGTGAAAAAAGCTGGCTAAAACTCAACATTCAAAACACTAAGATCACAGCATCTGGTCCCATCAGTTCAGTTCAGTTCAGTTCAGTCACTCAGTCGTGTCCGACTCTTTGCAACCCCATGAATCGCAGCACGCCAGGCCTCCCTGTCCATCACTGACTCCTGGAGTTCACTCAGACGCACGTCCATTGAGTCAGTGATGCCATCCAGCCATCTCATCCTCTGGCATCCCCTTCTCCTCCTGCCCTCAATCCCTCCCAGCATCAGAGTCTTTTCCAATGAGTCAACTCTTTGCATGAGGTGGCCAAAGTACTGGAGTTTCAGCTTCAGCATCATTCCTTCCAAAGAAATCCCAGGGCTGATCTCCTTAAAAATGGACTGGTTGGATCTCTTTGCAGTCCAAGGGACTCTCAAGAGTCTTCTCCAATACCACAGTTCAAAAGCATCAATTCTTCGGCGCTCAGCCTTCTTCACAGTCCAACTCACTTCGTGACAAATAGAAGGGGAAAAAATGGAAGCAGTAACAGATTTTATTTTCTTTTCTGCTCCAACATTTCTGCAGATGGTGATGGCAGCCATGAAATTAAAAGACGCTTGCTCCTTGGAAGGAAAGCTATGACAAAACTTGACAATGTATTAAAAAGCAGAGACATCACTTTGCTGACAAAGGTCCATATAGTCAAAGCTATGATTTTTCCAGTAGTCATGTACGGTGTGAGAATTGGACCATAATGAAGCCTAAGTGCAGAAGAACCAATGTTTTTAAAGTGTAGTGTTGGAGAAAACTCTTGAGAGTCCCTTGGACTGCAAGGAGATCAAACCAGTTAATTCTAAATGAAATCAACCCTGAATATTCATTGGAAGAACTATTGCTGAAGCTGAAACTCCAATCCTTTGGCCACCTCTTGCAAAGAGCCAACTCATTGGAAAAGATTCTAATGCTGGGAAAGATTAAAGGCAAAAGAAGAGGGTGGCAGAAGATGAGATGGTTAGATAACATCACCGACTCATTGGAAGTGAATTTGAGCAAACTCCGGGAGATAGCAAAGGGCAGGGAAGCTGGCATGCTGCAGTCCATGGGGTCACAAAGAGTCAGACATGACGTACTGACTGAAAAACAACATGAACACTGACATCAGAGATACAGACACTGTGCTAGCTGGTTATTTTAGGAATTTTAACCATAGAGAAACTGTTGAAGTACCTGAGCATGGGATAGTCACTAAGGTATTTAAAATATGATATTCATCCTGTTACACAAATCATCCTTTCTTTTGCTACTGGGTTTCCTTGTTAAATATTAATTTTCTACTCTTAGTCTCATTAATTTTCTATATATTCATTCCACATTTACTGCAGAAGTACTTTGTGCCAAATACTGTGCTAAGCTACACTCTAGGAAAGAGAGTCTAAGAGACATCCTTGTCCTCCAACAACTCAAAGTCTGATGGAGGGGACTTGCACATAAATAAATCATTAGAGTGCAATAAGAGAAGCAGAATGAATATCCCAGATGAAAGAGATGGGAAAGAAGCAACAGCTATGTGATTTAATGGTCTAAAAAGTGCATCATCTGCAAGAATCTTAAACAACAGCTGCAGGAGTGTCAGGCTAGGAAATTACAGAATTCTAGAATGTTCCAACTCTAAGGGACCACAATTAAGTTCTATTAAAATACAAAAGCCACTACTGACAAAGTAATTCCCAATAGTTCTCTCAGGCTCTGAGAATGTACAAATAATTCCTGGTCCCTACCCATCTCAAGAAACCCACAAACCAAAAGAAAAGTTCATGACTACTCATAAGCAGGCAGAAGGCATTAAAAAGAATATGAACATACAGAAAAAAAAATTGAAAATTTTATTAATATAGAATGCCATACAACCATGCTCAGTCACTCAGTCATGTCTGTCTCTTTGTAACCCCATAGACTGTAGCCCACCAGGCTTCTCTCTCCATGGAATGTTTAAGGCAAGAATTCTGCAGGGGGTTGCCATTTCCTACTCCAGGGGATCTTTCTGACCCAGGGATCAAACCTGAGTCTCTTGCATCTTCTACACTGGCAGGTGGATTCTTTGTTACTGAGCCACCAGGGAAGCCTTCATACTATACTTGATCTTAAGCCAAATGACCAAGAAGCCCACACAACCAGGATGGCATTTAAAAGTCTCAAGACACACTCTTTTGCTATCAACTCTGGCATATTCCATCCTCTGCAAAGGCACATGCAAGAAGCACATGACAAAACTGTGTACCCCTCTCCCTCTATTCTTAGACCACACCTGCTAAAGTGCTCCCTGCCCCCAGGTAAAAATGGCCACTTCTTCCTTGTTGACTCTGTCATACCCTATTCAGATTTTACTGATTTGTTCTTCATTCATTAATTTATTCACTCTCTTATTCAATCAAGTATTTTTTTGATCACCCATTATGTACAAAACACTGTACTAGGTGCTAGGGATATAGAGCACTCAGTCATACAGTCCTGTTATCATGGAGCTTACATTCTAGAGGGGTAGACGTAATAATCAAAAAATGAATGCACAACAAGTTTGGTGATGATACATGCTAAGAATTTTTTTAAATGGAATAAAAGAGGTGGGGGAGATGAAAAGAGAGTACAGTACCATATCAGTTGTGCAGCCAGCAAAGACCTCCCTGACAGGACATTTTAGTGGAGACCTGAGTGAAGTAAGAGATGTACTGTGTAAACGTATCATGCAGGCAGAGCATTCCTGGCAGAATAAGTGCAAAGGCCCTGAGGTGAGAACATGCACAGTGTATTTAATGAACAGTCGGATGAGACATGATGGTGACTTGAACATTATCAGTCCCAGCTGTTTTTTCAGTGCATTCGAAACCCCCAGCAGACTATGAGCTCCTTAACAGCAAGGATTCCATCTTAGTTACCTCTGAGTCCCCACTGCCTGGAACAAAACCTGACATAGCAGATACTCAATAAATATTTGAGTAATTAATGAGCAAGGATTCAACACTTCTCCTTTCCCTTGCTTGATTCACTTTCTGCCATTATTGATGAATATGTTCTATATCCCTCACTGGGCTTTTAGCTTTTCTAAGGGCAAGGATTGTGTCAGATGTTTCTTTCTCTCTTCTTTTTATCCCATACCTACCCCTAGTGCCTGGCAAGTGTTACACAGTAGAAATAAAATCACTGAGGCAGTATCTGGGTGCAGTACTACAAAAAAAAAAAAAAAAAACCTAGAATAGAGAATAAAAGGGAAATCCCAGGAGATCTAAATTCTCTAAGGAAACAAATGGTGTGAAAATATTGAAAAGCAGCTGTTTCTTAGGTAAGGTAAACAATTTGCCTAATTTCCATCACTATAATCCTTAACATTCACTTTTACTACTTTACAGATGTAACCAGAGTCATACTGTCACAATTAGAGTGTGCTTTCAGGATCAGGACTTCCCTGGTGGCTCAGATGGTAAAGCGTCTGCCTACAATGCGGGAGACCCGGGTTCGATCCCTGGGTTGGGAAGATCCCCTGGAGAAGGAAATGGCAACCCACTCCAGTACTCTTGCCTGGAAAATCCCATGGACGGAGGAGCCTGGTTGGGTTCTGTTCATGGGGTCGCAAAGAGTCGGACATGACTGAGCGACTTCACTATCTATCCAGGATCAGAGCTGGGTCAGAAGGGAGTGGTCTCAGCAACAGCTGCCAAGAGGTTTGATGCACCGTGCCAAAAAAGCACTGTGGATTCCCAGGCATGGTTTCAGCTGTAAAAGGTTTAGAAGGTCGAGGCTGTGGGCAATAATGCACACGAAACATATTTGCCACTTAGTGGTCCAGGGAAATCTGTCTATTCATACCATTTGGGTACAGACATGGTGAAAATTAGGCCTCCCAACCCAGATTGCCATCAAGAGAGCAAAGGTTCAAGGCAATACCCCGGGCTTAAAGAGATACTAATTCTAAGATTCTGTAAGTGAGGAAACTAATAAAAATATGGCACAGAAAAGGAGGTATCAAGAAAGAACCCAGTTCTGCACATTACAACAGTGCAAACGATAGAGGAAATGCTCCAATGTGTAAACTAGTGAGAAGGGCTTGTCTCTTGCACATCAGATAACAAGGCTAGTTGGCAGCAACTCTGCTACTACTCACAAACCTGATATGGTCAACCCTAGCTCAGGAATGAGGCATACTGAGACAAAAGGCAAAGCCCATCAGCAGTTTATCTAACTGCAAGAAGCAAAGAAGAGAAACATAAAGTATGGAACAGAGCTGTTCTACAAAATCAGAGATTTGTCAAATTGAAAAAATGATTGCAGACCTGCAAGACCAGCTATATTAGAAATATCTACCACTGTCCCTCTACCCGCACCCTCTTCCTAGAGAATCTGTCCTACTCGCAGCCTTAAAAAGACAGTCCTATGTACCCACTGACTAACCTTCCTGGCTTCAATTTGCTACTCAAGCTGAGCTGATCATATTTTTCTTCTGATAATTTGGGGTTGAAATGTAAGATCTAATTTATTAGATTATGTTGAGCAGTCCAAATCAACACTATGGTAACTGAAAGGCACAGCAACCTGGAAACACAGAAAAAATAGACTCTAGAACATTCAGTAGCCTGCCAGGCTCCTCTGTCCATGGGATTTTCCAGGTCAGAATACTGGAGTGGGTTGCCATTTCCTTCTCCAGGGGATCTTCCCAACCCAGGGTTCAAACCCAGGTCTCCCACATTTCAGGCAGACGCGTTACCATTTGAGCCACCAGGGGATGCCTATAGAAGGAGAAAGAGACTACCAAACAAGTTTCCAGTTTCCTTTGTGCCTACACATAGGATTAAAGTGTTTATTTATTAGTGACTGAGAATTCTTGGATAAAATTTGCCTTGAAAAAAACAGACTTGTTCTCTAGAATTTGGGGATCTTTTTTTTTATTTTATTGAAGGAGATATTTAATAACATGTAATTCTCATCTGCTATTTGTAATCCTGTATTAAATATTCAGATTCAATTATAATTATTCTATCCCTAAATGATATTAAACTATACTTGAAATATATCAATATCCCAAGATCCACAAATTTCAGGAAAAAGAAAAGATACAAATAAATTTAAAAAATGGATACCCTTCCCTTCAGCACCGGGCATCCAAATTTTAATTATAAAATTGCTTCCATATTTTATTCTGTTTAGATGTATAAAAGGTTAACATCTAATTCCATTTACAATGCTGATCTAGCAAGAAAGAAATTAATTTGGCATTAGAGTGGTAACATCAATTTCCCATGTATCTGAAGTAATGCATTTACTGGAAAGAGATTAATATCAATTCCATAAATCATTCACATGCTGTTTCCGGAGTCTGAGACATCTGAGTAATGTCATATATGTGAGCTGATATTCCTTTGTGCATACTCCATTCATTAATCTATGCCTGGGGTTGCAGAGTAGTTGTCAGGAGAAAATATAAAACTTGGAAAAGAATCAGTCTTTCCATTCTTAATTTTTTGTGGCTGTTTCAGGTAAGGTAAGCTAAATGTTTCCAAAAATGCAGTGACATTGATCCATACTAGGAACCAACATTTTCAAGAGAAACAAATTAAACACTTGGCCAATTATATTCCTAATGGTAATAACTACTGACTATCTTACCTAATACATACTTTTGGTCCATGAACAGTGAACTCACGGCCAGGAGCTCTGCAACTCACAACTGAACAAAAATTAAACAGGCACCTCCTCCATAAGACACATTGCAGCCTCCCTGCACTTAGGAACACTTGGCAGTACTTGAGCATTAAGCCTGGGAGCTCTTTCAAACATAAAATCACCTCAAAAAGCACAAAAATGTGGTAGCACAAACTACCGCACAATTGCACTCATCTCATATGCTAGCTAAGTGATACTCAAAATTCTCCAAGCCAGGCTTCAACAGTATGTGAACCGTGAACTTCCAGATATTCAAGCTGGATTTAGAAAAGGCAGAGGAACCAGAGATCAAATTGCCAGCATCCCCTGGATCATCATAAAAGCAAGAGAGTTCCAGAAAAACATCTACTTCTGCTTTATTGACTACGCCAAAGCCTTTGACTGTGTGGATCACAACAAACTGTGGAAAATTCTTCAAGAAATGGGAATACCAGACCACCTGACCTGCCTCCTGAGAAATGTGTGTGCAGGTCAAGAAGCAACAGTTAGAACTGGACATGGAACAACAGACTGGTTCCAAATTGGGAAAGGCTGCATATCATTACCATGCTTATTTAACTTATATGCAGAGTACATCATGAGAAATGCTGGACTAGATGAAGCACAAGATGGAATCAAGACTGCCAGGAGAAATCTCAATAACCTCAGATATGCAGATGACACCACCCTTATGGCAGAAAGAGAAGAAGAACTAAAAAGCCCCTTGATGAAAGCGAAAGAGGAGAGTGAAAAAGTTGGCTTAAAGCTCACATTCGGAAAACTAAGATGATGGCATCTGGTCACATCACTTCATGGTAAACAGATAGGGAAACAGGACGGACTTATTTTGGGGGGCTCCAAAATCACTGCAGATGGTTACTGCAGCCATGAAATTAAAAGATGCTTGCAACTTGGAAGAAAATTTATGACCAACTTAGACAACATATTAAAAAGTGGAGACATTACTTTTCTAACAAAGGTCCATCTAGTCTAAGCTATTGTTTTTCCAGTAGTCATGTATGGATGTCAGAGTTGGACAATAAAGAAAGCTGAGGGCAGAAGAATTGATGCTTTTGAACTGTGGTGTTGGAGAAGACTCTTGATAATCCCTTGGACTGCAAGGAGATCCAATCAGTCCATCCAAAGGAAATCAGTCCTGAATATTCATTGGAAGGACTGATGCTGAAGCTGAAACTCCAATACTTTGTCCACCTGATGTGAAGAACTGACTCATTGGAAAAGACCCTGATGCTGGGAAAGATTGAAGGCAGGAGAAGGGGACAACAGAGGATAAGATGATTGGATGGCATCACCGACTCAACAGACATGAGTTTGAGGAAACTCCGGGAGTTGGTGATGGACAGGGAGGCCTGGTGTGCTGCAGTCCACGGGGTCACAAAGAGTCGGACACGACTGAACGACTGAATTGAACTGAACTGATCCATATGATAAGATAATGTGTAAATGCCAATGTAAATATTCCATTAAGAATATTCAATAAAATGCTGGCTGAAAAACTAAGTCTGAACCTGTCCTTTAAACAGCAATTCTACCTTGTTACTGCTGAATTTCATAATCACACAATATGAGAGTTGTTTGTGCCTGTATGTGTCAGGATTATTCAGAGAAACAGAACCATTAGGGAGGGTGTGTGTGTGTGTGTCTGTGTGTGTAAAGAAAGAAAGATATTTATTATAAGACATTGCCTCATGCTAATTATGGAGGCTGACAAGTTTCATGATCTGCAATTGGCAAATTGAAGACCTGGGGAGAGCTGATGTTTTACTGTCTTAAACGCAAATACAGCACATGACTGATTATTTGCTTGCACTTCAGTTTGGCAATATGCAGCCTGTCAGGAATAAACCAGTAAGTATTATTAAATGGATCAACACTGAGTAACCAAGAGTGAACTAAGGTGTAAGAGCACAGGGTTTGAGGTCAGATAAGCCCGGATTGAGCTCCAATTTTTCCACTTATTATGTGCATTTAAATAAGTCACATGACTTCTCTGAACTTAAATTTCCCCAATTGCCCTTCCCAAAACTAGGAATAAACTACTTGCCCTATTTTTTGTCCAGGATTTACTAGAGGCCATCATAGATATGATAAATACTTTGCAAGCCATAAAAGTGAGATGTAAATATTAGAAACTGTTACAGTTTTTATGATTGTTTTTACTGTTCTTGTTATTATTGTCCTTTAGCCCCTAAGGTTCACCACATAGAGCATACGGTGAAGTCTCCTTACAGAGGGATACATATTATACAGTATACTGTGTGAAGAAATAATAGGTACCAATAAGTCTGTAAGTGTATCTATTTATTTATTTATTCATTCAGAATGCTTATTATTGCTAGGCATTGTTCTAAGCACTCAATAATTAAAATGTATCCCCATCAGCCTCTCACAGTGAATATTATATTTTGTTTTGTTTTTTTTGGTTTAAGCTATGTGACATTTAGAAAGATGTTTAAATGTTGAGAAACTATTTCTTCGTCTATAAAGTTGAGACGGCATTATTTATCTGACCCGTCCCACTTTGTAGTGTCAAATACTAAAGGCTATGAAAATGCATAGTCACTAACAGCACTATGTCCAAGTAATAAAACTTTCCTGAAATATCAAATACTCAAACGATGGTGTCAGCATTTGAGAATTAACTTAAATGTGAAAGTAACATATTAGCTGGTCATTTCCTTTGTCTACAAAAAGAGTTATTTCTGTAAATACAAAGCCCATAGGAGAAGAATACAAAAATCAAGTAAAAACAAATGATATACTTTAACTTTGCTGTTTTTGTTCACAGAATATTTAAATTTTCAAACTGTTTTACTTTGCTGCAATTATGAAATTGTGTTGATTTGGTTCAAAATATCTCTATAAATAAAAGTTACTATTTATCAGAACTATTGATTCTTAATAAATGATAGAGAACTAACTGAAAATGAATTTTCATGATAAAATTATTATAAATAAGATAAATAAATGTGTGTCAATATCTACAAACTGTCAATTCTTACTTCTGAATAATAAACTTTTCTTTGCTGAACCTCAAATGTAGAGGCAAAATATCACTTAGGTTATCTTTGATTTTTCCCTGAGAAATATCATAGAATGTCAGATTTAGAAACTAGTACAGCCACTATGGAGAACAGTGTGTAGATTCCTTAAAAAACTGGAAATAGAACTGCCATACGACCCAACAATCCCACTGCTGGGCATACACACTGAGGAAACCAGAATTGAAAGAGACACGTGTACCCCAAGGTTCATCACAGCACTGTTTATAATAGCCAGGACATGGAAGCAACCTAGATGTCCATCAGCAGATGAATGGATAAGAAAGCTGTGGTACATATACACAATGGAGTATTACCCAGCCATTAAAAAGAATACATTTGAATCAGTTCTAATGAGGTGGATGAAACTGGAGCCGATTATACAAAGTGAAGTAAGCCAGAAAGAAAAACACCACTACAGTGTACTAACACATATACATGGAATTTAGAAAGATGGTAACGATAACCCTGTATGCGAGACAGCAAAAGAGACACAGATATATAGAACAGTTTTTTGGACTCTGTTGTGGGTGGGGGGGGGGGATGATTTGGGAGAATGGCATTGAAACATGTATAATATCATATAAGAAACGAATTGCCAGTCCAGGTTTAATGCAGGTTAGAGGATGCTTGGGGCTGGTGCACTGGGATGACCCAGAGGGATGGTATGGGGACAGAGGTGGGAGGGGGGTTCAGGTTTGGGAACACATGTACACCCGTGGCGGATTCATGTTGATGTATGGCAAAACCAATACAATATTGTAAAGTAATTAGCCTCTAATTAAAATAAATAAATTTAAATTAAAAAAAAAGGATTTTTAGGTCAAAAAAATAGAAACAATTTTGATGATCTATTGAGTGGTAGGTTTAGAGGGATGGGCTTTATACACATCCATGTTTTAGTATTTTACACAATGAGAAAATTCAGTGATAATATATTCTTTTCCATTAAGCATTATTGTTTTTTTTTATTCATGTTGTTCAGAACATAAAGACTGCTGCTGCTAAGTCGCTTCAGTCGTGTCTGACTCAGTGCGACCCCATAGATGGCAGCCCACCAGGCTCCCCTGTCCCTGGAATTCTCCAGGCAAGAACACTGGAGTGGGTTGCCATTTCCTTCTCCAATGCATGAAAGTGAAAAGTGAAAGTGAAGTCGCTCAGTCATGTCCGACTCTAGCAGCCCCATGGACTGCAGCCTACCAGGCTTCTCCATCCATGGAATTTTCCAGGCAAAAGTACTAGAGTGGGGTGCCATTGACTTCTCTGAACATAAAGACAGAGGATTGGAAAGTATTAACACATCTGTATTTTTTTAATATTTTTTTAAATTTCTACTGGGGTATAATTGATTTGCAATGTTATTTTAGCTTCAAGTGTATAGCAAAATGAATCTGTTATAAAAATAAATATATCCACTCTTTTCTAGATTCTAGTCCCATATAGGCTATTACAGAGTATAGAGTTCCCTGCGCTACACAGTAGGTCCTTATTAGTTATCTATTTTTTTTTACTAGTGTGTATGTGTCAATCCCAACCTTCTAATTTAACCCTCCTCCCTCCTTACCCCCGGTAACCATTTATATGTATCTTTTAAATAAATAAATTAAGAGAATACTTCCATCCAGGTCAGCAAAAAATATTAGGTATTTTTCCCTTTAATTTCTGAACATAATTTTCCTAATCCTTCAGTGCTCATCCCTAAGAAACCTCCTTGACTCTTTTAATCCACATTAACAGAATTTCTATGTGAGGGTTGCATTGTATAAGCTGCTATTAAACTAGGCTTTTCTTTCACTGTCCACTATTCTAATGTGTGTTTCTCCTCTTGCTTCTAAAACTAGTTTCTACACATATGAGTTTTAGGGATGGGGCTTGGAGACAACGTAGCAGAGATTGCTACTTATCACCAAAACTCCATTTCCTCTTCTTCCTGGGCATACATATAGACTATATTCCCCAGTATCCATTGCTTTTAGGTATGTCCATAGGACTAGTTCTCACCAATGGGTTCTGAATTGAAAGCATATATTTCCAGTTTAAGGCTTTTAGGAAGCAGAATCTGCCCCTCTTACTCTTTTTCCTTCCACTAGTTAAACACATGATAGTGACAAGGCCCCTGGGATTAGCAGAGCCACAAGATGGAGGGTAACTAGAATACTGAAAGATCACATAGAGGAGAGCTTACCACTGATCATGAACATTTACCTGCCTTGAACTATAAGATGAGCAAGAAATCATTTTCTCTGATACATATTTGCACCATTATATATGTTAGAATCCGTTACAAAAGTCAAGTCTATATAAACCAACACAGAAACTGGCAACTTAAAATCAGGTTTTCTTCTCTTAACAAATTCTTCAAGCATGTGGCAAAGCTTACCAATCAGACAGGATGGAAATGGACAGAACAGACTGGAAAGTAAATGTAAATGTCATGTATGTAAAACTGTCAACCTTGATAACTTGAAAGGATGATCGCAGATGTAATGAGCCTGTAACTTAGTAGATATGATTTTAAAATAAATATTAATAAATGTTTCTCTTTGCCAATATTATAAAATGAAGATGAAATCAGGTAATGACTAACCAATTTTCAAAAAAATGAAAGAGAATAGAACTAACTCAAGAAACTGAGGCCTAGCAGGTTGAAAAATCAGCTTTTTTCTTCCTCAAAAGGAACATAAATGACCCAATCTCTTGAAGATAAATAAATTACTCTATGAATAAGGATATATTTTAGGATGGCTAGAAACCCATGAGAGGAAATGGTCTATAAACATGGTAAAGCAGCCATAGGGCACTGAGAACAGGGATGCTTGATATATAATTTTGAGTTATGCTCATTTCTTCAATTTAAAAAATATTTCTAATCCTTCCGTTAAGGTTATTACCATACACATTCATAAATCTCTGTAAGAGAGCACAAGTTGTGCAGTGGACATCAAGAAAATAAGTTCCATGTCAGGAATAATATAAAGCAGAAATAAAATAACATGTAAGATACATAGTAATACACACTAAAAAGGGGAGACTGAAAGCCAAAGTGACCATAAAACATAAGCTCCCAGTTATATGAAGACATCTAGAGAAGTGCAGAATGTGGTTCTTGAACTGACACCTGGTTTATACAAGCAGCTTCTGTCAAAGGGAAAGACAATTAACAAATGTTTACTAACTGGACTAAGCTCTATGTTTGATTCTCAAGGGTTGTAAAACAAGAGATACATCGCACTTGAACTTCAAGGGAAGAAAGACACATCAACAAATAAATTCAAACGTAATTGATAATGTAGAGATTCATCCTCAGTGTTACAGAAACAATGAAGATATTCTGTTAAACCGATGTATAGCTTCAGAGAAGGTTTCCTGGTAACATAATTGAACTGTCTTGAAAGATAAAGGCAAATTGGCCTGGAAAAGAAAGTTAGCAATAACTTTTAAGGCAAAGAAAATCACACGAACTAAAGCATGGAAGCATAAAACTACATAACATAGGTGCAGAACTAAAGCTGTATTAATACAGTACAAAATCGAGGCATCAAGGAGTAAGAAAAAAAAAATATCTGGAGAGGTAGGTAGGGAGTAAAGTCATGAAAGTTTTAAATTCTTTGTTAAGATGCTTGGTGAGGATCTACTGATGTGGATCTGTTCACTTTTAAACCTGAGTTCCTGTTATTTTCTGTTTTACTTCTATTGATTTTAACTCCATACTACTCCACAGATTTTTCATTCACTCTGGCATTGACCTTGTTATGTCACTCAGTCTCTTACAGTTTCCCAGTGAGACCCAGACAGAATACAGCAAACACTCAAAACATTGTTCATCCAATGAAGGAATGATTATAAATGATTCTACTTTCCTTGCTGATAAATAACTGTCATTTTCTTTTGTTTTTCTAAATAATAAATAATAAATGCTTATATGAATATTCCACATCACATCCTAAACAATCATGAGTCTTAGTTCTTGTTCATAAAAACAGGAAAAGGAGGAAGAAGAGATGGGAAGGAAGAGGAAAAGGGGGAGGAGGAGAAGAGATCATGTTGTTAACAGTTATGGAGTGAATACTACTTGATACCATTTGATACATTACCGTATATGATCTCTACAACCATTTGATGAGATAATTTATTATTCTATACATTTTAAAATGAGAGAACTATTGCCAAGAAGTCTGAGTGTAATGGTAAATTTTATCTATCAACTTGGCTGGACCACAGTGCTTAGACATGTGATCCAAAATTATTCTGGATGTTTCAAGGATGCTGTTTTGGGACAAGATTAACATTTATTACCTTCCCAGGTGTCTCAGTAGTAAAGAATCCACATGCAATACAGGACACTCAGGCAGGAAACAGGGGTTCAATGCCTATGTTGGGAAGATCCCCTGGAAAAAGGAAATGGTAACCCACTCCAGTACTCTCGCCTGGATAATCTCAACACTTGGGTCACAAAAGAGTCATTTATTTATTTCTTTAATGTTGACATTCATTAATAAATCAGTGGATTCAGAATAAATTGTTCTCCAAATGTAGGTGGGCCTTGTCCAATCAGTTGAAAGCCTAAAAGACTGACCTACCACAAGTAAGAAGAACTTTTGCTATAACAGCCTTCCAACTTGAACTGAAACATCAGTTTTTCCCTAGG
Source organism: Bos indicus (assembly GCF_029378745.1). Classification (NCBI taxonomy): domain Eukaryota; kingdom Metazoa; phylum Chordata; class Mammalia; order Artiodactyla; family Bovidae; genus Bos; species Bos indicus. Next base: position 96,645,454 of record NC_091762.1, on the reverse strand, counting down.
TTTTCAGTCTGAGGGCCTGCAGACATAAACTGCATCAGCTGTTCTCTGTATCTACAGCCTGTCAGCCCGTCCTATAGATTCTGTATGTGTCAGCCTCCATAATTTCATGAGCCAATTCCTTAACGTAAATCTTTATTTATTAGATAATTTATATATGTATATAGTCTATATCTCTAGAGAGTCTTGAATAATAAAAAACACTACACAACTGAAACTAGGTTGTCCAGGTAGTAAGTGGTAAAATCAGAACTCACAACCAGCCTTTTCTGATTCCAAAACTAAGACTCCACTAGCCACATGATCTCCCATAAAAAAATCTTAAGTATTAATATATTAAAAGTTGAAACCTACATTTGTATAACAATTTGAAACTGCTTCAATATCTCTTTGTATAAATTGACAAATGTGAAAGCCATTTCTTTTCTGGGTTGGTGCACTCTTCCAAAATAATTATGAGAATTGATAAAAGAAAAAAACATTCAGTAATTTGTTTCATGTATAGGAAAGCTTTTTCAAAAACACAGAAAACATATTGGGAAGGAATCAACCAGTACATATGGATATGATGAGTATTTGCTTCTAAATATTGCAATGAAACCTGCCCTGTGTGACATTTTTTTCCAACACATTTGTTGTAAACAGGTACATTGTACTATATTTAAGGGATACTTTAAGCACAAATTTCCTGTGACTGATGTATAAATTATAAATAGAGTAACAACGTGAATACTAAGATGAAGGTTCTGAGTTAAGTTAATCCATCTATCCATGTGTCCTTGAGAATAGCCAATATAAATGTGAGCTGATGTTAAAGCAAGGAACCATATCAAGTTTCCATTATCTCATCTTTAATAATTTCATGCCTGTATGGACAAAGAAGACAAAGACAGGAGAACAGGAGATTACAGAAAAAATGTTTCACTAAACCAAGAGAGAATGAGGATTCTGAGCAGAAACCTACCAAATATTTTAATACCAACACTTTTATTTTAAAGTAATAGTCATTTATACATTTACACATAGATGTTTTAAGTACCTAATAAAGAAAAGTTACTACTGTTTTAAGTAGCCACTGAAGAAAAGAAAAGAAATCATGGTTCCTGCCCTCAAGGAGCCTGTGCTTGCAGACAAAAATAAAAATGCATTTATACAAATATAAATAAAGTTGCAATTGGAAACTGGAAAATGGAAAAGTCATATGCAGCTGTAAGTATCATTAAAGAAGAGGATCTTTAAAAAGTTCGTGGAGGGACTTCCCTGGTGGTACAGTGGACAAGAATCCACCTGCGAATGCAGGGCACACAGATTTGATCCCTGGCCCATGAAGATTCCACATGCTGCAGAGCAACTAAGCCCCCTGTGCCACAAATACTGAGCCCACACTCGAGGGCCCACAGGCTACAACAACTGGGCCCACGTTTGCAACTGCTGAAGCCTGTGCGCCTAGAGCCTATGTCCACAACAAGAGAAGCCACTTCAATGAGAAGCCTGTGCACCTCAAAGAACAGCTCCCATTTACCCCAAGTAGAAAAAGCACAGCAATGAACACCGAGCAAGTCCAAAAATAAATAAGTAAATAATTATAAAAAAATAAAGTTCATGGAAAAAGTTAGCCTGGATGTGGGGCCTTAAAGATGGATCTAATTTCAAATAAAATATGGGACAGAACTCTCAAACAAAAAGAATATCATAATCAAAGTCAAAATAAGAAGAATTTAATACTGGATATAGGATTCTCACCTGGTAGCTCAGATGGTAAAGAATCTTCTTGCAGGACAGGAGCCAAGATGGCGGAGGAGTAGGACGGGGAGAACACTTTCTCCCCCACAAATTCATCAAAAGAGCATTTAAACATCGAGTAAATTCCACAAAACAACTTCTGAATGCCGGCAGAGGACATCAGGCACCCAGAAAAGCAACCCAACTCTTCGAAAGGAGGTAGGAAAAAATATTAAAAACAAAAAAAAAGAGACAAAAGAGGGAGGGACGGAGTTCCGTCCCGGGAAGGGAATCTTAAAAAGAGAGAAGTTTCCAAACACCAGGAAACCTTCTCACTGCCGAATCTGTGCCTAGCTTTGGAAGCACAGAGGGCAACATAACAGGGAGAAAAAATAAATAAACAATTAAAACTCGCAGATTGCGAGCCCTACGGTAACTCCCCCAGCGGAGAAGCAGCGCAGACACCTGCATCCGCCATTAGCAAGCCGGGGCTGGGCAGGGAGGCGCGGCATGGGCTGCATCGCTGAGAGTAAGAATCTGGCCTGAATACCCTGAGCGCTATCTGAGCGAAATAATTTGGGCTAGCAAACCAGACTGTGGGGTATCTACCACGCGAAAAGCCAGCCCTAACCTAAGACTGCCAGGCCCGCGCACGGAACAAAGGACTGAACAGAGATAGCCGGCTGCAGATCTTCCGCCTCCGGTGACAGGCAGCCAGAGCCGGAAGGGGGCAATCGCAGCCCCAGAGAGACATTATCTATAAAACTGTAAGCAGGCTTCTTTGCTAACTAAAACTTCTTGGGGGTCTGGACGGTCAACATCTGCCTGAGAAGGTGCGCCCGTTTTACACCCAGATAACCGAGTGGCAGGGAGGCGATAAGTCGCAGCATTGGCGCTCGCCAAACACCTCATCACCTGAGCTGCTCGGACCTGGGAAGAGCACAAAACGCAGGCCCAACTGAGTCTGCGCCTCTGAGGACTACCCGAGTGCCTGAACCTGAGCGGCTTGGACCTGAGAGGTGCATGCAGCCCAGGGCCAGCCTCGGATTGTTCCCAGCGGAACAACCTAGAGTCCGAGCAGTGTGGACAGGGAGGCTACACGCGCCGTGAGCGGGGGCAGACCCAGGGTGGCTGAGGCACTGCGAGCCCACGCCAGTGTTATTTGTTTGCAGCATCCCTCCCTACCTCCCCACAGCGCGACTGAACAAGTAAGCCTAAAAAAAAAAGAAATAAAGTGTCCTCCACCGTGCCCTTTGTGTCAGGGCGGAAACCAGATACTGAAGAGACTAGCAAACAGAAGAAGATATAACAGAGGGAAACGCCTTGGAAGCTACAGGCAATAGATCAAAACCCTGTGGTTACTACGGACTACATAGGAAGGGGCCTATAGATCTTGAGAAATATAAATCTGACCAAGGAACTAGCCAAAAATGAACTGAACCCACAACACCCACAAAAAAAAAACAAAAAAGTCCTAGATATATTTTTATTATTTTTACCATCATTCTTTCTTTTTTTTTAATTAAAAAAAATTTTTTTAAGTCCTCTATTGTTCCTTTAATTTTCACTTTTATAACCTATTACTTTGCAAAAAAAAAAAAACCCTATTTTTTTCGTCTTCAGCAAACTTCATATATATATATTTTATAATTTTTTGACCTTGGTTTTTTTTTGTTTTTGTTTTTTTCTTCTTTTCTTTAACATTGTATTTTTGAAATTCCAAACTCTACTCTAGATTTTTAATTTTCGCTTTTTGGTATATGTTATCAATTTTGTACCTATAGTTTTTTTTATATAATTTCTGTGACTTTTTTTTTCTTCTTCTCTGTTTCTTTCTCTTCTTCTTTTATATAACATTGTATATCTGAAATTCCAAACTTTACTCTAGATTTTTAATTTATGCTTTTTGGTATTTGATATCAATTTTGTACCTGTATTTTCTTTATAATTTTTGTGACATTGTTCGTATTTGTTTGTTTGTTTTCTCTCTATTTTTCTTCTTCTTCTTTTTTTTTTTAACATTGTATTTTTGAAATTCCAAACTCTACTCTAGATTTTTAATTTTTGCTTTCTGGTATTAGTTACCAATTTTGTACCTGTACTTTCTTTATAATTTTCGCGACCTTGTTTGTTTTTGTTTGTTCGTTTTTTCTCTCTTTCTTTTCCTTCTTCTTTTCTTTAACATCGTATTTTTGAAATTCCAAACTCTACTCTAGATTTTTAATTTTTGCTTTCTGGTATTAGTTATCAATTTTGTACCTGTACTTTCTTTATAATTTTCGCGACCTTGTTTGTTTTTGTTTGTTCATTTTTCCTCTCTTTCTTTTCCTCCTTTTTTTCTTTAACATCGTATTTTTGAAATTCCAAATTCTACTCTAGATTTTTAATTTTTGCTTTTATGTATTTGTTACCAATTTTGTACCTTTAAGGACCCAATCTTCAGGACCCATTTTTCACTAGGGAGTGAGATTACTGGCTTGACTGCTCTCTCTCCCTTTGGACTCTCCTTTTTCTCCACCAGGTCGCCTGTGTCTCCTCCCTAACCCCTCTCTACTCTACCCAACTCTGTGAATTTGTGTGTTCCAGACGGTGGAGAACACTTAGGGAACTGATTACTGGCTGGATCTGTCTCCCTCCTTTTCATTCCCCCCTTTTATCCTTCTGGCCACCTCTGTTACCTTCCTCCTTCTTCTCTTCTCTGTATAACTCCGTGAACATCTCTGAGTGGTCCAGTTGTGGAGTGCACATAAGGAAGTGACTACTGGCTAGCCCACTCTCTCCACTATTGATTCACCTCATCTCATTTGGGTCACCTCTAACTCCCTCCTCCCTCTTCTCTTCTCCATGTAACCCTGTGAACCTCTCTGAGTGACCCTCACTGTAGAGAAACTTTTCATCTTTAATGTAGATGTTTTATCAATGGTGCTGTATAGAAGGAGAAGTTTTGAAACTACTGTAAAAATAAGACCGATAACCGGAAGCAGGAGACTTAAGTTCAAACCCTGACTCCAGGGAACTCCTGACTCCAAGGAACATTAACTGACAGGAGCTCATCAAATGCCTCCATACGGACACTGAAACCAAGCACCACACAAGGGCCAATAAGTTCCAGGGCAAGACATACCAAGCAAATTCTCCAGCAACAAAGGAACACAGCCCTGAGCTTCAAGATACAGGCTGCCCAAAGTCACCCCAAAACTATAGACATCTCATAACTCATTACTGGACATTTCATTGCACTCCAGAGAGAAGAAATACAGCTCCACCCACCAGAACACCGACACAAGCTTCCCTAACCAGGAAACCTTGACAAGCCACCTGTACAAACCCACACACAGTGAGGAAACGCCACAATAAAGAGAACTCCACAAACTGCCAGAATACAGAAAGGACACCCCAAACTCAGCAATTTAAACAAGATGAAGAGACAGAGGAATACTCAGCAGATAAAGGAACAGGATAAATGCCCACCAAACCAAACAAAAGAGGAAGAGATAGGGAATCTACCTGATAAAGAATTCCGAATAATGATAGTGAAATTGATCCAAAATCTTGAAACTAAAATGGAATCACAGATAAATAGCCTGGAGACAAGGATTGAGAAGATGCAAGAAAGGTTTAACAAGGACCTAGAAGAAATAAAAAAGAGTCAATATATAATGAATAATGCAATAAGTGAAATTAAAAACACTCTGGAGGCAACAAATAGTAGAATAACAGAGGCAGAAGACAGGATTAGTGAATTAGAAAATAGAATGGTAGAAATAAATGAATCAGAGAGGATAAAAGAAAAACGAATTAAAAGAAATGAGGACAATCTCAGAGACCTCCAGGACAATATTAAATGCTACAACATTCGAATCATAGGGGTTCCAGAAGAAGAAGACAAAAAGAAAGACCATGAGAAAATACTTGAGAAGATAATAGTGGAAAACTTCCCTAAAATGGGGAAGGAAATAATCACCCAAGTCCAAGAAACCCAGAGAGTCCCAAACAGGATAAACCCAAGGAGAAACACCCCAAGACACATATTAATCAAATTAACAAAGATCAAGCACAAAGAACAAATATTAAAAGCAGCAAGGGAAAAACAACAAATAACACACAAGGGAATTCCCATAAGGATAACAGCTGATCTTTCAATAGAAACTCTTCAAGCCAGGAGGGAATGGCAAGACATACTTAAAATGATGAAAGAAAATAACCTACAGCCCAGATTATTGTACCCAGCAAGGATCTCATTCAAGTATGAAGGAGAAATCAAAAGCTTTTCAGACAAGCAAAAGCTGAGAGAATTCTGCACCACCAAACCAGCTCTCCAACAAATACTAAAGGATATTCTCTAGACAGGAAACACAAAAACGGTGTATAAACTCGAACCCAAAACAATAAAGTAAATGGCAATGGGATCATACTTATCAGTAATTACCTTAAACGTAAATGGGTTGAATGCCCCAACCAAAAGACAAAGACTGGCTGAATGGATACAAAAACAAGACCCCTACATATGTTGTATACAAGAGACCCACCTCAAAACAGGGGACACATACAGACTGAAAGTGAAGGGCTGGAAAAAGATTTTCCATGCAAATAGGGACCAAAAGAAAGCAGGAGTAGCAATACTCATATCAGATAAAATAGACTTTAAAACAAAGGCTGTGAAAAGAGACAAAGAAGGTCACTACATAATGATCAAAGGATAAATCCAAGAAGAAGATATAACAATTATAAATATATATGCACCCAACACGGGAGCACCACAGTACGTAAGACAAATGCTAACAAGTAAGAAAGGAGAAATTAACAATAACACAATAATAGTGGGAGACTTTAATACCCCACTTACACCTATGGATAGATCAACTAAACAGAAAATTAACAAGGAAACACAAACTTTAAACGATACAATAGACCAGTTAGACCTAATTGATATCTATAGGACATTTCATCCCAAAACAATGAATTTCACCTTTTTCTCAAGCGCACATGGAACCTTCTCCAGGATAGATCACATCCTGGGCCATAAAGCTAGCCTTGGTAAATTCAAAAAAATAGAAATCATTCCAAGCATTTTTTCTGACCACAATGCAGTAAGATTAGATCTCAATTACAGGAGAAAAACTATTAAAAATGCCAACATATGGAGGCTGAACAACACACTGCTGAATAACCAACAAATCACAGAAGAAATCAAAAAAGAAATCAAAATTTGCATAGAAACGAATGAAAATGAAAACACAACAACCCAAAACCTGTGGGACACGGTAAAAGCAGTCCTAAGGGGAAAGTTCATAGCAATACAGGCACACCTCAAGAAACAAGAAAAAAGTCAAATAAATAACCTAACTCTACACCTAAAGCAACTAGAAAAGGAAGAAATGAAGAACCCCAGGGTTAGTAGAAGGAAAGAAATCTTAAAAATTAGAGCAGAAATAAATGCAAAAGAAACAAAAGAGACCATAGCAAAAATCAACAAAACCAAAAGCTGGTTCTTTGAAAGGATAAATAAAATTGACAAACCATTAGCCAGACTCATCAAGAAACAAACGGAGAAAAATAAAATCAACAAACTTAGAAATGAAAATGGAGAGACCACAACAGACAACACAGAAATACAAAGGATCATAAGAGACTACTATCAACAATTATATGCCAATAAAATGGACAACGTGGAAGAAATGGACAAATTCTTAGAAAAGTACAACTTTCCAAAACTGGACCAGGAAGAAATAGAAAATCTTAACAGATCCATCACAAGCACGGAAATTCAAACTATAATCAGAAATCTTCCAGCAAACAAAAGCCCCGGTCCAGACAGCTTCACAGCTGAATTCTACCAAAAATTTAGAGAAGAGCTAACACCTATCCTGCTCAAACTCTTCCAGAAGATTGCAGAGGAAGGTAAACTTCCAAACTCATTCTATGAGGCCACCATCACCCTAATACCAAAACCTGACAAAGATGCCACAAAAAAAGAAAATTACAGGCCAATATCACTGATGAACATAGATGCAAAAATCCTTAACAAAATTCTAGCAATCAGAATCCAACAACACATTAAAAAGATCATACACCATGATCAAGTGGGCTTTATCCCAGGGATGCAAGGATTCTTCAATATCCGCAAATCAATCAATGTAATACACCACATTAACAAATTGAAAAATAAAAACCATATGATTATCTCAATAGATGCAGAGAAAGCCTTTGACAAAATTCAACATCCATTTATGATAAAAACTCTCCAGAAAGCAGGAATAGAAGGAACATACCTCAACATAATAAAAGCTATATATGACAAACCCACAGCAAACATTATCCTCAATGGTGAAAAATTGAAAGCATTTCCCCTAAAGTCAGGAACAAGACAAGGGTGCCCACTTTCACCATTACTATTCAACATAGTTTTGGAAGTTTTGGCCACAGCAATCAGAGCAGAAAAAGAAATAAAAGGAATCCAAATTGGAAAAGAAGAAGTAAAACTCTCACTATTTGCAGATGACATGATCCTCTACATAGAAAACCCTAAAGATTCCACCAGAAAATTACTAGAAATAATCAATGACTATAGTAAAGTTGCAGGATATAAAATCAACACAGAAATCCCTTGCATTCCTATACACTAATAATGAGAAAACAGAAAGAGAAATTAAGGAAACAATTCCATTCACCATTGCAACGGAAAGAATAAAATACTTAGGAATATATCTACCTAAAGAAACTAAAGACCTATATATAGAAAACTATAAAACACTGGTGAAAGAAATCAAAGAGGACACTAATAGATGGAGAAATATACCATGTTCATGGATTGGAAGAATCAATATAGTGAAAATGAGTATACTACCCAAAGCAATTTATAGATTCAACACAATCCCTATCAAGCTACCAACAGTATTCTTCACAGAGCTAGAACAAATAATTTCACAATTTGTATGGAAATACAAAGAACCTCGAATAGCCAAAGCGATCTTGAGAAAGAAGAATGGAACTGGAGGAATCAACCTACCTGACTTCAGGCTCTACTACAAAGCCACAGTTATCAAGACAGTATGGTACTGGCACAAAGACAGAAATATTGATCAATGGAATAAAATAGAAAGCCCAGAGATAAATCCACGCACATATGGACACCTTATCTTTGACAAAGGAGGCAAGAATATACAATGGATTAAAGACAATCTCTTTAACAAGTGGTGCTGGGAAATCTGGTCAACCACTTGTAAAAGAATGAAACTGGACCACCTTCTAACACCATACACAAAAATAAACTCAAAATGGATTAAAGATCTAAACGTAAGACCAGAAACTATAAAACTCCTAGAGGAGAACATAGGCAAAACACTCTCCGACATACATCACAGCAGGATCCTCTATGACCCACCTCCCAGAATATTGGAAATAAAAGCAAAAATAAACAAATGGGACCTAATTTACCTTAAAAGCTTCTGCACATCAAAGGAAACTATTAGCAAGGTGAAAAGACAGCCTTCAGAATGGGAGAAAATAATAGCAAATGAAGCAACCGACAAACAACTAATCTCAAAAATGTACAAGCAACTCCTACAGCTCAACTCCAGAAAAATAAACGACCCAATCAAAAAATGGGCCAAAGAACTAAATAGACATTTCTCCAAAGAAGACATATAGATGGCTAACAAACACATGAAAAGATGCTCAACACCACTCATTATCAGAGAAATGCAAATCAAAACCACTATGAGGTACCATTTCACACCAGTCAGAATGGCTGCGACCCAAAAGTCTACAAGCAATAAATGCTGGAGAGGGTGTGGAGAAAAGGGAACCCTCTTACACTGTTGGTGGGAATGCAAACTAGTACAGCCACTATGGAGAACAGTGTGGAGATTCCTTAAAAAACTGGAAATAGAACTGCCTTATGATCCAGCAATCGCACTGCTGGGCATACACACTGAGGAAACCAGAAGGGAAAGAGACACGTGTACCCCAATGCTCATCGCAGCACTGTTTATAATAGCCAAGACATGGAAGCAACCTAGATGTCCATCAGCAGATGAATGGATAAGAAAGCTGTGGTACATATACACAATGGAGTATTACTCAGCCATTAAAAAGAATACATTTGAATCAGTTCTAATGAGGTGGATGAAACTGGAGCCTATTATACAGAGTGAAGTAAGCCAGAAGGAAAAACATAAATACAGTATACTAACGCATATATATGGAATTTAGAAAGATGGTAACAATAACCCGGTGTACGAGACAGCAAAAGAGACACTGATGTATAGAACAGTCTTATGGACTCTGTGGGAGAGGGAGAGGGTGGGAAGATTCGGGAGAATGGCAATGAAACATGTAAAATATCATGTAGGAAATGAGTTGCCAGTCCAGGTTCGATGCACGATGTTGGATGCTTGGGGCTGGTGCACTGGGACGGCCCAGAGGGATGGTATGGGGAGGGAGGAGGGAGGAGGGTTCGGGATGGGGAACACATGTATACCTGTGGCGGATTCATTTTGATATTTGGCAAAACTAATACAATTATGTAAAGTTTAAAAATAAAATAAAATTAGAAAAAAAAAAAAAGAATCTTCTTGCAGTGCAGGAGATCCGGGTTTGATCTCTAGTTGGAGAGGATCCCCTGGAGGAGGAAATGGCAACCCACTCCAGTATCTTGCCTGAAGAATCCCATGGACAGAGAAGCCTGGTGGGCTACAATCCATTGACTCGCAGAGAGTCAGACAAGACTGAGTGATGAACACTTTCATTTTCACTTTCAATAGGATGAAAATAAAAATGTATACATGAGATATGGGGAGTAGAAGGGGACGACAGAGGATAAGATGGTTGGATGGAATCACCAACTTGATGGACATGAGTTTCAGCAAGCTCCAGGAGTTGGTAATCGACAGAGAAGCCTGGCATGCTGCAGTCCATGGGGTTGCAAAGAGTTGGACATGACTGAATGACTGATCTGAACTGATACATAAGATCATACAGTAAGAGTACATGTTCTCTTCAACAATGGTATCTGAGAAGTCAAATAAATTTTAGATGTTAAAATGAGTTACAGTCCTCCAAAAGACTACACTACATAAAGAGACATATAGTATATCTGTGACATTAAAATTTTATGGAGATGAATGAAGTGAAAAACAAAATGTCTAAAAAATTTCTTAGTAGAGTGATAATAATGTAGATTTTACAAACATGAGGTTCAGTTCAGTCACTCAGTCATGTCTGACTCTTTGCGATCCCATGGACTACAGCACATCAGCCTTCCCTATCTGTCATCAACTCCCAGAGCTTACTCAATCTCATGTCCATTGCATCAGTGATACCACCCAAGCATCTCATTCTCTGTCGTCCCTTCTCCTCCTGCCTTCAATCTTTCCCAGCATCATAGTCTTTTCCAAGGAGTCAGTGTTTTGCATCAGGTGGCCAAAGTATTGCAACTTCAGTTTCAGCATCAGTCCTTCCAATGAATATTCAGGGTTGATTTCCTTTAGGATTCACTGGTTTGATCTTGCAGTCCAAGAGACTCTCAAGAGTCTTCTCCAACACCAAAATTCAAAAGCATCAATTCTTTGGTGCTTTCTTTATAGTCCAACTCTGACATCCATACATGACTAATGGAAAAACCATAGCCTTGACTGGATGGACTTTCGCCTACTTTTTAATATGTTGTCTAGTTGGTCATAGCTTTTCTTCCACGGACCAAGTGTCTTTTAATTTCATGGCTGCAAGCACCATCTGCAGTGATTTTGGAGCCCCCCAAAAAATAAAGTCTCTCACTGTTTCCATTGTTTCCCCATCTATTTGCCATGAAGTGATGGGACCGGATGCCATGATCTTAGTTTTCTGAATGTTGAGCTTTAAGCCAACTTTTTCACTCTCCTCTTTCACTTTCATCAAGAGGCTCTTTAGCTTCTTCTTTTTCTGCCATAAGGGTGGTGTCATCTGCATATCTGAGGTTATTGAAATTTCTTCCAGCAATCTTGAGTCCAGCTTGTGCTTCATCCAGCCCAGCATTTCACATGATGTACTCTGCAGAGAAGTTAAATAAGCAGGGTGACAATATACAGCCTTTCCCAATTTGGAACCAGTCTATTGTTCCATGTCCAGTTCTAACTGTTGCTTCTTGACCTGCATGCAGATTTTTCAACAGGCAGGTAAGGTGGTCTGGGATTCCCATCTCTTTCAGAATTTCCACAGCTTTTTGTAATCCACAGTCAAAGGCTTTGGTGTAGTCAATAAAGCAGAAATAGATATTCTCCTGGAACTCTCTTGCTTTTTCTATGATCCAGCAGATGTTGGCAATTTGATCTCTGGTTCCTCTGCCTTTTCTAAATCCACCTTGAAAATTTGGAAGTTCTCAATTTGTGTATTGTTGAAGCCACATTTGGAGAATTTTCAGCATTACTTTACTAGCGGGTGAGATGAGTGCAACTGTGTGGTAGTTTGAACATTCTTTGGCATTGCCTTTCTTTGAGATAGGAATGAAAACTGACCTTTTCCAGTCCTGTGGTTACTGCTGAGTTTTCCAAATTTCCTAGCATATTGAGTGCAGCACTTTCACAGCATCATCTTTTAGGATTTGAAATAGCTCAACTGGAAATCCATCACTTCCACTAGCTTTGTTCCTAGTGATGCTTCCTAAGGCCCACCTGACTTCACATTCTAGGATATCTGGCTCTCGGTGAGTGATCACATCATCATGATTATCTGGGTCATGAAGATCTTTTTTGTATAGTTCTTCTGTGTATTCTTGCCACCTCTTCTTAATATCTTCTGCTTCTGTTAGGACCATACCATTTCTGTCCTTTATTGTGCCCATCTTTGCATGAAATGTTCCCTTGGTATCTCTAAGTTTCTTTAAGATATCTCTAGTCTTTTCCATTCTATTGTTTTCCTCTATTTCTTTGCATTGTTCAGTTAGGAAGGCTTTCTTATCTCTCCTTGCTGTTCTTTAGAACTGTGCATTCAAATGGGTATATCTTTCCTTTTCTCCTTTGCCTTTCACTTCTCTTCTTTTCTCAGCTATTTGTAAGGCCTCCTCAGACAACCATTTTGCCTTTCTGCATTTCTTTTTCTTGGGGATGTTCTTGATCACTGCTTCCTGTACAATGTCACAAACCTTAGTCCATAGTTCTTCAGGCACTCTGTCTATCAGATCTAATCCCTTGAATCTATTTGTCACTTCCACTGTATAATCATAAGGGATTTGATTTAGGTCATACCTGAATGGTCTAGTGGTTTTCCCTACTTTCTTCAATTTAAGTGAATTTTGCAATAAGGAGTTCATGATCTAACTCCATTCAGCTCCCAGTCTTGTTTTTGTTGACTGTATAGTACTTCTCCATCTTTATCTCTTAAACATGAGGTAGAGTAACAAAATAGTGGGTGATGGGATTAGGGTGGCAAAGGAAAGCCAAAGATGACTCTAGATTAACAGGAAGGCACTGGAAGTTTTGAAATTAAAAAAAAAAAAAAAAGCCTCTTAATCAGTGTCTTTCTTTTTTAAGTTAGAAAATGGCAAGTTTGGTTCGGGAGAATGTCCAGTTTAACAATATATCGTCTAGCTAGAGACACAATCAGATAAATTAAAATACGGGACTAGTGTCTCAGAGTTCAAGACTGACTAATATTCTCTGAAAGAAAGTAAAGAAGTGAAAGTGGTAGTTGCTCAGTCATGTCTGGCTCTAATAATAATATAAAGATTATTACTTAATAAACGTTTATTCCACAGTCTCTAAAAGGGCAGGGACATTAGTAAAATTCTCAACAAACAGTAAGTACTCAATAAATCAAGCGTTCTAATTTTTAGGCAATTTTTTATTTATGTACATAAGTGCATTTATCTTGGAAGATATAATTCATAGTTTTCATCAGATTCTCAAAAACACCTCTGATCCAGTAAAGGCTAATAACTACTTACTACTATTATCTCTGTACATTCGGTATCTGCCATATAATTCATTCATCCTTCTGGCAGATAAGTTATTGAATGCCTATTAAAAGTCCAAAATCACTACAGATGGTGACTGCAGCCATGAAACTAAAAGACGCTTACTCCTTGGAAGGAAAGTTATGACCAACCTAGATAGCATATTGAAAAGCAGAGACATTACTTGGCCAACAAAGGTTCGTCTAGTCAAGGCTATGGTTTTTCCTGTGGTCATGTATGGATGTGAGAGTTGGACTGTGAAGAAGGCTGAGAGCTGAAGAATTGATGCTTTGAACTGTGGTGTTGGAGAAGACTCTTGAGAGTCCCTTGGACTGCAAGGAGATCCAACCAGTCCATTCTGAAGATCAGCCTTGGGATTTCTTTGGAAGGAATGATGCTAAAGCTGAAACTCCAGTACTTTGGCCACCTCATGCGAAGAGTTGACTCTTTGGAAAAGACTCTGATGCTGGGAGGGATTGGGGGCAGGAGGAGAAGGGGACGACAGGATGAGATGGCTGGATGGCATCACTGACTCGATGGACGTGAGTCTGAGTGAACTCCAGGAGTTGGTGATGGACAGGGAGGCCTGGCGTGCTGCAATTCATGGGGTCGCAAAGAGTTGGACATGACTGAGTGACTGATCTGATCTGATTACAAGTCAGGCTCTAGTGATAGAGCAAACAAAGTAACTTTTCTTATTGTAGAGGCAACAGATAAAGAAAGATGTAAATGAATAGACACAGAATAAAAACAGATGATATGATAGAGCAACAGGTGACTACGTAAGACTGGCTACTCAGGGAAGGCCTTTTTGAGGAAGCAATATGTAAGCTGAGACCTGAATGCTAAGATGTAAAGACGATGGTGAAGGGGGATGAGGTGTCAGTATTGTGACGATAGCATTATTGAAAAGAGGGAGAATGGCATAAGATGAAGTCAGAAAAGTAGTCAAAGGCCAGATCTGTAGGACAAGGAGTGTAAGTTTTATTCTAACTCTGATGGAAAAGCAATGAAATGCTTTAAATAATGAAGGGATAAGATTGGATTTGTGTTTTTAAAGGATCACATGCAGTGTTGAGAATGGATAATGGCACTGGGAGTGGAACGTGACTGAAAGGAAGCAAGAGGAACTATAGTTCCCATGACAGATGTTGGTCATTTGAATGAGGAAGGCAGATAGAAATAAAGTAATGGATTCAGGGTATTTAATGAGCATAATTATAATGCTCAATGGATGAATGAATGGTGAATTATTAGATAATGATAGTCAAGATTTACAAAGATTAAAGATAGGTGAATTAAACATTAGAGACTATCTTTAGGGTCATGTGTGGATGAAAACAAGTCAGGTCAGTCAGAGATGAAGGAAATGAGGATGGTATAGCCAACACTACTGGGGAAGGGAGTGGCAAAAAGTAAGAGTGATCCTTAGAGAAGCATATGCTGCACAGGAATCAAGGGCTAAAACAAGACCACTGAATTACATTACCAAATCCCTGGCAAACTATCCTGCTGAAGTAGTGAGGATATAAAGCTGACTGTAAAGATAAAGATATAATGGTATATAGGGACATCTCTATTTTTACTGGAAGTCTTTTTAAAATTATCTTGTACATAATTTAATCTATCTTGATGATAAAGAACAGATATCCTGATGATTACATATTTAAATTTAGTTGTTTACTTTTATATTTCCTGCCTCTTCCCTTCTGTCAGCATGTCAGCATTTAATTTCTGACCAAAGAGCATTCCTATCCTCTCTGACTCCACCTTGTCTGCAAATTTCCTGAGCTGAAAGCCCATATTATCAAGCCAGTTAGAAATGCATCTAAATAAAAAGAAAGAAATTCTAAGTGTCTCCACTAAACAGTAAGGTGCATGAAATTTAGTGAATGTATTTTATAACTATTTTGGCTATTAAAAAGTTTCCACCTCACCCAAGTTCTTAGTAATGCTCTCAAAAAATAAGGATACTTAACAAAAGTTTGTTTTTCATAAATCATTCAGTTCAGTTCAGTCACTCAGTCATGTCCGACTCTTTGCAACCCCATGAACTGCAGCACGCCAGGCCTCCCTGTCCATTACCAACTCCCGGAGTTCACTCAGACTCACGTCCATTGAGTCAGTGATGCCATCCAGCCATCTCATCCTCTGTCGTCCCCTTCTCCTCCTGCTCCCAATCCCTCCCAGCATCAGAGTCTTTTCCAATGAGTCAACTCTTTGCATGAGGTGACCAAAGTACTGGAGTTTCAGCTTTAGCATCATTCCTTCCAAAGAAATCCCAGGGCTGATCTCCTTTAGAATGGACTGGCTGGATCTTCTTGCAGTCCAAGGGACTCTCTTCTCCAACACCACAGTTCAAAAGCATCAATTCTTCAGCACTCAGCTTTCTTCACAGTCCAACTCTCACATCCATACATGACCACTGGAAAAACCATAGTCTTGACTAGACGGACCTTTGTTGGCAAAGTAATGTCTCTGCTTTTCAATATGCTATCTAGGTTGGTCATAACTTTCCTTCCAAGGAGTAAGCGTCTTTTAATTTCATGGCTGCAATCACTATCTGCAGTGATTTTGGAGCCCAAAAAATAAAGTCTGACACTACTTCCACTGTTTCCCCATCTATTTGCCATGAAGTGATGGGACCAGATGCCATGATCTTAGTTTTCTGAATGTTGAGCTTTAAGCCAACTTTTTCACTCTCCTCTTTCACTTTCATCAAGAGGCTCTTTAGTTCCTCTTCACTTTCTGCCATAAGGGTGGTGTCATCTGCATATCTGAGGTTATTGATTTTTCTCCCAGCAATCTTGATTCCAGCTTGTGCTTCTTCCAGCCCAGCGTTTCTCATGATGTACTCTAGATCAATGCTAAACTTCTCAACTTAACTTTGCATCCTATAACATGAGGTCAATAGTTATGGAAATGCAGCAAACACATGTATAACCTCATCTGGTGATGTTCTACTCATTTCTCACAATATGTCTTTCAACAAATATTCACTGAGCACCTACCATGTGCCAGGCACTGTTCAGGGCAAAAGGGAGCAAAAGAAGGAAAAATCCTGCCTTTATAGAATTTATATTCTAGTGGAGGAGTCAGACAATAAATTTAAAATATAAATACATAAGCAAATTTTTGTACTAGACTAGATAGTGGTTAGTGCTAAGAAGAAAAATAAAGCAGATAAGGGATTAGGAAAAGCTAGGGAACAGAGTTGAAATTTTATACAAGGTTGATAAGATAGGCCTCTCTGAAAAAAATGACATTTGAATAAAGAACTGAAATGTGGGGAAAACCAGGCTTACTGGAAGAACACTCCCAGAATAGTATTAAGGTGCAGTTTCTATATTATCTCCCCTACAAAGTCCTCCTCAATTGCCTCCCACACTTACCCCACCCCACTCCAACCAATACCATTCACACACACACAAAATCAATTACTTCATTCTCAGAGCTTCCTTCACATTCCAGTACTGAGCACTATCTGCTAGACTTCTTGTAATTTTAATCCACAGCATAAGCCTGCAAGGCAAATTTAAAGTTTGCCTAGTTTAAAGATGTGCTAAGATTCCATGCTTAAAAGACCTGTTCAGGGTACAGCATTAATGAATGGTAGAGCTTAAGATTTAATGCCTTATGCTCTGTAGAATTCTCTCTCTCTCTCTCTCTCACTTTAATGTTTCTAGTCTCTTATTTTCCATAGCAGGCAAAAAAGGAGGGACAAGTTCACTTACTCATAAAGCTCAGCCCTATCTGAAAGAAAAAGGATTTTAAAATAAACAATAATTTACCCCAACAAAGTGCAAACTCAAAGACTAAAGTAGTCACATGGGGACATTTCTAAAACCAAACAATGTCTAATGACCATTCCAGGCCATGGAATACAAACTCATCAGGAAGCCAAAAATATTCTGTCACAAACATCATAACATTTCTACATAATTATGTTTTGTTTTGAATTTTTGTAGAAACCAGACCCCAAAAAAACCTAGGCAGCCCTTCAGTCTGCACACATAAACTCTATTTTAAGATATAAAAATCCAGTCAAGAATACAACTCACTTATCAAGGTGGCATAAAATAAACATGACTGAGCTCAAAATACTGCTATATTGGCAAGACTTTGAGCCACTAGAGTTAGCTTTCACCACCAAAACAGAGCTTCCCCTAAGGTTCAGCAAATCAAGACAATTATCTGCAGCAGGTGGTGAGTGAAGACCTAGTTCTATCTTTTACAGGAACCTTAAAGAATTATGAAGCAAAATTTCTTGCCTTCAACACTGAGGCATAAATCAATCAGGGATAAGTCAGTAAAAGAGCCATGCCAAGTAATTCAATAAAAAACATGTATTACAGGAAACAATGTAGTTGTAAAAGTGTTGGGAGAGCTGAAAGACCAAAGAAGTGAGAACGGAGCAACACAGATTAACAACAGCAGGAAGTTCCTACTACATCCACAGATAGAGGCGCAAAGGGAAAAGATAGCAAACCCTGGGAGCCAAGGCAATCCAACAAAGCTGGGATCACAAGGAAGGGATTGCGTGGCAAAACCACAAGGGAGATATAGCCACTTCTGGAGATTCTGCACAGAACAAAAGGGAGGAGAAATATCTAGGCTTCTTCCTTCTCCACACCCTTCAATTTTCTGCTAAATCCTCGTATTAGCTGAAACTAGCCAGAATCCAAATGACAATGGAATCCAGGAAGTGCAATTTTCAGGGGTTCCCCACCCCCAAAATACAGAAAAGAATGGAGAAAGGTTACAGAATGGAACTAACTGCAAAAAAGGTAAAAACCTGCATAAGATGGTCCCACGCTTTCAGAAAGCAAGTGTATGTGAAACTTGTATGACAACCCAAAATGTGTATGGATGTTTTAATACTGGAGTATAATATCAAAGAATGACATTTTTATGGAGAGTAAAGTGTAAAGACACAAACATCATTCTAGTTTTGCTAATTAATGTAATACTAAAAGTTTTATATACAAATAGGAAGCAGAAATAATAGAAAATAAAAAGAATATTCTAATAGAAAGTTTGTCATTTGGTTATCACTTAAAAAGTATTTATGTCTTAGATTTTAAACTACTACATACCTATGCTGTAATCATTTAAGTAATACCTTAAATCTTTATTGGAAAGAGGAGGGCTATAAGTGAACTCAATCTACCATATTTAATCAAGTGATACGTCCCCTTTTTTGCAGTTATTTTATTACCAAAGCACAGGAGGGTGGTTTATGTGAACTGAAATTCCCCCTTCAAAGCAGTGTCTCGGATGATTTGAAAAGAGCAGTTGAAGAGGTGTGCAAATGGATTTCATTAAACACAGTTCACACTTCAACTGCTCTTTCTGAGGCCTTTAGCTTCAGGACTGTTACTGCAGGAAATGTTATCATTCTTAGAGGAAAGTTATTTGGGAATGAAATATTTTACTTCTTCCTCAAAGAGGAAGTAGAAGAAAAAGAACAAAGAAAAATATACAAGTAGATACATAACCATATATGTGCAGATGTATATAATTCAGTAAAGAAATCAGAAATCTAAAAATCAAGCAAAAATCCTACCATACTAGAAATTTAGCTTTGTTTCAATTATGAATGGGCTTCCTTCATGGCTCAGTTGGTAAAGAATCTGCCTGTAAAATGGGAGACCTGAGTTCAATCCCTGGGTTGGGAAGATCCCCTGGAGAAGGAAAAGGCTACCCAATCCAGTATTCTGGCCTGGAGAATTCCATGGACTGTATAGTCCATGGGGTCACAAAGAGTCGGACACGACTGAGCAACTTTCACTTTCACTTTCAATTATGAATAAGAAAGTATAGAATTAAATTATTCATAGCTACCAATATTTCTCCAACAGAATTTCAAGATATGGTGAAACGTTCCTTTATATTTCAAAACCATGCTGCTTTCTCCTAATGTGCTAATTTTTCTCTAAAAGAAATAAAGACCTTGTAAGGTGGCATGTTCTGGCATAAACTGATAGTATTAATAGGAAGGAAATTTGATTTCGATATTATACTAAAGATGACTTTTTTCTGTTTGCTGCTGAGGTATAATTGACATACAGTGTTATATTGATTTAAGGTGTACAACATGATTTGATATTTATACACATTGTGAAATGACAACTACAATAAGTTTAGTTACCACCTGTCATCATAAATAGTTATATTTTTTCTTTTTTTTCTTTCTTATGATGAGAACTTTTAACATCTACTCTCTTGGAGACTCTCAAATATGAAAAATAATATTAACTATAGTCACCATGTGATACATTACATTCCCAGGATTTATTTACTTTATAAATAGAAGTTTGGATCTTTTGACCCCCTCATCCATTTCACCCATGCCCCAATCCCCTCCCATCTGGCCAACACCAATCTGTTCTCTGTCGCTATAAGCTTGGGTTTCTGTTTGTTTGTTTGGCTGGTTTTTGTTTGTTTGGGGGTTTCTTGACCTCACATACAAGTGATACACAGATTTTATGCTTCTCTGACTTACTTAGCATAAAGTCCTCAAAATCCACATTATTGCAAATGGCAATATTTCCTTCTTTTTTATGGCCGAATAGTTTTACACATATAGACATGTTAAAGACATGGTTACATAAAAGCATTTGAATTTTATCCTGAGTACAATAGACAGTCATGAAAGATTTTAAGCAATAAGAAATGTGATCAGATGATTTGCATTATACCTTTGGTGGCATTGCAGATCATGGACTAAAGAGAGGTTAGAAAGCTGCTGTACAAGTCCAGCAAACCTACTGATGACCTGCTCTAGGACAGAAGTTCTGGGGCTGAAAATGTTGCAAGATTTTATAACCATCCATTTAATAACAAGTAAAGGAAAACCAGAGGGCATTGACTAATACTTTTTCTTACCATTTATCCTATGGGAAAATTTCCAGTATGGACAAGGAGTGAAGCCCAACGTCAGGGTCAAAACTCTGGACTGGCAAAACAAACAGCATAGTAATACACATGAGGGCAGAAGTGACATAGGGTGATGATGTGAAGAGGAAATGACTAACCATTGAGAAGACACATACAAACCCGTCTCAGGATGTGGACACATGGATGGCGTCATTTGATCTTCGCTCAAAAAGGAAAAAGCTAAAGCATACTTATTTCTTTGAGAAGGCAGATAAGGAGATGTCAGATTACATGTATTAGAAGTGAATTCTGAATTAGAGAGAAATGAAGCTCAATTAATTAAAAAGTTTTAGTGAGACCTTATTCTCAAGAATACTCTCCATTTCAGAGATCTAGCTGTACTTTGCCATTCCCTGAAATGACAATACCATTATCTCTCCACTATTCATGTCTTTCTGCATGACATTACAAGAACTAAGTAGTCTTTCTCAAATGCCAAAATTTACCCAGATAAATTGTTACTACTCATTCCAAATTTAGCTCTTTTTAGCCTCTGAAAAGACACATGCACCCCAATGTTTATAGCAGCATTACTTACAATTGCCAAGATATGGAAGCAACCTCAGTGTTCATCAACAAATGAAAGGATAAAGATGTGGCATACATACACAATGGAATACTGCTGCTGCTGCTGCTAAGTCGCTTCAGTCGTGTCTGACTCTGTGCGACCCCATAGACGGCAGCCCACCAGGCTCCCCTGTCCCTGGGATTCTCCAGGCAAGAACACTGGAGTGGGTTGCCATTTCCTTCTCCAAAGCATGAAAATGAAAAGTGAAAGTGAAGTCATTCAGTCATGTCTGACTCTTAGCGACCCCATGGACTGCAGCCCACCAGGCTCCTCAGTCCATGGGATTTTCCAGGCAAGAGTACTGGAGTGGGGTGCCATTGCCTTCTGCAACTGCTCAGCCATAAAAAGAATGAAATCATGCCATTCATAGCAACATGGGTGGACATAGAGATTACCATGCTAAGTAAAGTAATTCAGAAAGACAAACATCATCTGTCATTTACATGTGGAATCTAAAATATGACACAAATGACCTTAAGAAACAGAAACAGCTTCACAGACATAGAAAACAAACTTACAGTTACCAAAGGAGAAAGGGGGTTGGGAGGAATAAATTGTATTAGCAGATACAAGTTGCTATATATAAAATATACAAACAACAAAGCCCTACTGTATAACAAAGGGAACTATACTCAATGTTCTATAATAAACCATAATGGAAAAGTTATGAAAAAGAATATATATATGTGTATAAGTATAAATGAATCACTATGCTGTACACCAGAAACTAACCCATTATAAATCTATTATATTTTAATAAAAAAGTAAATAAATGAGTACTTCTAATAGAGTTAAAAAGTATACAGACTGCTATGGGTCTGTATGAATGGGAGTCCAGGGAGCTGAAAAAATGAAAGTATTATAGATGATATATTTATCTTCTTTCTCAAAGACTGGCATAGATTAGGTATTTTTTTTAATATTAATAGTAACTATAATTAGTCATTTTTAAAATTATGAAGTATTTTCCCCATTTTTAGAGGGATACAGTAGAGTTCAAAGACATATGGCAGATGTATGTTGATGTATGGCAAAACCAGTACAATACTATAAAGTAAAAACATAAATAAATAAATAAAAGGAAAAAAAAAAGATTTAAAGATTAAAAAAAAAGACATAAATTAATTCCCAAAGTTGGGTCAGGCTAGGATTCAAAGCCATGTCACTTGATTCCACACAGTGCTCTTTCCACAACTACAAATATAACTCCTGAAGCCAAAGGAGAATATTGTTAACTAAAATACTACAAACATTCTTCAAATATAAACACAAAGAACAATCTTACAGCACTACATTTCCTAAGCCAAAGAACTTGGACAAGAATGATCAAAAATACTATTGTTGTTGTTTTTATTCGGTCACCAAGCTGTGTCTGACTCTGCAACCCCATGGACTGCAGCATACCATATACACAGCAAAGCATGAACTACCCAGAGTATCTCTATCATCCACCTTAGTTTCTATAAAACGTTTGTTTATATGTTATACTGTTTAGTATATAGTATGTGTATATATGACCGTGGGTGGCTGCAACCAGCACACATCGGAAAACTCAGCAGTGGCCACAGGACTGGAAAAGGTCAGTTTTCATTCCAATCCGAAAGAAAGGCAATGCCAAAGAATGCTCAAACTACCGCACAATTGCACTCAGCTCACATGCTAGTAAAGTAATGCTTAAAATTCTCCAAGCCAGGCTTCAGCAATATGTGAACCGTGAACTTCCAGATGTTAAAGCTGGTTTTAGAAAAGGCAGAAGAACCAGAGATCAAATTGCCAACATCCGCTGGATCATGGAAAAAGCAAGAGAGTTCCAGAAAAACATCTATTTCTGCTTTCTTGACTATGCCAAAGCCTTTGACTGTGTGGATCACAATAAACTATGGAAAATCCTGAAAGAGATGGGAACACCAGACCACCTGACCTGCCTCTTGAGAAACCTGTATGCAGGTCAGGAAGCAACAGTTAGAACTGGACATGGAACAACAGACTGGTTCCAAATAGGAAAAGGAGTATGTCAAGGCTGTATATCTTCACCCTGCTTATTTAACTTCTATGCAGAGTACATCATGAGAAATGCTGGGCTGGAGGAAGCACAAGCTGGAATCAAGATTGCCGGGAGAAATATTAATAACCTCAGAAATGCAGATGACACCACCCTTATGGCAGAAAGTGAAGAGGAACTCAAAAGCCTCTTGATGAAAGTCAAAGAGGAGAGTGAGAAAGTTGGCTTAAAGCTCAACATTCAGAAAACTAAGATCATAGCATCCGGTCCCATCACTTCATGGCAAATAGATGGGGAAACAGTGGAAACAGTGTCAGACTTTATTTTGGGGGGCTCCAAAATCAGTGCAGAAGGTGACTGCAGCCATGAAATTAAAAGACGCTTACTCCTTGGAAGGAAAGTTATGACCAACCTAGATAGCATATTGAAAAGCAGAGACATTACTTTGCCAACAAAGGTCCGTCTAGTCAAGGCTATGGTTTTTCCTGTGGTCATGTATGGATGTGAGAGTTGGACTGTGAAGAAGGCTGAGCGCTGAAGAATTGATGCTTTTGAACTGTGGTATTGGAGAAGACTCTTGAGAGTCCCTTGGACTGCAAGGCGATCCAACCAGTCCATTCTGAAGGAGATCAGCCCTGGGATTTCTTTGGAAGGAATGATGCTAAAGCTGAAACTCCAGTACTTTGGCCACCTCATGCGAAGAGTTGACTCATTGGAAAAGACTCTGATGTTGGAAGGGATTGGGAGCAGGAGGAGAAGGGGACGACAGAGGATGAGATGGCTGGATGGCATCACTGACTCAATGGACGTGAGTCTGAGTGAACTCCGGGAGTTGGTGATGGACAGGGAGGCCTGGAGTGCTGCGATTCATGGGGTCGCAAAGAGTCGGACATGACTGAGCGACTGAACTGAACTGAACTGATGTGTATATATATATTATATATATGGTATATATCATACTGTGATATATATTACACTGAAGTATAATTATCATTTTGAGCATTTGTCTCATGTGCTACAGTGTAAGAGTTATCCATTCCTGTATCTTGTATAATTAAAGCTGGTTGGGCAATTGTCATGTGCTAGTGTTATATTGCTTTACATGTGCAACCTCATTTCATCTTTCCTAAAATCCCATAAGGTAGGCACTATTATCATCCCCATATTATGTATGAAGAAACCAAAATACAGAAACGTTAAACAACTTGTACAATGTTGAACATCTGGTAAGTGGTGAAGTTAGAAACTGACTCTAGGCCATTTTACCCCCAAACTTGCCAAATTAGCCACTGTGTTACACTTACTAATATAGGTATTCAAAAATTAGGAATAATTTTGATACAGTAAGAAGCAGCACTATGTACTCCAACTCCCCATAAGGATATTATAATCATTCATCATCAAAGTACTTTATGGTGTTACAAATAAACAACAGTAAAAATGATGTCCTTGGTGATAACCCTGAGTCATCAGGCAAACTATATTACATTCAGACCCTCATATTTTCTCAAATATATTATTCTAAAAACTCCCTAAGTGATCTCCCTATGTAGGTCTAGTCTCCATCCAGGTGCTTTCCACAATGCTGCACCTGAATAAGGACTTTGTGTGTGTCTGTGTGGAGTCACTGCATGTAGTGTATCCAAATAAGAATAATTAGGAATGAACCATAAAGAAAGCAGAGTGCCACAGAATTGATGCTTTCAAACTGTGGTATTGGAGAAGACTCTTGAGAGTGCCTTGGACTGCAAGGGGATCAAATCAGTCAATCCTAAAGGCAATCAACCCTGAACACTGGGCATAAAGTTTCAGTTAAGCAGGATGAATAAGCTCTAGAGATCCGCTATTCAAGACTGTATCTAAAGTCAACGATATTGTATTGTACACTTAAAAACTTGTTAAGAGAGTAGATCTCATGTTAGGTATTCTTGCAAGATAAAATTAAATTTAAAAAAAGAAATCCAGTGATGCTAGAGACAACCATTGTAGACAAGACACTGCAGAATCTATGACAAACAGATTTTGGAGTTCTAAAGCAAGAGATTAGCTCTGCAGTAAAAAGCAGCTTCGGAAAACTCTTGATCGCTAGTTAAATACTGAGCTTCTGATCATGAGACATCAAGTAATTGTGTAATTTGAATGATAGGTAGACTCCTATGACACTTAGCTCTGTTATAGCCATTCTCTCAGCTAACACTCATGGCCTTATGGGAGATTCCCTAGGGAAGACAAAACTCAAGACTGATTAACAGATAGACTGGCTTGATATGTTGGCATAAGCTAAAAAAACACTTGTTTCTGCTATATAATACCACTCAGTTTTCTTTAAAGTATGTGGTGATAGGAAAATCTCCCAGTGAATAGTTTAGAGCAGTACATTTACTAATCTCCTTTGTATGGAGGCAGAAGTAGTATGAGGTGAGGATATACATGGACTCTTGCTGCTAACTTGCTTCAGTCGTGTCCAACTCTGCGTGACCCTATGGACTTCAGGCTACTCTGTCCATGGGATTTCCCAAGCAAGAATTCTGGAGTGGGTTGCCATTTCCTTCTTCAGGAAGGAAATCTTTGCTCCTTCTCCAGGAAGGAAATCTCCAGGAAGGAATCTTGGACTCTTGGGTAATGGCAAATGTCTTGGTGGATTGGTTGGTAAGAGGACTGTAAAGAACAAGACTGAAAGACTACAGGCATAGAGGTCTGGGACAGAGACATAGGAATGGAAGTATGGGAATGCGTACAAAGCATTCAAATCTTCGGTTATGAAGTCATAACCAAAAACAAAAAAAAATATGTTGAAGATCTTCCATGCTTGTCAGAAAATACCTAACACAGAGAAGGCACTAAATAAGCAGGTGGATGGAATAATTCACCCACTGGACATAAACCAACTTTCCATAACAGAACCAAGAATAAATTAGACATGGTGATAGAGATAAGGAAGTTGTGCATGAGTGTGTGTGTGTGTGTGTGTGTGTGTGTGTTAGTCACTCAGTTGTGTCCGACTCTCTGCGACCCCACAAACTGCAGCCCTCCAGGCTTCTCCATCCATGGAATTCTCCAGGCAAGAACACTGCAGTGGATTGCCATTCCCTTCTCCCAAAGTACAGCTAATCCAATACTAAAAAGAATTCTAGGATTAAAGGGTTAATTGGTACCAAATAATTTTTTCTAAATGAATTATCTAATCAGTCCAAAATCCCCACGAAGTTTCTACAAATCACAGTAGAGACAGGATCTCAGAAAACCTCTTGTTATTAGTAAGAGGAAGACTTAAGCAGAGCATTTCCCCATTCTCTTTATTTATCTGGGTTTGTTTTTTTTTTTTTTTTTTAGTTCTTTTCTTGTATAATTTTTGTGACTCTTAAAGTTCCATATATGTCCTTGGCTTCATTCCCCAGGGACTTAGTTAATATGGATTTGTTTTTTCAAAATCATTTTGTTTTAACTTTTTGAAATGCACAGCAATGAAGTAATTATGGAGTTATATTAGACTGATTAAGATTATCTACTTTAATGATACGATTGGCAGAAAGAAAATATTTGCTCATCAATCATCCTATTTAAAAATATATAAAATACCTATAATTCAGGCAAAAAAATAAATTTCACACATGTTAATTATATTTGTGCGAGGAGTAATGCAATTTTTACCCTACATGTGTATGAGTGGGCTCCCTCTAACCAAGGTTAATCTACCCACAAACATTATCACACCTGTTAACGGACACATACTTTGCTAGCTTTACTTCTTTACCAGTATTACTCTCCCTACTCCCTCACTTGTTCTTCCTGAGATTCCCCATTTAAATATACAACTCTTACCTAAGTCCTTATCTCATTATAACTCTGGAGGGAATTTAAGGCTCCTTTATTCCAAAGATTTCTAAGTATTGGAAATAACACTAGTAAACATACCAAGAAAAGTTCTGGTACATTTCAGCACCCTTGAAATAGTTATATTTTATATGTGCCAGAATTACCACCTGAAATTCATTACTAGATATTGTGCTAAACCTATTTTGTATGCTATCTCTAATTTGCATAATAATTCTACAATATATATATTTATTTCCCCAATTTTAAGTAAACTTTAAGTGATATCATCAGTATGGCATAACCAGTACATGCTAAAGTTAATATATGAATTCAAGTCTAACTGAAACCAAAACCTGTGTTTTGGGGTATTATCCTATGTTACCTCTTGTTTAAAAAAAAAGTAGCATTCCCACCAGATTCATCCCATGTGGTCACAAATGGCAAGATGTCCTTTATGTATATGCGTGTGTGTGTGTGTGTGTGTGTGTGTGTGTGTGTATGTATACACACTGAGTCCAAAAGTATAGATATTTTCTGTATCCATTTATCCACCAAAGTACATTTAGGTTGTTTTTACATCTTGGCTATTGTGAATAATGCCACAGGGAAGCTGATTTTATAGACACAAAAAAAGAATGGGGATTGCCTGGGGCTAAGGGAAGAGGAAATAGAGTGATATAGGTCAAAGGGTTAGAGAAGGCAATGGCAACCCACTCCAGTGTTCTTGCCTGGAAAATCCCAGGGACGGGGGAGCCTGATGGGCTGCTGTCTATGGTGTCACACAGAGTCAGACACGACTGAAGCAACTTAGCAGCAGCAGCAGCAAGTCAAAGGGTACAAAATTTCAATTATAAGTTCTAAGGATCTAATGTACAGCACAGTGACTAAAGAATATGGTATTATATACCTGAAAACTGAACAGAAGAGCCTGGCATGCCTCAGTCCCTGGGGCTGCAGAGTTGAATATGACTTAGCAACTCAACAACAACAAACACTTGACAACTGCTAACATTTTTTTTAATTAATTTATTTATTTTAATGGGAGGATATTACTTTACAATATTGTGATGGTTTCTGCCATACATCAACATGAATCAGCCACAGGTATACCTGTGTCCTGTACATCCTGAACCCCCTCCCATCGCCTTTGCTACCCTATCCCTCTGGTTTGTCCCAGAGCACCGGCTATGGGTGCCCTGCTTCATGCATTGAACTCGCACTGGTCATTTATTTCACATATGGTAATGTACATGTTTCAATGCTATTCTCTCAAAATCATCCCACCCTCTCCTTCTCCCACTGAATCCAAAAGTCCGTTCTTTGTGTCTCTGTCTCTCCTTTGCTGCTCTGCATGAGGATTGCTGGTAGCATCTTTCTAAATTCCATATATATGTGCTAATATACAGTATTTGTCTTTCTCTTTCTGACTTACTTCACTCTGTAGAATAGGCTCCAGGTTCATCCACCTTATTAGAACTGACTCAAATGTGTTCCTTTTTATAGCAGAGTAATATTCCATTGTGTATATGTACCACAACTTCCTTATCCATTCATCTGCCGATGGACATCTAGCTTGCTTCCATGTCCTAGCTATTGTAAACAATGTTGCTATGAACACTGGGGTACATATGTCTCTTTCATTTCTGGTTTCCTCATGGTATATGCCCAGCAATGGGATTGCTGGGTCATATGACAGTTCTATTCCCAGTTTTTTAAGGAATCTCCACACTGTTTTCTATAGTGGCTGTACCAGTGTGCATTCCCACCAGCGTGTAAAAGGGTTCCCTTTTCTCCATACCCTCTCCAGCATTTACAGTTTGTGGACTTTTTTCTTATCTCTTGTAATATTCTTTATTTTAAGGTCTATTTTTTCTGATATGAGGATTATTACTCCAGCTTTCTTTTTATTTCCATTTGCATGAAATATATTTTTCCATCCTCTCACTTTCAGTCTTTAGAGCTAAAGTGGGTCTTTTGTAGACAGCATATATATGGGTCTTGTTTTTATATCCATTCAGCCAGTCTGTGTCTTTTGATTGGAGCATTTAATCCATTTACATTTAAAGTAATTATTGATATATATGTTCCTATTGCCATTTTCTTAATTGTGGTTTGTTTTTGTAGGTCTTTTTCTTCTCTTTTATTTCCTGTCTATATAAGTCCCTTTAACATTTGTTGTAAAGCTGGTCTTATGGTACTAAATTCTCCTAGCTTTCACTTGTCTGTAAAGCTTTTGATTTCTCCGTCAATTTTGAATGAGATCCTTGCTGGGTACAGTAATCTTGACTGTAGATTTTTTCCTTCAGTACTTTATATATATCCTGTGATTCCTTTCTGATAGCTCAGTCAGTAAAGAATTTACCTGTAATGCAGGAGACCCCAGTTCGATCCCTAGGTCGGGAAGATCTGCTGGAAAAAGGATAGGCTACCCACTCCAGTATTCTCGGGCTTCACTTGTGGTTCAGCTGGTAAAGAATCTGCCTGCAATGTGGGAGACCTGGGTTCAATCCTTGGGTTGGGACGATCCCCTGGAGTAGAGAAAGGCTACCCACTCCGGTATTCTTGCCTGGAGAATTCCATGGACTGTGTAGTTCATGGGGTTGCAAAGAGTGGGACACAACTGAGCAGCTTTCACTTCACATTCCTTTCTGGCCTGAAGAGTTTTCACTGAAAGATCAGCAATTAAACATATGGGGTTTCCCTTGTATATTACTTGTTGCTTTTCCCTTGCTGCTTTTAATATTCTTACTTTGTATTTAATCTTTGTTAGTTTGATTAGTCTTAGTGTGTTTCTCCTTGGGTTTATCCTGGATGGAATTCTCTGTGCTTCTTGGACTTGACTATTTCCTTTCCCATGTTGGGGAAAGTTTGGACTATAATCTCTTCAAAAATTTTCTCATACCGTTTCCTTTTCTCTTCTTCTTCTAGGACCCCTATAATTCGAATGTTTGTGTGTTTAATGCTGTCCCAGAGGTCTCAGACTATCGTAAGCTCTTTTCATTCTTTTTACTTTATAACTTTACAACTCTTCAGGAGTTATTTCTACTATTCTATCTTCCAGCTCACTTATCCATTCTTCTGACTCAAATATTCTGATATTGATTCCTTCTAGAGTCTTTTTAATTTCAGTAAATGTGTTGTTTGTCTCTGTTTGTTTATTCTTTATATCTTCTAGATTTTTGTTAAGTGTGTTAATTGATTCTTGCATTTTCTCCATTCTATTTTTGAGGTTTTGGATCCTCTTTACTATCATTACTCTGAATTCTTTTTCAGGTAGTTTGCCTATTTCCTCTTCATTTATTTGGACTGTGTGTTTCCAGGTTGTTCCTTCATTTGCACAGTATTTCTCTGCCTTTGCCTTTTTTTTTAACTTATTGTGTTTGAAGTCTTCTTTCCCCAGACCTCGAGGTTGAATTCTTTCTTCCTTTTGGCTTTTTCCCTCTGTGGGTAAGGTTGGTCCTGTGGTTTGTGTAAGCTTCGTGTAGGGTGTTACCTGTGCTTGTGTTCAGGTTGGAGGAGGCAATTTTTTTTCTCCCCTCTGATGGGCAGGACTGTGTGAGGTGGTAATCCTGTCTGCTGATTGTTTGGTTTGTATTTTTGTCTTGTTGGTTGTTTGGATAAGGCCTCCTGCACAGGATGCTGCTGGAAGTTTAGTGATGCCAGGTCTGGTATACAGGTAGTTGCCTTTGTGGGAGTTCTCACTAATTAATACTCCCTAGGAGTTCTCTGGTAGTCTAGGGTCTTTGAGTCAGCACTCCCACTCCAAAGGCTCAGGGCTTGATCTCTGGCCAGAGAATGGAGAGTCCACAGGTGGTTTGTTATGGCATTAAATGGGATTAAAACAAACACTCAAAAACAAGAAAGAAAAGAGGCACCCCAGACAAATGGCAATTACAAAATCAGGCAAATAATAACTAAAATAATGGAATATACACACATATACATCTATAAACAAAATCAAAACAGTCCAATAAAGAAATGAAGTACAATAGACTGACCCAGCAAGCAAAGGAAACCAAAAATGGTATCAACCACTTAAAAACAATACTAACTACAGCACAAACTGGAAAACAAAACTAAAGCAAGGTGCCAACTGGGGAATAAAGCAACAAAAACAAAACAAACAATATTGTTTGTAGACTTTTTGACGATAGCCATTCTGACGTGTGAGATGATATCTCATGATTTTGATTTGCATTTCTCTAATAATGAGTGAAGCTGGGTATCTTTTCACATGTTTATTAGTCATCTGTATGTCTTCTTTGGAAAAATGTCTGTTTAGGTCTTTTGCCCACTTTTTGATTGGGTTGTTCGTTTTTCGAGTATTGAGCTGCAAGAACTGCTTGTATATTTTGGAGATTAATTCTTTGTCAGTTGTTTCATTTGCTATTATTTTCTCCCATTCTGAGGGCTGTCATCACCTTGCTTAAAGTTTCCTCTGTTGTGCAAACATTTAAGTTTAATTAGGTCCCATTTGTTTATTTTTGCTTTTATTTCCATTATTGTGGGAGGTGGGTCATAGAGGATCTCGGCTGTGATTTATGTCAGAGAGTGTTCTGCATATGTTTTCCTCTAAGAGTTTTATAGCTTCTGGTCTTACATTTAGGTGTTTAATCCATTTTGAGTTTATTTTGGCTTATGATATTAGAAAGTGTTCTAGTTTCATTCTTTTACACATAGTTAATCAGTTTTCCCAGCACCACTTGTTGAAGAGACTATCTTTTCTCCATTGTATATCTGCTAACATCTTAAGCATACTTACTGCAGGGAGGGAAAAGGAGATGCTTATGTTGACTATGTAAGGTAATGGATGTGTTAATTATCATGATCTTGCTAATTATTCTACAATATACATGTATATCAAATCATCACATCATCACACCGTACACTTTAAATATACACAATTATATTTGTCAATTATTACTCAATAAAGTTTAAAAAAACAAAAAAGTGTATCAGTCAACTGCATATCTAAAAAGAAAAGGTTTAACTGAGGCATTAAACTAAAAACCCTGATTTCTAATGCAGTTATAGCATATTTTCATGCTGCACCAAGAATAAACAGTATTTTATTTTATTTTAAAAGGAAATAAAATTAATTAATACTTCATTAATCTTGAAAGATTATATAAATATATGTAGAAAAATCAACTGGGGGAATTAAAAATAAAATGTTTTAAGTTTTTATTTCCACTGTTTCAAGTGATAGATTTTCAAGTGATAAACAACTGACCCATATCTTTATTTCACTGACTCTTTTCCATGCCACAATAATTTAATGCTACATACTAAATCTCTCAGGCTAACCAATTAACCTGAAGTGTGAATTATAGTGCACTTTTCATAATCAATACATGTATATGCATATCAATAATAAAATAAAACTCAAATTTCATATGATGGTAACTAAACATAGTATTTATTTGGATGGCTTATTTTAAAACAGTAAACTTTTCTTTTTTATTTATCATAACACCTTTTCCTATATATCTTTTCACCTAATGATAAATTTTCAACAATATGTCTATTATCCATATGCCATAAGTTGACCTATAATAAGGTAATACATATATGTAATACATATATAAAAATATGGCCTTTGGAGTCAGGAAATTCTCAGTTTCAAATTTGACTACACCACTTGTTAGCCGTGTAATTCAAAGTAAATAACTTTACACTTTTGAGTATCAGCTTCCTCACTTACAAGTAGAGATATAATATCTCAGAAGGCTTGTGTGTGTTAAATGAGATAAATTACATAAATCCATCATTTCTTACAGGGTATGGTTAAACAATAAGTAAAAAAAATATTATTATTGGTTTTTTCCCTTAATGTTCTTGTTGCTATTGTTAAAATTTTTTAAATGTAAAATATTTTTATTAATCTTAAAATCTCACTTTATGAAGACTATTTTATTCTATGTCTTCCCTCCTTTAAAATTCCTTTGGTTCTTCCTCTCTATCTCTTTTCTTCTTCTGGAGCTCTCATAATGAGTATATTGATATGTTCTATGGTATCCCATAAGTCCATTAGGCTTTCTTCACTCTATTTCATTCTTTTTACCTTTATTCCTCCGAGGAAATCATTTCCAATGATGTGTATTCAAATTCTCTGCTCCTTTCTTCTACTTTAGTCTGATGTTGAAGTCTTCTAGGAAATTTTTTCAGTTCAGTTACTGTGTTCTTTAACGTCATGCTTTCTATTTGGTACTTTCAGTATTATCCATCTCTTTGTTGAAATTCTCACTTGGTTCATGCAATGTTTTCTTGATTTTGGTAAAAATCTTTATGACAGTTACTTTGAAATATCTGTCAGATAAATCATATATTTCCATTTCATCAGAGTCAGTTTCTGGTAGTACACTAGGTACTGCTGCTGCTGCTGCTAAGTTGCTTCAGTCGTGTCCAACTCTGTGCGACCCCATAGATGGCAGAACAAAAATTAATAAGAAACCGTCACTGACCTCAAGGAATTTTTAGCGATAAGGAAAAAAAGATTATTAAATGACTGTAATGCAATAAAAGCTATCATGGAAAAGGCCTGTAAGTCACAGGAAAGGTGCCTGCAAACATATAGGTAGAGATAGTCAAACCCGCCTAAGAGGTACTGTTTCTCAGAGAAAGAAATACTGGCCTGAGTCTAAATTAACATTTTACCAAGTAAACAAAGAATCTGGGACACAGAGAAAATAGCATCCACAAATGTATGAAGGCTTGAGAGAAGTTGAACTAGGACAACTAAGTCAGACTAGAGAAGTTGGACTAGAAATTGGATAACTGGTTGGACTAGTTGATGGACTAGATAATAGTGAGCAATTAAATATGGCTTTTTCATCAAACCTATCAGAAAATTAATCTTTCCGCAAACTTCTGTTGTTTAAACTACTTCATTCAACAAATACAGAATTAATTTTTGCTTAATTTTGTAAGCACTCTACCTGGTTCAAGAAGAGGACATGGATTAACCATACTCAGATTCTACCCAGAAGCAGGTTATAGTCTAGAAGAAAAGAGCAACAGAAACTTTTAAAAATCATAAAAAATGTCAGGTGTCTCTCAAGAGATAAAATTAGGGTGGTGTAGATGTTTTTCCAGGAAAAATAATACTTAAATGGAAGGGCATATGGAAAGAAAACATATCAGGAATTCATAGGAAAGTTCATATTTGACCTATAGACCTTATTTCTCATAAGAAACACAGATTAGTTATCCACCAGCTTAGGAACAGGCAATGTGCATATTACATATTACATATTTTACATATTATAATGTAAATATAATGTGCACCTTACCTATTACACAACTCTGAAAGAAAGAAAATGGAAGCCTATCTAAAAGCAATAAACTTCATCCACATGAACTCAGCCCTCCATATCCATGGGTTCCACATCCCCAGATTCAATGAACCAAGGATCAAATTTTGTTTTTTTCAATTCCAAGGTGCCAGAAGGCAAAACTTGAATTTGCCACTTGCTGGTAACTACTTACATAGCATTTACACTGCATAAGATATTATTATAAGTAATCTAGAGACAATAAAGTATACAGGAGGATGTGCATAGGTTACACACAAATATTACATCATTTTATATGAAGGACTTGCACATATGTGGATTTTAGCATCCGCACGGGTCCTAGAACCAATCCTACCCAGGCACCAAAGGACAGCTATACAAGAGTCAAAGAAAGTACAGTATGTTGTTCCCAATTATGTTGACAGTGTTCAAGTCTGATTGGAAAGACAACACTACAATACTGTGTTATGGATTAAATTACATCTCCCCAAAATTTGTATATTGATGTCTTAACCCTGTGACTCTAATAAGAGACACGGTTTCTATAGAAGGAATCATGTTAAAATCAGGTCATTAGAGTAGGCCCTAGTCCAATATGACTGATATCCTTATAAAAAGGGAATATTTAGAGACAGACATGTACACACAGAGAATGCCTATGAAAATGAAGGCAGAAATCAGGATGGTATTTCTACAGACCAAGGAACACCAAAGATTGCTAGCAAACTACAGTAAGCTAGAGGAGAGACACTAAGCAGAATCTTCTTCGCAACCCTTAGAAGGAACCAACCCTGTCAACATCTCAATCTCAGACTTCTGTCCTCCAGAATTCTGAAACATTAAATTTCTGTTTTTTAAGTCAATCAGTTTATGGTTCTTTATAAAGGCAGCCCTAGAATACTAAAACAACATAGAATAAACAGAGGGGAAAATCCTACATAAACAATTTTTCAGTTGTTGGTATAAACAGCCATGGTTCTTAAAGTTCAGAGAACTTTCATAAACTAAAATGTCCCTTCAATCATGCATACCCACACATGTGCAAGTACAACATTCAAAACCCAAAATAATCAACAATTATCTTTTAAACAAAATTATGTTTAATTTCTCATTAATATTTTCAACATATTCTGAATACACACTATATGCTTACATTCCATTCAGAGTGTGAGGCTCAAGAAAGTTAACAAGATTCAGTTACTACTGGATGGAAGTTCACAATCAAGCCCTGAGTTCCCCTATCAGAATTCTCATAGCATTTTCTGTGTATGAAGTATATTACTTTTCCTGTTTTATTCAACTGAATCTATTCTTTAACTTTTTTTTAATAGAGAAGCCTCCTCTCAGAATGACTAAGAATCATATAGTAGATATTCATTATCAATCATTTATCAAGTAGTCAAATTATATTAGTTTTACCCGAAAGAAATAATATCTAGATAAGCATTTGATAAAATATAAAGTCCTCTATAAATGTTCATTAGTACTATCATTATTTTTCTAATCATTTATGACAACAAAAACATTTATTGTGTTTCACTTTAAGTATTTCCAAGTTAATTCATTCAAATCTGATTTTTCACTCACAATTTATTTCATTATGGTAAAAAAAATTAAAAGGGTTGAATCACACTAAATGGTCATATGGAGTAAGATTCTTAAAAAAAAACCTCACCAGACAATCTCAAAAGAAAAGGTCTTTGATACACTCACCACTTTCAAAGCAAGCATCAAAGATAAGATGTCCTTTCTTGGGCTGTCCACAGTATCCAGTTGGAAGCACCACATATTTGCTCACATTCCCTCCGATGGCATCATCATTTCCCATATCACTGCCTATTGTTCAAAAAATTGGCTCTTGTTAAGCAGAAATCAAAATGCATTTAGTAACACAAGTCCAGCAAAAATTTTATCATTACATTCCCCCTGTAATTCAGTGCTTATCCAGGCACTAAAGAAATTAACAATATATTGTGATGAAGTAGAAAGAGAACAGATTTTTAAATCAGAAAGATATGGACTCAAATCTCATCTCTACTACATATTAATTCTCCGTAACACAAGGCAATCAGCTTAATCATTTTAAGCCTCAGTTTCTCTCATCCATAAAAAGGAATGGTAAAATCCATATTTCAAAACTGTGTTATGAGAATTAGGTATGAAAAATATCTCGTATAACCAATGAAATACGAAAGATGTTCATTAAATTTCATCAATTATGTAAATAAATGGTAACATTTAACTTGTAACAAATAGCTATTTTATTGTGAATAAAGCAACAGTTCTATAATTAGTATTATAAATACATAATATACCAATACCAGAAATAATTTGAGAAACACTGACTTAGTATAAAAGCTATATTTCCTAACAGGAACTTAAATTTTTTTGTTTTAGAAGTTTCACTTCCATTTAGAATGTAGAAAGCCGGAAAGATCATCTTTTCCATCTTAGCATAAAAATCCCAGTAAAGAACAAAAAATAACTTATAAAAACCAGAGGGGTGGTACGGGGAGGGAGGTGGGAGGGGGGTTCAGGATGGGGAACACGTGTATACCCATGGAGGATTCATGTTAATGTATGGCAAAATCAATACAATACTGTAAAGTAATTAGCCTCCAATTAAAATAAATAAATTTATATTTTTTTTAAAAATCTATCAGAGAACTGAGTTGTAGGGTAACTGAAATTCTAATATCCAAGAAAAGTCAGGCTCTACCAAAAAGGGATGAGAAGCAAGCACTGACTCCTCCGTATCAGAGCACAGGAGAAAGAAATGGTGGGTCCCATACAAATGACTAAAAAGAAGTTAATTTTTAAAAAATCATTTAAGGTAAGTTTGGGGAACAAGAGAGAGTAGAACCCCTGGGAGTCACAGACACAAAAGGAAGTTCACAGCACTGGGAGACTCTCCTACACAAGCCTTCATCAAGCGTTTAGGAGAAAGATTAGAAGCAAGGCAGAAGACTAGAAAATGCCTTTCTTTGTGATTCAGACCTGCAAAGGGAGAATGGCCCGACGAATATCATTTTCCCTATAGAAAAAAGGCCCTAAGTCACTCAGATCAGATGAGGTCAGTCACTCAGTCGTGTCCGACTCTTTGAGACCCCATGAATCATAGCACGCCAGGAGGCCTAAGTCACTAGGGAAGAACAACAAACTTTGTAACCCCCGTGCTCAAGTGAGACTCATTGTAAGAGGAGAAGTATTAAAAGGAAAAAAATTCTCTACATTTAAGGGAAGAGCAGCAAACCGTCCTGGGACTAAGACAATATATCAATATTGTTGAAGGGCTCAAACCTTGGAGGAGGAGTAAAAATCATTCACAAAGCATATCAAAGATTCAGGGTAGAATTAAAAGTGGAGAATGAAACTAAACCGAGCTTAACGCCTGACTAAGACAGAAGTCACTCACCGAGAGCCAGACATCCTGGACTGTGAAGTCAAGCGGGCCTTAGGAAGCATTACTAAGAATAAAGCTAGTAGAGGTGATGGAAATCCAGCTGAGCTACTTCAAATCCTAAAAGATGATGCTGTTAAAGTGCTGCATTCAATACACCAGCAAATTTGGAAAACTCACCAGTGGTCACAGGACTGAAAAAGGTCCATTTTCATTCCAATCCCAAATAAAGACAATGTCAAAAAATGTTCAAACTACTGTACAGTTGTACTCATTTCACTATCAACAATATGCTACATACAGAACAACTCTTCTCAGAGTTAAATGATAAGCAGCGCCAAACTGAGACACCTGAAAAAGGGGGGAAAACTAGGTGAGCCTAACGATAATACTAGCTTTTAGATTAGTGATACTTTCTGATCTATTGTACAGGGAGAAGAGGGTTCCCAAGTACAACAGGGTGATTTAGTGTGTTGAAAAGACAGAAGTAAGAGTTTGGAGAGGGATGAGGAAAGTCTGAAGGTTAGACTATTGAAGGGGAGACTGCTATGAGAGTCAGAGCATCTAAAATGTATAGCAATCTGTTTAAGACTGTCTGAATGCTAAGCCATATAGAATAAAATTCCATGAGACCAGTCAAAGAATGACCAGGAAGTTGTAATTTCCAAGGTGCACAGTGCTGGGAAACATTCAACATGCAACCATCCACAGTGAAGAATCCATGTTGAAAATTTAGGAGATTAAGTAGAGATTCCAGAAAGGTACTAGCCATGAACAACTGGAAAATGAAATTTGAAACACCATACCATTTACAATACCATCAAAAACACAAAATAACAAGGCTTAAATTTAACAAATTATATATAAGAACTGTATATTGAAAAATAAAAAAATAAAAATTGTTGATACATATTAAGGAAGACCCAATTAAATATCAAGATATACCATGTTCATGGATTAGAGAACTCATTATTATTAAAGTGACAACTTTCCAAAAACTGATGTCTAGATTAAATGCAATACCAATCAAAATCTCAGCAGGACTTATTCCAAGAAATCAACAAACTGACTCTAAAATTTATATGGAAACTCAAAGGGCCTGAAATACTGAATACAATTATGAAAAATAAGAGTTGAAGAACTTACATGAGAATAAGACTTACAGGAAAGTCATATAAATAAGTGGATCCGATTACAGAGTGAAGAAATACATCCATATACATTTGGTCAATTAAGTTTGAACAAAGGTGCAAGGATAATTTAATATAGAAAAAACAACTTGTAAAACAAATAGTGCTTGAAGAACTCGACAAATTTTCAGGAAAAAAAAATGAACCTCATATGTATGTGATAGTGGTGGGTTTATATTATATATTTTCCAAACTCACTAAATTTCATAGGTAAAACAGGTACATTTTTGTTATGGGTAAACTTATCTCAAAAAAATTATTTTTAAATGTTAAAAAGTGAAAGAGCAAGAATTGATTTTCATATCACAGAATCAATCCATATATATATATATATATATGGACAGAGATATTATACAAATACATATTTATATATAGATGTTATACATATATGTAAAGTAAAATTATCCCATGACTAATATCTCTCAAACCCAATTCTCAGTCCCTAGATCAAAATGTTCTTAACCACTTCAGTTTTTAGTTTCTCAGATATTATTCTACACAATATCTTTATTTTTCTATTATTTTAGTTTATCAACATCAAATGGTATCTATCAAAAT
Source organism: Bos indicus (assembly GCF_029378745.1). Classification (NCBI taxonomy): domain Eukaryota; kingdom Metazoa; phylum Chordata; class Mammalia; order Artiodactyla; family Bovidae; genus Bos; species Bos indicus. The sequence goes on along the minus strand of NC_091762.1, from coordinate 96,606,038 downwards.
TCTTATATGAAAGATAAAGAACTAGTTTATGTACATGATTATCCCCTTCTCTAAAAAGAGAATTTCATTTTATTTTTAAATATACATTATATTATTCTTATTTTAATTATTCATTTGAGGTGGATATCGTTGTGAGCAGTATACCTAGGGGGCATTTTAGAAATTTGTTAAGGCATTTTTGTTTGTTTTCATAAGGATGAAAGAGCACTGATGGCACCTGAGTAGTAAGAGACGAGGAATGCTACACGTAGTACAAAGTAGAGAAAAGTCCAGTATGACTTCCAAGTGTCAGATATACTCACATATTCATGCACACAGATATGTTCTTGTTCAATCATTCAGTCGTATCCAACTCTTTGTGACCCCATGGAATATAGCAGGCCAGGCTTCCCTGTCCTTTGTCATATCCCAGAGCTTGCTCAAACGCATGTCCATTGAGTCGATGATGTCATCCAACCATCTCATCCTCTGTCATCCCCTTCTCCTCCTGCCTTCAATCTTTCCCAGCATCAGAGTCTTTTCCAATAAGTAGGTTCTTTGCATCAGGTGGCCAAAGGATTGGAGCTACAACTTCAGCATCAGTCCTTCCAAGGAATATTCAGGACTGATTTCCTTTAGGATTCACCGGTTTGATTTCCGTGCAGTCCAAGGGACTCCCAAGAGTCTTCTCCAACACCACAGTTCAAAAGCGTCAATTATTCAATGTCAAGCCTTCTTTATGGTCCAACTCTCACATCCATACATGCTTTTGCTGCTGCTAAGTTGCTTCAGTCGTGTCCGACTCTGTGCGACCCCATACACGGCAGCCTACCAGGTTCCCCCATCCATGGGATTTTCCAGGCAAGAGTACTGGAGTGGGGTGCCATTGTCTTCACCACATCCATACATGACTATTGGAAAAACCACAGCTTAGACTATACAGATCTTTGTCATCAAAGTAATGTCTCTGCTTTTTAACATGCTGTCTAGGTTTGTCATAGTTTTTGTTTCAAGGACCAAGTGTCTTTTAATTTCATGGCTGCAGTCACCATCTGCAGTGATTTTGGAGCCCAAGAAAATAAAGTTGGTCTCTAATTCCATTGTTTCCCCATCGATTTGCCATGAAGTGATGGGACCAGATGCCATGATCTTCGTTTTTTGAATGTTGACTTTTAAGGCAGCATTTTCACTCTTCCTCATGTACCTTCCTCAAGAGGCTCTTTAGTTCCCCTTCACTTTCTACCATAACGGTAGTGTCAACTGCATATCTGAGGTTATTGATATTTCTCCCAGCAATCTTGATTCTAGCTTGTGCTTCATCCAGCCCAGCATTTTGCATGATGTACTCTGCATAGAAGTTAAATGAGCAGGATGAGAATATACAGCCATGATGTACTGCTTTCCCAATTTGGAACCAGTCTGTTGTTCCATGTCCAGTTCTAACTGTTGCTTTCTTGACCTGCATACAGGTTTCTCAGGAGGCAGGTAAGATGGTCTGCTATTCCCATCTCTTTCCACACTTTGTTGTGATCCACACAGTCAAAGGCTTTGGCATAGTCAGTAAAGCAGAAGTAGATGTTTTTCTGGAATTCTCTTGCTTTTTGTATGCTATAACGGATATTGGCAATTTGATGTCTGGTTCCTCTGCCTTTTCTAAATCCAGCTTGAACAACTGGAAGTTCTTGGTTCATATACTGTTGAAGCCTAGCTTGGAGAATTTTAAGCATTACTTTGCTAGTGTGTGAGATGAGTGCAGTTGGGCAGTAGTTTGAACATTCTTTGGCATTGACTTTCTTTGGGATTGGAATGAAAACTGACCTTTCCAGTCCCGTGCCCACTGCTGAGTTTTCCAAATTTGCTGACATAGTGAGTGCAGCATTTTCACAGCATCATATTTTAGAATTTGAAATAGTTCAACTGGAATTCCATCACCTCCAATAGCTTTGATCATAGTGATGCTTCACAAGGCCTACTTGAGTTCACATTCCAGGATATCTGGCTCTAGGTAAGTGATCACACCATTGTGGTTATTTGGGTCATTAAGATCTTTTTTGTATAGTTCTTCTGTGTATTCTTGCCACCTCTTAATATTTTCTGCTTCTATTAGGTCCTTGCTGTTTCTGTCCTTTATCGTATCCATCTTTACATGAAATGTTCCCTTGGTATCTCTAATTTTCTTGAAGAGACCTCTAGTCTTTCCCATTCTATTGTTTTCCTCTATTTCTTTGCATTGATCACTGAGGAAGGCTTTCTTATCTCTCCTTGCTATTCTTTGGAACTCTGCATTCAGATAGGTATATCTTTCCTTTTCTCCTTTGCCTTTCGCTTCTCTTCTTTTCTCAGCTATCTGTAAGGCCTCCTCAGACAACCATTTTGCTTTTTTGCATTTCTTTTTCTTGGAGATGGTTCGATCACCTCCTCCTGTACAATGTTACGAACCTCTGTCCATAGTTCTTCAGGAACTCTGTCTATCAGATCTAATCCCTTGAATCTATTTGTCATTTTCACTGTATAATCATAAGGGATTTGACTCCCTTATGTACACAAATATTCATGCATGCAAAATCTTATAATTATGTGAGCTTAGAATCTGTTTCACACGTGGAAAGTATTTTGCATGGCTTTAATGAACACTGATTTTTCCAAAGATGCAACTAACATGTAAATCAAGGAAAGATTATAATTGGTTTGTTTATAATTTTATTCAGAAGTATCATCATTTTAGAAAATCATGTCACCAACAGCATTATCACTCACTTCATTATGTTTTCCACATCCTGGTTTTTCCTTGTAGAAAACTCCTACTCATCCTGTAGACCTACATGAAATGTTATCTATTCTGGGAAGTCTTATCTGATTTCCCAAGCACTGACAGTCAGTGTTCCTCTACATTGCCACAACATCTTGTTTATTCCTTAAAACATATTTACCTTTTTATTACTGATTTATTGTATGTTCATTTTTTGTGTCTTTTCTCTCTGAGTATGGTGTCTCATTAGAAGAATCTAATGTCTTTTATTTTTATCACCACTTTCTCTCTCCATCCTAGGTATGACACAATGCTTGGCGCAATGTCAGTAATCTATAAATACTCACTAATTTACTGAAATAAAGAAGAGTTTTAAGAGCTGAAATTTATGTGAATATTGGTTTTTGTCTATTGACAACACAGAGGGTATGCAATATATTTTAAATTCATCAAAAGAACAGACAGAATCTTTACATCTACATTTTACCAAGATAAAAAGTTATAAAATAATGAAATCAAATAGTTAAAGAAAGGGAAACACCTTAGAATATGCATATACTGACATAAAGACAGAAAGACCAGGGTAGGGGTATACTATAGTCTGTGATGTTAATACAACATAATGCTTGATCATTTACATGCACAACGTGAGAAATGCAAAGTTATTATTCTCAGAGAAATTATATCTCAGTTATACATGTATATTAAACCATTAACAAAGAATGGCATTTACCGTAGTATAAAATAATCCAAGGTAGCGTGGATTAATGAAATAACTGTTCTTATTGAGTAACTTCTAATTTCTTGACCTTATTTTAAAATATCCCTATATTTAGTGACAGAAGTATGAATTAATAGTAAGAGTTTGGATCTCAAAATCACATAGAGCTGAGAGTGAATCCATCTAACTCAGATATATATGCAGTAATTTAATATAACCTCTCTAAGTCTTTCACTTAGAGTTTGGTTATGTTGTTCTGAAGGGTACAGAAAAAATATGTAAATCACATAGAACATAGCATTTACTCAATAAGCAGTTAGTTATAATTATTATCCTCATTATCATTATTATCCTCATTATTAATAAGACACCTGTATCTTGAAAGAAATGTATTTAACTAAAGAATAAAAGAGTCAACTCTATAAAGTATAATGGAGGATTCAGAAAAGGAAAGGCATAATTTAAATAGAAATTCAGAAAGAATGTCTTACCAAAAACCTACTCTTTGAAGTAAACACTGAATGTTGTAGCATCCAGTTAAATTATAGCGTATAAAACACTCTTATTATAGTGTGTAAAATATTTGTGTCCAAACATAGAGACAGAATAATACAATGAAGTTTTTCAATTTAAGGAAGTTAGAGACAAAGAGAAAATAAAATAAGTTGTGGTTTATCTTTAATGAAACATCTAATCCTATTAATATTATTATTTACATGCTTTTAAAAATACTACATGGATAACAAATATTTAGCAATAAAAAATATGAGCACATTTTGTGGAAGGAAAAAGATATATCTAAAGAGGTACCTGATGAAATGATATTATAATTACATCTTATTTTATTCTAATAAATAGGCCTGCCAAGGCGCTAGAAATAAACTTTTGGGCTACATAGAATTTTTGACATTTAAGTGGGTTATACTGATGATGGATATGACAAAGGCTCAATTTGTTTTATTTCTACATGGAAAACTACTTTACACAAAAGTTACAAGCAATTCATATTGGTCAAAAATGAGGAAAACAGCGTATTAATTAAAACTGACCTTTATATAGAACATGAATTCCACCTCTCAGGTACAAACACCTTGGAAGAAGTAACAAATTACCTCCATGTATAAGTGATATGCAGTTAAAGGGATCTGTCAAAAGTTCCATTATAAAGCAACATTTCCAAGGCTTCATAATTTTGAGAGAAAATTACACTGAAGATGAGACCTAACCCACAAATCCTGAGCCAAGAAAATAAATCTAAAATTCCTACCTGAGGGCATTTTAGGAAAGAGAACCTATTCATTTGGGGACTTTTATCTCAGTGAACTAGTACCCGCTACATAACTTGTTTTGAGAAAGTTAATTTTTAGGTAGGTTGATAAGAAGTCTGGGGTCGAGGAGGACAAGGAGGAGGAAGAGGAGAAAGGGGTCTGGGGTTCTCAAGGAGGAGAAAAAGACAAACATTTTTTTTTTTCTACATTCCTGCATCTTAGTCACATAAAATGTTTTTTCTTTAAGCTAATGATTACACAACAAAACAATTCATCTGGCTCAAGGGTATGTTCTTCCTTAAACTCCATACCAATGATTACATAACAACAATGTATCCTGCTTGAGGATATGTTTCTCCTTCTTAAGGACCTTCTGACTAATCCTGGCACCTTCAGGTGTATGTTGTGGGAGCGAATCTGGTAAGACCTTTACAACCTTGAGATGTTCTTGTGATTTATTGTTAATAGCCAATTGAAAAAGTATATAGCTCCCTTGCTAAAACTAGTGACAGGGCACTCTCTATCTCCCTTCTGAGGTCTATGTCAGAAGCTTTCTTTGTCCTTTTTCACTATAATAAAACTTCTGCCACACAAAAGCTCTGAGTGATCAAGCCTGGTCCCTGATCCCAAAGCTAAATCTTCTTCAGAGATCATCAATCAACCATAAGCTATCACTTCCCAGCATTTTACAAAATATACCATGTTTGTTCTCATTGAAAATATACTTACAAGAGATACTTCAAGGACTCAAAAAACAAAAACGTAAAAAAAAATTTTCCTAAATACACATATCCTAATCCTTTCTAGACATATGTATTAATATCTACAATACAAATATGATGTCTAGATTTGTTAAGCTACAATCAATCATAGGGGCTTCCCTGGTGGCTCAGATGGTAAAGAATCTGCCTGCAATGCTGGAGGCCTGGGTTTGATCCCTGGTTGGGAAGATCCCCTGGAGAAGAGAAACGCTACCCACTCCAGTATTCTGGCCTGGAGAATTTCACGGACTGTATCGTCCCTGGGGTCGCAGAGAGCCAGACACAACTGTGCTATTTTGAAAAAAAAAAAATCAATCATAGGGTATTTTAAATACTATTCATGTATTGAAGAACTATTTTTGTACCCACTCTATCTTGTGCCAAGAACTAAGGAGAATATATAAGAAAAATAAGCTGTAAATCAGTCCATCAATCCATAAAAGATTAAGGATATACTAATAACAACACTCTCAAAAAACTGACTATCTAGTTAAGGACTATACTGAAGGTAATAAGATATATAATGAAAAACAAATGTTCTATTTCTGTAAGAAAGAAAAATAATCAGTACAGACAGCACAGTTAGGCACCATGGGATTTGGAAAAATATGAACTTAAAGGCTGAATCGTTGCTTGGTCACTTTTTAAGTGTATGACCACGGATGAGGCCCAATTCAGCAAGCTATGGTCTTTTCTCTTTTCATTCTACAGCCTTTCAAAAGAAATGGCTGGCCCATTTTCTCTGAAATAGTAGTTTGCATCCAATTCCTCAACATTTTGCAGTAAATGATCTCCCTCCCCCGCTCTTACCAGGATTCTACTGATACCTTTTCTATTTTGTATTACAGCTAACTGCATATGCCTTAACATCCACTTCCCAAAGTGAAGTGTGAAAGTCACTCAGTCATGTCCGACTCTTTGTGACCGCATGGACTTGGAATTCTCCAAGCCAGAACACTGGAATGGGTAGCCTTTCCCTTCTCCAGGGGATCTTCCCAACCCAGGGATCAAACCCAGGTCTCCTGCACTGCAGGCAGATTTTTTACCAGCTAAGACACAAGGGAAGCCCCAACCAGTTACTTAAACACTAACTTTCCACTTATCTGTTAGTCATAATGCAGATTACTATATACTTTTTGATTGCAATTAATAAAGATAGCTGCATTCACTGTAAAACAAAAAATGTCTGACATAGAGCAATTTTAATAGTTATCAAATTGAAAATTCAATTGAAAAAGAATTTTCAAAAATGTATTCTATTCTATAGTACATGGGAGCCATTTTTCATTGATTCCTAGCCTACTGATATAGAATTATTAGTTTATTTAACAAAGAATCTTTTTTTTACTCCTGTGCACCTACTATGTTATGTTTTAGTAACATTAAAAATCTTAAAACTTCCTGTCCATCAAGGATATTAGTGGGAGAGGCAAATGAGTAAACCATAATAGTATAATGTAATAAATATTAGAAATGTGAGGTAACCTCAAGGTATCCCACAAGAGCATAAAGAAGTAACATCTAAACTTTTCTCACAGAAGGCTTCCTGAACAACCTTAAAAATATATGTAAAAATTAGCGAAATAAAGAAGTTACAAGAAGATAATGTATAGAGGAACAAGATGAGAGTCTGGAAAGGGAGACAGGAAATAGATCATGGAAGGCCTTCAGCACCTAAGAAAGTTAGATTTTATCCTAGAACAGTAAAACCCTGCCCCTGAAGGATATGAAGCAGAGCAGGATACAGCCTAGCCTCAAGGCTCAGAGCTTAGAGCATTTTCACAGAGATAAAGGAGAGAGCTGTCTCTATGGTGCTATTTTGAGCATAGAAGGTCAAGTGATGGTAACCTGAATGAGGTAGGTGGCGGGCTGAAGGAGCAAGGAGTCTGGGATGCAGACTTGGAGTCCATTCTCACTCTACACAAACTGCACTGTTTTTGGAAAGCATGATGATAGATCAGCCTTTGGAGAATTTACATATGTAATCTTGTCAAGCTCTACAACTGTATTCTGGTTCCCAAATTAGACTTGTACTTCAAAATGAAATTTTAATTTACATGCTAAAAACAGAACCCTTAAAAACAACATCTGGCTGGTGTTCCTAATCTATTTCTGCCACATTCAATATTCAAAGAATACCAGCTCAGTATTCTCCAAACCATGGCCTAGAAAAGCTTCCTGGTGGTTTTCAATCTACCTTCAGCAATCACTGGGTGTCCACTCTGTGCCTGATACTGTGATAGATGCTGGAGATCTAGAAATTAATAAGACATAGGATATCCTTCAAGGAGTATAAAGGGAATTAGGAAAATAAAAAAGCATTTTACATCCTCTAACACAACATTGTAGACAAACACAACATTGTAGAATAGAAACTTAAAGAAAGAGGTTTATAAATCCACTGTGTTGGAAAAGAATCCAGAAAGTTTTCTAGAGAAAAGGTAACAAGCGATACTCGAACTGAGTCTCAAGTAGGTGTCTATTAGGCAGCCAAGTTATGACGCTCCAATTCTGGAAAGGACAGATTATTCTGAAATAAAAGGTCTGTAGATTTTAAAAGAACAACATGGAGAGTTACACAGAAATCAGACTAGAAAGAAGCCTATATGTTTATTAAGAAATGGGTACCTTATCCCATAAACAATTGAAAGTATTAATGGATCTTAAGCAGTGAAACTACAGGATGTGCTTTGTATAACAGAAAGACCCCTCTGGCAGTAGTGTGGACAATGGATTAGAAAGGAATGAGATTGCACAGAAACTGCAGGTAGGAGGCTACACAACAAACTACATTTGAAATGATGCGGATCTGAACTAATGTGAAAACAGTGGCAATGGAGAGTTACATGAGAATGAGGGATAGCCACAGGCTTGCTGAGTAATTAGATGATATAGTCCCATACTTCTTGTATCCCATTCTTGAGAGTACAGGCTTGCTGAGTAATTAGATGATATAGTCCCAATACTTCTTGTATCCCATTCTTGAGAGTACATTTCCCCTGTAAATGGATCGATGATAATAAGTGAATATAAGAGAAAAGATTATAAAAATCAAGAAACAACTTTCAAATTTGGCAACATTAAATTCTCACATCTCCCAGGAATAATTGATTACTCAAAGAGGTTCTAAGATTTTATTCAAGAGAAAATAAGAGCCAGAAAAGATCGCAGAAGAGAAGGATGTGGAGTTTATCTCCTCCCACAAATACATAAAAAATACATCTACACGTGGGACAATTTTCACAGAATACCTGCTGAATGCTGGTAGAGATCTCATAATACCAAAATTGCAAGAAAAAAATCACCACACAACCAGGAGGATAAAAGAAAAAATGGAAATCAGGATGGGGCCTGCATCCCTGGGAGGGAGCTGTGAAAAAGTTCCCTCAAACCGGGAAAACTTTTCATCAGCATGGAGATCAGCTAGGACAGAAAAAGAGCTTCAGAGGCTCAGAGGAGAGCAGAGCAGCTGGCTCTTAGCAGTCAGAACAGAGAGACCAGCACAGAGGGTCCTGGGCACCTTCCTACACTCCCCAGACACAAGTCTACTGGTGTGCCTGGCATAGCTGAGTGCTGAAATTCAGGCTTCAGATAACAGACCTAGACAAAGGACTGCGGTTAGCTATGCAGAGACAACCTGAAGGGGTTGGAGTGAGGTCCAAGCCATAACCAGGGATGTGTGCAGGAAGGAGCCCGATTCTGACATTAAAACTCCACTGTTAACGAAAGGAGGGGTGGGGCCCCTGCCACAGCAGCCTCTTGCACAGCATGCTCACAGAGGCAGGGCTCCACCTCTTTGCCCACATTCAAAGGCAAGGCTGAAATCTGAGCCACTCCCCAGGTACTACACATTGGAAGCAGGGCTGAAATCTGAGCGTTCCAGCAGCTACAGCTTTGTAAACTCAGTGCCTGTGGGAGTGTTTTACAGGTGCTCCTGTTGCTGGGGCAGGTCCAGCAATAGTGTCTGCCGCCTTTGCTATAGGAGCACACAGACGGGAGGAAAGGGTCTGGGCTGACGAAGCGGCTCCCATGGCAGACCCAGGAACGTGACTAATGGATGTCCCAAATCCTGACCTCAGCCATTTTGTGCAACCAGATTTGCACTAGAGATTTTGTAAGCACAGTGCCCAAGGGATACCTGGGCCAATTGTCTGAATTCCCACAGCTGAGGAGGAGTCGAGGGCAGTGTCAAAAGCATTGTACTCTGTGAGCCCACACAACAGGTGACAGGTGATACCAGAGTGCACTTCCTGATGGACAGCTCCTGTGAAGGAGTACTCAGTGGCTCCTCTCCCAGCGGAAGCCCCACCCATCTCACACTGCAATTTAGAAACAGATCTGAGAGTGTCTACTCCAAACCTGGGGAGCAGGCCCTGACCCCAACAGCAATGTGACAACCACAGAGCAAAGAGAAGGACCCTCAATGTCCAGCACAGGCTCTGACCACCACAAAACCAGTTACACCCACTATTATGAAAAGGAAAGCACACTTTTAAGAAAGACATAGCAGGTATCCATACTAAACATCCCTCACAACAAAAATATTAGACTCACACAGGCTACACAGGGACACTTCCACATAAAAACACCCTGCTAAGATGACAGGAGACAACTGTTTCTCCTAAACTCATAAAGTCAGAGAAATACAAGTAAAATAAAGAAGCAGAGAAGCCACTCCCAAATAAAAGACCAAGAGAATTCCCCTGAAAGAATAAATGATGAAACAGACCTCTCCAGTCTAATAGACACTAAATTCAAAAAGGATGCAATGAAAATATTGAAGGGATTAAGAATGGCTACTAACAGAAATACAAATTACTTAAAAAGGAACTAGAAATTATAAGGAGGAGCCAAGAAAAATTAGAAAATTCATTTCCTGAGACAAAAGCTGAACTAAAGGCAACAAGTAGCAGAATTAATAACACAGAAGAAAGATAAGTGATCTGGAAGATAGAATAATGGAAATTATCCAATCGAGGCAGCAGAAAGACAAATTAAAAAAAAAAAAATGAAAGCAACAGATGACGCCTTTGAGATAATATAAAGTGTTCCAATCCACACTTAATAGGGATCTCAGAAGGAAAAGAAAGAGGGGACCAAAAATGTATTTGAAGAAATTATGGCTGAAAAATTCCCAAACCCAAAGAAGGAAACAAATGATCCAAATGAAACAAAGAACAGAAGATCCCAAAGAATATGAACCCAAACAGACCTATGCCAAGACATATTTAAAATGGCAAAAGTTAAAGATAAGGAGAGGATAATAAAGGCAGCAAGAGTAAAGCAAAGAGTTAATTACAAGGCTATTAGCTGATTTCTCTACAGAAACAGCCCAGAAGGGAGTGGCAAGATATATTCAAACTCTTAAAAGGAAAACACTTGCAACCTAGGATACTTTACCCAGCAAGATTATAATTTAAAATAGAAGGATAATGAAGAATTTCTCTGAAAAGCAAAAACTAAAAGAATTCAGCAATATTAAACCTATTATTAAAAAAAATATATATATATGTATTGAAAGCTATTCTCTAAATAGTAAAGCAGCAAGACTCTAGAGGAAGAGAAAATCACAACCAGAAAGTAAATCACTTAAATAAGTCAGCACATGGATTTTTTTTAAAAATAAAATTATAAAAGCAAACTGAATCCAACAATACATAAAAAAGATCATACACCACAGTCAAGTTGGATAAATCCCAGGGTCATAAGAACAGTCCACACATGCAAATCAATCATTGTGATAACTATATCAACAAACGAAAAGACAAAAACTACATGATCATTTCAAAAGATACAGAAAAACTACTTGATAAAATTGAAGACCCATTCAAGATAAAACCTCTTATCAATGTGGATATAGAGGAAACATACGTGCATGCATGCTAAGTCAATTCAGTTGTGTACAACTCTTTGCAACCCTATAGTCTGTAATCCATCAGGCTCCTCTATCCATGGGATTCTTCAGGCAAGAATACTCAAGCGGGTTGCCTTGCCCTCCTCCAGGGGATCTTCCGGACCCAGGGATCGAACCCATGTCTCCTGCAGCTCCTGTACAGCAGGCAAATTCTTTCTCACTGAGCCACTGGGGAAGCCCATAGAGGAAATATAACATAATAAAAGTTATTTATGACAAACTCAAAGGCAACATAATACTCAATGGTGAAAAGCTGAAAGCTTTCCTACTAAAATCTGGAACAAGACAACAATACCCTCTCTTGCCACTTTTATTCAACACAGTATTGGAAATCCCAGCCACAGTAATCAAATAAGAAAAAGAAATAAAAGGCATACAAATTGTAAGAGAAAAGGTAAAACTGTCATTATATGCAGATGATATGATAGTACATATAAGAAGCCCTAAGGACTCCAAACAAAAACTACTAGTAATGATAAACATATTCAGTAAGGTAGCAGGATACAAAATTAACATACAGAAATCAGTCACCTTTTTTTTTTTAACACTAACAATGACAAATCAGAAAGGGAAAGTAAAAAAAAAGAAATCCTTGTAAAATTGCATCCCCCCAAAAAACTTAGAAATAAAACTGACCAAGGAGATGACTTATATTCTGAGAACTATAAAACATTGACAAAGTAAATTGAAGATGATTTAAAGAAATGGAAATATATACCATGCTCTTGGATTAGAAGAATTGATATTGTTAAAATGGCCATACTCTCCAAAGTAATTTACAGCCTTAATGTGATTCCTGTCAAATTACCCATGACATTTCTCACACTAAAACAAATAAACCTAAAATTTATATGAAACCATAAGCAAAATGACCATAAAAGACCCACAGTTACCAAAGCTATGCTAAGGAAAAAGACAAATCAGAAGGTATAACTCTCCCAGACTTCAGGTAATACAAAAAGCTAGTTAACAAAACAGCATGGTATTTGCACGAAAATAGACATACAGATCAATGACAGAGAATAGACAGCCCAGAAATAAACCCACACACCTACAGTCAATTAATCTTTGACAAAGGAGGCAAGAATATACAATGGAGAAAAGACAGTCTCTCTAGCAAGTGGTATAGGGACCACTGGACAGCTGCATGTAAATCAATGAAATCAGAACACACCTTCATACCATACACAAAAATACCACACACTCAAAAAATACCATACACTCAAAATGGCTTAAAGACTTAAATATAAGACATGGCACTATAAAACTACTAGAAGAGAATAAGCAAAACATTCTCAGATATCAATCATACCAATGTTTTCTTAGCTCAATCTCCCAAGGCAATAGAAATAAAAAGAAAAATAAACAAATGGGACTTAATCAAATTTACAAGCTTTTGCAAAGCAAAAGAAACCATAAGAAAAATGAGAGGACATCCTACAGACTGAGAGACAATATTTATAAATTATGTGACTGACAAGGGCTTAAATTCCAAAATATGCAAACAGCTCATACAACTCAGCAACAACAATAAAAAATAACCCAATCAAAAAAAAAGGCAGAAGACCTCAATGGACATTTCTCCAAGAAGACATACAGATGTCCAACAAGCATATGAAAAGATGTTCAACATCACTAAATATTAGAGAAATGCAAACAAAACCACAAATGAGGTACCACCTCACACCAGACAGAATGGTCGTTATCAAAAAGTCTACAAATAACAAGTGCTGGAGAGAATGTGGAGAAAAGGGAACCCTCCTACACTATTAGTGGGAATGTAAATTGGTGTGGCCACTATGGAAAAAAGTATGGAGGTTCCTTAAAAAACTAAAAACAGAGCGTCTTATGATCCAGCAATCCCACTCCTAGAGATGGAAGCAACTTAAATGTTCATCAACAGATGAACAATAAAGATGTGGTATATATACATAATGCTACTCAGCCAGAAAAAAGAATGAAATAATGCCATTTGCAGCAACATGGATGGACCTAGAAATTATCACACTAAGTGAAGGAAGTCAGAAAGAGAAAGAGAAAGACACATACTACATGATACCACTTCTATGTGGAATCTAAAATATGACACGAATGAATTAATTTATGAAACAGAAAGACTTGAAGAGATAGAAAACAAATTTACAGTTACCAAAGAGGAAAGACAATAGAGGAAGGATAAATTGCAGATAAATTTGGGATTAGTAGATACAAACTACTGTATATAAAATAGAAATACAACAGGTCCTAGTGTATAGCAGAGGAATTACATTCAATATCCTATAGTAAACCACAATGGAAAATATATATATATACACATAATTAAATTATTTTGAGTATACCAAAACTAACACAACACGGTACATCAACTATACTTCAATTAAAAAATGAGAGCAAGACTTAGTGAGAACAAATGTTTATGACATATTTTTTCCAGAAATTTCAAAGATAAGAGAACTAGCTACAAACATAGATATTATATTTGAATGATTTTCATAAGCAAAGTTGTTAGGCCAAAATTAAGACAAACATAGAGCCCTGCAGGGTTTTCCCGGTAGCTCAGTGGTAAAGAATCCGCCTGCCAATCCAGGAGACATGGGTTTGATCTCTGAGTTGGGAAGATCCCGTGGAGAAGGAAATGGCAACCCACTCCAATATTCTTGCCTGGGAAATCCCATGGACAGAGAAGCCAGGTGGGCTATAGTCCATGGGGTCACAAAAAGAGTCAGACAGGACTTAGCAACCAAAACGAGAACCTTGCACTTAGTTTGCAGGGAAAAAAAATCTGTTATACCAATGCAGATCTAGCCTACTGGAAGCAAATGTTTTAAAATTTTTCAAAGCTTTGGTTAATCAATATTTCCAAAAAGTCAACACAATCATGACAACACTGATAGAAACTATGCTGATCGCATAAAAGAATAAGTTTTAATCAACCATATACTGATCAGATGAAACAATTTGGTCTATTTCAGGCACACATTTTAAGAGGGGCACAAATCAGAGTGTTTTTATTAAAAGAGAAACTTGACCTTGCTGAGTCATCTGAGATCCATATCCAAAGAAAAGAAGCTGGAAAAAAAAAAAAAAAAACAGTAACAATAACAAATTCACCTTTATGTCCACAACATAGTAGAAACTCCCAATGTTTAATAAACAAATAAAAATGAAAATCTGAAAGAATATATTACAAATCTCTCAAAATTTGAATAGTTCTTAACAAGTGGGAAAAAAAAAAAAATTAGACTCTCAGATTTGCGTTGTTAGACTGGACTAAAACTAACATTGGGTAGATTTTGGCCCAAAATATGGTGGGGATGGGGGGGAAACACCTAACAAACATAACATTCCAACCATGAAATAAGCTGTTCCAGAAAAATGGTCTCCATTTCATGACAGATTTAAAGCAGACGCTAAATGTCTTTCCTCGGGCTTTCTGTAAAAATAGATCTTCCTTAAAGGAAACTAGACAAGATGGTCTCTAAGTATCCCTAAAGTGTACAATTCAAACAACTTATTAAGCATCTACCACATGTGCAGACAGTAAGAAATACCAAGAAATAAATGAAATAAATGAAGTGTAATGTATTATTTCTGTTCTCAATAAGCTTATCCTAAAGTTAAGAAGATTCAATTAATATATGTGAAATAATTAATAATTATTATTATTAATTATTATCACAATTATATGTGACACAAACTGTATACTGTATAAGATAAAAGAAGGTAGGGGTTGGAAAGAGAACTTACTGGTAAGATCTCTTTTAGTTGGTGAGATGCAAGTTAGTCCTTACAGGATGAACAACTTCTGGTTTTAAATTTTTCATCAGCTAACAAATCAGACATGGAGTATCTCTTCGCAGCTGCTCTAGCAAAGTGCAGCCGCTGTATTATAGGGGACTAGAATGCAAAAGTAGAAAGTCAAGAAACACCTGGGGTAACAGGCAAATTTGGCCTTGGAATACAGAATGAAGAAGGGCAGAGGCTAATAGAGCTTTGCCAAGAAAATGCACTGGTCATAGCAAACACCCTCTTCCAACAACACAAGAGAAGACTCTACACACGGAC
Source organism: Bos indicus (assembly GCF_029378745.1). Taxonomy (NCBI): domain Eukaryota; kingdom Metazoa; phylum Chordata; class Mammalia; order Artiodactyla; family Bovidae; genus Bos; species Bos indicus. Next base: position 96,590,581 of record NC_091762.1, on the reverse strand, counting down.
ATCTCAGATGGTCAACACCGAAATCAGATTGATTATATTCTTTGCAGCCAAAGATGGAGAAGATCTATACAGTCAGCAAAAACAAGACCAGGAACTGACTGTGGCTCAGATCATGAACTCCCTATTGCCAAATTCAGACTTAAATTGAAGAAAGTAGGGAAAACCACTAGACCGTTCAGGTATGACCTAAATCAAATCCCTTATGATTATACATGGAAGTGAGAAATAGATTTAAGGGGCTAGATCTGATAGATAGAGTGCCTGATGAACTATGGACGGAGGTTCGTGACGTTCTACAGGAGACAGGGATCAATACCAATCCCATGGAAAAGAAATGCAAAAAAGAAAAATGGCTCTCTGGGGAGGCCTTACAAATAGCTGTGAAAAGAAGAGAAGCAAAAGGCAAAGGAGAAACGGAAAGATATAAGTATCTGAATGCAGACTTCCAAAGAAGAGCAAGGAGAGATAATAAAGCTTTCCTCAGCAATCAATGCAAAGAAATAGAGGAAAACAACAGAATGGGAAAGACTAGAGATCTCTTCAAGAAAATTAGAGATACCAAGGGAACATTTCATGCAAAGATGGGCTCAATAAAGGACAGAAATAGTATGGACTTAACAGAAGCAGAAGATATTAAGAAGAGGTGGCAAGAATACACAGAACTGTACAAAAAAAAGCTTCTTGATCCAGATAATCATGATGGTGTGATCACTCACCTAGAGCCAGACATCCTAGAATGTGAAGTCAAGTGGGCCTTAGTAAGCATCACTATGAACAAAGCTAGTGGAGGTGATGGAATTCCAGTTGAGCTATTTCAAATTCTGAAAGATGATGCTGTGAAAGTGCTGCACTCAATATGCCAGCAAATTGGGAAAACTCAGCAGTGACCACAGGACTGGAAAAGGTCAGTTTTCATTCCAATCCCAAAGAAAGGCAATGCAAAAGAATGCTCAAACTACCGCACAATTGCACTCATCTCACACGCTAGTAAAGTAATGCTCAAAATTCTCCAAGCCAGGCTTCAGCAATACATGAACCGTGAACTTCCAAATGTTCAAGCTGATTTTAGAAAAGGCAGAGGAACCAGAGATCAAATTGCCAACATCCACTGGATCATGGAAAAAGGAAGAGAGTTCCAGAAAAACATCTATTTCTGCTTTCTTGACTATGCCAAAGCCTTTGACTGTGTGGATCACAATAAACTGTGGAAAATCCTGAAAGAGATGGGAATACCAGACCACCTGACCTGCCTCTTGAGAACCCTATAAAAACAGTTAGAACTGGACATGGAACCACAGACTGGTTCCAAATAGGAAAAGGAGTACGTCAAAGGTGTCTATTGTCACCCTGCTTATTTAACTTCTATGCAGAGTACATCATGAGAAACACTGGGCTGGAAGAAACACAAGCTGGAATCAAGATTGCCAGGAGAAATATCAATAACCTCAGATATGCAGATGACACCACCCTTATGACAGAAAGTGAAGAGGAACTAAAAAGCCTCTTGATGAAAGTGAAACTGGAGAGTGAAAAACTTGGCTTAAAGCTCAGCATTCAGAAAATGAAGATCATGGCATCTGGTCCCATCACTTCATGGCAAATAGATGGGGAAACAATGGAAACAGTGTCAGACTTTATTTTTCTGGGCTCCAAAATCACTGCACATGGTGACTGCAGCCATGAAATTAAAAGATGCTTACTCCTTGGAAGGAAAGTTATGACCAACCTAGATAGTGTAACAAAAGCAGAGACATTACCTTTCTGACAAAGGTCCATCTAGTCAAGGCTATGGTTTTCCCAGTGGTCATGTATGGATGTGAAAGTTGGACTGTGAAGAAAGCTGAGCGCTGAAGAATTGATGCTTTTGAACTGTGGTGTTGGAGAAGACTCTTGAGAGTCCCTTGGACTGCAAGGAGATCCAACCAGTCCATCCTAAAGGAGATCAGTCCTGGGTGTTCATTGGAAAGACTGATGCTGAAGCTGAAACTCCAATACTTTGGCCACCTCATGCGAAGAGTTGACTCATTGGAAAAGACTCTGATGCTGGGAGGGATTGGGGGCAAGAGGAAAAGGCGACAACAGAGGATGAGATGGCTGGATGGCATCACCGACTCGATGGACCTGAGTTTGAGTGAACTCCAGGAGTTGGTGATGGACAGGGAGGCCTGGTGTGCTGCAACACATGGGGTTGCAAAGAGTCAGATACGACTGAGCGACTGAACTGAACAAATCAGATTATACTTTGTTCCATTTTCAATTTACTGAAGTGATGACATATTGTCTACTTTTCAAGATGTGTTGTAAAGTAAATATATAAAGCAATAGCAAAATATTTCAGATCATTTTTATACTACTAATGGTGAAGAAAATCTTATTTCAAAGGACAATCCTTTAGGTCTTGAGATGGTATGGTACTCTCAAAAGGCTCAAACAGTAACGGGAAGGGTAGCTTTATTACATTATTTATATGGAATCCTCATGAATGAGATGCTGAGTCTCTTATTACTTAGAGACTAAGGTATTTCTTTAACATAAAATAATAAAAAATTTCCCATATATACTTACTAACATGTTAACTAAATATAGCATTTGTCAGGTTTTATAAAAATTCTCTAAATTTAAACACTGCAATAGATAATAAGCTTTTCAGGTCTGATCATATTACCTAACAGTCTCATAAATAAAACAGATGAGTTATAAACAGTTGAACTGACATATGAGTAAGTAATTAAATGACAGAATACATAAGTAGAAACGGTTTCAACTTAATTTATATTATTTCGATAAGTTAAAATACAAAAAGTATGTATATTGAACCACTATAGACAAAATGAATCAATCAGACTTCAAAGTAGAATGTGATTAAAATCAGTAAAAATAGCTACTATTTACAGAGAACCTGTGATGTGTGAGACACTGGCCATATAGTATTTCATAATACACATCTGCCACTGACAACTCTTCTTTTTCACTCCAGTCCCTATTTCCTTTTCTTTCTCAAATACTTCACAGTTTTATCTAACTTCTCAGAATCTTAGAAATGCCATAAGTAGGAATATATCCAGGAAACACTGAACGGAATACACTAAATGCATTCCAGGGTCTTTAAGAAGTTCCCTGAAAAAACAATCCACCATGGTCAAAGAAATGGAAAAAACAATCCTAAGAGAGCAGGTACAAAAATCCATGGCATTATGCCTTTCTCCCCATTGTGACTTTCTCTCCATTATTACCAGATATGTCTGAATATAGTGAGAGCCAGCAAGGTATACTGAAAAGAGGCCTAATCTAGAAATAAAACTTAAATTCATGTCCATTCTGTGCCACTTACTGTATGATCTTAAAGAAAGTGACTCCACCTACACAGAGTTAAATTTATCTGTAAAATAAAAGGCATTGAATTAAATGACCTCTTAATAACTTCTGCCTATAAAATCACAATGGCTAATTAATTTTTTAAAATAGATTTGAGTAAGCTAGGAGTTGTTACACATTCTCACTTATTTAACTGGTTTAGTACACAAGAAGGTGTGTAATAAATATTTGCTCAATAACTGGGGACAAGAAATGGAAAAAGCGACTGTCAAGATCAAATGGAGCAATGTTAAATAGTCTTAGTATCTTAGTGAATTGTTCATATATTAGTGCTAACTGCAAAAGCCAGCACCTGCTAGTGTCAAGAGGATTTAGAAATTCAAGGAATAAGATGCCAAGAGTTCTTCCAACACTGTTCCTATACCTGACATGCAGAAAATATCACACTGATGCCTAAAGCCACATTTTGATTCCCAGAGAACAGAGCAGAACAAATCCAGAGGATAAAACAGGGGACCTGAAAGCTCATGTCAGAATGCACTTGTGGTCTCCTGGGAAACTCCTGAAATTCAATAGGCTAAGAATATCATTCTACTTCCCAGAGAAGACACCGCTGTGATATATACCATTAAAGGCTGACAGCTGCGCTTTAAACACACATGCAAATACTTAGGTACCCTCTACAGAGTGTTCAGCTGTAGTACAAACCTGAAGAAGCCTTGGATTGTGGATGGATGTGTGCATGCATGATCAGTTGCTAAGTTGTGAGCATCTCAGAGAGTCCGTGTACTACAGCCCTCCAGGCTCCTCTCTTCATGGAATTTTCCAGACAAGAATACTGGAGTGCATTGCCATTTCCAGGGGATCTTCCCAACCCAGGGGTCGAACTCACATCTCCTGTGTCTCCTGCACTGGCAGCCAGATTCTTTACCATTGAGCCACCTGGGAAGCCCTTGGATTATGGATGTGTATGTGTGCTTAGTCCCGCAGTCATGTTCAACTCTCTGTGACCCCACGGACTGTAACCCTTCAGGCTCTGCTGTCCATGGGATTCCCCAGGCAGGAATACTGGAGTATGTAGTTATTTCCTTCTCCAGGGAATCTTTCTGACCCATGGATTGAACCCAGGTCTCCTGTACTGCAGACAGATTCTTTACTGTCTGAGCCACCAGGGAAGCCCTGGATTATGGATACTTTTGTTTAAAAGTGTTGCTGCTGCTGCTGCTAAGTCACTTCAGTTGTGTCCGACTCTGTGCAACCCCATGGACTGCAGCCTACCAGGCTTCTCCATCCATGGGATTCTCCAGGCAAGAACACTGGAGTGGGTTGCCATTTCCTTCTCCAATGCATGAAAGTGAAAAGTGAAAGTGAAGTCCCTCAGTCATGTCTGACTCTTAGCGACCCCATGGACTGCAGCCCACCAGGCTCCTCTGTCCATGGGATTTTCCAGGCAACAGTACTGGAGTGGGGTGCCATTGCCTTCTCCGTTTAAAAGTGTAACTATTGCTATTTGTCATAGCTATCAGTTACATGTCAGTGTAACATAGTGGAAAGAGAAATGGCTTTGGAGTCAAAGTGACCTGTGTTTCATCTTTCTACTTTTACCATTTTATAATTGTGTGACCTTAGAAAATTACCTAAACTCTCTTAGCCACAGTTTCTGCCAACTATTAAATACTGACTACCTCACAGATTTTTTTAATAAGAATTAAAAGAATAGTAGATGAAATCTAGAACAGACACTGGCAAATAACTGACCATATTTGTAGCTAAAAATTCAAAGACCAGATAGATAAGTTGATCAAAATCTCTGTCTTCAACAGGAGCTTCTCAACCAAGTGACAGAAATAGGGACAAATGGATAATCATATACAGTGTGGTAACTGATGTGAGAGGACCATGGGCACATGCAGAAGAAGGTATCAGGACTGCAGGAAAAATTCTAAGAGAAGATATCTTTTAAGGTGAGTTGTGAAGAATAAGTGAACAAATGAACAAGGGATTTAAGTCCCTAGCAAAAGAAGCCATATGTTCAAAGGCTTAAAACTGTTAAGACTGCTTGGTAAGTGAGAGGATCAGAAAGCCCTTCAGTGTGGTGGGAGCACAGCGTGTGTGTCCTGTGATAGAAGGTGGAGCTTCAGAGGTAGGCAAAAAGAACCACATCCTGGAAATGCCTTCTATGGCATGCTAACATATATAACCTGGAAGGTATTTGGAAATACTATAGGATTTTAAGCAGAAAAGTGCCAAAATTGAATTTATTTAGTAGAAAAATCACTCTAACTACAGCATAGAGAATATACTGAATATATAATGACCAGGGTTAGTGAGATCATTGCAGTAAATAGTTCAGGAGACAAATGATGAGGGCCTAAACGGACACAAAGACTATAGCAATAGAGGAAAAGAACTAGGTTCAAAGGTATTTAGTCATTTACAAAGTTGGTATTCAACAAACAACGATAGAGTGAAAAAATGAAGGAATGAGTGAATGAATCAGTACAAAAATCAATGACACAAAAGGAAAAAGATATTCAGAAGTTAGACAATAAAATTTGAGAAGTCATCCTCTGAAGAACATAAGGGATAAGAAGAAGTCTAAGGTGGTTCCCAAGTTTCTAATTTGGGTGACTGAATATAACCAACTACAAAAGTAAATATAGGAAGGAAGAGATTTATGATGACAGTATTATGAGTTCAGCTTTGAAATGTTGAGCTTGTCATATCTAGGAATATCTAAATATCCTATAGGCAGGTAAAAATATGAATATGCTACTCATTAAAAATATGAATATGGTACTCAAGAGAGAAGCTTGGGTTGGAGACAGAAATATGAAATCAAGGGCATAGATAAGCATTAGTGAAAGTCATGAAAATAGAAGAGATCACCCAAGATGTCCTAATTATGGCTTGAATTATAGGATAAGGACTCTAAATACACATAACCTAGTTAGTAGTTAAGAAGTATTAAAGACTAGAGAAGGAACATTATATTTTTGTCCAAATTTGCATAGGATGGGACTAATATAATGAGAAAATAAAACAGGAAGATTACCTTTAAAAGTTATTTCATCAAAATATCAATAGTTTTATACTTTTAAGAAAGAAAAAATAATCTGACATTAAGGAATCATTAAGCTTTTCATTTAAGAATTTAGATTTACTGTTTTAGAGCATACTAAACCAAGAAGAAACAAACAAAACCTTCCTTATTTTGCCTTTAGCAAAATAATGCAGTAATAAAGCGTACATTTTAAAGTCATCGAAGTAGCCATGAGCCAATTACTTTACTTATGAGCTTTAGTTACTACATCTGTAAAATAAGGGTGATAATACCTACTGAAAAATTGTTTAATTAGCGTATTTGAAAATACATATAGTGACATTATGGAAAATATATCCTCCTAAACATTATGCTAAAGTGGAACAACATGGTATCTGAATAGCAATAGGTAAGGCAAGTCACTTAAGTCGTGTCCGACTCTGTGCAACCCCATAGACAGCAGCCCACCAGGCTCCCCCGTCCCCGGGATTCTCCAGGCAAGAACACTGGAGTGGGTTGCCATTTCCTTCTCCAATGCATGAAAGTGAAAAGTGAAAGTGAAGTCGCTCAGTCGTGCCCGACTCTTCTCGACCCCATGGACTGCAGCCCACTAGGGTCCTCCATCCATGGGATTTTCCAGGCAAGAGTACTGGAGTGGGGTGCCATTGCCTTCTCCACTGAAAAGCAATAGGTCACAGAAATTCTAAATAGGTTAGAATCAGAAAGGGTGAAAGATGTAATTAAAAACTGAATTAATCACTAGTTGAACTGAACTCTCAGTCAGATCCTAAGCTATAATGTGATAGTAAGCTAATTTTAAAAGCTATAAAACCCCTTGGAACTATTGATCTCTACTCAGTTGGCTCAGTGGTAAAAGAATATGCCTGCAATGCAGGAAACCCAGGTTTGATCTGGGTCAGAAAGATTCCCTGGAGAAGGGAATGGCAACCCACTCCAGTATTCTTGCCTGGAGAATTCCATGGACAGAGAAGCCTGATAGGATACAGTCCGTGGAGGTTGAAAAGAGTCAGACAGGACTGAGCAACTAGCACTTTCACTTTCTTTAGGCAGGAACTGTTGTCTTTTATCTCCTTGTCCTGATATAAAGTAGGCAGAGTTAAATGAATGTGAAAATGATACCGAAATTCACTATGTTGAAGGTGCTACCACATTATTTAATCATGATTAAGAAAAATTTTGAGCACTTTATGTTATACTTACACATATCATATCAATCTTCATAATAATCCTATAAAGTAATATTGTTTCCTTTCATAGAGGGAGAAAGCAAGGTCCAAAGGAGTTAAGTACATATCAGAAAATCACATGGCCTTTAAGCAGCAGAACCAATGTTTGAAGGAAAACTACCATCTGGCAGTTTTAACCTATAAGATGCCTTTGTATAAACTGCAAACCATTGTCCCTTTGCATGGATACAGCTCAACCTATAAGATGTCAACCTATAAGATGCCTTTGTATAAATTAGAAACCATTGTCCCTTTGCGTGGATACAGCTCTTTCTCAGGGTGCACAGCATGGCAAGCCAAATATAGGCTGGATTGTAACCTTTACTCACATCTGTCTGTGACCCATCATAAAGAGACCCACCTGCACAGCTACAAACAGAAGCCCCAGTATAATGGGCAAACAAATGAACTGACAATGATTCATCAAATTATCTAGAGTTATGTTGTCCAATAGGGTAGCCACTAGCCACCTGCAGTTATTTAAAATTAATATTCAATTCCTTAATTTCCCTGGCACAATAACTACATGTGGCTAGCAACAACCACATTGGACAGTGCGGATATAGTAGAATATTTTCAACACTGCAGAAAACCTCTTTGGACAGAACTGATTTAGAATAAACATGCAAGAGTATTCAGTTCAGTTCAGTCGCTCAGTCGTGTCCGACTCTTTGAGACCCCATGAATCGCAGCACACCAGGCCTCACTGTCCATCACCAACTCCCGGAATTCATTCAAACTCATGTCCATTGAGTCGGTGACGCCATCCAGCCATCTCATCCTCTGTCGTCCCCTTCTCCTCCTGCCCCCAATCCCTCCCAGAAGCAGGGTCTTTTCCAATGAGTCAACTCTTTGCATGAGGTGGCCAAAGTATTGGAGTTTCAGTTTCAGCATGAGTCCTTCCAATGAACACCCAGGACTGATCTCCTTTAGGGTGGACTGGTTGGATCTCCTTGCAGTCCAAGGGACTCTCAAGAGTCTTCTCCAACACCACAGTTCAATAGCATCAGACTTCAGTATTCAGCTTTCTTCACAGTCCAACTCTCACATCCATACATGACCGCTGGAAAAACCATAGCCTTGATTCAGTTCAGTTCAGTTCAGTTCAGTCGCTCAGTCATGTCTGACTCATTGCGACCCCATGAATCGCAGCATGCCAGGCCTCCCTGTCCATCATCAACTCCTGGAGTTCACCCAGACTCACGTCCATCGAGTCAGTGATGCCGTCCAGCCATCTCATCCTCTGTCGTCCCCTTCTCCTCCTGCCCCCAATCCCTCCCAGCATCAGAGTCTTTTCCAATGAATCAACTCTTCGCCTTGACTAGACGGACCTTTGTCGGCAAGGTAATGTCTCTGCTTTTGAATATGCTATCTAGGTTGGTCATAACTTTCCTTCCAAGTAGTGAGTGTCTTTTAATTTCATGGCTGCAATCACCATCTGCAGTGATTTTGGAGCCCAAACAAATAAACTCTGACACTGTTTCCACTGTTTCCCCATCTATTTCCCAAGAAGTGATGGGACCAGATGCCATGATCTTTGTTTTCTGAATGTTGAGCTTTAAGCCAAGTTTTTCACTCTCCTCTTTCACTTTCATCAAGAGGCTTTTGAGTTCCTCTTCACTTTCTGCCATAAGGGTGGTGTCATCTGCATATCTGAGGTTATTGATATTTCTCCCGGCAATCTTGATTCCAGCTTGTGCTTCTTCCAGCCCAGCGTTTCTCATGATGTACTCTGCATAGAAGTTAAATAAGCAGGGGGACAATATACAGCCTTGACAAACTCCTTTTCCTATTTGGAACCAGTCTGTTGTTCCATGTCCAGTTCTAACTGTTGCTTCCTGACCTGCATATAGGGTTCTCAAGAGGCAGGTCAGGTGGTCTGGTATTCCCATCTCTTTCAGGATATTCCACAGTTTATTGTGATCCACACAGTCAAAGGCTTTGGCATAGTCAAGAAAGCAGAAATAGATGTTTTTCTGAAACTCTCTTGCTTTTTCCATGATCCAGCAGATGTTGGCAATTTGGTCTCTGGTTCCTCTGCCTTTTCTAAAACCAGCTTGAACATTTGGAAGTTCACAGTTCACATATTGCTGAAGCCTGGCTTGGAGAATTTTGAGCATTACTTTACTAGCATGTGAGATGAGTGCAATTGTGCGGTAGTTTGAGCATTCTTTGGCATTGTCTTTCTTTGGGATTGGAATGAGAACGGACCTTTGCCAGTCCTTGGCCACTGCTGAGTTTTCCAAATTTGCTGGCATATTGAGTACAGCACTTTCACAGCATCATCTTTGAGGATTTGAAATAGCTCAACTGGAATTCCATCACCTCCACTAGCTTTGTTCGTAGTGATATTTTCTAAGACCCACTTGACTTCACATTCCAGGATGTCTGGCTCTAGGTCAGTGATCACATCATCATGATTATCTGGGTCGTGAAGCTCTTTTTGGTACAGTTATTCTGTGTATTCTTGCCACCTTTTCTTAATATCTTCTGCTTCTGTTAGGCCCATACAATTTCTGTCCTTTATCAAGCCCATCTTTGCATAAAATGTTCCCTTGGTTTAAAATATTAGTATTGAATTCTCTATATGTCTGTCTATCTATCTATCTATGATCTACCTCAGTTATCTACATTTATATCTTGCATTCCTAAGATTATTACAAAAGGCATCTGCATAGGATGTGAATTTTTTGATGAAAAATTAAATTTGACATGATTTTACTGAATCTTCAGTGAACTGTGGATCTGAAGGAATTGGAAGAAAGGAGCAAGAGATAAAAAAAAATGCATAGTGAAGAAATGATTATTTGTAGGAACACTGAAGAAAAGAATGTAACAAAATTACTCAAAGAAGAAAATAATTTTAAGTTTATTACGGCATCAAAAGTTTTTAATTTATTTATATTACTTGCAAAGAATATGTCTTATAAAGATATGTAGGGCAGACTCTTTAAAACACATTTTGGGCATTTCCTTGAAATCCTAAAAAGGATATTAGACAGGAAAACTATGAAACATAAAAAATTTCATTGCTTTTAATTTAATGCTCCATAGCACCAGAAACATGAAGATCAGTTAAAAGAAGCTCAATGAGGAGAAACAGAATGAAAAAAGATACTGATTTATAATAAAATATTAATATATAAATATGTATACTGAATCCCAGTGATTTTTTAAAGACCATAATAACTAAATACAAACAAATGGAGGATACAAGCTTTAAAGAAAAAGTTTAGGAACAATGTAAGGGTATAACTTGGACAAATCCAATGATATAAATGAGGTAACATTTAAGATAATGTTAAATAGATTTCAAAAACCAATATTTATTTTCAAATGTGGAAATAAACTTTTGCTTCAGCTGATAAGTGGAAAGAGCAATACATATTACTGAAAACTGAATTTTTTTTAAGTCAAAGTATTAAGATGAGTCTTAGAACAGAAATCTGGTACTGATGATCCAGCATTCTATTTTAATTTTGGTTCTCATAAGGCTGATATATCATCTTTTTAATGACCCTAATAGAATATCTCCAAAGAAATAAATTAACAAGTTTCCTCCTAGAAGGAAATAACATGTGTGATGATGGAGTTCATTCAGAAGAGAGTTCACACTTACTCCTACTATCCTAACATCCACCTCCTCATTGAATTCTTTTGACATTTTATTTTTAAATACATATGGTTTAAATTTCTAAGGGAAAATATACTGGAGTAGAAAAAAGAATAAGCTTGATAAAAACTAAGAAAAGTAAATATACAAGAAATGTTTTTCTTAAACATTTAAACCTGTACAGAAATCTATGTGATATACTGAGTACATTTGTTTTTTAATAAAATAGTCCATATCTCAGAGATTCCAAAGATATCAAATGATGTGGCAGTTGCTATAGAAACTATTCTTTTTTAATGAAACACAGATTAAATAACTGCATAAAACAAATTCAAATTTGAAATGCAATTACTACTCTAAAGCATATTTACATATTTGATTTTATAATGGTTACAGAAAATAAGATAAAATATTAAGAATACCTTTTACATGTGCAAAACCAATGGCAGTTACCAACTTAATTGCAATTCTGCCCCTAAATACAATAGTGTTAGGTATAATGAAATTCTGTTTTATAATAAAAACTCATACAAACTCTGTACCAGTCTACTGCTACTTGGAAAAACTAATTTGCATGCAGTGAAACATTTCTGAAATTTATCACTTTGCATACATTGTGTAAATTCAGAAAGAGTACAAAAGACTCCCCAAAGGCCTGTCAACATCAGACCAATACTAAGAAAATGACCAGCAAGTAACCACTGAAGTCCCACAGCAGATGACTTGACACATCAGACAACAAACTTCTGCCTATTTAGTGCTTCCTCCTGGCCTTCAGAGTCAAAGTCCAGATTCCTGATGGTGTACACTCCTGTCTTATCACTTACCAGTGAAATATCATGGACATTGGAATAAAAAAGATCAAGGTTTATCATTTACAAGCTATGATATTTTGAGCAAGACTTAACCTCCCTAAACCTGTAAAAAAAAAAAAAAAAAAAGAAAAGAAAACCTGCCTTACAAGATTACAGCAAGGATTAATATTTTGTGTATAATGCCCAGCATGGTTTCTACACATATTTGGTGCTCACTGCCTGACAGTTGCTACTCTTGTTACTATTACTGGTAAGATTATTACTGTTACCACTACTACTGCCACAAGTCCCATAAACACACTATAACAACAAAGTAAAGCCATGGAAACCTTTTTGACTCCTCTTGCTTCTTTTTTTTAAACAGGTCTGTACAGTCTTCCCAATGGGTGCCCTGAGAGACAGGGTAAGGGGTGCCAGCTGTTACTCTTTAATAGAATTGGCTATAGAGATCACATGCTTGGGCTCATCTCAATCTCCTGCTTATCTTCTGTGGATACATTAGTGGAGACAGGCTTCATTTTGGAAGAGCCCCCCAAAACAGAGCAAGCCAACTAACAACTACAATTGCTCTTAATTTAATTATAATTTTTAGTTTCAATTAGAGCATTTTGTGCATTCATTATTTATTCAGACAGGCCTTCCCTGACCACCTATACCTTTCCTGTATGGAACATACGCATAACACTTCTCTCCATGTATTTTGTATTGTGGGATTGGGTTGATTTCATTATTGGCCCTTATTAATGTGCTCTCTCTCTCTCTCTCTCTCTCTCTCTCTCTCTCTCTCTCCCCTTGCCTTTTGCCATGCATTCAGACTCTCAGCAATGTGGCTTGCTTTAGAGACTTATGTAAACAGAGGCTTGAAAAGACACTTCTGCATTTCTCCTTCCTCTTTTGCTCCTCTTCCCTTATCATGAAAAGAAGTCCCAGCTAGACACTTGAAAATTAGAAACTACACAAAGCAGAGTCAAGTTGCCCCAGACATCTTTAAGTGTGATCAAGCAAGACTAGTTAAGCCCAGTCCAGATAAGCAGGATCACGGGTAAACCTGAAGACTGTGAAGAAAAATTAAGGCTGCTGTTTTAACTTACCAAGTTTTGGAGATGGTTGTTTAGCACTAACAGACAACTGATACCCACATTAAAAACTTTTGTACCTGCTTTTTATCTGCCACTAATGCCAAAGAAGCTGAGGTTGAACAGTTCTATGAAGACCTAAAAGACATTCTAGAAATAACACCAAAAAAAAAGATGTCCTTTTCATCACACGGACCAGAATGCAAAAGTAGAAAGTCAAGAGATACCTGGAGTAACAGGCAAGTTTGGCATTGGAGTACAAAATGAATCAGGGCAAAGGCTAAAAGAGTTTTGCCAAGAGAACACACAGGCCAAAGCAAATACCTTCTTCCAACAACATGGACATCACTAGATGGTCAATAATAAAATCACATATTGATTATATTCTTTGGAGCCGAAGATGGAGTAGTGCTAGAAAAAAACAAGACCAGGAACTGACTGTGGCTCACATCATGAGCTCCTTATTTCAAAATTCACAATTAAGATGAATAAACTACAGAAAAACACTAGACCATTTGGGTATGACCAAAACAAATCCCCTATGATTAAACAGTGGAGGTGACTAATAGATTCAAGTGACTAATCTATTACAGCAGACTTAACTTTTCTTCACAGTCTTCAGGTTTACCAGGTGATCCTGCTTATCTGGACTGGGCTTGACTAGTCTTGCTTGATCACACTTAAAGATGTCTTGGGCAACTATAATCCACCAGATTATACCTAGTAGAGAGAGTGCCTGAACAACTATGGATGGAGGTTCAAAACACTGTACAGGAGGCAGGGAACAAAACCATCCCAAAGAAAAAGAAATGCAAGAAGGCAAAACAGCTGACAGAGGAGGCCTTACAAATAGCTGAGAGAAAAGAAGTGAAAGGTAGAGGAGAAAGGCAAGGATATATGCAACTGAATGCAGAGTCCCAGAAAATAGCATGGAGAATTAAGAAAGTCTTTTTTTTAAATTACTTTACAATATTGTATTGATTACAATGCAAAGATATAGAGGAAAACAGTAGAATGGGAAAGACTAGAGTTCTTTTCAAGAAAATTGGAGATACCAAGGGAACATTTCATGTAAAGATGGGATCAATAAAGAACAGAAATGGCAAGGACCTAACAGAAACAGAAGAGATTAAGAAGAGGTGGCAAGAATACACAGAACTATACAAAAAATGTCTTAATGACCTGAGTAATGAAGATGCTGTGGTCACTCACCTAGAGCCAAACATCCTGGAGTATGAAGTCAAGTGGGACTTAGAAGTATTACTCTGAACAAAGCTAGTGGAGGTGATGGAATTCCAGATAATCTATTTCAAATACCAGGAACTTCCCTGGTGGCTCAGATGGTAAAGCATCTGCCTACAATGCAGTAGACCCGGGTTCAATCCCTGGGTTGGGAAGAACTCCTGGAGAAGGAAATGGCAACCCACTCCAGTACTCTTGCCTGGAGAATCCCATGGATGGAGGAGCCTGGTAGGCTACAGTCCATGGGGTCGCAAAGAGTCGGACACGACTGAGTGACTTCACTTTCTTTCACTTTATTTCAAATACTAAAAGATGATGCTGTTAAGGTGCTGCACTAAGTATGTCAACAAATTTGGAAAACTCAGCCATGGCCACAGGCCTGGAAAAGGTCAGATTTCATTCCAATCCCAAAGAAGTGCAATGTAAATAAGGCACAATGTAAATAAACTACTGTACAATTGCACTCACTTCACATGCTAGCAAAGAAATGCTCAAAATCCTTCAAGCTAGGATTTAATACTACATGAACTGAGAAATTCCATATGTACAAGATGCATTTAGAAAAGGCAGAGGAACCAGAGATCAAATTGCCAACATCTGCTGGATCACAGAAAACAGCGAGGGAATTCCAGAGAAATATCTACTACTGCTTCATTGACAATGCTAAACCCTTTGACTGTGTGAATCACAACAAACTGTGGGAAATTCTTGGAGAAACAGGAACACTAGACAACCTTACTGACCTCCCGAGAAACCTGTTTGCAGGTCAAGAAGCAACAGTTAGAACCGGACAAGGAACAAGGGACTAGTTCAAAACTGGAAAAAGAGTACATCAAGGCTGTATATTGTCACCTTACTTATAGAGTACATCATGTGAAATGCCAGGCTGGATGAATCACAAGCTGGAATCAAGATTTCCAGGAGAGATAAATATCAACAACCCCATTTATGCAGATGATACCAATCTAAAGGTAGAAAGTGAAGCATAACTAAAAAGCCTCTTGATGAGGATGAAAGACTGGAAAAGCTAGCTTAAAACTCAGCATTCAAAAAACTAAGATCATTGTGTCCAGTCCCATCACTTCATGCAAATCAATGGGGAAACAATGGAAACAGTGACAGACTTTATTTTCTTGGGCTCCAAAATCACTGCAGATGGTGACTGCTGCCATGAAATTAAAAGACGCTTGCTCCTTGAAACAAAAGCTACGACCAACCTAGACAGCATGTTAAAAAGCAGAGACATTAGTTTGCCAACAAAGGTCCGTCTAGTCGAAGTTATGATATTTCCAGTAGTCATGTACAGATGTGAGAATTGGATCAAAAAGAATGTATGCTGCTGTTGCTGCTAAGTCGCTTCAGTCGTGTCTGACTCTGTGCGACCCCATAAACAGCAGCCCATCAGGCTCCCCCGTCCCTGGGATTCTCCAGGCAAGAACACTGGAGTGGGTTGCCATTTCCTGCTCTGATGCTTGAAAATGAAAAGTGAAAGTGAAGTCGCTCAGTCATGTCCGACTCTTAGCGACCCCATGGACTGCAGCCTACCAGGCTCCTCTGTCCATGGAATTTTCCAGGCAAGAGTACTGGAGTGGGGTGCCATTGCCTTCTCCAAAAAGAATGTATACCTGTGGCCAATTCATGTTTATGTATGGCAAAAACCAACACAATATTGTAAAATAACTATCCTCTAATTAAAATAAATAAATTTTCTAAAAATTTATTTAAAAGAGAAGCCTGAGAACCAAAGAACTCATGCTTTCAAACTGTGGTGCTGGAGAAGACTCTTGGGAGTTCCTTAGACAATAAGATCAAACCAATCAATCCTGAAGGAAGTCAAACCTAAATGTTCATTGAAAGGACTGAAGCTGAAGCTTAAGCTCCAATATTTTGGCCACCTGATTTGAAGATCCAACTCACTGGGAAAAACCCTGATGCTGGGAAAGATTGAAGGCAGGAGGAGAAGGGGGCAAAAAAGAATGAAAGGGTTGGGTGGCATCACTGACTTAATGGACAAGAGTTTTAGCAGACTCCAGGAGACTGTGAAGGGCAGGGAAGCCTGGTGTGCTGCAGTCCATGGGGTCGTAAAGAGTCGGACATGAGTTACCAACTGAACAACAACGACTTTATCTGCCAACCCCACTAGAATGTGACTTCCCTGAGTGCAAGACCCATGTCTGTTATATTGAGCACTGTACATTGAGGCTAGTATGCTGCCTAGAAAATAAAAGGTGCTCACATATTTGATAAATATTTCTTTAAAAAGAAAACATTATTACATGAAAGGTATCGTGTCTTTTGAAGACATTACATAATATGTGAACACAATATGACAAGGACAAGCTATTTTTATTTATTTATTTGGCTGCCACAGGTCTTAGTTGTGGCACATGGGATATTCAATTTTCACTGTGGCACGTGGGATCTTTAGTTGCAGCAGGTGAACTTTTAGTCTGAGCTTGTGAGATCTAGTTCCCCGACCAGGGATTGAACCTATGCAGGGTCCCCAGCATTTTGAACAAGGATTCTTCCCACTGGACCAGGGAAGTCCCACATCTTGCTTTTATGTACCGGTCTAATTTAGAAGTAATTGCTGATGTTGTTTATTCGCTCAATCATGTACGACTCTTTTGTGACCTCATAGACTGTAGACTGTCGGAAAAGAAAATGGCAACCCACTCCAGTATTTTTGCCTGGAGAATCCTGTGGACAGAGAAGCCTGGTGCGCTGCTGTCCATGGGGTTGCACAGAGTCAGACACGACTGAAGTGTCTTAGCATGCATACATGCATTGGAGAAGGAAACGGCAACCCACTCCAGTATTTTTGCCTGGAGAATCCTGTGGACAGAGAAGCCTGGTGTGCTGCTGTCCATGGGGTTGCACAGAGTCAGACACGACTGAAGTGTCTTAGCATGCATACATGCATTGGAGAAGGAAACGGCAACCCACTCCAGTATTCTTGCCTGGAGAATCCCAGGGACAGAGGAGCCTGGTGAGCTGCCGTCTATGGGGTTGCAGAGTCGGACGTGACTGAAGCGACTTAGCAGCAGCAGCAGCAGCAGATTGTAGACTGCAAGGTCCCTCTGTCCATGGAATTTTCCAACAAGATTACCAGAATGGGTTGCCATTTCCTAGTCTAGGGGATCTTCCTGACCCAGGGATTGAACCCACATCTCTGCATCTCCTGTACTGCAAGTGGATTCTTTACCACTGAGCCAGCGGGGAAGCCCACAGAAGTAATTAGGGAGTTAAAATGTTTATCTATATAATAACTACATTAGACAGATATTTAGTATCCTAATAGAAACAGAAATAAAGTGTAAAAATCCAAGAAGGGAAACTATCTCTAATAGGAATAAGCAGTATGAGGCCCATTTTTCTCATCTTTGTAATTCAAGAAAACTGTCCTCATGGAAACCCTCAGCCATTTTCTGACTTGATAAAAGAACAATTTCTCATATGAAAGAGCATTTTAAAAAATTCATAACAAAACATCTCCAGACTTACTTAAACTCAGGCTACAAAATGGCATCAGTATCACAAAATCAGTATCAGTCAAATCCCTATACTATATTTTTCTTTTCATCAGGCACATGCACATAGTTTTAAAATACTGATATACAGCTCCACTCTTCTCCATCCCTGATCCCAGCCCTCTTTTAACCATTTCCGACTTTATTTCTTCTAGACTATATCCACCATATCTCTAAATAGTATATATCTCTCTCTCAATTTCTTGTCAATTCAGGACATAAATGGTGATTTCTGTAAAGGATTAGGTTTTAGCTCACATATACCTTTCACCAATAATTTTTTATAATTATAGGATAGCTTTATCAGCTTAAATATTTTATAAACACATATCTGTATTCCTTTTTTTCTTAACACTAGTCTCTTTCTAAACTCTTTTCACTGTCGTATGAAGATATTTTTGTCCATAGTCTTCCCTCATTCTTTAATCCACTTCACCACATTCCTTCTTCCGTAAACTAAATCCTTACTGACAGTTAGCTTTATATTCTTCTTCTATATAATTTTCTATAAACATAATTACAATTTCCATGCTCTGTCTAAAAATTGATTATTAATCAATTAACACCATTTGAAAGAGAAAAACATTTCACTACATGACTAGATAGTATATTATGATAGCATTTTTTTTTATGGATCCAATGTCATAACTCATAGATCATTTGAAGAATATTCTTTGCATCATGGCAAAATGTACTCTCTTTTTGTATTCAGGTCAGGAAGCAACAGTTAGAACTGGACATGGAACAACAGACTGGTTCCAAACAGGAAAAGGAGTATGTCAAGGCTGTATATTGTCACCCTGTTTATTTAACTTATATGCAGAGTACATCATGAGAAACACTGGACTGGAAGAAACACAAGCTGGAATCAAGATTGCCAGGAGAAATATCAATAACCTCAGATATGCAGATGACACCACCCTTATGACAGAAAGTGAAGAGGAACTAAAAAGCCTCTTGATGAAAGTGAAACTGGAGAGTGAAAAAGTTGGCTTAAAGCTCAACATTCAGAAAACGAAGATCATGGTATCCGGTCCCATCACTTCATGGCAAATAGATGGCGAAACAGTGGAAACAGTGTCAGACTTTATTTTTCTGGGCTCCAAAATCACTACAGATGGTGACTGCAGCCATGAAATTAAAAGACGCTTACTCCTTGGAAGGAAAGTTATGACCAGCCTAGATAGCGTATTCAAAAGCAGAGACATTACTTTGCCAACAAAGGTTCGTCTAGTCAAGGCTATGGTTTTTCCTGTGGTCATGTATGGATGTGAGAGTTGGACTGTGAAGAAGGCTGAGCGCTGAAGAATTGATGCTTTGAACTGTGGTGTTGGAGAAGACTCGTGAGAGTCCCTTGGACTGCAAGGAGATCTAACCAGTCCATTCTGAAGGAGATCAGCCCTGGGATTTCTTTGGAAGGAATGATGCTAAAGCTGAAACTCCAGTACTTTGGCCACCTCATGTGAAGAGTTGACTCATTGGAAAAGACTCTGATGCTGGGAGGGATTGGGGGCAAGAGGAGAAGGGGACGACAGAGGATGAGATGGCTGGATGGCATCACTGACTCGATGGATGTGAGTCTGAGTGAACTCCGGGAGTTGGTGATGGACAGGGAGGCCTGGTGTGCTGCAATTCATGGGGTCGCAAAGAGTCGAACACAACTGAGCGACTGATCTGATCTGATCAACTTTTTTAAACTATACTATATTTTATTTCATATTTTAAAAATGTATTTGTGTTCTGTTTTCTTTTTTCCTATTGTTTTTATATAGCTCCCTATTTTTTTCTTACTAACAAATGAATAGGTATCTTCAGCATCTATTGCGTAGGAACACTTTTTTTCCTCCAGAGGTATTCTTCCAAGAATCATCTGTCTTTGCATGCTAATGTGGATTGCTGCATTTCCTAAGCATTCTGCCTAGCCACCAACTTACGATTTTCCTTCACTATCCACTGGGATTGCATCCATTTTTCTCTTCCTTCATATTCTCCTTAATTTTGCTGGTGTATATGTCCAAGCTACTTGCTGAGACAGGAAGTCTCAGAGATACAAATTCCAATATCCTACATGTCTAAACATGACCTTTTTATTTAACTGAAAAATTGGCTGGACATAGGATTCTAGGTTGAAAATAATTTCTTTCAGAACATCAAAGGCATTATTCCACTTCTTTCTGGTCAAAGCATATAAATAGAATTTCATTTCAGGACTTCTCTGGTGGACAGTAAAATAGACTCAGCCTGTCAATTCAGGCGACACAGGTTCCATCCCTGGTCTGGAAAGATTCCACATGCTTTGGAGCAACTAGAGACTGTGGGCCACAAGTACTGGGCCCTCACTCCAGAACCCACATGCTGCAACTACTGAGATCACGTATGGCGTCTACTGAAGCCTGTGACCCTAGAGCCAGTGCTCGATGACAAGAGAAGCCTCCACAATGAGAAGCCCAAACACCACACCAAACAGTAGATCCCACTCACCACAACTGGAGAAAACCTCACAAAGCCACGAAGACCCAGTTCAAACAAGAAATAAATAAATACTTTTCTTCTAAATTAATTTCAGTGTTCCTTATGGTAGACAAAATTGGAAAACCTAAATGCTCATCAACAGAGGGAAATTAAATAAGTTGTATATCTATACATCAGAGTATTCAGTCATAAAACATAACAACAATGTGACAATATGGGAAGATGTTCACAATAAATACATAAGTGTTTTCTTAAAACTGGTTACTAAAAACATATTATATTTTAGCTCAAATATAAACAGAAATACACATTGTTTACACAAACACACATGCCTGATATCTATGTGAAAAGAAATGGAAGCTATACACCAAAATATTAATGGTGGTTACATTAGAGAAAATGTATTTATGGGTTATTCTTTTACATCCATTGTTGTTCAATCACCAAGTCCTGTATGACTGTTTGCTATCCCATGGACTGCAGCATGCCAGGCTTCCCTGTCCTTTACTAGCTCCAGAGTTTGCTCAAACTCATGTCCATTTAGTCAATGATGCCATCCAACCATCTCATTCTCTGTCACCCCCTTCTCCTCATCAATCTTTCCCAGCATCACGGTCTTTTCCAGTTAGTCAGTTCTTCCTATCAGATGGCCAAAGTATTGGAGCTTCAGCTTCAGTAGTAGTCCTTCCAATGAATATTAAGGTTTGACTTCCTTCAGGATTGACTGTTTTGATCTCCTTGCTGTCCAAGAGACTCTCAAGAGTCTTCTCTAGAACCACAATTTGAAAGCATCAATTCTTCACCACTCAGCATTCTTTATGATCCAGCTCACACATCCATTCATGACTACTGGAAAAACCACAGCTTTGACTATATGTGCCTTTTTCAGCAAAGTGATGTCTCTGCCTTTTAATACACTATCTAGGTGTGTCATAGGCTTTCTTCTAAGGAGCAAGCGTCTTTTAATTTCACGGCTGCAGTCACCATCCCCAGTGATTTTGGAGCCCAAGAAGATAAAGTCTATAATTGTTTCCATTGTTTCCCCATCTATTTGCCATGAAGTGATGGAACCAGATGCCATTATCTTAGTTTTTTGAATGTTGAGTTTTAGGCCAGGTTTTTCACTCTTCTCTTTCACGCTCATCAAGAGGCTCTTGTGTTGCTCTTCACTTTCTGCCATTAGGGTGGTATCATGAATATCTGAGGTTGTTGATATTTCTCCCAGCAATCTTGATTCTAGCTTGTACTTCATCCAGTCTGGCATTTTGCATGATGTACTCTGCATAGAACTTAAGCAGAGTGACAATATACAACCTTTCCAAATTTTGAACCATGCCATTGTTCCATGCCTGGTTCTAACTGTTGTGTCTGGATCTGTATACAGGTTTCTCAGGAGACAGGTAAGATGGTCTGATATTCCCATCTCTTTAAGAATTTTCCACAGTTTGTTGTGATCCACACAGTAAAAGGCTTTAGCATTGTCAATGAAGCAGATGTTTCTCTAGAATTCTCTTGCTTTTCCTATGAGGAACGGATGTTGACAATTTGATCTCTGGCTCCTCTGCCTTTTCTAAATCCAGCTTGTACATCTGGAAGTTCTCAGTACACTTACTACTAAAACCTAGCTTGAAGGATTTTGAGCATTATTTTGCTAGCATATGAAATTATAACAATTGTGTGGTGTTTGAACATTCTTCTGCATTGCATTTCTTCGGGATTGGAATGAAAACTGACCTTTTCCAGTCCTGTGCCCACTGCTGTTTTCCAAGTTTGTTGACATGCTTAATGCAGCACCTTAACAGCATCATCTTTTAGTATTTGAAATAGATCATGTAGAATTCCATCACATCCACTAGCTTTGTTCACAGATATGCTTCCTAAGTCCCACTTGACTTCACACTCTAGGTGAGTGACTCTGTCATTGTTACCCAGGTCATTAAGACCTTTTTTGTATAGTTCTTTTGTGTATTCATGCAACCTCTTCTTAATCTCTTCTGTTTCTGTTAGACTCTTGCTGTTTCTGTTAGACTCTTGCTGTTTCTGTCCTTTATTGTGTCCATCTTTATATAAAATGTTCCCTTGGTATCTCCAATTTTCTTGAAGAGATCTCTAGTCTTTCCCATTCTATTGTTTTCCTCTGTATCTTTACATTTGTCAGTTTAGAAGGCTTTCTTATCTCCCCTTGCTATTCTCCAGAACTCTGCATTCAGTTGGGTATATCTTTCCCTTTCTCCTCTACCTTTCACTTCCCTTCTTTTCTCAGCTATTTGTAAGGCCTCCTCAGATAACCACTTTTCCTTCTTGCATTTCTTTTTCTTTGGGATAGTTTTGGTCACCGCCTCCTGTACAATGTTACAAGCCACCATCCATAGTTCTTGCAGCACTCTGTCTATCAGATCTAATCTCTTGAATCTATTCATCACTTCCGCTGTATAATCATAAGGGATTTGATTTAGGTCATACTGGAATGCCCTAACGGTTTTCCCTACTTTTTTCAACTTAAGATTGAATTTTGCAATAAGGAGCTCATGATCTGAGACACAGTCAGGTACATGTCTTGTTTAGGCTGACTAAATGTATGTGAACTATAAAAAGCAGAAAAAATAGCACACAATAGAGGCTTTTTTATTTTTGGTAAAAATACATAATATTTACCATGTTAACCTGTTTTAAGTGACCACTTCAGTCATGCTAAGTATATTCACAGACTTGTGAAAGAGCTCAAGAACTTTTTCATCGTGCATAACTGAAAGTTTACCTATGCCCAGTGAACAACTACTCTCCTTTTTCTCCATTACATGGCCTCTGGTAGCCACCATTTTATTTTCTGTTTCCATGAATTTGAGTACTTTGAATACCTTATATAAGTGGAATCATATAGGAATTGCCTTTTTGTAACTGGCTTATTTCACTTAGGGTAATGTCTTCATGGTTCATCCATGCTGTGGCACGTGTTCAGATTTCCTTCAAGACCTAATGCTATTCTGTCGTGTGTATGTACCACATTTTGTTTAGCCATCCATGGGCATTTGGATTGATTCCACCTGTTTGCTACTGTGAATAATGGTGCTATGAAGATGGGTGTGAAAAAATCTCTTCAAAACTCTCCTTTCAGTTCTTTTGGGTGAATAAAGAGAAGCTTTTTAAACTGTTCTCTTAACTACCCTACCAGACAAATTGACATTCTTCATATCCTCTGTAAGACAGTCTATCCTATTCCATTGCACATTAACTGCTCAAGGCTAAGAGGCTAATCTCTTTGGTTTCTATCATTCAAGTTATATTGTTTGTAAGAAGTCTGTTTTATCCAATAATAAGACCATTTATGTCAGTTGCACTTGTTATTATACTTTAATTAAATATTTGTTGTTGTTCAGTCACCCAGTCATGTCCGAATCTTTAAGACCCCATGAACTGCAGCATGCCAGGACTCTCTGTCCCTCGCCATCTCCTAAAGCTTGCCCAAGTTCATTACACAGTTTATATTAATTAAATACTAAACAATATGTATTCATATTTAATATATTGAATAATATATTCAACATAAATGTGTATTTATATTAAATATTTGTTGTTTGATTAAATATTATTTATTACACTTCAATTAAATATTCCACAGAGTGCTGAATTATAAAAGTGAAAAGTGAGAGTGAAGTGAAAGTGCTAGCTGCTCACTCATGTCCAACTCTTTGCAACCCCATTGACTATAGCCCCTCAGGCTCCTCTGTCCATTGAATTCTCCAGGCAGTAATACTGGAGTGGGTTGCTATCCCCTTCTACAGTGGATCTTCCCAACCTGGCAGATTCTTTACCATCTGAGCCATGAGGCAAGCCCATAAATGTGAAGGGAGGATATTTATATAGAAATATAGTTAAATGTTTGTGGAAACTTTAAGAAGGTGAAGACAAGTACTTAAAAAACTATTGTTGAATTAAGTACAAGATATACAACCATAAAATACTTAAAATTATAAAAATCTAGAAGGATTCTTTACACAGCTTGTTTTATAAGTGCCTTTAAATTCTCACTCAACTTTGAAGACAGAAAAATTGGAAAATGCAGACAATATACTATTCAAATATGCATTCTTTTCTTCTGGCTTCAGAAAAGCATTCTTTTTTTTATTTTATACAATTTTAAAACTTGACACTCCATTTACAATTATTATAAAATATCAGCCATATTTTTTGTGCTGTACAAAATATCCTTGTTGCCTCTTTTAGTTAGTTAGTTCAGTTACTCATTCGTGTCTGACTCTTTGCAACCCCATGGACTGCAACACACCAGGCTTCCCTGTCCATCACCAACTCCCGGGTTCTCCTCAAACACATGTCCATCGACTCAGTGATGCTATCCAAGCATCTCATCCTCTGTCATCCACTTCTCCTCCTGCCTTCAATCTTTCCCAGCATCAGTGTCTTTTCCAGTGAATCAGTTCTTCACATTAGGGCCAAAGAATAGGAGCTTCAGCTTCAGCATCAGTCCTTCCAAAGAATATTCAGGACTGATTTCCTTTAGGATTGACTGGTTGGATCTCCTTGCAATCCAAGGGATTCTCAAGAGGCTTCTCCAACACCACAGTTCAAAAGCATCAATTCTTCAGCACTCAGATATCTTTATGGTCTAACTCTCACATCTTTACATGACTACTGGAAAAACCATAGCTTTGCCTATATGGACATTTGTTGGCAGAGTAATGTCTCTGCTTTTTAATATGCTGTCTATGTTGGTCATAGCTTTTCTTCCAAGGAGCAAGCATCTTTTAATTTCATGTCTGCAGTCACCATCTGCAGTAATTGTGGAGCCCAAGAAAATAAAATCCGTTGCTGTTTCCAATGTTTTCCCCATCTATTTGCCATGGAGTGATGGGATCAGATGCCATGATCTTCATTACATGTTCTTCACGTAGCCTATCTTACACCCTATAGTTTGCACCTCCCATTTCCCCAGCCCTATATTGCTTATACTAGCTCCTTTCCCCACTTGCTACTACTGTTTGTTCTCTCTACCCGTGTTACATTCACTAGTTTGTTGTACTGTTTAGATTCCACATATAAGGGATATAATACAGTATTTGTCTGGCTTTGACACATGTCACTTAGCATAATGCCCCCCGAGTCAATCCATGTTACTGCAAGTGGCAAAACTTCATCATTTTTATGGATGAGTAGTATTCCATTTTATATATATACCACTAATTTATTCATTAATCTGTTGATGCATACTTAGGTTACTTGCATATCTTGACAATTGTAAAGAATGCTGCTATGAACACTGGGGTGCATGAATCCTTTAAAATTAGTGCTTTTGTTTTATTCCCAATATATATCAAGAAATGGAATTCCTGGGTCATATAGTAGTTTTATTTTTAGTTTTTTGAGAAACTTCTAATCTGTTTTCCACAGTGGCTAAACCAATTTAAACTCTAATCAACAGTTTTTGAGGGATCCCTTTTTTCCAAATCCTTGACAACTTTTTTTTTTGTATGTGTTCTTTTTGATAGCCGTTCTGACAGGTGTGAGGTGATAATTCTTTGTGGATTTGATTTGCACTTCTCTGATGATTAGCAATGTTGAGCAGCTTTTTATGTGCTTGTTGGTCATCTGCATTTCCTCTTTGGAAAAATATATATTAGGTTCTTCTACCCATTTTTTTAATTGGGATTTTTCTCTTTTGAATTGTATCGTATATGCTGAATTCAGTTCAGTTCAGTTGCTCAGTCATCTCCAACTCTTTGTGACCCCATGGACTGCAGCACACCAGGCCTCCCTTTCCTTCACCATCTCCTGGAGTTTGCTCAAACTCACGTCCATTGAGTCGGTGATACCATCCAACCACTTCATCCTCTGTCACCCCGTTCTCCTCCTGCCTCAATCTTTCCCAGCATCAGGGTCTTTTCAAATGAATCAGTTCTTCACATCAGGTGACCAAAGTATTGGAGCTTCGGCTTCAGCATCAGTCCGTCCAATGAATATTCAGGACTGATTTCCTTTAGGATGGAATTGATGCTTTTGAACACCACAATTCAAAAGCATCAATTCTTCGGCACTCAGCTTTCTTTATGGTCCAACTTTAACATGACTACTGGAAAAACCATAGCTTTGCCTATATGGACCTTTGTCAGCAGAGTAATGTCTCTTCTTTTTAATATGTTGTCTAGGTTGGTCATAGCTTTTCTTCCAAGGAGCAAGCATCTTTTAATTTCATGGCTGCAGTCACCACTGCAGTGATTTTGGAGCCCAAGAAAATAAAGTCTCTCACTCTTTCCTCTGTAGCCCCTTTGATTTGCCATGAGGTGATGGGACCAGATGCCATGATCTTAATTTTTTGAATGTTGAGTTTCAAGTCAGCTTTTTCACTCTCCTCTTTCACTTTCATCAAGAGGCGGGTTCAGAATGGGGAACACATGTACACCTGTGGCGGATTCATGTCAATGTATGGCAAAAACCACTACAATATTGTAAAGTAATTAGCCTCCAAAAAACAAATTAATTAATTAATTAAAAAAAAAGAGGCTCTTCAGTTGCTTTTCACTTTCCACCATAATGGTGGTGTCATCTGCATATCTGAGATTATTGATATTTCTCCCAGAAATCTTGATTCTGGCTTGTGCTTCATCCAGTCTGGCATTTCACATGATGTACTCTGCATATAGGTTAAATAAGCAGGGTGACAATATACAGCCTTGGCATACTCCTTTCTCAATTTGGAACCAGTCCATTGTTTCATGTCCAGTTCTAACTATTGCTTCTTGACCTGCATACAGGTTTCTCAGGAGGCAGTTCAGGTGGTCTGGTATTCCCATCTGTTTAAGAATTTTCCACAGTTTTTGGAATTTGTTGGATATTGATCCATTAACATTCATATCATTTGCAAATATTTTCTCCATTCAGGAGATTTTCTTTTCATTTGGCTGAAGGAGTTGTCTTTACTGTACAAATAGCTTTTAATTAAGTCTCATTTGTTTATTTTTGCTATTATTTCCATTACTCTAGGAGACAGATCCAAAAATATTGCTGTGATTGATGTCAAAGAGTTTTCTATGTTTTCCTCTAGATTTTTTATAGTATCTATCTTACATGTAGGCCTTTAATCCATTTTGAGGTCATTTTTGCATATGGTGTTAGAGAATTTTAAAAACCTTGCATTTGTACTCTCCTCTCCCCCATGATTACTGTTTTTCATATCATATTTTGCATCTCACATCACTGCTTATTTTGGATACAGATGATTTTGCTACTTTTGTCTTTTAACCTCCCTACTAGT
Organism: Bos indicus; assembly: GCF_029378745.1. Classification (NCBI taxonomy): domain Eukaryota; kingdom Metazoa; phylum Chordata; class Mammalia; order Artiodactyla; family Bovidae; genus Bos; species Bos indicus. Next base: position 96,562,961 of record NC_091762.1, on the reverse strand, counting down.
TTATGTGTGGATGATTTCTTATTTTTAGTGTATATTTGCCTTTACTGGCAAGCTTTTTCATTTTGTAATTTTCTTGTTTCTTGTTGTAGCCTTTTTTTACCTAGAAAAGTCCCTTTACCAGTTGTTATACCATTAGTTTGGTGGTGTTCAACTCTTTGATCTTTTGTTTGCCTATAAAGCTTTTGATTTCTTCATCAAATCTAAATGAAAGCCTAAAAGGGTAGAGTATTCTTGATTGTAGTTTTTTCTCTTTCATCACTTCAAATACATCATTCTACTCCCTTCTAGCCTGCAGAGCTTCTGCTTAAAAAATCAGCTGATACCCTTATGGGAGTTTCCTTGCACATTATTTATTGCTTTTCCCTTGGTGCTTTTAATATTTTTTCTTTATCTTTAATTTTTGTCATTTTAATTACAATGTGTCTTAGTGTGTTCCTCCTTGACTTATGGTATGCTCTGTACTTCCTGGACTCAGGTTAGTGTTTCCTTTTCCAGGTTAGGGAAATTTTCAGCTATTATGTCTTCAAATATTGATATTGTCCAAGGGGTCTCTTAAACTGTGATTTCTTTTCATTCATTTTTTTCTGTTCAGTGGCAGTGATTTCCACTAGTCTGTCTTCCAGCTCACTGATTCATTCTTCTGTATCATTTAGTCTACTACTGATTCTTTCTGGTATATTTTTTTCATTTGAGTTATTGTATTCTTCATCTCTGTTTGGTTGTCCTTTATATTTTCTCTTTGTTAAAACTTCTAAATTATCACTCTATCCATCCATTCTTTTCCTGAGTTCTTTGATCACCTTTATATCATTACTCAGAATTATTTCTCAGGTAGACTGCCTATCTCCACTTCACTTAGTTATTCTTCTGGAGTTTTACCTTGTTCCTTTGTCTGGAGAAAGTTTCTCTGTTATCTCATTTTGTCTAAGCTGCTATTTATATTTTTATGTATGTAATAGGTTAGTTATGTTGGAAGAAAAGTTATGTTACCTTGTTATGTTATTTATGTTATATTACCTAATTATGTTATTTAGCTATGTTATCTAGTAACTTTGGAAGAAAAGCTATGCCAAACCTAGACAGCATATTAAAAAGCAGAGACATCATTTTGCTGACAAAAGTCCATATAGTCAAGGTTATGGTTTTTCCAGTAGTCATGTATGGATGTGAGAGCTGGAGCATAAGGAAGACTGAGCACTGAAAAACATACTTTCAAACTGTCATGCTGGAGAAGACTCTTGAAAGTCCCTTGTACAGCAAGGAGATCAAACCAGTCAATTCTAAAGGAAATCAACCCTGAATATTCATTGGAAGGACCAATGATGAAGCTGAAGCTCCAATACTTTGGCCACCAGATGTGAAGAGCTGACTCACTGGAAAAGACCCTAATGCTCGGAAAGACTGAGGGCAGGAGAAGAAGGGGAAGACAGAGGATGAGATGGTTGGATTGCATCATTGACTCTGCATGCACAGAAGACAGCAGTGAAGGAAGGATTCACTGAAAAGCTGATGACTAGAGATCTCTTCAAGAAAATTAGAGATACCAAGGGAACATTTCATGCAAAGATGGACACAATAAAGGACAGAAATGGTATGGACCTAACAGAAGCAGAAGACATTAAGAAGAGGTGGCAAGAATACACAGAAGAACTATACAAAAAAGATCTTCATGACCCAGATAATCACGATGGTGTGATCACTCACTTAGAGCCAGACATCCTGGAATGTGAAATCAAGTGGGCCTTAGGACATCACTATGAACAAAGCTAGTAGAGAAGATGGCAGTGAAGGAGGATTCACTGAAAAGCTGATGTTTGTGTCTCCTTTGCTGCCCTGCCTGTAGGATCATCAGTACCATCTTTGTAAGTTCAATGCATGAAGCAGGGCACCTAAAGCCAGTGCTGTGGGACAACCCAAAGGGATGGGGTGAGGAGGGACGTGGGAGGAGAATTCAGGATGGGGGGAAACATGTATACCTGTGGCTGACTCATGCTGATGTACGGCAAAACCCATCATAATATTGTAAAGTAATTATCCTCCCTTAAAATTTTTTTTTTTAAAGAAAAAAAGCTGACATCTGAGAACAGACTTGATGACAGGGAGAAAACTATGCAGGTATGTAATGCCTTTTAAATTATGTCCTACTATTTCTCTCTTAGGGTATTCTGGATACTGTAACAAATCACTGAGACCCTGAAAAGGAATTTTTTTAGCTCTTTTTATTTGTATATAACATACATGCAGAAAAGCATACAAATTTTAAGTATGAATTATCACAATGAACACACTTGTACAACAATTACCCACATCAAGAAACAGAACATTTCCAGAACCCCACATCCATTATCTTGCCACTTACCAATCACTATGTCCTATTTTTCTCCCAAAGGTAAATCCTATCCTGACTTTTAACACCTTAGAGTAGTTTTTACTGGTCTTGGACTTTACACTAATGAAATCCTAAGACATATATTATTTTGAATTCATTTCTTTCACTCAACACTATGTTGCTTATAGTTTGTTCATTCTCATTGCTGCAGAGATTTCTTTCCATAATATACAATTTAAGCATACATTCCACTGCTGATGGACATTTGGGTTGCTCCACTTATCAGCAATTCCAAACAATACTGCTGTCGACATTCTTGTACCTGCCTTTGGTGAACATACATATACATTCGGGGGAAGGGTACACCCCTGCTAGTGGGTCATAAGGTGTGCATATGCCCAATTTAAATAGCTGCTACCAAACTTTTTCAAGTGGTTATGCCAGTTTATACTGCCGCCAGAAGTAAATGAGAGTTTTGATAGCTCCACTTCTTGTGTGGAAGATTCATTTTGAAAATATTTTGTAACAATTTGTCATACATTTTTATCTAACATGTTCTTTTAAAATTAAATATTTTGCTAGACATTCTTTCATATTGAATCCCAAAGTCTGTAAGTTTACTACTAAACTTAAGGAGTTAACTTACTTATGTGATACCAAGTAAACAACAAAGTGTCACCTATAGTCATCTAAACATATCTTATACTACCAATTATCTATTATTCCAAATTATAAGCTTTTTATCCTCTTCTCATATCTCTTAGAAAAAAAATGTTTCTATGATACTGGAGTGACTATCTAAGATCATCTCTCCCCCAAATACAGACATCTGATGGATTAGTCACCTGTTCCTCTAAGAAACCACTTCCCTGCTGCTAAAGGAAATTATCTATGTACAATACAACCACTCTAGGGGGAAAAAAAACAGATCTATAAAACACATAGGTATACATGAGCATGACTGCTAACTATATTTAATACTTTTATTTTGTTTAACTCCATGCCAAATCATTAGAGAAACTCTAATTTTATCCACAAATGTCAAGAGACAAAAAAATTATTTCAAGCCTAGGAGTTTAGAAAGTATTTATTCTATTTTCTAAGAAACAAACCTTTTATAAAAGGAGCTTTGATATATTGTTAACATTTTACATTAGCAATATGATAACAAGAGCTGAACAATCTAAAGTAGTTCTTCCTAAAGGCAAGCCAATTCAACCATTCTTAGCAACTAGGTGATCAAGCTATATATGACTTTTACTATGTGCTAGGGACTGTTACTAATTCCTTTGCAAATGTTAACTCAATTAATTCTTAAAATAATTGCTAGTAAACAGCCAGAATTTGAATTCAGGCAGAAACCTAACTTGAGTTCATGCTCTCATATAACCAAAATAACCTTTTTTTTTTTTTCTGTTTTAATAAATCTGAGCTCTACCTGACCTTTTGATCATTTACTTCAGGGAAGAAATTTCTGATCATTTATTTAAGGTAAGAAAAGTATACATGAAGACTCAAAGGTAAGAAATATAGTCCTTTGCTACATGTATATTTAGCTTTTTTAAAACAGTATGTCATCAATTTTGCAAATATATTAAAGGGAAATATGAAAACATACCTACATTTGGACAATATAATGCATCTTTTAAACAGTTTAGAAGTACAAAACCCAGAGAGAATAAAAATAGCTTGAACTTGTTCTCTAATTATTCTTTAATCAGGATGCAATTTAAATCAAGTTTTTATCTGCCCATTTATCTAGTAGATTCTAAGCATACTATCTGAAAGTAATAACAGGCAGTTTCATTGTATTCCTCAGGAGAGAAAGAAGAAATAAGAGAACTGTAAGGTCATTTAGTCAATTTCCTGTTCAGGCATCTTACTTTCTGTATTTTCCAAGGCTTTGTAGAGCTACAATAAATATAGCCCTCTCTAGAATGAACCTTCTCCCCTCAGTGATAAAAATGATTTCTGGGAAAATGAAACTATATTGATGTTATTTTGTGCGTTTGGTTTTTAAATTGAGATATAACTGACACATAGTATTGTATTAATTTTAGGTGTACAACATAATGATTTAATATGTTTATTTTATGAAATGACTACCACAAGTTTAGTTGCCACACAGTTACAATTCTTTTCCTTCTGAAGATGACTCTTAAAATCTACTTAGCAACTGACAAATATACAGTGCACTATGGTTAACTATACTCAATGTACTATAAATTATATCTTTGAGGTCAATTTTTTTTTTTTAGGAAAGGCCTGCCTGCATGAAGCAAAAAAAAGAAATTTTTGCTTTCTTGCTCTGATCAGATTTCCACTCATAATGGCCCTGGTTCCTCTGACTGGTTTTGCTATTAACACACAGAGTTTTAAATCAAATACTTCTATAACACATATGACCAAAACAATCCAAAAACACCTGGGAAAAAATTGGTTCTATAGCTTTGAAAGTCACTTCAATCTCAGTTCTCTCTAAACACCATCCTAGTTTCCTAAAAGTTGTTGTTTGTGTTTGACTCTTTGTAGCCCCTTGGACTGCAGCACACCAGGTTCATGTTCCTAAAAACAGTAGGAGTAGTAACTACAGGTAGAGAATTAGTACCAAACTATATTTTGTACATATTCAAAAATGCTTCTTTCTCCAATAAACCACAGCACCTGAAATTTACATAAGAATAAGTTCTTCAGTTCAGTTCAGTCACACGTTGTGTCCGACTCTTTGCGACCCCATGAATCGCAGCACGCCAGGCCTCCCTGCACATCACCAACTCCCGGAGTTCACTGAGACTCACGTCCATCAAGTCAGTGATGCCATCCAGCTATCTCATCCTCTGTCGTCCCCTTCTCCTCCTGTCTCCAATCCCTCCCAGCATCACAGTCTTTTCCAATGAGTCAACTCTTTGCATGAGGTGGCCAAAGTATTGGAGTTTCAGCTTTAGCATCAATCCTTCCAATGAACACCCAGGACTAATCTCCTTTAGAATGGACTGGTTGGATCTCCTTGCAGTCCAAGGGACTCTCAAGAGTATCTAGATAACACCACAAAAATGCCTTAAAAGATAATGCCTTACACATGTATAGCACCACACACTTAATCCTTGAAATAAACCTGTATTTGTACCATTTATCATAAGAGAAAATGAGACTCAGAGAAGTTACCATATATGTACAAAATTATACAGCTTCACTGTGCTAGCACTCAAATCCTCAACTAAGTCTATTATAAATATACTGCCTAGGCTCCCAAGTAGGCTGAAAGGAATAAAAATAATTGTGCTGAAAGGATAATTGTACATCAACATAAAATAGTGGATTAATTTTTCAGAAAACACCACATGATAGAGCTTTGAGGGAAGAGATGTGTATTTTAAATGTAAAGATAGCTGAACTTTGGGAGATATATAGCTTGATGCCCTGCCCAGGGAGAAAATGTTCCAATGGGATATCACTGATGAGATATGGCTTAGTCAGTAATGTGAGGGGACAAACCTAGGAAAGGCACATTACATATATATATAGATAAGTAGATTTCATAGATTAAACTAGGCTTGTACTGGTAGTTTTATCATCTGTAGTAGTACAGGCTTAGTTGGTACTTTTATTTTCTACCAAGCACAGGAGGTTGTCATTTTCCTCACAACATTAAAAATTGGTAGATAGGACTTGCTTAAACAAATCCAAAAGTGACATCAATGAATTGCCTCTAGCTAAACCATTTAAAATAAATCAAGACATGTTGTTTTACTGATTTAAAAAAAAAAATCAACAAGTTGTATGCCTGTATCTTTGTTCTTTAAAAATATAAAAATAAGTTCAAATATAAAATCATTCCAATCAGCTCTGTCATCTGAAATATTTCAGAAATTTATAAAACATTATCTCTTCACAGTATTATCTCCTTACAGAAATCATAGACCTTACAGTAGCTGAATGATTAAAAAATATATATAAGAGAGCATCTTAGGGATTAAGGCAAAGGCACTTTTTAATTCTTTCCTGGTGGGTATGCCTTCAATTATATAATATTCTATTTCTTTCTTTCTTAAAAAAGTAATTGTAAGGTATACTTAGAGAATGAGGAGTAGGGAAAAGCTAGTGATCATCTGTTAAATTCCCTGCCTCTACACATATTGTGTTTCCAAACAATTCTGTAAAACAATCCAAACAAATTAAAAACAAGTATCTTATCAAATATTAGTATGACTTCTATAATAGCACTAAGCACTAAAATGAAATGCAGTACTAAAGTGGAGATAACATTTGTTTTTCACATTTTATTTTCTTTTAGCTACTGCATATAATTTTTGTCAAGGCTTAGGCTGATAGCAGTACTAATTGTAATGGCTGACATTGTAATGTACTTAAAATCATCTGTGATATGTCACTTACTGTAACGATGGCCAAGCGATTTAACTACATGAGTCTCACAGTACTGATATAAAACTGATAATAATAAATACCCTCCACATAGTTGGTCTGTAAGAATTAAACAAGTTTCAGAATCCTGTAACAACACATGTCTTAACACAATGACTCTGTGTCACTGAATTCATATGATTATGCATATGAAATTTCTGTGATGTTCAAGAAAGTTATAAAAATGATAATACTATCATTTCTGACATCATATTAAAGTTACATACTCTTCACTATTAAAAAATCTCAAATATAACAGTGTCACTTGAGAACAATGAAATAATATATGTGAAAAACAGCACAAAGCAAGCTATCAATAAATGTTTGTTTAAAAATCTACAAGTGAAATCCCAATAAAGCCAGGAAGATTTAGTACACTATCTAATCTAGACTATTATGACTGCAATATTCACATATAATAAACTTTCATTTATAAAATAGAATATTATGTGGTATATTAAAATCATTAATTATTAATGTTTTGAGTCCAAAGATCCTATGCAATGTTATTAGAGCCAATATAATGCTAATTCCCCTTACAAGAATTAGTTTTAGTACATATTTAAAAATACATACATACATAATTTTATACATGTAATTGCTTTCAATATATCTATACAATTTTTCATAAATATGTAAATATGAAGTAAAATCTATTTTTAACTGAATATATTGAAAGATGTATAATACTCAGAAATTATATATACATAATGTTTAAAAATCTTTAAATAAATGATTCATTTTTATATCCAACTCACCTTTTGGATAATATATATCTATACTCATATTGAACTACACACACTTACATTGAACTACACACACTTACACTGATTTTATCTCCTATCCTGGCTCTCTCAGAGTCAAGTCTCAAATTTCTAAATGCATCTTCATCATATCCATATCAATATCCCATTATTACCTCAAATTCCATGGGCCTAAAACCTGGGCTTCCCAAGTGGCTCAGCGGTAAAGAATCCGTCGGCCAAGGCAGGAGACACAGGTTTAACCTCTGGATCAGGAAGATCCCCTGGAGAAGGAAGTGGCAACCCCCTCTAGTATACTCGCCTGGGAAATCCGATGGACAGAGGAGCCTAGTGGGCTACAGTACATAGGGTCACAAAAGAGTCAGACTTGACTTAGCAAGTAAACAACAACAACAAAATAAATCTATCCTTTCCACAACAAAACCATTTCCTCCTTTGATTCTTCCATTTCTGTTAATGAATCCCCAAGTTTAAAGACTCAGTGTTTTTTTTATTTCTTTCTCTTTCCTCTCTGGAAGATATACAGAAGGAACAGCAAAGGACCCTGGAGTCAACTGGATCTGTTTCTACTTCTGTTTGTACTTCTTACTAGCTGTGTGAGTTTAAGCAAATTCTTTATTACACCCTTTCTAAACTAACGTTCCATGTATATAAAAATAGAAATTCATTTCCCTTACCTTGTAGGATTTTTAAGCCTTAAATATAATGTATATAAGATGCCTAATAAATAGTGAGCATTCGTAAATATTGACAAAGCAACTTCTCTTCCTTAAACATATCCAGTAATCAGGAACTATAGATGCTCAATTTGAAATGTCCCCATTCTCACAATGTGTTCTGGGCCCTTCTCATTTAAATCCTTAAGTTTTGGATGTCATCTATTTCCTTATCCATCTGGGCCAATGGTCACACACACACACACCCAGCCTGTTCAGAGTCCTCTTCCTATCTGGGAGTTTAAGCTCCCATGGGCATTTAAACTACTTTCCATCAATTTAGAATCTTGGAACAGTTTATTCCATCCAAGTTCCTTCTGCCTACCTTCCAATACTCTTGTTCATCCCTATGATCCTTTGATTTCTGTAGAATTAGAACTAGTTTTATTGAGCCCATCTTTGCATGAAATGTTTCCTTGGTATCTCTAATTTTCTTGAAGAGATCTCTAGTCTTTCCCATTCTATTGTTTTCCTCTATTTCTTTGCATTGATCTCTGAAGCAGGCTTTCTTATCTCTCCTTGATATTCTTTGGAACTCTGCATTCAGATGGGTATATCTTTCCTTTTCTCCTTTGCTTTTCACAGCTATTTGTAAGGCCTCCTCAGACAGCCATTTTGCTTTTTTGCATTTCTTTTTCTTGGGGATGGTCTTATGCGAAGAGCTAACTCATTTGAAGACACTGATGCTGGGAAAAATTGAGGCCAGGAGGAAAAGGGGATGACAGAGGATGAGATGGCTGGATGGCATCACCGACTCGATGGACATGGGTTTGGGTGGACTCTGGGAGTTGGTGATGGACAGGGAGGCCTGGCGTGCTGCGGTTCGTGGGGTCACAAAGTCGGACATGACTGAGCGACTGAACTGAACTGAGGACTAGCTTTGCTACAAATTCTCCACTGCCTCTTCATTATTTATCTTTCTTAAGGCTGTTTAATCACTCTGCATCCAGTCTAGCTCATGTCACCTACCTTCTGTCACAAATATGATTTCTAGAGCTGCCCTTCTAATATACTCTCTCCAATGCTCCTCTACTTTTCAGTAAATGTTCCCACTACCTCCTTACTCTAAAAATCTGGCTTTGCCAAGATGCTATAATTTCTCTTGCAGAATAAGAAGAAACTTCTCCTTTTTCCTCATCTTAGGATCTCTAAGATGAGAGGAGGGACAGTATCCTCACCTCAGCTCCTTGTTTGTTTGGAGGCCAAGTCATGAGACCAAAACACACATTCCCTACTGACAGTGAAATTACTACAGAATTCCTTGTTACTTCCTCACTGAGTACTGAGAAGACAATGATAAATAAGGCTAATACAACGGGACATACAGTGGGTTATACTGAGTTAAATAAAACCTGGGCTTTATTTCATGATATTTTAAATTTGCATTTGCTGTTGTTCAGTCGCTCAGTTGTATCTGACCCTTTGCAACCCCATGAACTGCAACACGCCAGACTTCCTTGTCCTTCACAATCTCCCAAGGTTGCTCAAACTCACAATCATTGAGTCAGTGATGACATCCAACCATCTCATCCTTTGTCATCCCCTTTTCCTCCCGCCTTAAATCTTTCCCAGCATCAGGGTCTTTTCTAATGAGTCAGCACTTCACATCAGGTGGCCAAAGTATTGGCACTTCAGCTTCAGCATCAGTCCTTCCAATGAATATTCAGGATTGCTTTCCTTTAGGATTGACTGGCTTGATCTCCTCGCAGTCCAAGGGACTCTTAAGTCTTCTCCAACACCACAGTTCAAAAGAATCAATTCTTTAGCATTAAGTTTTCTTTATGGTCCAAATCTCACATCAATACATGACTAGGGGAAAAAACATAGCTTTCACTAGACAGACATTTGTTGGCAAGCTAATGTCACTGCTTTTTAATATGCCATCTAGGTGGGTCATAGCTTTTCTTCCAAGGAGCAAGCATCTTTTAACTTCATGGCTGCAGTCACCATCGGCAGTGATTTGGAGTCCAAGAAAATAAAGCCCATCACTGTTTCCATTGTTTCTGTTTCCACTGGTTTCCCCATTTGCCATGAAGAAATGGGATCAGGTGTCATGGCCTTAGTTTTGGTTGAGTTTTAAGCAAGGTTTTTTACTCTCCTCTTTCACCTTCTTCAAGAGGCTCTTTAATTCCTCTTTGCTTTCTGCCATGGGGTGGTGTCATCTGCATATTTGAAGTTATTGATATTTCTCCCAGCAATCTTGATTCCAGCTTCTGCTTCATCCAGCCCAGAATTTCATGTGATGTACTGTGCATAGAAGTTAAATAAGCAGGGTGACAATATACAGCCTGACATACTTCTTTTCCTATTTGGAACCAGTCCATTGTTCCATGTCCAGTTCTAACTGTTGCTTCTTGACCTGTGTACAGGTTTCTCAGGAGGCAGGTCAGGTGGTCTGGTATTCCCATCTCCTGAAGAATTTTCCACAGTTTGTTGTGATCCACACAGTCAAAGGTTTTAGCACAGCCAATGAAGCTGATGTTTTTCTGGAATTGTCTTGCTTTTACTATGACTCAATGGATGTTGGCAATTTGATTTCTGGTTCCTCTGCCTTTTCCAAATTCAACTTGAACATCTGGAAGTTCTCAGTTCAGGTGCTACTGAAGCCTCGCTTGAAGAATTTTGAGCACTACTTTGCTAGTGGGTGAAATTAGTGCAATTGTGTGGTAGTCTGAACATTCTCTGGCATTGACTTTCTTTGGGACTGGAATGAAAAACTGATCTTTTCCAGTCCTGTGGCCACTGCTGAGTTTTCCCAATTTGGTGGCATATTGAGTGCAGCATTTTCACAGCATCATCTTTCAGGATTTGAAATAGCTCAACTGGAATTCCATCACCTCTACTAGCTTTGTTTGTAGTGATGCTTCCTAAGGCCCAATGACTTCAGACTCTAGGATGTCTGGCTCTAGGTGAGTGATCACACCATTTTGATTATCTGGGTCATGAAGATTTTTTTTATATAGTTCTTTTGTGTATTCTTGCCACCTCTTCTTTATTATCTTCTGCTTCTGTTAGGTCCATACCATTTCTGTCCTTTATTGTGCCCATTTTTGCTTGAAATATTCCCTTGGTATCTCTAATTTTCTTGAATAGATCTCTAGTCTTTCCCATTCTATTGTTTTCTTCTATTTCTTTGCATCAATCACTTAGGAAGGCTTTCTTATCTCTTCTTGCTATTCTTTGGAACTCTGCATTCAGATGGGGATATCTTTCCTTTTGCTACTAGCAAGTTTAAAATTACCTATGTGGATTGCTGAAATAGAGCTTCCATTTCAAAGTCAAGCTTTCAATGGAAGAGGAGGTTAGTTGAATATGAGCATGGAATTTAAACTCTACTGTACCCTCCCTTCTCTAGCTTTGATAATCTTTACTCTTCTACCCAAATCAATTCTATCTTCTACCAGTATCTATTCCACTCCTGAAAAATGGATCTACTTACTAATTCCCAAATGTTGCATACATTTATGCCTCTTTCTCTGCATATTCTCCAGTGCTCTTCTACCCCTTATTTAATATTCCCACTACCTCCTTACTCTAAAATCTGATTCTCCTCAGTTGGTACCATTTCTCTTGCAGAAGAAAAAGAAGAGGCTGCTTCTTAATTATTAATGCCGATAATATTCTTTCCTTTCTCAGCCAGAAATCTTTCCTTCACAAAATTTTGTAGTCTTCTAAATACTGGCTACTTTGTCCTGTGGCAGGATTATACAACCCATCCTGTCAATGGCAGGCTTGCTACAGTCCTTGAACAGAAATGTGAGCAGAAGTGACACATGCCATTTCCAAGAAAAAGCTTTAAAAAGAACTACTGCATAGTTCCAATATGGTCTCTTTTCCTATGAGCCCAGAAATGCCCCAGACAGAAGCTACTCCATCATCTGGTCTTTACATGAAGATGTGGAGCAAAGCTACAACTGATCCACAGTGGACAGATACTGGAAGCAAGAAATAAACTTTGTTGTTACAAGCTCCTGGGATTTTTGAGTCATTTATCACTGTATAACTTAGCCTAAACTGGTTAATATGTTGTATCATTTTAACATAATCATTTCCCAGCTTTAAGATTTATCTTAAGCATCACAGTTTCCATAAAATTTTCCCAATCAGTTAAGTCCTAAGTTTATTTTTTTTTCTCTTCTAAATTCCTAGACTTCAGCTGTACTCCTTTACGGCAATTCTAGTCTATTCTTATTTTGAATTATTATTTAAATCTGAATCTTGTATAACTGCTTAATGGCTGCTAGCATCACAAAAACACAGATAGTCAAACATTATGTGCCTCTTAATGAAACACATAAAATCACTTTTGAAATAGTCTTTAGAAAAAAGGAGCCCAAATCTAATCAGGCTTCTAGATGTACCCAGTCATTTATAGGAAATGTAGAAGACAGAATAATGTGTTGAGCTACATCAAGGGAAGGCAATGAGCAAAATCCAGGAAAACAATCTGCTTTCTTCAAACAAAACAACTGTAAGAAAAATAAAAAGAGAGATGCAAGAAGAAACTATGAAATAATCAAATTAAAAACTAACTGGATATTTTATATTATGGAATTAATACTATTTGATCTGATTATATTTTAGTTATGAATATATACATATTTGGTGTAATCATACATATGTATGTCATATAGTATGCTATATACATACATACATGTAAAGAGAGAGAAGAAAGAGAGAATACGTCTTGGTATGTATTGAAATATTTAAATAGATTCAACTATATATCTTCACTCTGTTTCAGAATAGTCGTAGGAGGAAGAAGGACAGTAAAAAAGATAAGTATAATTGATAATTACTGAGTTTGGATGATGGATATGTAGGAATTCTTATACTATCCTTTCTATTTCCATATATGCTTGAAATTTTCCATAATATTAAAGGTTATATTAAATGGAGCTATTTTAAACTAGCTGCATAACACAACTTACTTATAATTTATATCCAAAATGGTCTAAGTTGGTAGCTTATAGATATGCTGATCCTATAAAACTTATGTGATAAGTAAAACCCTGACAGTCTGAAACGGTGCCTTCTATGACTATGGACGGAAGGAGAACATAAACAACCTGATTGGCAGGTTTTTTCAACTTAGCCTACTGGAAAGAAAAAAACAACGCATATATATATATATATTTTTTTTCACAATGACAGTCTAAAACATGAGCTGCAAATTTTATGAGCTATGCAGTGAACACCAGATGAAAATAAGGAAGTAAGCAGAAAATAGTGAGTGGTAAAGACCATGTCATATCAGAAAGCCTTTGACCCCTTCTAACGGTGGCACCTTTATTTAACTTATTTAGCTATTTAACTTGTATGCAGAGTAAATCACGTGAAATGCTCTTGGAAGGACTGATGCTGAAGCTGAAGCTTCAATATTTTGGCCACCCAATGCAAAAAGCCGACTCATTGGAAAAGACCCTGATGCTGGGAAAGATTGAAGGCAAGAGGAGAAGGGGACGACAGAGGATGAGGTGGTTGGACGGCATCACCAACTCAGTGGACATGAGTTTGAGCAAGCTCCGGGAGACGGTGAAGGACAGGGAAGCCTGGCGTGCTGCGGACACAACTCAGTGACTGAACAACAACAAGGTGGGCAACAGCTACTCAGCTCCAGCCAAAAGTGAAAATGCATCAGTGCAGGTCCACTTTGGCCAAGTCTCCTGATTCTTAAAGAGAGGCCAGAAATTTATACTTCTATGTGAAATCTCCATGTTTTTAAAAATACAGCTTCATGGGCTGTACTTAGTTGCTCAGTCATGTCCGACTCTTTGCGACCCCATGGACTGCAGCCCGCCAGGCTCCTCTGTTCATAGGGATTCTCCAGGCAAGAATACTGGAGTAGGATGCCATACCCTCCTCCAGGGAATCTTCCCAACCCTGGGATCGAACCCAGGTCTCCCCCATCGCAGGCCAGATTCTCTACCAACTGAGCCACCAGGGAAGCCCACAGCTCTAAAAGCCCAGCTAAATATATCTGGTCTCTTGATCCATCCCATGCAATGCCAGTTTGCAATGATTTGTCTAAGGAAAACAATATGGCATCATGGGTTGAAGGGAGATGTACTCCAGATCTTTCCTGATAGGAAGAATTTATTTTGCTGTTAGCCATTGAGGTGGAAGAAGAAAGACTTTACCTGATTCATTGCTACCTGTGATTTATTTATACATGTTATTTATAAATAATTTATTTATTTTGTAAAAAAATTATGAAGGTAAGCTCTTTGTGGTCAACTGTAATTTATTTCTTTCACCTCAAAATATGGCTCCACTAAATAATTCTCTGGTAAATTAATTTGAAAGAATGGTCATAAGATTTGGTTTGTATAGTGAGTCAAATGGATCAAATTGTCTTACCTTTGGCTTATACAGGCAGTCTATGAAACACAATACCCCTAAGTCAGTCCAGGAACTGTGCTGGTTTCCTCACATTTATTTGAGCCCCTAAGTCTGTCCCTTTGGAGAAGGCAATGGCACCCCACTCCAGTACTCTTGCCTGGAAAATCCCATGGACAGAGGAGCCTGGTAGGCTGCAGTCCATGGGGTTGCTACGAGTCAGACACGACTGAGCGACTTCACTTTCCCTTTTCACTTTCATGCACTGGAGAAGGAAATGGCAACCCACTCCAGTGTTCTTGCCTGGAGAATCCCAGGGACGGGGGCGCCTGGTGGGCTGCCGTCTATGGGGTCGCACAGAGTCGGACACGACTGAAGTGACTTAGCAGCAGCAGCAGTAGCAGCAGCAAGTCTGTCCCTTAAGGGCTTCCCTGACAGCTCAGTTGGTAAAGAATCCACCTGCAATGCAAGAGACCCCGGTTCTATTCCTATTTGGGAAGATCCACTAGAGAAGAGATAGGCTACCCACTCCGATATTCTTAGGCTCAGCTGGCAAAGAATTTGCCTGCAATGCAGGAGACCTGGGTTTGATCCCTGGGTTGGGAAGATCCCCTGGAGAAGGGAAAGGCTACTCTAGTATTCTGGCCTGGTGAATTCCATGGACTGTACAGTCCATGGGGTCACAAAGAGTTGGACACAATTGAACGACTTTCACTTTCACTAAGTCTGTCTTATTTCTGACACATGGTGGTTTAGATAGTCCACAGAGGAATTACCTATGGGGTACAGAAAAGAACACCACAGGCCATTTACCATAATACTAACACTTTTTGATTAATAGGATGTATGGCAGAAAGGTAAGAGCTTCAGCTATCTTAGGCTCCAACTTTATGTATGAAAGCCAAATTTAAATTTTGTCTTATTATAATAAAAAAATAATAATTAAATGTATACTTCCATGACCCAAGGAAGCTAATATGTAAAGAAACAGGAGGTTCTACTCACAAGCCCAGTCAGACATGAGACTTACCCATTATTGCCTGTGCCTGATATAAATTTGCTTATAATTTTGTAATGGAATAGGTAAAAATTAGGAAATATATACACAAAATAATATGAATACCAGTAAGAATGTGATAAATATGGTTCAAATAATGCTATATATAACTTCAGTTCAGTTTAGTTCAGTTCAGTTGCTCAGTCGTGTCCAACTCTTTGCGACCCTAGGAATGCAGCACACCAGGCCTCCCTGTCCATCACCAACTCCTGGAATTCACTCAAACTCATGTCTATCGAGTCAGTGATGCCATCCAGCCAATTCATCCTCTGTCGTCCCCTTCTCCTCCTGCCCCCAATCCCTCCCAGCATCAGAGTCTTTTCCAATGAGTCAACTCTTCGCATGAGGTGGCCAAAGTACTGGAGTTTCAGCTTTAGCATCATTCCTTCCAAAGAACTCCCAGGGCTGATATCCTCTAGAATGGACTGGTTGGATCTCCTTGCAGTCCAAGGGACTCTCACGAGTCTTCTCCAATACCACAGTTCAAAAGCATCAATTCTTTGGCACTCAGCTTTCTTCACAGTCCAACTCTCGCATCCATACATGACCACTGGAAAAACCATAGCCTTGACTAGATGGACCTTTGTTGGCAAAGTAATGTCTCTGCTTTTCAATATGCTATCTAGGTTGGTCATAACTTTTCTTCCAAGGAGTAAGAGTCTTTTAATTTCATGGCTGCAGTCACCTTCTGCACTGATTTTGGAGCCCAAACAAATAAAGTCTGACACTGTTTCCACTGTTTCCCCATCTATTTCCCATGAAATGATGGGACCGGATGCCATGATCTTCATTTTCTGAATGTTGAGCTTTAAGCCAACTTTTTCACTCTCCACTTTCACTTTCATCAAGAGGCTTTTGAGTTCCTCTTCACTTTCTGCCATAAGGGTGGTGTCATCTGCATATCTGAAGTGATTGATATTTCTCCCAGCAATCTTGATTCCAGCTTGTGCTTCCTCCAGCCCAGCATTTCTCATGATATACTCTTCATAGAAGTTAAATAAGCAGGGTGACAATATACAGCCTTGATGTACTCCTTTTCCTATTTGGAACCAGTCTGTTGTTCCATGTCCAATTCTAACTGTTGCTTCCTGACTGCATATAGGTTTCTCAAGAGGCAGGTCAGGTGGTCTGGTATTCCCATCTCTTTCGGAATTTTGCACAGTTTATTGTGATCCACACAGTCAAAGGCTTTGGCATAGTCAATAAAACAGAAATAGATGTTTTTCTGGAACTCTCTTGCTTTTTCCATGATCCAGCGGATGTTGGCAATTTGATCTCTGGTTCCTCTGCCTTTTCTAAAACTTAAACAACTTGAAATAATCATGTTTATTTAAATTCCATATAACTATTAACACTTTTTCAAAATGATTAATTAAAACTTGCAAGGCAAAGAGAAAGACAGCTTCAGAACTAAGAAATGTGGTGATTCCTTATGTACCCAAGGATTTTTTTACTTTTCATCAGAAGCAGTTTTCTCGGATATAGAAAACTAATATAAGTAGAAAACGGATTTTAAATCTCCATTTATAATTTTTAAAACTCTGCAGTATTTAAAAGTCAAATCTGATTTTAGGAATTCCATATACATAAGTATTTTTTAAATTATACTTCTAGTCTTTTTCTTCTCTTTAACACATTCATGATACTCAAATAGCACATCCACTTTAGACCTGAAATACCTAAGAATTAGATCTCCCATGGATAGATCATAGCCAAATAATAAAAGAGAGACTGATTTTAAAAACTGAAGGAAGAAAAAACAAATACCTAGTGTTTATTCAGTATGCCAATCTCTTCTACTTAACTGGAACAAGGAAGGGGTAGGAAAAGCCTGCAGCAGAAATATCAGGAAAAGCTAGAGATGAAAAGCTTAGAGATTTTACTAATTTTTAGAATGTTAAAAAAGTGAGAGAGAGAGAAAGAATGAATTGATAGATACAAAGATAAAGAGCTTGAAAAAATAAAATCATCAATATAATGCTAGGACAGAAACAAAAGGCATTTATTTATCTATTCTCCTGACAATTCTTAACTCTGTTTTAGACAATTTGATTGAAACTTATAAAATTTCAAAGTATTTATTGTTCAGAGAAGTTACCTACAGGATAATGATGCTTCTGTCATTTGAACAACAAAAAAACTCAATCTCACAGTTTTAAGTAGGCAATGCACTTTCAAGAGTAGTTGGCAACTTTTGATAACCTAAATGAGAAATAGCATAAAATTGGAAACCTAAAAAAAAATTGCACTTGTTTCATTTCTTCAGAAAGACATGCACTTCAATGTAAAGTTTATTTACTTTCTGGGAACATCTTTTTGCCAACTTCAAATCACCTTGAATATAAGAATGCACAAAATGATAAAGAAAAATTTCTACCTCCTTCCTCTCCCAAAAGAATTTGACCCCTGGGATAATCTGGTTCAGTAATTAATTACAACACCTATGTCTCAAAATGTACACTTCAGATTTTAATTAAAATATATGCAATACCTCATTATTTATTGACTTTCTTAATTGAAGAAACTCAATCAACTAAAAACCACTGATCTCGTCATAAGACAAAAGCCTCCTAGTAACAGAAAAGATATAATCAATGCAAAACAACTTAAAATTAGTCTCAACTCTGATAAAGGTAATATTTATTTTCCCCAGGACCTTATTAAATTTAACTTCTAGAAATTAATTTTGAAAAACATAAAAATTAGATGATGACTCCTTCCTCAGAATATAGGGAAAGTTACTTTCATGATGTTGTACCCTAGACTACATGTATTTTATATTAAACTGAAATAAAAGATCCAGTCTCTTTAGAGAAAGGAATAAAAATTATCCACCCTATTTATTAAATCACTTGACTCTCAGGACTTCCCTGGTGGTCCAGTGGCTAAGATGGCATTCTGCCAGTGCAGGGGGCCAGGTGTGATTCTTGGTCAGGGAACTAGATCCCACATGCCACAACTAAGACTAGGCACAAAAAAATAATTTTTAAAATCATTTCATTCTTCATGCAGTTCCACAATATGAGAGATACTAGGCTTCAAATAAAGGATCCCATAATACCAATAAACCTAAACTGAGATAAGTTCTTATAGGTTTTTATAGTAAAGTTCAAGTATTTTTTACCAAGTTGGAAAAATTTTACTAGCATTTCTCATAATCATTGCTATTCTTGTGGTAGTACACTCGTAATGACATTAGTAAGATGAGAAGTTAGACCATTACTATTTTGGATGATATTTCAAATTTTAATTAACCCTGTATGTGAGACAGCAAAAGAGACACAGATGTATAGAATAGTCTTTTGGACTCTGTGGGAGAGGGAGTGGGGGGATGATTTGGGAGAATGGCATTAAAATATGTATAATATCATATAAGAAATGAATCACCAGTCCAGATTCGATGCAGGATACAGGAAGCTTGGGGCTGTTGCACTGGGATGACCCAGTGGGAGGGAGGTGGGAGGGGGGTTCAGGATAGGGAATACGTGTACACCCATGGCGGATGCATGTTGACGTATGGCAAAACCAATACAATATTGTAAAGTAAAATTAAATAAATAAATAAAATAAAATTCTTAATGTATTTATGATACACATCTATAAAATTGCTTTCGTCCAATATCTAGGATAGCAACATGATCAGAGAGTCTCTTTTATGTATGTATAAAACATATATATGTTTTACATGTCTCATGCATCAAACCTGGACTAGCGATCTGTTTCACATATGATAACATACATATTTCAATGCTATTCTCTCAAATCATCCCACCCTCACCTTCTCCCACAGAGTCTAAAAGACTGTTCTATATATCTGAGTCTCTTTTGCTGTCTCACATATAGGGTCATCGTTACCATCTTTCTAAATTCCATATATATGCGTTAGTAATCGGACACGACTGAGCGACTGAACTGAACTGAACTGTATTGTTTTTCTTTCTGACTTACTTCACTCTGTATAATAGGCTCCAGTTTTATCCACCTCATTAGAACTGATTCAAATGCATTCTTTTTAATGGCTGAGTAATATTCCATTGTGTATATGTACCACAGCTTTCTTATCCATTTATCTGCTGATGGACATCTAGGTTGCTTCCATGTCCTGGATATTGTAAACAGTGCTGCAATGAACACTGGGGTACATGTGTCTCAATTCTGTTTTCCTCAGTGTATATGCCCAGGAGTGGGATTGCTGGGTCATATGGAAGTTCTATTTCCAGTTTTTTAAGGAATCTCCACACTCTTCTCCATAGTGGCTGTACTAGTTTGCATTCCCACCAACCATGTAAGAGGGTTCCCTTTTCTTCACACCCTCTCCAGCATAACTGTTTGTAGACTTTTTGATAGCAGCCAAGGAATTGGAGTTTTAAATCTTATCTGTTTAACTGCAAACCCCAGGTCTTATTTACCTTTTCATGTTGCATAAAGAGATGGACACCTCCAAATAAGGGGCTTCTTTTCATGTTATACTCCATTTATAATAATTATGAAATATTTGCTATATTTCACATGTTGAATATATCCTTGTTGTTTATTTTATACCTAATGCTTTGCAACTCCTAACCCTATATTGCCCCTCCCCACTTCCCTCTCCCACTAGTAACCACAAGTTTGTTCTCTGTATCTGTGAGTCTGCTTCTTTTCTGTTATACTCATTACTTTGATGTATTTTCTATATTCCTAAGATAAGTGATATCATACACTTTTGTCTTTCTCTGATGCATTTCACTTAGTATAATCCTCTCCAAGTCCACTCATGCATCCATGTTGCTGTAAATGGCAAAATTTCACTTTTATGGCTGAGTCGTATC
Source organism: Bos indicus (assembly GCF_029378745.1). Classification (NCBI taxonomy): domain Eukaryota; kingdom Metazoa; phylum Chordata; class Mammalia; order Artiodactyla; family Bovidae; genus Bos; species Bos indicus. The sequence continues at coordinate 96,542,523 of NC_091762.1, read as the reverse complement.
CCACTGTGTGGGTATATGTGTATATGTGTATCACTTCTTCATCCATTTATCTGTGGCTTCCATATCTTGGCAATTGTAAATAATGCTTCTATGAACATTGGGGTGCATGTATCTTCAAATTAGCACTTTTGTTTCTTTCAGATTTATACCCAGGACAGAAATTGATGGGTCATGTGGTAGTCCTATTTTTAGATTTTTTTAAAACCTCCAAACTGTTTTCTATAGTGGCTGCACCAATTTACACTCCCACCAACAATGTATCCACTAGCTCTTCTACAGAGAAAAGGTGTTTGACAAAATTCAACACTAATTTATGATTTAAAAAAAAGGAAAAAAACCTCTCCAGAAAGTGGGCATAGATAGAACTTATCTCAATGTAATAAAGGCATTATACAATAAACTCATAGAAAATATCATTCTCAATGGTGAAAAATTCAAAGCATTTCTTCTAAGATCAGGAACAAGATAAGAATGTCTACTCTTCCCACTATTTTTCTAAGCACTGAAATCAAAACTTTAATTTAAAAACTTCCAACAAATAAAGTCCAGGACCAGATAGCTTCACAGGAGAATTCTATCAAACATTTAGAGAAGAGTTAACACCTACCCTTCTCAAATTCTTCCGAAAGATTGCAGAGGAAGGAACACTCCCAAGATCTTTCTACAAGACCACTGTCACTCTCATACCAGAACTAGACAAAGATATCATAAAAAAGAAAATTATAGGTCAATATCACTAATACATAGATGCAAAAATCCTCAACAAAATACTAGTAAACTCAGTCCAACAATACTTTCAAAGGACCACACACCACGATCAAGTGGGATTTTTCTCAGGGATGCAAGGATTCTTCAATATATGCAAATTAATCAATATGACACATGACATTAACAAACTGAACAATAAAAACCTGATGATAACCTCAATAAATGCAGAAAAAGCTTCTGACAAAATTCAACACTCATTTATGACAAAAACATTCCAGAAAGGGATATAGAGGAAACCTACTTCAACATAATAAAGGCAATACATATATGACAAACCCATAGCAAATATTATATTTATTCAAATATTTTAAAAAATGATTCAAATGTTACAAAATAATGAAGCACAAGCTTATCTTTGATTGTTTCCTATCAGAACATAACTTTCTTTAAAATATATATATTTTATTGAAGTATAGTTGACTTACAATGTTACGGGTGCACAGCAAGGTGATTCAGTTAAACAAATACACAGATATTATTTTTCAAATTAGTTTCCATCATAGGGTATTACAAGATAGTGACTATGGTACCCTATGCTATATAAACCTTTGTTGTTTGTTGCATATCTATTTTTAATTAGAAATCTAGCATTCTATTCCAATTAAGTTAAACAAGTGGAATCAAAATGTCATAATTTTCTGAGTTCAGCAAAAATTCGTAAGTTTTCTAAAATGTATTTTATACATATATATATATATTTATACAAAAGCTTTTCTACTACACTTGATAAAGGCTTGAGAAAGAACATCAAAAAAAAAGAAGAGATGGAGAAACTGGAGAACATAAACTAAATGAGTACCACAGCCTTGTCTAACTCAATGAAACTAAGCCATGCCTGTGGGACAACCCAAGACGGGCGGGTCATGGTGGAGAGATCTGACAGAATGTGGTCCACTGGAGAAGGGAATGGCAAACCACTTCAGTATTCTTGCCTTGAGAACCCTATGAATAGTATGAAAAGGCAAAATGATAGGATACTGAAAGAGGAACTTCCCAGGTCAGTAAGTGCCCAATATGCTACTGGAGATCAGTGGAGAAATAACTCCAGAAAGAATGATGGGATGGAGCCAAAGCAAAAACTATACCAGCTGTGGATGTGACTGGTGATAGAAGCAAGGTCCGATGCTGTAAAGAGCAATATTGCATAGGAACCTGGAATGTCAGGTCCATCAATCAAGGCAAATTGGAAGTGGTCAAACAAGAGATGGCAAGAGTGAATGTCGACATTCTAGGAATCAGTGAACTAAAATGGACTGGAATGGGTGAATTTAACTCGGATGATCATTATATCTACTACTGCGGGCAGGAATCCCTCAGAAGAAATGGAATAGCCATCATGGTCAACAAAAGAGTCTGAAATGCAGTACTTGGATGCAATCTCAAAAACGACAGAATGATCTCTGTCCGTTTCCAAGGCAAACCATTCAATATCACAGTAATCCAAGTCTACGCCCCAACCAGTAACACTGAAGAAACTAAAGTTGAACGATTCTATGAAGACCTACAAGACCTTTTAGAACTAACACCCAAAAAAGATGTCCTTTTCATTATAGGGGACTGGAATGCAAAAGTAGGAAGTCAAGAAACACCTGGAGTAATAGGCAAATTTGGCCTTGGAATACGGAATGAAGTAGGGCAAAGACTAATAGAGTTTTGCCAAGAAATGGGAGTACTGAGTATGAAATATAAAAAGTGAAACAAACTAGATAAAATTAAAAGATCACATAGTCCAGATGTTTTTAAACATGACTGCTCATTAGGACATGACTGGAGAAAACAAGCACTACCTGAGCATTTGTATTTTTCAAAAAATTTCAAGATAATTCTGATATGCATCTGCATGTTAAAAAGCGATAACGGGTTTTTCTATTAAATCCTACTTACAGGGGCCTTCCCTGGTGACTCAGATGGTAAGCAATCCACCTCCAATGCAGTAGAAACCAGTTTGATTCCTGGGTTGGGAAGATCCTCTGGAGAAAGGAATAGCTACCCACTTCTGTATTCTGGCCTAGAGAATTCCATGGTCAGAGAAGCCTGGAAGGCTAGGACAGCGCAGTTCAGTTCAGTTGCTCAGTTACGTCCAACCCTTTGCGACCCCATGGACTGTAGCATGCCAGGCTTCCCTGTCCATCACCAACTCCCGGAGCTTGCTCAAACTCATGTCCGTCAAGTCAGTGATGCCATCCAACCATCTCATTTTCCAATGTCCTTTCTCCTCATGCCACTAATCATTCCTAGAAATAGGGTATTTTCCAATGGGTCAGTTCTTCGCACCAGATGGCCAAAGAATTGGAGCTTCAGCCTCAGCATCAGTCCTTCCAACAAATATTCAGGACTGATTTCCTTTAGGATTGACTGGTTTAATCTCCTTGCAGTCTTCTGAGTTCAAGAGTCTTCTCCAACACCAAAGTTCAAAAGCAAAAATTCTTCAGTGCCCAGTTTTCTTTATGGTACAACTCTCAATCCATACATGGCTACTAGAAAAACCATAGCTTTGGCTAGACAGACCAATGTTGGCAAAGTAATGTCACTGCATTTTAATATGCTATCTGGGTTGGTCATAGCTTTTTTTCCAAGGAGCAAGTGTGTTTTAATTTCATGGCTGCAGTCACCATCTGCAGTGATTTTGGCTGCTGCTGCTGCTGCTGTGTCACTACAGTCATGTCCGACTCTGTGCGACCCCATAGATGGCAGCCCACCAGGCTCCCCCGTCCCTAGGATTCTCCAGGCAAGAACACTGAGTCTGTCACTGTTTCCATTGTTTTCCCATCTATTTGGCATGAAGTGATGGGAACAAATGCCACAATCTTAGCTTTTTGAATGCTGAGTTTTAAGCCAGCTTTTTCACTCTCCTCCTTCACTTTCATCAAGAGGCTCTTTAGTTCCTCTTCCCTTTCTGCCATAAAGGTGATGTCACCTGCATATCTGATGTTATTGATATTTCTCCCAGAAATCTTGATTCCAGCTTGTGCTTTATCCAGCCCGGCATTTCGCATGATGTATTCTGCATATAAGTTAAATGAGCAGGGTGACAATATACAGCATTTCCCAATTTGGAACCAGTCCATTGTTCCCTGTCTGGTTCAAACTGTTGCTTCTTGACCTGCATAAGTTTTCCCAGGAGGCTGGTAAGGAGGTCTATTCTTCCCATCTCTTGAAGAATTTTCCACAGTTTGTTGTGATCCACATAGTCAAAGGCTTTAGCATAGTCAATGAATCAGAAGTAGATGTTTTTCTGGAATTCTCTCGCTTTTTCTCTCATCCAATGGATGTTGGCAATATGATCTCTGGTTCCTCCTCTTTTTCCAAATCCAGCTTGAACATCTGGAAGTTCTTGGTTCACTTACTGTTGAAGCCTAGCTTGGAGAATTTTTAGCATTATTTTGCTAGCATGTGAAATGAATGAAATTGTGGAGTAGTCTGAACATTTTTTGGCACTGACTTTCTTTGGGATCGGAATAAAACCTGACTTCTTCCAGTCCTGTGATCACTAGTGAGTTTTCCAAATCTGTTGGCATATTGAATGCAGCACTTTCACAGCATCATCTTTTAGGATGTGAAAAAGCTCACCTGGAATTCCATCACCTCTACTAGCTTTGTTTGTAATGATGCTTCCTAAGGTCCAGTGACTTTGGACTCTAGGATGTCTAGCTCCAGGTGAGTGATCACACCATTGTGGTTATCTGGGTCATGAAGATCTTTTTTGTATAGTTCTTTTGTGTCTTCTTGCCACCTCTTCTTAATATCTTCTGCTTCTGTTAGGTTCATACCATTTCTGACCTTTATTGTACCCATCTTTGCATGAAATTTTCCCTTGGTATCTCTAATTTTCTTGAAGAGATCTCTAGTTTTTCTCATTCTACTGTTTTGCTCTATTTCTTTGCATTGATCACTTAGGAAGGCTTTCTTATCTCGTCTTGTTATTCTATAGAAGAGACACTACTTTGCCAACAAAGGTCTGTCTAGTCAAGGCTATGGTTTTTCCAGTAGTCATGTATGGATGTGAGAGTTGGACTATAAAGAAAGCTGAGCACTGAAGAACTGATGCTTTTGAACTGTGATGTTGGAGAAGACTCTTGAGAATCCCTTGGACTGCAAGGAAATCCAACCAGTCCATCCTAAAGGAAATCAGCCCTGAATAATCATTGGAAGGACTGATGCTGAAGCTGAAACTCCAATACTTTGGCCACCTGATGCGAAGAGCTGACTCATTTGAAAAGACCCTGATGCTGGGAAAGATTGAAGGTGGAAGGAGAAGGGGACAACAGGATGAGATGGTTGGATGGCATCATCAACTCAATGAACATGAGTTTGAGTAAACTCCAGGAGTTGGTGATGGACAGGGAGGCCTGGCGTGCTGCAGTCCACAGGGTCGCAAAGAGTTGGACACGACTGAGCAACTGAACTGAACTGAACTTCATTCAGATAGACATATCTTTCCTTTTCTCCTTCACCTTTTGCTTCTCTTTTCTCAACTATTTGTAAGCCCTCCTCAAAGAAACATTTTGCCCTTTTACATTTCTTTTTCTTGGGGATGGTTTTGATTACCACCTCCTATACAATGTTACAAACCTCTGTCCATAGTTCTTCATGCATTCTGTCTAACAGATCTAATATCTTGAATCTATTTGTCACTTCCACTGTATAACCGTAAGGGATTTGATTTGGGTCATACCTGAATGGCCTAGTGGTTTTCCCTACTTTCTTCAATTTAAGTCTGAATTTTGCAATAAGGAGTTCATGATCTGAGCCACAGTCAGCTCCCAGTCTGGTTTTTGCTGACTGTATAGAGCTTCTCCATCTTCAGCTACAAAGAACATAATCAATCTGATTTCAGTATTGACCATCTGGTGATGTCCATGTGTAAAGTCGTCTCTTGTGTTGTTGGAAGAGGGTGTTTTCTACTACCACTGCATTGTCTTAAAACTCTGTTAGCCTTTGCCCTGCTTCATTTTGTACTCCAAGGCCCAAACTTGCCTGTTACTCCAGGGATCTCTTAACTTCCTACTTTTGCATTCCAATCCCCTATGATGAAAAAGACATCTTTTTTTTTGGTGTTAGTTCTAAAAGGTCTTGCAGGTCTTCATATAACCATTCAACTTCAGCTTTTTCAGTGGTTGGGGCATAGACTCGGATTACTGTGATACTGAATGGTTTGCCTTGGAAATGAACAGAGATCATTCTGTCGTTTTTGAGACTGCATCCAAGTACTGCATTTCAGACTCTTTGGTGGACTATAAGGACTACTCCGTTTCTTCTAAGGGATTCTTGCCCACAGTAGTAGATGTAATGGTCATCTGAATTAAATTCACCCATTTCTGCCCATCTTAGTTCACTGATTCCTAAAATGTCAATGTTCACTCTTGCCATCTCCTGTTTGACCACTTCCGATTTACCTTGATTCATGAACCTAACATTCCAGGTTCCTATGCAATATTGTTCTTTACAGCATCAGACTTCCATCACCAGTCACATTCAAAACTGGGTGTTGTTTTTGCTTTGGCTCAGCCTCTTCATTCTTTCCTGAACTATTTCTCCACTCTTCTCCAGTAGCATATGGCCACCTACTGACTGAGGAGTTCATCTTTCAGTGTCATATCTTTTTGCCTTTTCATATTGTTCATGGGGTTCTCAAGGCAAGAAAACTGAAGGCGCTTGCCATTCTCTTCTCCAGTGGACCACATTTTATCAGAACTCTCCATCATGACCCGTCCATCTTGGGTGGCCTTACATGGCAGGGCTCATAGTTTCATTGAATTAAACGAGGCTGTGATCCATGTGATCAGTTTGGTGTGTTTTTTTTTTTTTTGATTGCGGTTTTCATTCTGTCTGCCCTGATGATGGATAAGGATAAGAGGCTTGTGGAAGCATCCTGATAGGAGGGACTGGCTGTGGGGGAATCTGGGTCTGCTCAGATGGGTGGCGCCATGCTCAGTAAATCTTTAATCCAATTTTCTGTTGATTGGTGGGGCTGTGTCCCTCCCTGTAGTTTGGCCTGAGGCCAAACTATGGTAGGAGTAATAGCAGTAATGGTGACCTTCTTCAAAAGGACTTATGCCAGCATCCACCAGGGCTCCCAGGACTGTTGTATTCAGTGCCTCTGACCCAGTGGCAGGACACTGTTGACCCATGCCTCCACTGGAGACTCCTGGATATTCACAGGCAAGTCTGGCTCAATCTCTTGTGGGGTCACTGCTCCTTTCTCCTGGGTCCTGGTGTGTACAAAGTTTTGTCTGTGCCCTCCAAGAGTCTGTTTCCCCAGTCCATGGGGTCACAAAGAGTCAGACAGGACTGAGCGACTTTCACTTTCACTTTTCTGGTGATACAGAGTTCTATTATTTTTCTGTTGACCAAACATGATCAGTTCAGTTCAGTCGCTCAGTTGTGTCCGCTCTTTGTGACCCCATGAATCGCAGCACGCCAGGCCTCCCTGTCCATCACCGACTCCCGGAGTTCATCCAGACCCACGCCCATTGAGTCGGTGATGCCATCCAGCCATCTCATATTCTGTCATCCCCTTCTCCTCCTGCCCCCAATCCCTCCCAGCATCACAGTCTTTTCCAATGAGTCAACTCTTCGCATGAGGTGGCCAAAGTACTGGAGTTTCAGCTTTAGCATCATTCCTTCCAAAGAAATCCCAGGGCTGATCTCCTTCAGAATGGACTAGCTGGATCTCCTTGCAGTCCATGGGACTCTCAAGAGTCTTCTCCAACACCACAGTTCAAAAGCATCAATTCTTCCGTGCTCAGCTTTTTCACAGTTCAACTCTCACATCCATACATGACTACTGGAAAAACCATAACCTTGACTAGACAGACCTTTGTTGGCAAAGTAATGTCTCTGCTTTTCAAAATGCTATCTAGGTTGGTCATAACTTTCCTTCCAAGGAGTAAGAATCTTTCAATTTCATGGCTTCAATCACCATCTACAGTGATTTTGGAGCCCAAAAAATAAAGTCTGACACTGTTTCCACTGTTTCCCTATCTATTTCCCATGAAGTGATGGGACCAGATGCCATGATCTTCATTTTCTGAATGTTGAGCTTTAGGCCAACTTTTTCACTCTCCTCCTTCACTTTCATCAAGAGGCTTTTTAGTTCCTCTTCACTTTCTGCCATAAGGGTGGTGTCATTTGCATATCTGAGGTTATTGATATTTCTCCCTGCAATCTTGTTTCCAGCTTGTGCTTCTTCCAGCCCAGCGTTTCTCATGATATACTCTGCATAGAAGTTAAATAAGCAGGGTGACAATATACAGCCTTGACGTACTCCTTTTCCTATTTGGAACCAGTCTGTTGTTCCATGTCCAATTCTAACTGTTGCTTCCTGACCTGCATATAGGTTTCTCAAGAGGCAGGTCAGATGATGGTCTGGTATTCCCATCTCTTGAAGAATTTTCCACCAAACATGATACAATGGTATTAAGTGAGTAATAGTTAGTCACAATGTAAAAGGTGTTTACCAGTTTTCATAGTCAATAGCTAGACAAAAGATAAAAGTAATTACAATTGCAAGCCATAATGGGAACAGGATTAATTTAACAATATAAAATAAATACACACAATCTGAGGGAGTCAAGCAGAGTGATGTGGTAAGTGGGAAGTCCAAATATGTACATGTTTTCATCCATCCAGGCAGACTATGTCTTTTGGTTCCTGCATTTAATCCATTAACATTCAAGGTAATTATTAATCTGTATTATTCTATTACTGCTTTCTTAACTGTTTTGGGTTTATTTTCTGTAGGTCTTTTCCTTGTCTTGTGTTTCCTGCCTAAAGAAGTTCCTTTAACATCTATTATAAAGCTGGTTTAATGGCGCTGAATTCTCTTAACTTTTGCTTGTCTGGTAAGGTTTTGATTCAGTCTCCTGTGGGGTCACTGCTCCTCTCCTCTGGGTCTTGGTGCATGAAAATTTTGTTTGTGCCCTCTAAGACTTGAGTCTCTGTTTCCCTCAGTCCTCTAGAAGGCCTATAAGCAAATATTGCTGGCTGTCAAGGCCAGATTCCCTGGGGATTCCCAGTCCCTTTGCCGGATCCCCAGGCTGGGAAACCTGACGTGAGGTTCAGAATAATAGCGTGAGAAGTTCTTTGGTATTATTGTTCTCCAGTCTGTGGGTCACCCACCCAGCAAGTATGGTATTCAATTTTATTGTGATTACACCCCGCCTACCATCTCACTGAGGCTTCTTCTTTGCCATTGGATGTGGGGTATCTTTTTTGGGTGGGTTCCAGTGTCCTCTTGTTGATGGTTGTTCAACAGCTAGTTGCAATTTTGGTGCTCTCATAGGTGGAGATGAGTGCAAGTCCTTCTACTCTGCCATCTTGAACCAGAAGCAAATATTATTCTTAACAGTGAACATCTGAAAGCATTTCCTCTAAGATCAGGAACTAGACAAGGATACCCTCTCTTGCCACTCATATTCAACATAATTTGGAAAGTCCTAGCCACAACAATCAGAGAAGAAAAAGAAATAAAAGGAATACAAATTGGAAAAGAAGAAGTAAAACTGTCACTGTTTGCAGAGACATATTATACACAGAATATCCTAAAGATGCTACTAGAAAACTACTAGAGCTAATCAATGAATAAAGTCAAATTAAGACACAGAAATCTCTTGCTTTCCTATATACTAACAGTGAAAGATCAGTAAGAGAAACCAAGGAAATGATCCCATTTACCATCACAACAAAAAGAATAAAATACCTAGGAATGAACCTACCTAAGGAGGCAAAGGACTTGTACTCAGCAAACTATAAGATACTAATGAAAGAAATCAAAGATGACACTGATAGATATACCATGTTCTTGGACTGGAAGAATCAACATTGTGAAAATGACTTTACTACCCAAAGGAAGCTATAGATTTAATGCAATCCTTATCAAATTACCAGTGGCATTATTCACAGAATTAGAACAAAAAATTTTACAATTTCTATGGAAGTACTAAAGACCCTGAACAGCAAAGATGGTTTTGAGAAAGAAAAACACAACTGAAGGGATCAGACTCCCTGACTTCAGACTACACTACAAAGCTAAAGTCATCAAAACACTATGGTACTGGAACAAAAACAGAAATATGAATGAGTGATTTTTAAAATTAATAACATAGTCCACAGCATAGTGATTTCTTCTGCAAAGTCTGACATAGAGATTAATCTCTTCAAATGAATGATTTCTAAACTTCTTAAAAAAGGCAAGTATATTCTTTAAAAAAAAAAAAAAAGGCAAGTAAACTATAATTGTTGGCAGATTGTTTTTCCCATTCCTTTACAACAAACCTCAGGTATTTTTCCATAACATTGTTGAAAGTTTTTATTTAGGAATTTCCAATCCTACATAAAAATTTTTATTCTTATATAAAATTCTAGGCATCTTTGCATTTGCTTGCTTTGTTTTCCTTCAATTGACATGTAAGTATATTATTCTGAAAGTTTATTTAGAGTCAAATATTCACAATCAATATTTCTCAAAAATATATGACAAATAAAAACTTCTCCCTTTACAGTTTGAAAAAAAAAGAAAAATTTCTCTGAACCCATTAAATAAATGGGATATGTAAAAAGTAAAAATTATCATATTCCCATATGATAAAAACCATTAATGAATTATCACAAGCTTTCATAGTTGAGATAATTTTTTATAATCAAAAAAATCAAATTCTGTTAAGAATGAAAATTTTTCTTAAATCAATACTAAAACTAACACTTGCTCCATTGGTGAAATTTAACAATCAATAAAAATATTCTGAAACTCAGAAGACTGTGCTGTTCTTAAATGACTCAAAGATAAAGCTATGATTTTGTTAAGAATATGTATTAAAGTATTGGCATCCTTCTAACTGAATGCTATAGTTCTCTAGTATCTCTCCTTGAAAATGACCGTGAGCCAAGATACTGAAAGTGAAAGTGAAGGTCGCTCAGTCATGTCCAACTTTTTGCAACCCTGTGGACTGGACTGTACAGAATTCTCTAGGCCAGAATAACAAAGTGGGTAGTCTTTCCCTTTTCCAGGGGATCTTCCCAACCCAGGGATCGAACCCAGGTCTCCCACATTGAAGGTTGATTCTTTACCATCTGAGCCACCAGGGAAGGCCAAGAATACTAGAGATGGTAGCCTATCCCTTCTCCAGGGGATCTTCCCAAACCAGGAATCGAACCAGAGTCTCCTGCATTGCAGGTGGATTCTTTACCAGCTGAGCTACCAGGGAAGCCCAAGATACTGAAACTGAAGCCAAATGCAACATTCATAGATCTCAGAAATGCAGATATTATCAGAGTTCCTTAGAAGAAATAAGCATATAAACATCATGGAAACAAAAGGTGTTTTCTGTTCCAAAACTTTTGGGATTTTTCATAAAGCTCAGCACAATGATGTTACAAAAGATAAAAACATGACAAAAAATAACCTGAAGTTTTAAAATTTTTTTCTTAAAAAGGATAAAATTATATCAGTCCACAGTCCCTCTTCTATAATTCCAAAATCCTTAAGTCTCTAAAAATAGTAATTTTTGTTCACAACTTTAGTACCAAAACTAATCTGCTAGTAAAACTTAAATTGATGTGAAGCTATTCATAACTTTAATTCAATTAGTGTGAATATGATTAATGTGTTTGATTATAGGGCACTCTCCCATACTTCACTGGAAGTGTTCTGTAACAAAGAGTACATAAGAAATGCATAGGTACATAAGCCATTACATAAGACAATACTGCCTTTCCATAACAAAAAATAATCTGAATTCTGAAATATATTTGCATGCAAAGCTGCCCTATAAGAGACTGTAGACCTGGATTTCCTCTTCTTTTAAAGGTGATTTTACTAGTAAGTCTTTAGGAAAAGGCACACACACACATACATGTACGCTCACCAACTAAGCTATCACTTCTTTGAGGGTATAAACATTCTGCACTTTCCATACACTATCTCTGCCACCTGAAAAGTAGGTGTTACTATCCCAAATTTACAAATAAGGAAACTAAAGTCAAAAAAACTTAAATATTTTGCCCAACTGTTAAAAAAATATAGAAAACATTATTCTCATTTCTAAGGGTTTTTAAAATTTCAAGATTCTGTATATAGATAATTTCAGAAAATGTAAAGCTGCTTTTAAAAAAAGACCCACTTTGTTCACAGAAAAAGTGATCAAGGTTCAGATCACTTTAACAGACTGCATAACTCTAAAATTTTTGCTCTACATGGGCCTCCAAAAAAAAAAAAAAAACCAACAAACTTGGCAATAAAAGAAAACCAATTATTTTATCAGGTACTTAGAACAAAAGCTTTCTTAAGGATAGCTAGAAAGGCAGAAGATTCTGAGAAACTGAAGCAGGTACAGTCTAGCCTGAGACTAAGATTTAGTTAGCAATAACTATCTTTGTAGAGTTCAGTTCAGTTCAGTAGCTCAGTCATTTCCGACTCTTTTCAACCCCATGAATCGCAGCACGCCAGGCCTCCCTGTCCATCACCAACTCCCAGAGTTCACTCAGACTCACGTCCGTCGGGTCAGTGATGCCATCCAGCCAACTCATCCTCTGTCGTCCCCTTCTCCTCCTGCCCCCAATCCCTCCCAGCATCAGAGTCTTTTCCAGTGAATCAACTCTTCGCATGAGGTGGCCAAAGTACTGGAGTTTCAGCTTTAGCATCATTCGTTCCAAAGAAATCCCAGGGCTGATCTCCTTTAGAATGGACTGGTTGGATCTCCTTGCAGTCCAAGGGACTCTCAAGAGTCTTCTCCAACACCACAGTTCAAAAGCATCAATTCTTCGGCACTCAGCCTTCTTCACAGTCCAACTCTCACATCCATACATGACCACAGGAAAAACCATAGCCTTGACTAGACGGACCTTTGTTGGCAAAGTAATGTCTCTGCTTTTCAAAATGCTATCTAGGTTGGTCATAACTTTCCTTCCAAGGAGTAAGCGTCTTTTAATTTCATGGCTGCAGTCACCATCTGCAGTGATTTTGGAGCCCAAAAAATAAAGTCTGACACTCTTTTCACTGTTTCCCCATCTATTTCCCATGAAGTGACGGGACCAGATGCCATGATCTTCGTTTTCTGAATGTTGAGCTTTAAGCCAACTTTCTCACTCTCCACTTTCACTTTCATCAAGAGGCTTTTGAGTTCCTCTTCACCTTCTGCCATAAGGGTGGTGTCATCTGCATATCTGAGGTTATTGATATTTCTCCTGGCAATCTTGATTCCAGCTTGTATTTCTTCCAGTCCAGCGTTTCTCATGATGTCCTCTGCATAGAAGTTAAATAAGCATGGTGACAATATACAGCCTTGACGTACTTCTTTCCTATTTGGAACCAGTCTGTGGTTCCATGTCCAGTTCTAACTGTTGCTTCTTGACCTGCATATAGGGTTCTCAAGAGGCAGGTCAGGTGGTCTGGTATTCCCATCTCTTTCAGGATTTTCCACAGTTTATTGTGATCCACACAGTCAAAGGCTTTGGCATAGTCAAGAAAGCAGAAATAGATGTTTTTCTGGAACTCTCTTGCTTTTTCCATGATCCAGTGGATGTTGGCAATTTGATCTCTGGTTCTTCTGCCTTTTCTAAAACCAGCTTGAACATCAGGAAGTTCATGGTTCACATATTGCTGAAGCCTGGCTTGGAGAATTTTGAGCATTACTTTACTAGCATGTGAGATGAGTGCAATTGTGCGGTAGTTTGAGCATTCTTTGGCATTGCCTTTCTTTGGGATTGGAATGAAAACTGACCTTTTCCAGTCCTGTGGCCACTGCTGAGGTTTCCAAATTTGCTGGCATATTGAGTGCAGCACTTTCACAGCATCATCTTTCAGAATTTGAAATAGCTCAACTGGAATTCCATCACCTCCACTAGCTTTGTTCGTAGTGGTGCTTTCTAAGGGCCACTTGACTTCACATTCCAGGATGTCTGGCTCTAGGTCAGCAATCACACTATCATGATTATCTAGGTCATGAAGATCTTTTTTGTACAGTTCTTCTGTGTATTCTTGCCATCTCTTCTTAATATCTTCTGCTTCTGTTAGGTCCATACCATTTCTGTCCTTTATCGAGCCCATCTTTGCATGATATGTTCCCTTGGTATCTCTAATTTTCTTGAAGTGATCTCTAGTCTTTCCCATTCTGTTGTTTTCCTCCATTTCTTTGCATTGATCGCTGAAGAAGGCTTTCTTATCCTTTCTTGCTATTCTTTGGAACTCTGCATTCAGATGCTTATATCTTTCCTTTTCTCCTTTGCTTTTCGCTTCTCTTCTTTTCACAACTATTTGTAAGGCCTCCCCAGACAGCCATTTTGCTTTTTTGCATTTCTTTTCCATGGGGATGGTCTTGATCCTTGTCTCCTGTACAATGTCACGAACCTCATTCCATAGTTCATCAGGCACTCTATCTATTAGATCTAGGCCCTTAAATCTATTTCTCACTTCCACTGTATAATCACAAGGGATTTGATTTAGGTCATACCTGAATGGTCTAGTGGTTTTCCCTACTTTCTTCAGTTTGAGTCTGAATTTGGCAATAAGGAGTTCATGATCTGAGCCAAAGTCAGCTCCTGGTCTTGTTTTTGCTGACTGTATAGAGCTTCTTCATCTTTGGCTGCAAAGAATATAATCAATCTGATTTCGGTGTTATTAATAGTCAAATTTTTGGATAGGAAGAAAAATTCTAAACAATGTCCTTATTTTAAAGTATAATATTTACAAGAAGAAAATTCCTTCTGGAAATCTGACCATCTTATAGAACTGGGTGTGTACTTAGTCCCTCGATCACGTTCTACTCTTTGCAGCCCTGTGGACTATAGCCTGCTAGACGGATTCTCTAGGCAAGAATAATGGAGTGCATAGCGATGGATTTTCCCAACCCAGGGACTGAATCAGTCTCCTGCATTGCAGACAGTTTTACTGTCTGAGCCACCAAGGAACCCCTTTATGGAGATACCCGCATGCTTTAAAAAAGTATGTATCTCTTCTCTCTTTCAGGAAATTCCTCAAAATTCACCTCATAGAGAGACTTCTCCCACCATACACAGTTTAGCTAACAATTCTATATTTTCCAAAACTTGATGTCTGCCTTTATTCTGATAGAAAATCAATTGTGCTAATGAAGAAAAATGAAATGTCTCATACCAATCACTGTATGTTTAAAGTGTGTTTTTATTTGTAAAGTACATCAGTTCAGTTCAGATAAGTTCAGTCACTCAGTCATGTCCAACTCTTTGCGACCCCATGGACTGCAGCATGCCAGGGCTCCCTGTCCATCACCAACTCCCGGAGTTTACTCAAACTCATGTCCATTGACTCGGTGATGCCACCAACCATCTCATCCTCTATCATCCCCTTCTCCTCCTGCCTTCAATCTTTGCCAGCATCAGAGTCTTTACAAATGAATCAGCTCTTTGCATCAGGTGGCAAAAGTATTGGAGTTTCAGCTTCAACATCAGTCCTTCCAAAGAACTGATCTCTTTTAGGATGGACTGGTTGGATCTCCTTGCAGTCCAAGGGACTCTCAAGAGGCTTCTCCAACACCACAGTTCAAAAGCATCAATTCTTCAGCTCTCAGCTTTCTTTATAGTCCAGCTCTCACATCCATACATGACTACTGGTGAAACCATAGCCTTGACTAGACGGACCTTTGTTGATAAAGTAATGTCTCTGCTTTTTAATATGATGTCTAGGTTGGTCATAACTTTTCTTCCAAGGAGTAAGTGTCTTTTAATTTCACGGCTTCAATCACCATCTGCAGTGATTTTGGAGCCCAAAAAAATAAAATCTGACACTGTTTCCATTGTTTCTCCATCTATTTGCCATGAAGTGATGGGACCAGATGCCATGATCTTTTTTTTCTGAATGTTGAGCTTTAAGCTAACATTTTCACTCTCCTCTTTCACTTTCATCACAAGGCTCTTTAGTTCTTCTTAACTTTCTGCTGTAAGAGTGGTGTCATCTGTATATCTGAGGTTATTGATATTTCTCTTGGGAATCTTATTCCAGCTTGTGCTTCTTCCAGCCCAGAGTTTCTCATGATGTACTCTGCATAGAAGTTAAATAAGCAGGGTGACAGTATACAGCCTTAATGTGCTCCTTTCCCAATTTGGAACAAGTCCGTTGCTCCATGTCCAGTTCTAACTGTTGCTTCTTGACCTGATACAGATTTCTCAAAAGGCAGGTCAGGTGGTCTGGGATTCCCATCTCTTTCAGAATTTTCCACAGTTTGTTGTGATCCACACAGTCAAAGGCTTTGGCATAGTCAATAAAGCAGAAATAGATGTTTTTCTGGAACTCTCTTGCTTTTTTGATGATCCAACAGATGTTAGCAATTTGATCTCTGGTCTTCTGCCTTTTCTAAAACCAGGTTGAACATCAGGAAGTTCATGGTTCATGTATTGCTGAAGTCTGGCTTGGAGAATTTTGAGCATTACTTTGCTAGTGTGTGAGATGAGTGCAATTGTGCAGTAGTTTGAGCATTCTTTGGCATTGCCTTTCTTTGGGATTGGAATGAAAACTGACCTTTTCCAGTCCTGTGGCCATTGCTGAGGTTTCCAAATTTGCTGGCACAGTGAGTGCAGCACTCTCACAGCATCATCTTTTAGGATTTGAAATAGCTCAACTGGAATTCCATCACCTCCACTAGCTTTGTTCATAGTGATGCTTCCTAAGGCCACTTGACTTCACATTCCAGGATATCTGGCTCTAGGTCAGTGATCACACCATCGTGATTATCTGGGTCGTGAAGACCTTTCTTGTACAGTTCTTCTGTGTCTTCTTGCCACCTCTTCTTAATATCTTCTGCTTCTGTTAGGTCCATACCATTTCTGTCCTTTATCGAGCCCATCTTTGCATGAAATGTTCCCTTGGTACTTCTACTTGAAGAGATCTCTAGTCTTTCCCATTCTATTGTTTTCCTCTATTTCTTTGCACTGATCATTGAGGAAGGCTTTCTTATCTCTCCTTGCTATTCTTTGGAATTCTGCATTCAAATGGGTATATCTTTCCTTTTCTCCTTTACTTTTGGCTTCTCTTCTTTTCACAGCTATTTGTAAGGCCTCCTCAGACAGCCATGTTGCTTTTTTGCATTTCTTTTTCTTGGGAATGGTCTTGATCCCTGTCTCCTGTACAATGTCAGGAACCTCCATCCATAGTTCATCAGGCACTCTGTCTATCAGATCTAGTCCCTTAAATCTATTTTTCACTTCCACTGTATATGTACAGTACATACATATATATGTATGTATGTGTGTGTGTATATATATATATATAAAACATCTGAGTTTTTTTATTCAAACTTCAACAGAATTAAGTAAATACCATTTGCTGCACTCTCTCTACCAAAAACAACTATACTGCAAATATCACCCGCATTTTACAGACAAGGAAACTTTAAGATCAGAAATTTTAAACCTGAGGTCTGCATCTAATAAGTTACAGAAACATGATTTATACAAGGATTTGAGCCCCAGTTCTTTCCACTTCACTTTGTTAATGTATGCTTAGCTTGGAATGTTTTCTGTAGGGAAGGAATTTTCGTCATAGCTATTATTTCATCAGTATGCAATATGTTGCAATACAAACAGAAGGCCAAGTAATGAATCCAGATAATGTCAAAAATAGCCAAAAAACTATAATCGTACATTAATTATTTGCAGATTGAGCAAGTTGTTTAACTTCTCTGTGCCAAAACTTCTTCACATATTAAATAAAGATGATACTTTAGAGTGTAGTTATGATGTTGAAGTAGATTAAAACATTTAAAGTACTTAGTACAATGTCTCGCACATAAACACTGCATAAATGTCAGCTACTGCTCTTGAGATGAGAAATCACCAGATATACATATTTTGTACCAGGTGTCTCCAGAGATCAATAGCTGGATACCCAATTCAAAAACAATCAATCCTACACTTACTTGTGATCTACAATATGGTCTAGTGGGAAAAGGTAATGTGTGTCAATTTGATTCTCTCCCAGGAGTCTGACTTAAGAAACAAAGATTGAGCCAGTTATTAGTGATTTATAAGTTAGTTTGGCTCATACCTTCATCAGTTTCCTCTTATCAGGGACATGTATGGATGTGAGAGTTGGACCATAAAGAAGGCTGAGCACCAAAGAATTGTTGCTTCTGAACTGTGGTGTTGGACAAGACTCTTGAGAGTCCCTTGGACTGCACGGAGATCAAATCAGTTAATCCTAAAGGAAATCAACCCCGAATATTCATTGGAAGGACTGATGCTGAAGCTGAAAATCTAATCCTTTGGCCACCTGATGAGAAGAGCTAACTCAGAAAAGATGATGATGCTGGGAAAGACTGAAGGCAGGAGGAAAAGGGGATAACAGAAGACAAGATGGTTGAATGGCACCACCGACTCAATGGACATGAATTGGAGCAAGCTTCGGGAGATGGTGAAGGATGGGGAAGCCTGGCATGCTTCAGTCGAAGGGGTCACAAAGAGTCAGACACGACTGAGTGACTGAACAACAACGACAACAATGATGCTAAATATGCTCTAAATCTAGCTCTTCAGTCTTCCTTTTTATATCACTTGGCAGCATTCAAGCTGTTGAACATGCCACAAACATTTTTTGCCTGTCCTCTTTAATCTATCTCTTTAGAATGCACTGAAATACTGGAACTGCTCAACACTTCATCCCAAGCTGCTTCTCTTTACACTCTTTACACTCCCTTTAGGCAATTTCATCCACACTCGTGGTTTCACTAATTAACTCCATGCTACCCCAGACTTTTATTGTATATTCAACTGCCTTGCCAATCTCTCCACTTATTGGATAACTCAAAGATATCTCAGATTCCATTTGTCCAAAACCAAACACATGATCTTCCCTCTCAAACCCAGCCGAGATCCCTTTCAGGACTCCCTATCTCCATAACGGCATCACCAACTATTCAGCTGCACAAACTAAAAAATTAGAAGTACACTTTGATACATCCTTCCCCCACATTCCCATCTTTCACTAAGTCCTATTAATTTTGCCTTTTAAGCATTTCTCAATCCCTTCCCTCCATTTTTGGATTTTTGACCAAAACTCTTATCCTAGCCTTTAAGGCCCTGAAAGATCTGCTTCAGCTTACCTCTTTTGTCTTCCTATTGCCCTAAGTACAGCCACACTTGTCTCCTTTCAGTTCCTTAAATATAATACATCATGCTTCCTCCTACCTTAGGGTATTTGCACATGGTTTCCCTCTGCCTGGGCCACTCTTTGCCCATCTCTTCATTTATTCAATCTCTATTATATCTCAACTAAAATTTCACTACCTCAGAGAAACTCCTTGAACATCTAGACAATATCAGGTCATTTAGTCACTAATTTAAAAAATATTTATTAATAACTACACAAGGTATGGTTCTAGGAATATGGAATTAATAAACACAAGACAGACCCTTGCCTTATGGATCCTACATTCTAGAGGAATGAGACAGTAAGCAATAAAAATACTAAATAGATTAAATTATATGTGTGAAGGCAGTAAATCTATGGGAGGAAAGAAAAGAAAAAAGAATAAGGTAAGAGAATCACAAGTAGGGAGTTTTCAGTGCTTTATTTGATGCCTAGAGAATAGTTGGCACTCAAACATGTGTTGGGTGGAGTATGAAAAAGAGAATGAGCATGTTCAAGTTGAGGGAGCTTAAACTATAAAATAAGTAGAGGAATTACTTGGTGCAAGAACAGAGATGCCATAAAAGAAAGACAAACCATGCAGGTCTTATGAGGAAATGGTCTCTTAAATCATTCTTGATGGCTTTTTACAGATTCCAGTTTCAGTCACTGCATGGTCTTAGCATAACCACAACCTCCCTCCCCTACCCCCAGAGGGCTGGATAATTCAAGTGGGTCACTCTTATAACCAAAATACCCCATCAGGACACATATACAAAATTATGGATACCACTCTATCACCCACCACCACACATTTCACCAAAGCCACTGATTTTCTATACACAGAGAGAGAGAGACAGACACACACACACACACACAGCTATCACTTTGATGCTCCAGTTCTTCAGTTCCCAATCCCTCTTAGGGACAAACCCTCTCCCACATACACAGGACTGTAAAAGCTCTTTCTCTCTTCTATGACCCTGTAAAGCTTAGGTCATTATCTCTCCAAGCCAGCCGAATTTACAAGGCAGTCCCCTCAGGAACAGAATCCTAGGTCTCTTTGCCTGTTAGTCTCCTTGCACTTGAAAGACTAGCTTCCACCCACATAAAAGTGAATGTGCATCCCTTTGTGATTCTGAATGACCTTCAAGATTACTGATCCCATACACACCCACACTCAGGCTCCAGCCTCCTTTGGTAGGGTTTTGAAGGGCTGGGTGTCCCCTCAAGCCTCTTGTCCTCTTAAGGACTCATATGAGGATTTGCATACTTTCTCTGTGACAGGGTGACCCTCAGTCACTACACTTCCCTGAAGCACAAATACTCATATATCCCTTCCATGGCACTGCCTGAAACTAAAGTAACACTCCTCCTACTTAATCTGCCTCCTCAGAATCAGAGTCCCTCTCCCTTTAGAGGACCCTCCCATAGTCCACAGGATTGTGTTCAACCCCTCCTGTGACACAGCCTACCCCCTACAATCAGCCCCTATCACAGGTGCCCCTCCGGAGGGGCGTCGTCTTCCCTGGGGTCCCAGCCCTTTCTCAGCCAGTGTTCACTCCAAAGAGTGCACACACTCTCATACACTCCTGCGACGCCTCGACTGCGCGGCCTCTGCCCCGACACTCAGAGGGGTGTGCTCCTCCCTTGACCCTTGATCCCGAGGTCATAACCTCACCGCGCAAACACAGAGGGTGCCTCTTCAGGAGTAGCGCCAGGCCCAAGTCCCCTGTCCCCTGGGGCCCAGGACAGCGCCGTGCTGCCTCAGCGCTTCCACCTGATCGACCGCCCCCACAGACCTGCCTCAGGCGCCGTCTGGCTCCGCTCCGCCATTTTTTGTTGTCGTTCCGCCTCTGAGCCCACGCGAAAATTGCGGGGCAGTGGGGAGCGGGCGATGGGATCCGCCGGCTGACAGGAGCTCCCTCAGGAAGACGCTGCGCGACGGTTGCCAGGGCAACGGGCAGCCGGCGTGTAGACGGCCGGCGCGTGCCGCGTGGCAGGAGGGCGGGGTGGGAGCAAGCGTGCGTCCGAGGCCCCGCCCCCTCGGAATGATACCTTCCTTGGCGGGGTTTCTGCCCAGCTGGGACTCCGCGGCGCTTTTCCCTTGCAACCCGGCCACCGCGTCCTGACAACTGAGCATACTCGACCGCCGCTGAAATGCCGGGGACCTGGTCCGCTGGGGTCGCGCTCTCATGCCGCGCAAGCAGGTGCACGTGCTGACTGAAGAGCTGAATGGCCTGGCTTTGCTGTGGTTAGTACTCAACTTTGAGAGTTGGGGACAGATTTCTCAATTTCCCTACCGTGTGCCTGGCCCTGATCAAGGTGCTGAATAACTTGTATCTTCAACTGGAATGCCCTGAGAATAATTATGTGCCCATCCCACCCCAAACACGTGAAGTACTAACGAGGTGGCCTCCTCGCCTCTCTACGTCAGCATTAGCCCCCAACTGTAGCAAAGGCTTCACTTTCCTCAGTTTCGCTAGTCTTATTTAGTCTTTTTTGGAGGGTAAATCGTGTCGGTCTCTTGAGATGC
This sequence comes from Bos indicus, assembly GCF_029378745.1. NCBI lineage: Eukaryota > Metazoa > Chordata > Mammalia > Artiodactyla > Bovidae > Bos > Bos indicus. The sequence goes on along the minus strand of NC_091762.1, from coordinate 96,521,125 downwards.
CATGGACGGTAGCCCGCCAGAAATTCCAAAATCCTTGGAATTTCCCAGGCAAGAATACTGGAATGAGTTGCCATTTCCTTCTCCAGGGATCTTCCTGACTCAGGAATGGAACCTGTGTCTCCTGCATTGACAGGCAGATTCTTTACCACTGAGCCACCTGGGAAGCTTAGTCTACCTCTCAGAATAACCTAGGGTGCTCATTCCCATTTCTGCTAATTGTCACTACCTTCTAAGACCAAACTAGAACCTTATTCTTAATTGAACTGCTCTGTCCCCCGATCGGAGAAGGCAATGGCACCCCACTCTAGTACCCTTGCCTGGACAATACCATGGATGGAGTAGCCTAGTAGGCTGCAGTCCCATGGGGTCGAGAAGAGTCGGACACGACTGAGTGACTTCACTTTCACTTTTCACTTTCATGCATTGGAGAAGGAAATGGCAACCCGTTCCAGTGTTCTTGCCTGGAGAATCCCAGGGACGGGGGAGCCTGGTGGGCTGCCGTCTATGGGGTCACACAGAGTCGGACACAACTGAAGCGACTTAGCAGTCCCCCCACAGTCACCTGTGCATTCGTGTCCGAATGTCTGAACATTTACAATGCATCATGCATTGTTTACTTCTCTTTTCCTCTCTTGACAGTGAGCTCCCTTAAGCCTAGGGTCAGGTATTTATCTTTGCATACTCCATAATACAGCATTGTGCTTGAGGCAAAGGAAGTGTTAAGTAAATGTTTATGGAATGAAAAGTTCCTAAATTCATGCCTGCACATCCTTACCTGTTCTATTGAGCACTTAATTTTTTACCAAATACCTTGCTAGGTAGGCCCCTAGTCCTCCAGAGGCTCGCAAAGAAAGGGAAAGAGATAATGAATTTGATGGAGGTTAACTAGTCTTACAAGTGCTACAGGATCAGAGGGATGGAAATCTAACTTGGGGGAGAGGGGGAGGGGATGGCTAATCAGTGAAGACTGCAAAGGGAAGTGGATACCCTAGCTGAGTCTTAAGGAATGACTAACTGCAAGCCAGGGAAGGGAGAGGAATAGTGTGCCAGGTGGAGGGAGCAGCACGTATCCAGGCACAGAGGGTGGGATCACTGTTTGAAACTGCAAGAAGTCCAGTACTGCCCGGGTACAAACCACACAGGGTGAAGTGTTGTGTCTAAAGAAGTTCTTGTACAGTTAAGTAATTTCTTCTTTTGGGTTCCCAAAAAGCAGAGCCTGAAGCAAGGATTTGAGTGCTAGTAATTTTGGGGGGAGGTAAGACTATGAAACAGAAATGAGGTATAGACAGTGAAAGAGGGAAGGGGAAAAAAAAAAACAAGAAAAATGTGTTATTTAGGTAATTGCTTTGGTAGAAACTAGGCTTAACCTCACTGGAGACCCTCTGAAGAACCTAATATTAATAGAATGTGCCTCAACATTGTCCCACGAAGAACAAGGGTCATTTACCTCAATTTCCACCCCATTGGTTGAGGGTTAGGACCTTGAACTCTTTCACATTTCCTGGTTACACTGGTCCAGTGCAAAGCTGCCTTCTTAAGGCAGAAAAGCAGGACTAGAACACTTTGGGGTGGTTTGCTGGCAACAAGCATGGAACTGTCCATTCACCCGCACTGAATCAAAGATAAGGTGTGGACACCACAAGAATCTTCTGTAGAAAATTACATAAAAATACCCATCAGAAAATACCCCTCACATTCCAGCAATTTGAAATTCACAAGTCATGTTAATACAACCATCAAGATGAAAATACACAAGTTTTCATATATCATTCCTAATGACTGAGTAGTAAAGGCTGTAAGGCTGTAAGAATTTCAGTGTGGGAGGGCTGAGGGACAAAGGTGTTTCATTAAATATTGTGTGTGTGTGTGTGTGTGTGTGTGTGTGCTCAGTCACTCGGTTGTGTCTGACTCTTTGTGATCCCATGGACTGTAACCCGCCAGACACGCCTCTGTCCATGGAATTTTCCAGGCAAGAATACTGGAGCAGGTTGCCATTTCGTACTCCAGGGGATCTTCTGACCCAGGGATCAAACCTGTCTTCTGCATTGGCAGGCGGATTCTTTACCACTGCACCACCTGAAAAGCCCTCATTAAATACAAAAAGGTGGTAAAAAGGGAGTTTGAAGATCCAGGTTCTACTCAAACTCTGACCTTGTAACTTTATAATCTTGGGCAGATTACTTACATTCATTGAGCCTCAGTTTCCTTTTCCAACAAATTGAGACAGAAGTCCTGCCTGCAATAAAGTATTCGCTAAGTCACAAATGGTGTAATAGATTACAATGCATTTGGCAAGTATAAATTTAGTAAATAAAGGATCTAAGATGTTTTAGAACAATTCACTTACACATACATCCCTTGATTTTTTTCTGCTGAGGCAGACTCTGTGCAAGTGCTAGAGATGAAGAGGGGAATATAGCACTGTCCGTGTTTTCTAGGAGCTCACAGTCCAGAAGGGTAAGAGATTTAATCAGTAATTACAACTCAACACAGGCAATGGCACCCCACTCCAGTACTCTTGCCTGGAAAATCCATGGACAGAGGAGCCTGGTAGGCTGCAGTCCATGGGGTCGCTAAGAGTCGGACACGACTGAGCGACTTCACTTTCACTTTTCTCTTTCATGCATTGGAGAAAGAAATAGCAACCCACTCCAGTGTTCTTGCCTGGAGAATCCCAGGGACAGCGGAGCCTGGTGGGCTGCCGTCTATGGGGATCGCCTATAGTCGGACACGACTGAAGCGACTTAGCATAGCATAGCATAGCATAGCATACAACCCAACGTGATCAGTGTTCTGATAGAAAAAAGCATGGGAGATTGTGGGAGCCCAGAGGAAGAGGGCACAAACCAGTGTGGGGGAGAGGGTATCAGTGAAGGGAGATTCAAGGAAAGTTTTCTGAAGGAGAGAGTGTCTGATCTGATCTGACTCTTCAAGGGCAAGTACCAGTAAGGTGGGCAAAGAATACAGGGATACAGAGAGAAAGGATGATCGAGGCAACAGGAACTTCATGGACAAAGCAAAGGATAGTGTATCTGAAGCGCCAGGAAGATTAGAGCCAGAAAAATCAAAAGACTGTGTAGTAAAGAATCTACACAAATGTATGAAGCACATAGAAGATTCTCATCAACAGGCAATCCAGGGCTTCCTTGGTGGCTTAGTGGTAAAGAATCCACTTGCCATTGCAGGAAACACAGATTCTATCCTTGGCCCGGGAAGATCCCACATGCCATGGAACAACTAAGCCTACATGCTGCGATTACTGCGCCTGTGCTCTAGAGCCCAGGAACCACAACTACTGAAGCCCACGTGCTCTAGAGCCTGTGCTCTGCAACAGGAGAAGCCGTTGCAGTGAGATGCCCACACACCACAAATAGAGTAGCCCCCACTCACTGCAACGAGAGAAAAGCCCAAGCAAACAAAGAAGATCCAACACAGCCAAAAAATAATGTAAATAAATAAAATTATTTTTAAATGATAATCTGAAAAGTCAACAAACATGTTTCTATGGAACTAAACTGTTCAATTTAAATTTTAAATAAAATGTAAAAACCAATTATTTGGTCAGACTGTCCACATGTCCAGTGCTCAATAGCCACATGTGGTTAGTAGCAACTATGCTAGACAGCATACGTAGAATATTTCTATCACTGCCGAAAATTCTACTGGACAGCACTGCTAGATAAATGCCAACTGAGCAGAGGGGATGGAATGCCTGGGAAGATCTGCACTGGCAGGATCAGGTTTAGTTCTCCTGTGTATCAGCTCCTCTTCAGAAAGGAGTGCATTCCTTCTGGAGTTCTCAGAGTCTTCCCTTTTTTATGTGAAATAGCATAGCCTGGGACACAGGATAGAAATGCCCCCCACCTGGGTCGCGATAGTTAGTTTTACCAGGCTACCATTCAGAGTGTCCCTGGGAGATCTGCTGTCCTCAAAGATCTCCTACAGCTTCTGCCTCCACAGACAGACACCCACCTACCACAAAGCCAATGTGACTTTCTTCAGAAAAATATTCTCTGTTTAGCATTCACCCACTCCCCCCTGTAAACACTTACTAAAATGACACCTACTCTGTGCCTGGCACTGAGTTAGATGCTGTGTGGAATGAGAGAAATATTCAAGTTATAATTACACTTCTCACATGCACAAACTCATTTAATTCTCACTGTAAAATTGACATTAATGTTATCATCCTATACAGAAGATGAAACTAGGATTCAGAGAATTTAAGTGACTTACACAAAATCACAGTCAGAAAATTGCAAGCTCAAGGAAGACTTGAATGGTGCTAAGAAATTCACCTATGTTATATTATTATCAAAAATTCATGCTTTTAATGTTTATAATCTAATTAAGAAGAAAAGATTTAAAAAGCTCCAGTTAACTTGTAGAGTTCAGGTGAAGAAAGGAAGTCCACTCTGGGTTGCTTCATAGGTTACCACAACTGTCAACTAAAAAAAGTGTGCAACATGAGAGTTGCGATTTAAGTTTTACTTGGGGCAAAACGAGGACTGCAGCCCAGAAGACAGCACCTCAGATAGCTCTGAGAGACTGCTCCAAGGAGCTAGGGGGAAAGGGCATTGTGTATGTGATTGAGAGACTGCTCCAAGGAGCTAGGGGGAAAGGACATTGTGTATGTGATTTTGGTGAAGGGGAGGCTACATACAATCAAGCGCATATTTTTCCAAAAGGTTTCTACTAGTCTCGTGAAGCTTCTGCTAGTCACAAGAAACGGTCATCACCACGAGGGATTTTGGTGCTTTTCTAGATATGAAGAGATATAAGAATTGGGTTCATAAAATCAGCTCTGGAGAATATCTTTCTGAAGACCTGTCCTGCCAGTTTTCCAGAAGCACAGAGTGCCTCATTTCTGCTCTCCACCATGAACTTCTTCAGGGGCTGTTGAAGGTCAGCAGCTGTAGCAGCACATGATTTAATCCTTGTAGAGGTAGATGGCAAGCACTCATGGCAAGTGCCAGTTTGTGGTTGACACACGAAAATCCAGTCTACAATTTTGAAAAAATGTGGTAAAAACAGTGATACAGGAATGATCAGAAAAATATAGGAGCATCAAAGAGAGATACTTTTGTCAAGCATCAGGGACGGATTTTTGGATGAAATGATCTTTGAGCTGAGTATTAAGGATGAGATGGGGTCAGCCAGATGGAGTGTAGGGTAGAGAGAAGAGAAATGAAAATACTTTTTAATCAAACTTGTCATTTGTATTTCTACTTTGCTTATGTTGGTTTTAAAAATATTTCCAACGTTTTCTTATTTGGTTCTTGAGATTAAATTTAAAAAAGAATTGTGCTATGCTAAGGCTATAAAAGAATTAGTTAAGGATTTTTTCTTAACATGAATTAAGTGTTTAAAAGTTAGAACATGACTGAACTCAACAGAAAGGAAAATTATCTGATGTTGAAAGGAAGAGAGAAATCAATGATGCAGTCATTTATCCTTATAATTTACTCTACCCAGACTGCTCTTTTTTCCAGATATCTACCTGACCCACTTCATTCTGGTCTTATCTCAGATGACATTATTGGAGAGGTGTTTCCCTACAATACTACTTAAAATGTACTTCTTAGACATTTCATAGTTTTTAGTACTGTGAATGGTATCTTATGTTCTATAATTTTTTATAATTGCTTTGTTTGCTGCTCAGGTAGACAAATGCTATTGATTTCTTAAGCTAATAATAGAATTGTGAAATTCAGTGAACTCTCATATCTAACATTCGTTGACTGTTTTCATATTTTTTAAACTATAAGAAAAATCAATAGCAAAACCAGAGTTGTCTGTACCCTTCCTACTCTTTTAACATATTTCATTTTCTCTATTATTATTTTACCAGAGTCTCTAGTATTGTGTTTAAAAACTGGGATTCTTGTCTTTTCCTGACATTAAAAGAGCTGCATCTAAAGTTTTTCCATTAAATGTAACTTTGACTCAAATCTTTGTCAAACTAAGGAATTTTTCAAAGAGTTTTAAGTGACACATTCCCAGGTGGCGCTAGTGGTAAAGAATCCAGCTGCCAATGCCGGAGACATAAGAGACCAGAGTTCAATGCTGGATCGGAGAGATCCCCTGGAAAAGGAAATGGCAACCCACTCCAGTATTCTTGCCTGGAGAATCCCATGGACAGAGGAACCTGGCAGGGTCCAGTCCATAGCGTCATGTGTCAGACATGACTGAAGTGACTTAGCACACAGCACATTGAATTTTAGGTTTGTCATAGATTTTCTTCCAAGGAGCAAGAGTCTTTTAGTTTCAGGGCCATAGTCACCATCCACAGTGATTTTGGAGCCCAAAAAATAAAATCTGTCACTTTTTCCAATTTCTCCCCATCTATTTGTCTTGAAGTGATGGGACCAGATGCCACGATCTCAGTTTTTTGAATGCTGAGTTTTTGTTTTGTTTTATTTATTTTTTAATTGAAGAATAATTGCTTTACAGAATTTTGTTGGTTTCTGTCAAACATCAACATGTATCAGCCATGGTATACAAATGTTGAGTTTTAAGCTAGCTTTTTCATTCTCCTCTTTTACCTTTATCAAGAGGCTCTTTAGTTCCTCTTCACTTTCTGCCATTAAACTGATATCATCTGCATATTTGAAGTTGTTGATATCTCTCCCAACAATCTTGATTCCAGCTTGCAAGTCATCCAGCCCAGTATTTCACATGATGTATTCTGCATATAAGTTAAATAAGCAGGGTGACAATATACAGCCTTGACGTACTTCTTAAAAAGCAGAGACATCACTTGGCACACAAAGATCCATATAGTCAAAGCTATGGTTTGTCCAGTAGACATGGACAGATGTGAGAATTGGACCATAAAGAAGGCAGAGTGCCAAAGAATTGATGCTTTGAACTGTGATACTGGAAAAGACTCTTGAGAGTCCCTTGGACAGCAAAGAGATCAAACCAGTCAATCCCAAAGGAAATCAACCCTGAATATTCATTGGAAGGACTGATGCTGAAGCTGAAGCACCAACACTTTGGCCAGTTGATGCAAAACACCAACTCATTGGAAAAGACCCTGATGCTGGGAAAGACTGAGGGCAAGAAGAAAAGAGGACAACAGAGGATGAGATGGTTAGAGGGCATCACTGACTCAATGGACATGAGTTTCAGCAAACTCTGGGAGACAGTGAAGGACACAAACTTGGTGTGCTGCAGTTTATGGGGTCACAAAGAATTGGACATGCCTTAGTGACTGAACAACAACATCACATTTTAAACCAAAAACCTTATTTTGCAACTGCTAAGATAATCATGTGTTTTTTTCTCTTTTAATGTAGTAAAATTAATTTATAGATTTTCTAATGTTAAGATATTTTTGCATTTTTGGATTAAATATTGTTTGATCACAGATTGTTTTTTAAATGCATTGGTGGATTCAATTAACTATTTTAGTTTTAAAATGTTTACAAATACGCTAGAAATAAAATGGGTCATCTGAGCCTAGAGAATTTGGGAGGGGAAATTTTTTGTTATCATTTCTGAGTTTTAATGGTTATTATTTTGTATCTTTCTGGACCCAACTTTGAAATTTATATTTTCCAGAAATCCATCAATTTTATTTATGTTTTAAATTTTCATATTTTAATTGTTAAGATCTCTCTTGTGTCTATTTATATTTTTTATTATGAATGGTATATATTTCCATCTTTTCTTGATTCACATTACCAAAGATATATTTATCTTACTGATCTTTTCAAAACTTTTAATTTTATGAAGCTCCCACCCTCCCTCTCTCTATCCCCTCTCACTCTCGCTCTCCTTAATTTTTTTTTCTCTCTCACACAGGATTAGATTAAGATACAAATTACAGGAAAACTCAAAATGCCAATGGCTTACACAAGACAAAATATGCCTTCTTTCTTAAGTGTAAAACATCTTGAGCTAATTCAAGGTTGTTATGTTTCTCTAGGTGTCAGGGATCAAACTATATGTATCTTGGTGTTGTACCTTGCATGGTTTCCATTTCAGTCCAAGATGACTACTGGACTTCCAGTCATTAAAGTTGTATTTTTAGCTAGCAAGAAGGAGAAATGTTTTTTAAAAACACATTCCATAACTTGCACATATAATTCTGCATATATCCCACTGAGCTGAATTTGCTCATAGAAACACTCCTAGCTGAAGAAATAAGTCTCTATTATGGGCAGTTATATACTCTGAGCAGGAAAGGATACATAATTGGAGGGGCACAGTGAAAAATTTGAAAAACAAATTTTTCAAAAACTGTATGTGAGACAGCAAGAGACACAGATGTATAAAACACCGTTAAGAATTTCAAGATGGCAAGGTGAAAGCATCAGACTAATCTTGGAGCACTGTACTGTGTGTGACTGCACAGGTCACATGCCCATGAAACTGATCTTGCCCCAGGGTTCTCTATTTAACGAAGAAAAGGAGGAGAAACACTTAGAGACAGCTGGAAGTCTATGCCCCCATTATTTAATTTAATCATTTCTGCCTTTTCCCCCCTTTGTGATTCTTTGGGACTTTCCAGGTATCTCAGTGGTAAAGAATCTGCCATGAGTCAGGTGGATTCCCTGGAAGAGGAAATGGCAACCCACTCCAGTATTCTTCCTGGAAAATCCCATAACCAGAGGAGCCTGGAGGGCTATAGTCCATGGGGTCAAAAGAGCTGGACAGAACTGAGCACACATGCAGGCATGCATGGCTCTTGGGTATACTCTTCCTGATTTGAACATTTAGCTAATTGCTGTATTTCCTAAAAAAAAAAAAAAGGTTATGTATTTCCTTCCATGTACTTAGATAGGTATCATTACTATTGCCATTTTATAAAGCATAAGAATAAGCACGAGAAGATGAATAACATGATCAAGTTCAAAGAGTTTATTGGCAACGTAATTGGGATATGAACCCAACCAACTTATCTGGATTCCATGGTTTCAACTAGTGCATCATGCATACATCTTAATTGTACCTGTCACTTGAGTTGCAACTTATTTTCATGTATCTTCCTTTCCAGTTGTGGGTATATAAGTAAATTAAAAATGTGCCCAACAATTATTCCATTTAAGGACACACACTTGGGTGATAACACCATAAAGAAGCATATAGAAGTGATTGTGTGTCCTTGGTAAGTCTTGATTGTCTCCAAGAAATATAAGTACCACATATACATACACACACACACACACACACACACACCCTCCATGAGGTGTGATTATTTCTTGTGTGAACTAAAGAGGAAATCAGTAATGATATCTTTCTGTTAGGGATAGGCAATGACTGAGAAGAGCAGAAGCTAAGGGAAAACTGACACAAATCAGGCATATATCAACAAAACATCATAGGACAAATTGTTCTCCTTCAGAGAGAGAAGTAGAAATTCAAAAGAAGGGAATGAGATCACAGGCTTCAGAGATTTGGAAGAAGATGGAACGATCCAGAGGGATGGTACAGGGAGGGAGGAGGGAGGAGGGTTCAGGATGGGGAACACGTGTATACCTGTGGCAGATTCATGTTGATATATGGCAAAACCAATACAATATTGTAAAGTTAAAAAAAAAAAGTCAAGGGAATGCCCTTGGCAGTCCAGTGGTTAGGACTCAGCACTTTCACTGCAGTGGTCTGGGTTCAATCCCTGCTTGGGGAACTAAGATTCTGCAAGCCACACAGAGAGGAAAAAAAAGAAAATCAAACAAGACTTTGAACAAATGTTATCATAAGGAAGTCCAAGCAGATGTATTAATATGCGGGCTTTGGGGAGAAGTCCAGTTGTGTAACTAAAACTCATGATCTGGAGTTAGACTTCCTGGGCTCAATACCTGGTTCTACCACTTACTGTTTGTGTTTAAATAGCACTTAAAGCAGCTTAAGCCTCCTGACTTCATCCCAGCTCTTCAGATATTTTACAAATCAGAGACCAGCCTGATGTTAGTGAAAGCTGTGAACCTGGGTGGCGCAAGCATCTTAAGCCAAGCCTCAGTTCCCTAAGGCGGTAATGGTATCTGTCTCAACCAATGTAGGGATATTACAGGAACCAATCCTTGGGAAGCACATGGCACAGACACCAGTTGATAAAAGTAAGCTATCATTACTGGATTTTTCCTATGATTAAAAAAGATATTGAAAAAAAAAAGAAGATAGAGTTAAAGAAAAAAGGTCAAGGAAACTGAGAAGGGAAAATGGTCCCAAGGATGGAAATTCCCACAAAGGCCACCCTCTTTTTGAAGGACCAAGTCTAAAAAGCTTCACTTGCTCCATAAAAAGACACTGCTGAAAATGGATGTGTTTCAGTCTCTGTTTCTCCCACTTCTTGCTAAGTGCTACCTCCTTAAAGAACTTTGTATATTTTATATAGTTCTTCATTTTGGTGAGATTAGCAGGACAGGGTAGTCCAAGAAGAGTCAGACTTCACTTCACCAACCCTTAATACCTAGGGACTCCAGTGGAGATGAGACTGGAGAATGCATTGTACCCATATATAAATTAACTTTTTTTAATTGAGATCTCACAAAATATATTGTCTGTGCCTTAGTTTTATCACTTAATGAGAATTTTCTCATGTCACAAGGTCTTCTTTGAAAACATTATTCCTGTTGCTGTAAAAAATATTCATCTTATTGAGGTGCAATAACTAAACCATTCCCTTCTTCTTGGATATTTAGGTCAATTAGGTCCTCCCTTTTTTTTTTCTGTCATAAATAATGCTGTAGTGAACATCCTTGTGCATATATCTTTGATCACCATCTTCAATCAGTTCTTTGGTTTGGATTTCTAGATACGAGGTCAATGGATCAGAGAGTGTGAATTTTCAAGACTCTTGCAACATATTGATAAATCATTCTCCCTAAGGACCTCATCCCTTTATCCTCTCATAGGCAGGGTGTGCAAGTACCTGTTACACGATACCTTTACCAACATTCTGGCTGTGATATTTACACAAAAAATGTTTTACCCAATTAACCAGGACACATGCACTGATAGAACTTAAACATCTGCTGAGAAGAAACTTGAGAAGTTTGGTTTAAATGTGGAAAAGCTAATTGCAGTTGTCACAGATGGGGCACCCGCCAAAAAGGGGGAAAATTGTTTCATCAGTTTAGGAGAGAAGGATTGTGCAGTCCAGCTTTCATGCCTCTTTCAGAGTGTGTGGTATGAACTAGAGGGTGTGCTGAGTTCTCTGTGATTTAATGAAAGTACAGATGAAGATTTCAAGCTTTCTTCATGCTCATGCCTTAACTGATACTTATTTGTATATTTGAAAGAAGACTCAGTAGGGTATGGAAATCTAGCTTATTTAATGAAGGTGGCTTGATTTTTTTAATATAAATTTATTTATTTTAATTGGAGGTTAATTACTTTACAATATTGTACTGGTTTTGCCATACATCAACATGAATCTACCATGGGGGTACACGTGTTCCCCATCCTGAAACCCCCTCCCACCTCCCTCCCCGTACCATCCCTCTGGGTCATCCCAGTGCACCAGCCCCAAGCATCCTGTATCCTGCATTGAACCTGGATTGGTGATTCGTGTCATATATGATATTATACACATTTCAATGCCATTTTCCCAAATCATCCTACCCTCTCCCTCTCCCACAGAGTCCAACAGACTGTTCTATACATCTGTGTCTCTTTTGCTGTCTTGCATACAGGGTTATCATTACCATCTTTCTAAATTCCATATATGGCTTGATTGTTAAAAACTATTTTAAGAAATAAAATTTCAAGCTTGAAGCTAACATCCATTCTCTGACATCCATTTTGCTAAGTACCCCCAGTGTCATTAGACTGGACTTAATGATGTAACAAATATCGGAATACACTGAGCTTGAAACTGTAGGGAATAAAACAAAGCTATTGCTGACTTATTCACGAAAGTCACAACATTTAGTCTGAACGTGAGGCCACAGAACCATATTATCCAATGCCCAGAAGAATAACAAATTCTAAAGCCATAGCGTTACATGGTAGAGATGGAGTAACAATTTCAGAAGAGGTTCACAGATTAATGCGAATAAGACTAAACTTCCAGAACTGCTATTGGATAAGCATCTCTTCTATCAGTTTTAAGAGAAAGTGATTGTTATTGAGAAATATCAATAACCTCAGATAAGCAGATGATACCACCCTTATGGCAGAAAGAAAAGAAGAACTAATGAGCCTCTTGATGAAAGTGAAAGAGGAGGGTGAAAAAGTCGGCTTAAAACTCAACATTCAGAAAACTAAGATCACGGCAACCAGCCTCATTGCTTCATGGCAAATAGATGGGGCAACAGTGGAAACAGTGAGAGATTTTATTTGGGGGGGCTCCAAAATCTCTGCAGATGGTGACTGCAGCCATGAAATTAAAAGATGCTTGCTCCTTGGAAGAAAAGTTATGACCAACCTAGATAGCATATTCAAAAGCAGAGACATTACTTTGCCAACAAAGGTCTGTCTAGTCAAAGCTATGGTTTGTCCAATAGTCATGTATGGATGTGAGAGTTGGACTATAAAGAAAGCTGAGCTCCAAAGAATGGATATTCTTGTATTAGTCATTGGAAGGACTGATGCTGCAGCTGAAACTCCAATACTTTGGCCACCTGATTCACATCAGAACCGACTCATTGGAAAAGACCCTGATGTTGGGAAAGAATGAAGGCAGGAGGAGAAGGGGATGACAGAGGATAAGGAGGATAAGATGGCATCACTGACACAATGGACATGAGTTTGAGTAAGCTCCGGGAGTTGGTGATGAACAGGGAAGCCTGGCTTGCTGCATCGATGGGGTCACTAATAGTCAGACAAGACTGAGTGAACTGAACTGAATGATATGATTAACTATGCCCAGTAAAAATATCCCTCAATTTGTGTATGAAAGTATATAAATTCCAGAACTGCCTGGAAATTTACTGCTATGTAATGAAACACTGGGCCATTAATTTTTTCTATACAATATGTGAAAAGAATGCTTAATATACAGTAGTGATATAAATCTGGAATTGGAATAGAGATGTTTTGATTTATAAGTACAACAGTTTTCAATAATAGTTTAACCTGATAAAAACCTATATCCTCACTGAGTTGATCAAAATAGATCAATGAAACTACTAGGGTGAAAACTGTATATTTCTGTCCTGTTTAAGAAATAGGATTAATTTTTTCAAAACAGTTGTGCTACAATTTAATACATTTTAATTTTATATTTTTTGAACAGGGGCCTTCCCAGATGGCTCAGTGGTAAAGAATCCACTTGCCAGTGCAGGAGATGCCAGAGACACAGGTTTGATCCCTGAGTTGGGAAGATTCCCTTGTGTAGGAAATGGCAACCCACTCCATTATTGTTGCCTGGAAAATTCCAAGGACAGAGGAGCCTGTCCACAGCATGTGCTGCACCCCGTGGGTTCACAGTGATTCAGACATGACTTAGTGAAGGAACATTTTTGAACAGCCTAAAGGTTTCACTTCCCATCATTGTATTGTCGACTGAAATATAACACACAACCTTAAAGTTGAGAGTTATGTTTTACTTGGTGCAAATTTTTAGGACTTCAAGTCCAGGAGGCAGCATCTCAAGTAATCCTGAGAGAACTGCTTGATGCAAGAAGGGAAGCTGAGTTATACAGAAGTTTGGCAACAAAGGGCAGGTAGTCAGAACATCAAAAGATTATTGTTAATTAGGGAAAACCAGATATCCCAAGTTAAGGAATTTAGTGCTTTTATACGTATGGGAAGATGCAAGAGTCTGGGCTCACTGAAATCATTCCTTTGATAAGTACCTCAGCATCCTGTTTTCACATCCTGAATATCCTCAGGGTTTAACACAGGGAGCAGTTATAGCATGATGGCTGCTAGATAGCAGGTATCCTTTTCCTTCCTGAGTTTCCTCAGGCTCACTGGCTCATGTTGGAAGGTTGAAATGGCTGATGACTATGGATGTGAGAGTTGGACTGTGAAGAAGGCTGAGCGCCGAAGAATTGATGCTTTTGAACTGTGGTGTCGGAGAAGACTCTTGAGAGTCCCTTGGACTGCAAGGAGATCCAACCAGTCCATTCTGAAGGAGATCAGCCCTGGGATTTCTTTGGAAGGAATGATACTAAAGCTGAAACTCCAGTACTTTGGCCACCTCATGCGAAGAGTTGGCTCATTGGAAAAGACTGTGACGCTGGGAGGGATTGGGGACAGGAGGAGAAGGGGACTACAGAGGATGAGATGGCTGGATGGCATCACTGACTCAGTGGACGTAAGTCTGGGTGAACTCCGGGAGTTGGTGATGGACAGGGAGGCCTGGCGTGCTGCGATTCATGGGGTCGCAAAGAGTCGGACATGACTGAGTGACTGATCTGATCTGATCTGATAGCATCCTTCCTGAGCTGGCTTAAAAAAGCTGACTTAGAACTCAACATTCAAAAAACTAAGATCATGACATCCAGTCCCATCACTTTATTCAAATAGATGGGGAAACAATGGAAACAGTGACAGATTCTATTTTCTTGGGCTTCAAAATCAATGCAGATAGTGACTGCAGTAATGAAATTAAAAGATTCTTGGTCCTTGAAAGGAAAGCTATGACAAACCTAGACAGCATATTAAAAAGCAGAGACATTACTTTTCTTTTTTTTATTTTTTTTTTTACTTTGCAATATTGTATTGGTTTTGCCATACATCAACATGCATCTGCCATGGGTGTACACGTGTTCCCCATCCTGAACCCTCCTCCCACCTCCCTCCCCATACCATCCCTCTGGGTCATCCCAGTGCACCATCCCCAAGCTTCCTGTATCCTGCATCGAACCTGGACTGGTGATTCATTTCTTATATGATATTATACATGTTTTAATGCCATTCTCCCAAATCATCCCCCCTCCCTATCCCACAGAGTCCAAAAGACTGTTCTATACATCTGTGTCTCTTGCTGTCTCACATACAGAGTTGTCATTACCATCTTTATAAATTCCATATATATGCATTAGTATACTGTATTGGTGTTTTTCTTTCTGGCTTACTTCACTCTGTATAATCGGCTCCAGTTTCATCCACCTCATTAGAACTGATTCAAATGTGTTCTTTTTAATGGCTGAGTAATACTCCATTGTGTATATCTACCAGAAACTATAAAAATCTTAGAGGAGAACATAGGCAAAACACTCTCTGACATACATCACAGCAGGATCCTCTATGACCCACCTCCCAGAATATTGGAAATAAAAGCAAAAATAAACAAATGGGATCTAATTAAAATTAAAAGCTTCTGCACAACAAAAGAAACTATAAGCAAGGTGAAAAGACAGCCTTCAGGGTGGAAGAAAATAATAGCAAATGAAGCAACTGACAAACAACTAATCTCAAAAATATACAAGCAACTCCTGCAGTTCAATTCCAGAAAAATAAACGACCCAATCAAAAAATGCGCCAAAGAACTAAACAGACATTTCTCCAAAGAAGACATACAGATGGCTAACAAACACATGAAAAGATGCTCAACATCACTCATTATCAGAGAAATGCAAATCAAAACCATAATGAGGTACCATTTCATACCAGTCAGAATGGCTGCGATCCAAAAGTCTACAAATAATAAATGCTGGAGAGGGTGTGGAGAAAAGGGAACCCTCTTACACTGTTGGTGGGAATGCAAACTAGTACAGCCACTATGGAGAACAGTGTGGAGATTCCTTAAAAAACTGGAAATAGAACTGCCATACGACCCAGCAATCCCACTGCTGGGCATACACACTGAGGAAACCAGAATTGAAAGAGACACGTGTACCCCAATGTTCATCGCAGCACTGTTTATAATAGCCAGGACATGGAAGCAACCTAGATGTCCATCAGCAGATGAATGGATAAGAAAGCTGTGGTACATATACACAATGGAGACATTACTTTTCTGACAAAGGTCTGTATAGTCAAAGCTATCATTTTTCTAGTAGTCATGTATGGATGGATGTGAGAGTTGGACCATAAAGAAAGCTGAGTGCTAAAGAATTGATGCTTTTAAACCGTGGTGTTGGAGAAGACTTTTGAGAATCCCTAGGATTAGCAAGGAGATCAAACAAGTCAATCCTGAAGGAAATCAGTCCTGAATATTCATTGGAAGGACTGATGCTGAAACTGAAGCTCCAATTCTTTGGCCACTTGATGCAAAGAACTGACTTCTTGGAAAAGACCCTGATGCTGGGAAAGATTAAAGGCAGGAGGAGAAGGGGATGACAGAGGATAAGATGGTTCGATGGCATCACCAGCTTGATGGACATGAGCTTGAGCAAGCTCCGAGAGTTTATGGTGTACAAGGAAGCCTGGCGTGCTGCAGTCCATGGGGTCACAAAGAGTTGAACACAACTGAGCAACTGAACTGAACAGACTGATAGCATCCTTGTTTACTGATATGGCAGAAAATATTACATTTCTCAGAATTATTGAATATGATAGGCAATAGGTAATAATAAGTAGGCACAAGTTTTGGAATAGAGAAAGTCAAAGTACAAATCCTGGCTCCACCAATGCATAAAATTCTCTCCTTGGCCTTTAATGTCCAACAACCTGGCTAGGCTTGCCTTTCCAATCTCACCTCCGACCCCACTTCTCTTCACTCACCATGCTCCAGCCACACAAGCTCCTTGCTGTTCCTCAAACACTTCAAGCTTGTTTCCCTTTCACAATCTTATTGCTCCCCTTTGATGGAACTGCTCTTCCCTCATATCTTCATATCATTTGCTCTCTCACTTTATTCGTGTCTTTTTTCAAATATCACCTCCTCAGAGACATCCTCCCTGACCATTCAATTAAAATAACCCACACTTTCAGTCACTAATTATTACATTAGCCAGATTTTTTTCTTTACTATCTAAAATCATAAAATTTATTTATTTACCTAATTGTTTATTAATTATTTTCCCATTATAATCTCTATGAGAGCAGGAGTCTTACCTGTTTTGTGCCCTGCTGTATCATCAGCAGATAGGATAACTTTGGACACATCATAGATACTTAATAAACATTTTTGAATGAATGATTCAATACATGAATGAACCAACAAAAGCTAGGATAATTCTATGCACAGCTATTTGGGGAGTACACAAAAGGTGTACCTAACCTAAATTTGCAGTTGAAATGGAGTATGATCAAAGGAAATTTCCTAGAAGAAGGTAAACTATAATCTGAAGTTTTGAAGGATGAGTAGGGAAGGAGAGGATTCTAGGTGAAGGAAACAGAGATGTGAGGGGCAGAGGATGAGAGAATACAGCCTGAATACTCAGGAAACTGCAGGTAATCTGGGATGATTCATCAAAATATGAACAGGAGAAAATGGCTTCTGTGTGGTTGGAGGGGTTGAGTATGGTCCCTGAAGCCTTATAAATGATTTGAGCCCCAAAGCCGCTAAAAACATCCTCTTTCTAAATTATCCCAAGGGTGATCAAAATAATCTGGACTTTCTTTCCAGTAGATTTCCAGAAATATGAAAAGTTAACCGCAACATGGAATGAGGAAGAATTCTTTAAAATTCTCTGTGTGTGACTTGTTCATTTCCCTTCCTACATCCACTCCCCAATTAAGATCTGATAGAGATTGAGGTCAGCTCAGGACATCCAACAAGATCTATAATTATAAGCCAGCAGATTCTATACAGTGAGTTCATCCCTCATAGCTGCATTTAATAATGTGTTGCTATATGTGTCTTGGCAGATGCCCCACAATAAACTGATTGCAAAAGATGTAATTTCATGTATGCATGTTTCCATTGCTTTTACAGTGGCCAAGTTAAGAGCCACATGTCCTCTGCATTTAGAAGGAGAAAGGATACATGTTGCTTTGCAGCGGGTAAAATGGTCCAAACAGAAAACCGTATCCATACCCCAAGGAGTTTGTAATCCAAAAGCAAGAGTGGACATGCTATGAAACCCTGCAGAACAATACCCACATAATACATGCAGATAGAGCAGCATATGTCTATCACAGCTGGAGTGCTTTGTAAAGGATCCCCAAACCATTGCTAGTCGTTGAACATTACCCCAGTTCAAAGCACAGAATACCATCTCTTATCAGCAAACTCAGAAAAGCCAAGCAAGATGCTTAAAATAGACATGAGTAAAGGTCCTATTCCTAAACTGTAGAAAACTAAAAAGCAAAGCTCCCTGACAAGTAAACTACTGCCAAGCACATTACCATCCACCCTCATTGGTAACATACTCTGTATTCATGTTGTCAGAGGCAAATACAACTCATTGACTTTTCCTGATAAGATGCCACTTTGTTCTTTAGTTGTTCAGTTGTGTCCAACTCTTTTGCAACTCTGTAGACATTAGCCCTCCAGGTTCCTCTGTCCATGGGATTTTCCAGGCAAGAATCCTGGAATGGTTTGCCATTTCCCCTTCTAGGTTATCTTCCATATTCAGGGATCAAGCCTGCACCTTCTTGTCTCCTGTGTTACAGGCGGATTCTTTTAATGCTGAACCATTGGAAAGTCCAAGATACCACTAACCAATGATTAGATGAAGATCTTGGATAAACATCTTTTGGGAACAAAAAGGAAAAAGTTAAAGAATTAATCATTTGGCTTAAGTTCATTAATGATTAAAACCCTAGAGCTGTTACTGCTTTTGTTATCCTTGTTGCTAACATCTGCAAACAAAAAATAGAAAAGGAACTGGGATGTGATGAAAAGAACATTGAAACGAGAGCCTGATCAGCTTTTTATTCTCAGCAAGTCACCTCATCTTTCTAAGCTCCATTTTTCCTAACTGTAAAATAGGAGCAATTAATTGTGAACAGTCTACTTCACTAGACTGTTTAGTCTTTGTGATCCCATGGACTGCAGTCTGCCAGTCTCCTTTGTCAGTGAGATTCTCCAGGCAAGAATACTGGAGTGGATTGCTATGCCCTCCTCCAGGGGATCTTCCCAACCCAGGGATCGAACCCAGGTTTCCTGAATTATAGGTGGATTCTTTACCAACTGAACCACCAGGGAAGCCCAGAAATTAGTTTGCATATATTATTAAGGCATTTTCTAAACCAGAAAGCACTGCAAATGTTAGAGCTTATTATGTAATGTCCACTGTTTACATGTTCTCCTAAATTTCCGTGGAAACCATTCAAGTGACCCTCTAAGGATTTTTGTTATTTTTTAAATATATTTTACTTTTTAGAATAGTTTTAGATTTATAGAAAAGTTGAGAAAATAGTACATAGAGAGTTCTTAATATCCTACACATTATTCCCCCTATTATTAAGTTCTTATGTTAGTATGGTTTCCAATATTGATACAGTATTATTAGCTAGTTGATGCATGCTTAATTGTGTACAACTCTGCAACCTCGTGGACTGTAGCCCTCCAGGCTCCTCCATATTTTCAAGAATACTGGAGTGGGTTGCCATTTCCTACACTAGATTATTAACCAGAGTTGATAGTTTATTGATATTTCCTTTGCTTTACCTAATATCCATTTTTCTTTCCAAAATCCCATGCTGAGTATCACTTTACATTTAGTTGATATGTCTCCTGAGGCTACTCTTAACTATGACATTTTCACAGATTTTCCCCATTTTTGATGACTTTAAGCACTATTACTCAAAATGATGCCCCTGTATTGCAATTTCTCTGATATTTTTCTCATGATTAGACAGTGGTTATGGGTTTTATGGAAGATGATAACAGAGGTAAGTTGCCATTTTCTTCACATAATATCAAGTATCAAAGGCATATACTACCTATATGATTTATGACATTGAGGTTGCTCTTGATCACCTGGCTGTGGTAGCATTTGTCAGTTTTCTTCACTAAAAAGTTGTACTTTTTTCCCCCTTTCTGTACTATATTCTTTGGAGGAAATCACCATGTGAAGCCCATACTTAAGGAGTAGTTATGCTTCCTCTCTCTGGTTTTGTTTTTACCAAATAAAAGCAATTGTCCACGGTACAGAGCTTGCCCTTTTGCAACGGGGACTATTACCTTTTAAGATATTTTCAAAGAGCTGGTATGAATCACTCTTTTCAGAAGAAAAACTACAGTAACAGTAGCTTTCTGTTCCTTGCCTTGAAAATCATTTTCAAAAATGAAAATCATTTTCAAAAATGAAAATCATTTTCAAAAAATCATGTTCCCATTTTTACTTCAAGATAATTTTTATCTTAAAGAAAAAAAGTTTTCTTTGTTAAATTTGCCATTCAATGCTTAAGGGGGCCTGTCCTCTTCATACAGTTCTGCCTTTCCTTCTTTCTTCTACTTTTTTATCTGCACCTTCTTTAAAAAGAAAACTCATGCATTCATTTCTTCTTTTAGATTTTTCCACCATGCTGCTTCAAATATGTTGCTTGTATAATTTTCTGAGATAAAAAATTAGAATCTAAGCATCTCTCTGAGGGAATATTACCTTTGAAGTTCAGGGAGGCATCAGAATCAAAGTGAAATCTACAATTTACTTCCCTACAACAAATTCTGGGAAGATAAAACTAACAAGATACAAAAGGAAAAATCTGTTTCAAACTGATAATAAAGATGCAGTAATGAGTAGAAATAAAGAAAACATGAGGAAGTCATGAATAAGAACTACTTGGTTTACAACAATTGCATTTCCCTAAACCTCAGCAAGCCAAAGTATCTAAACCTCAAACTTCTGATTCAGTCATTCCTGGACAAACTTTATTTCTCAAATACAAGTTTCTGTGGCAGAATAAAAAAAGTAAACATACAGATGCACCCAGTGAAATCTGACACAAGGAATTTAGATGGATTAAACAGGAGCCACTAACATTTGTCTTGAAAGAAGATCATACAGAGGTAGGTTATCTTTTTCTGGGGCTTCCCCGGTGGCTTAGCAGCAAAGAATCCACCTGCAAAGCAGGAGACGCAGGAAACATGAGTTTGATCCCTGGGTCAGGAAGATCCCCTGGAGGAGGGCACAGCAACAGACTCCAGTACTCTTGCCTGGAAAATCCCATGGACAGAGGAGCCTGGTAGACTGCAGTCCATAGGGTCACAAAGAGTCAAATGTGACTGAACACGCATGCAATCATTTTCCAAAGATAGTAATGTGGATGTACAATTCTTGTCATCTTGCAAATCGAAAATTTGCACATATCTAGGAAAGAAATTTTGCATTTGGCTAACATACTCTTAATTTCTTTTTTAACAGAAAAAATAATAATAATGATTAAAAGCTTCCTAATCACAAGCAATACAGTGGAAAGTAAGGAATACCAGTTTTCGAATCAGAAGAAACTGAATTCAAATTCCAACCTCACCACTTACTAGCTGTATGACTATATGATAAATTATTTAACTTTCCTGAATCTCTATTTCCTCATCTATAAAAGACACACTAGACCTACCTTATGGGTCATTAGGATGATTAGATACAAGGTAGGTTAGATACATGGCTGCTGCTGCTGCTGCTGCTAAATCGCTTCAGTCGTGTCCGACTCTGTGTGACCCCATAGATGGCAGCCCACCAGGCTCCCCCGTCCCTGAGATTCTCCAGGCAAGAACACTGGAGTGGGTTGCCATTTCCTTCTCCAATGCATGAAAGTGAAAAGTTAAAGTGAAGTCACTCAGTCATGTCTGACTCTTCGAGACCCCTTGGACTGCAGCCTACCAGGCTCCTCCGTCCATGGGATTTTCTAGGCAAGAGTACTGGAGTGGGGTGCCATAGCCTTCTCCAAGATACATGGCAAAAAAGTCTAATTAATATATAGCAGACTCTGAATCAGACAGAGAGAAAGAAGATACTATTCAGATCCTCAGTTTTTAATCTTAGTGGAAGAAATGGAGTCTAATCAAGGAAAAACTAAAAACAATGAAATTATTAAAATTATAAATTCTACAAAGTCACTTAAAAAAAAGGTAGTTTTCCCTGAGTAGGTGATGATGGAACTAAAATATATCACTGGAAAAGCTGAAAGAAAAGTGAAAATTTTAGTTGCTCAGTCATGTTCGACTCTTTGCAACTCCATAGACTGTAGCCCAAAAGATTCTTCTGTCCGTGGAATACTCGAGTATTCAGAAGCCACTCCCTTCTCCAGGCGATCTTCCTGACCCAGGGATTGAACCTGGTGTCCTGTATTGCAGGCAGATTCTTTACTATCTGAGTCACCAGGGAAGTAGGCATTAAATAAATAAAGCCCCAAGGAAGAGCAATTAAGATAAAGGAAACATGATATGCAAAGTTCCCATGATGAGGGAAGAAAGGGTGCTTTCAAGGAAATGAAAGAATACAGGTTTGAGGGGTAGTGCAGTAAGAGATGCAGCAGAAGCCAGGACAAGCAAAGTCTTGTAGACCATCTTAAGGATTTTGGTCCTTGCCGTACAAATAATGAAAAAGCATTGAAAGGTTTTGAACAAAGCAGTGACATTTTTTCAACAGGTTCACTCAGGCTGCTGTGGGGATAAACTATATGGGGCAGGAAGTTCAGTGCAGTTCAGTTCAGTCACTCAGTCGTGTCCGACCCCTTGCAACCCCATGGACTGCAACATGCCAGGCCTCCCTGTCCATCACCAACTCTTGGACATTACTCAAATTCATGTCCATTGTACCAGTGATGCCATCCAACCATCTCATCCTCTGTCGTCCCCTTTTCCTTCCGCCTTCAATCTTTCCCAGCATCAGGGTCTTTTCCAATGAGTCAGTTCTTCCCATCAGGTGGCCAAAATATTAGAGTTTCAGCTTCAGCATCAGTCCTTCCAATGAATATTCAGGACTGATTTCCTTTAGGATGGACTGGTTGGATCTCCTTGCAGTCCAAGGGACTCTCAAGAGTCTTCTCCAACACCACAGTTCAAAAGCATCAATTCTTCAGAGTTCAGCTTTCTTTATAGTCCAACTCTCACATCCATATATGACTACTGGAAAAACCACAGGTTTGACTAGATGGACCTTTGTTGGTAAAGTAATGTCTCTGCTTTTTAATATGCTGTCTAGGTTGGTCACAGCTTTTCTTCCAAGGAGCAAGTGTCTTTTAATTTCATGGCTGCACTCACCATCTCCAGTGATTTTGGAGCCCAAAACAATAGTCTGTCACTGTTTCCATTTTTTCCCCATTTATTTGCCATGAAGTGATGGGACCAAATGCCATGATCTTAGTTTTCTGAATGTTGAGTTTTAAGCCAACTTTTCACTCTCATCTTTCACTTTCATCAAGAGGCTCATTAGTTCTTCTTTTCTTTCTGCCATAAGGGTAATGTCATCTGCATATCTGAGGTTACTGATATTTTTCCCAGCAATCTTGATTCCAGCTTCTGCTTCATCCAGCCTAGCATTTTGCATGATGTACTCTGCATATAAGTTAAATAAGCAGGGTGACAATATATAGCCTTGACGTACTCCATTCCCAATTTGAAACCAGTCTGTTGTTCCATGTCCAGTTCTAACTTGCTTCTTGACCTGCATACAGATTTCTCAGGAGGCAGGTCAGGTGGTCTGGTATTCCCATCTCTTTCAGAATTTTCCACAGTTTATTGTGATCCACACAGGCAAAGGCTTTGGCAAGGTCAACAAGACAAAAATAGATGTTTTTCTGGAACTCTCATGCTTTTTTCTTGATCCAGCAGATGTTGGGAATCTGATTTCTGGTTCCTCTGCATTTTCTCAATCTAGCTTGGACATCTGGAAGTTCACAGTTCACATACTGTTGAAGTCTGGCTTGAAGAATTTTGAGCATTACTTTGCTAGTGTGTGAGATGAGTGCAATTGTGCGATAGTTTGAGCATTCTTTGGCATTGCCTTTCTTTGAGATTGGAATGAAAACTGACCATTTCCAGTCCTGTGGCCACTGCTGAGTTTTCCAAATTTGCTGGCATATTGAGTGCAGCACTTTCACAGCATCATCTTTTAGGATTTGAAATAGCTCAACTGGAATTCCATCACCTCCACTAGCTTTGTTTGTAGCGATGCTTCCTAAGACCCACGTGACTTCGTATTCCAGGATGTCTGGCTTTAGGTAAGTGATAGATACAGGAATTCTTGAGGAAGCCAAGGCAGCAGGCTAAGCTGGGGATGAGAGAGGCATCAGAAGAGTAAGTGCAGGCACAGAGAAATTAGTAAGCGATAGAACCAAAATTGGCAGGTCTATCTTCCCCCAGATTTTGTGTTTTCTAGCTTTGTATGTTGTAATAAAAAACTAAATACCCACAGTGAACAAACATAGGAAGCAGGATACTGAGTTTAAGAATTTCCGCAAGGCCTAGCACTTAGGTTTCTTCCCAAGGATAGAATCACATGGAGAAAGTGAAGAGCACAGAATAGAAGTGTTCTCAGAAAACCAAGGGACCAAACATATAAGGGAGGGAGAGTGGCTGGGAGGTAGAAATGGCACTGGGTACAGACACTGTACCCAGCACAGATTGAAGCTCTAGGCCCAGCTCTGCCACATACATTTGAACAAACAAAGCCCTTCTCCTCTTCAGACCAATCTCATCTGTGAAATGACCAGGAGGAACTAGTTGATCTCTAGGATTCTTTTCAGTGCATATGTTTCCCTAACTCTGGAAGTCATATCTATAAAGGCAACTTAGCACAGTGGTGCAGAGTACAGGTTCTGAAGCCATCATATTAACAATAAACACGTAATGAGCATTTACCATGCCCCAAGCATTATTCTAAGTATTATATACAAACTGCCTTAATCATCTCAATAAATCTGCTGCTGCTGCTGCTGCTAAGTCGCTTCAGTCGTGTCCAACTCTGTGCGACCCCATAGACGGCAGCCCACCAGGCTTCCCCGTCCCCGGGATTCTCCAGGCAAGAACATTGGAGTGGGTTGCCATTTCCTGCTCCAATAAATCTGGTGAAAGTGAAAATGAAAGTTGCTCAGTTGTGTTGGACTCTTGGTGACCCCATGGATTATACACTCCAGGGAATTTTCTAGGCCAGAATACTGGAGTGGGGATCTTCCCAACCCAGGGATTGAACCCAGGTCTCCCACATTGCAGGCAGATTCTTTACCAGCTGAGCCACAAGGGAAACCCAGGTAGTAACTATTATTATTCTCATCAGTTTCACTTTATGTTTGAGAAAATCTAGGCATAGAGACATTAAATAACTTTTTCAAGATCTCACAATTAATAAGAGACAGAGATAGGATTTCAATATCATAGTCTATGTGTTATTATATGCACATTCTTTTAAGGATGTCTAGGTTCAAATACTGGCTCTGAAAAAAAATACTGGCTTTGTTGTTTTTCAGCTGTGTAGGTCCCTCTGTGCCTCAGATTTCTTATCTGTAAAATGGGAATAATAATAGTTCTTACCTAAATGTATTTTATGAGGATTAACTGAGGATATATGCCTATATATTTACATCGAGATACATACACAGTGATTAAAAGAATAGGCCTTGGAATTTAGTAAGTACTCAGTAAATGTTTGGTGTGATTATTAATTGATGGTCCAAGGAAGAACAGACACATACATTGTGGAAAACACTTGTTGGCAAGAATGACTCTGATCCCAAGTTTTCATGGTGTTTCCAAGGCAAGGAAGCAAAGTTTAGATACAGAGACCCTACAAAGGAGAGCTATTGTCTGTTCTGTGCAAAGGATTTCTCCTTGTTTCTCTTTAATTGATGTCCTCACTTAACATTTGAAAATATGAAAGAAACATGGAGATGGTAAATAAAGTAACCTATGAACAAAATAAAATATAATCCCTAAATATAGTCCAAAATAATGCTAATTCATTTTGGAATGCCTTATTGTTTTTATAAACCAATTTATTAAGTCACAGCCAGAATTTAAAAGAAATAACATAATAGGATGGTATAGGATTGGATAGAAAACATCACAGTGCATTGCAAGTAGTAAAAGTAAGTATTTTTTTCATAAAAATTTTGTTTCAGAGGGAGATAAACAGATCATGAAAATTATAGTCTTCAACTTGCACAGTTTTTAAAAAGTTTAAGTAACACTGAACTAGACTATTCACTCAACAAACTTACACTATCAGTAGTTCGTGCTAAGCATTCTGCCAAGAGTTGGATTCATAAGAAATAACTGAGTTCCAACTTTAAGTGAAATGGGAAGACAAACACTAAACAAAACCACATATAACCTTACGGGGCTTGCACCTCACTTCCCGGTAGAAGAGTGATGTTTAGGAGAACAGGAATGTTTGGAATTGCTAAAGTATCATGGTAACTACACCCCTGGGGAAAAGGGCGCTTATTCTATCAGTAAGGTAGCTTGATATATTTTCTTTGCTTTTATATTTGCCATGATTTTTTAAAGTCTAATGTTTACATGGCCAAGGAAATGGTGAGATATAAATCACATTTTATGTAGCTGATTTAATATATTTTCTTTATTTTTAACAGATTCTTTTCTTCTGGAACATCATGGGGGGCAAAGGGTGGCATGGGAGAAAACTAGATCCTTGTTCACTCCTTCTCCTCTAGATCCTACCACTATGGGTTAAAAACAGAAGCTGTTGAACTGTGGGAAATAGACATAGTTTAAGCCCTGCTGTAATTAGTCCAGGAGCCCCACAGATTGTTAATGAGGTTGTTTGAATTAACACCTGCTCCTCGAATGGTTGGGTGTGAGCCCATTGGCTGCCAGGCCCCTTGAGTCAGCGAGAGGGATATGGGTTTGGAGGGAGGGGTCTGCATGCTGCCTTGCAGGTGTTTTCTGAGGGTCCCTGAATCAGTATTTTATTTTCTGTGTATTTTGTGTCATTCACTAAATGCAAGAGGCTGGGCTAGATGTTAGAGGAAATGCACAGGTGAGAGACAGCCCTTGCCCACAAAGAACTCACGCAGAGAGACAAGATATTCACACAAGGGACAAAAGCCCAAAGCAGATGTGGGAACACTGCGTGAGAACACTGACCTTGGAATGAATCATGGTCCTATTGCTTTCTAGCTGTGTGACCTGGGGCAAAATCACCCTTAAGGAGTTTTAGTTACCTTATCTGCAAACTCAGGATGATTGGGTATTAATAAGGAGCAAATGATAGCCATGAGTGAAGTGGGCAGTATCTCACTGAGTGAATACAGTAACTGAGCTGATTACAAAATCAAAGTGCCTGCAAAGAAATACAAATGAAATGCTTTGGAGCTTTAAGGAGGGAACATATCAGGAAAAACTTCTTGGAAGTGGCATCTGAAATAAACCTTACAGGATTTGCCTGATGTTAGAAGGAGGCAGTGGGGGGAAATATTGCCAGGGAGGAATGGAATAAACAAAGGCATGGAGGTGGGACGACCTGGGACATTCCAAATAGCAGGCATGTTTTTGCTGTGGATTGTAATTACATACAAATAAGTGTGGGCTTCCCAGGTGGTGCTGGTGGTAAGGAACCTGCCTGCCAATGCTGGAGATGCAAGAGAGGCAGGTTTAATCCCTTGGTTGGTAAGATCCCCTGGAGGAGGGCATGGCAACCCACTCCAGTATTCTTGCCTGGAGAATCCCCATGGACAGAGGAGCCTGGTGGGCTACAGTCCATAGGGTTGCAAAGAGTTGGGCATGACTGGAGTGACTTAGCATGCATGTAGACAAATAAGTCCAGTTGCTAACCTCAAAAAGCTCATAGTCTAATGAGGAGACAGACTCACGAACTGATAAAGCAAAGTGACACCAGTTTGTGATAGAGGGACTGTGGGAGTCCAGTGGAGGTCCGCTTGGACCAGTCTGGGCTAAGGCTGACCAAGTGGGAATGGTAGAGGATGAAGGGGGTGAGTGGGACTCTACGGTGGCAGGGAAAATGCTGACTGTGTGGCCCATTCTCAATAGAAATGCCAGTAAAGAAATCATATTGGCACACAGGATAGGAACATGACGAGGATGAAAACTGGATTGGTAGCAGTGAGAGAATATGAGAGGCAACCAAGAGCTGGAATTAGAGAGGAAAATGGCAGAATTCTAGAACTTAGAGTTGGAGTCATTTAGTACCATGATGAAGCCTGGAGTTTCTTGTGAAGCTAGGTGGCTGAAATGGAGAGAAAGTGAATCATTGGTGATGAGGATTTCAAGGATAGTGCGATTAAGTGACTAAATAGACTATTACTGTCTGTTGATGACTAGGAGGGCATAGATAGGAGAGAATGCTCTGTGGAGCAGGTCAATGAACCAAGTATTAATATAAATATCACCCAGAAAGGTGGGATTGTGTCTTGGAGGGCAATAGCTGGTTTTAGTGTTTTAAATGCGCTATCTACTTACTGCTGAGCACCTGCTCTATGCTAATCACTTCAGGCTTGCTTTAGTATCTCCAGTTGTGTAGGTTAGCATATTAGCAGGTTTGCTGTGACAAAGGAAGGTCCAAAATAAGTGGTCTAAATAAGATACAAGTTCATTCCTCTGTCATGTAAAAGTCTGGATATGTAGTCCACGGCTGCTATGACAACATATAATCATCAAGGTTCCGGGAGCTTTTCTGTTTTGTTGTCCTGCTACCTCGTATCTCTGTTCCCACCATGGCTTCTGCATTCCTATCAACTAGAAGAAGGGACAGTGGATAGTGTGACCCAGAGTCACCAAGAGTGACCAAGATTCAAGAGAAAGAGGATTAGATTCCCCTCTTGGTGAGGGAGTAGCAAGGTCACATTGCAAAAGAGAAGGTGGGTAGGGAGATATTGTTGTTGCCACATTTGGAAAATACAATCTACCACGCTTTATAAAAATGACCTTTAACAGAATGCTGCTCAGCTTAATAAATGTGAGTAATCTGCAGGACAAATGATCATGAATAAAATGGATTCCATTTACTTGTTCTGTTCATTTTAATCTATAGAACAACCTTATAAAGTAGATTTATTTCACACCCTCATTTTACAGATATGGGAAGTAGGTAACCTTCCAAGATCCATGAGACAGTTGTGGAGCTGGGATTTGAACCAAAGCCTGTTTGATTCCCAAGTTTGTGCTCTTTCCTGACATGGCACAGCCTCTCGCGAAGCCTGGCATCCAGAGGAAATGCAACAGAAAAAAAGATTTGCTTTTCCTATCACAGAAATGAAGTCGCTCAGTCGTGTCCGACTCTTTGCGACCCTGTGGACTGAAGCCTATCAGGCTCCTCCGTCTACGGGATTTTCCAGGCAAGAGTACTGGATTGGGGTGCCATTTCCTTCTCCAGGGGATCTTCCTGACCCAGGGATCGAACCCGGGTCCCCCTGCATTATAGGCAGACACTTTTACAGTCTGAGCCACCAGGGAAGTAATATTTGTCAACTCGAACCAAGTTAAATCAAACTCCTCAAGGAAAATCTTAGAAACAATATCTAAAAGATGTACATAAAGCTAAAAAAAAAGTTAGCTTTGAAAGAAATACATTAACCAGCTAATGAAACAAGATCTATATGAACACCATTTCTTCATTCACTGGTACCCACACAACAAGTAGTAATTCCCTGTTTCATTCTAAACGGATTCAAATTAGATTAGAAATGTCAATAAAATAAGACTTAGAGATTTTCATTATCATGTTAACACACTGGAAATGTCCAGCAAGTGGCAACCACAGTCATTGATGAGAGCAATGGGCAGGGAGCCCAGAGAACTGGGTTCTATTTCTGGCTCTGCATCTCATCAGCTGTGAGAACTTGAGCATATCTCTGAGCTTCCCTAGACTTGACTTTTCTTGCCAGTAAAATGAGGATGATATCAATGGTCTCTAAGGTTCTTTTCAGCATGAAAACCTATGTGAAGGCTGAAGACTCTTTTTCTTACCATTTCCTGTAAGTCATGATTGCCTGAGTTATTTTCTACTAATAAGCAATTAATCATCTAATCTATTAAATGCAAACTGCAACTGTTAAGGAGCAACTAAGAATAGTTAAAAACTGTTAGAGCAAAAGCTCTAATCAAATGTTTCTGAACATATGCTCACAGGTTTACTTAAAAACAGCACTTGTTCATTGTTCCCATTAAAATCTCCTGTGAGGAAACATCAGAGAATGCACAAATTCTGTTATATTCATAATACTACAATGTAGCCTCATTCTGACAATGGAATACATCATTTACTTCACAGCTGTCTTTTTTAAAATGTATCTCTCTCAAGCTTCGATGTTCAGTCTTTCACCTTCTAACCCCTGCTTGTTCAGAACTCAATTCTAGAATCACTTTTTCCCCAGGAATCTTCCCAGACCTTGCCTTCCCCCTCTCCCCAGAGGCTGCCTTGGTATGCTCCTATTCTATACTTTCACAGTCCTCAGTGCTGCTCCCTACTTTAGTACTTGTTATACTGTGGGGTCACAAAGACTCAGACACGAGTGAATGACTGAACACACACACATACTGTGTTATATCGAATTGTCAGTCTGTCATTTCCTTATTTACTGTCCCCTAAGGTTGAGATCTTCTCAAGGACAGAAGACAACTCTATTGCCAGTGGTTAGCAGGAAGCCTAGACCTAGTAGGTGCTTAATGCATACTTGTTTAATGAATAGACTTCTTTCATTCCCTTTCAGGAGATGTTGATGATGAAGACAACAGATGCATTTCTACCTTATGTCAAATCCACAAATATCCATACTTTCACACATGCCTTTTCTCCTACAAATGTATATAGTTGGAGACTTTTTTTAATATTCCCAATGCAAAGGGGAAAGAGGAAAGAGAAGCAACTTGTATTAACTGGTTACTTTACACACTTTTTCCATTAATATTAAAAACAATCTTCAAAACCCATGAGGTAAGTACTATTAAATCTATTATATAGAAACTGAGGCTCAGAGAGATAAAGGCACTTGCCAAAGATCACAGGACTCTTATATGATGGTGGAGGGATTAATCTGACTTATCTAATATCACACGGCCTCCCCAGGGAGAAAAGGGGGAGCATTGGCGTGGTGGGGGAGAAGGGGGTGGGGGTGGAAGGGTAGGGATGGGGTTTCATGCTATGTTTTAAAATTAACATATCCCACTCAAGTTTATACTTACTAACCCTGAATTTTAGCCCTTTACACGAAGATTCAGCAACAAGTGCTCCTCCACCATAACTAATAACTGTATTCCTCCCCAGTCATTATTTGGGGCTTGGAGGTTGTGCAGATGGTATTGCTAAGTTGTTCTCATTAAGAGAGAAATAGGGCGGGACAGGGGAGGAGTGTGGCAAATTAAATCCTCAGGACTGACCAATCAGATAAACAAAGAAACACAGGTGCCCTTATAATTAAGGTGCACAATGAGCTTGTAATGCCTTTGTGTGAAAATTCAGGACTTCTAAAGAAAAATATTGCCATTAATACAGGAATTGTCTTCCAGAGGAAGAAAGTAAGTTTCCAAGCTCTTACTAATTGTTTTGTTACATCCAAGTTGACTATCCTAGAGACACAGTTGACTTGTAATTGTAAAATTATCACAGATTCATTTATGGTGTATTGGGAAGTACATTGTAAAATTATCACAGATTCATTTATGGTGTATTGGGAAGTACAAAGTAAATTATCATTTACTTTGGAGAATTGAACATAATTCTAAAACAATACTATGCTGATAAAATTAATATGAATATATTACCTTTAATTAAATGTATATATGCACATATGTATATAGTTTAGCCTAAAATATATTTTCAATTGATGACAAATAGTTTTTTTCCTATAGCATGGTTCTTAATACTATGATGATTTGCTCTTTTTATGAATTTTTCATAAGCAGTATTAACTTAACATATTCGATTACAAAATTGAAGATGCTTTATTTTTTATCTTTGTGTGGAATTTTTCAATTATTTTCAAAAGACTTCATAAATCCAGAGAATAGATCAAATCTCTAATTGTAATAAACAAAATGCATGACCAAGTAAAGTCCTAAATATGCCAGATTGTTTTATTTGAAGAATCCATGGCTGAACTGTTTTTGGAAAAGTTAAGACTGGAAGAATTGGTATTTTTGTGTATATCTTGTTTCTGAGTTTGATTTCTGTTTTAGTAATATAAGTGCATGTAGATGCCACATGGGTTTCTTTTAAATGGAGACCGCTTCCTGCTATGAATTCTGACACATTTTGCATTTACATAATCTTTTGGCATTAAACAATAATATGTTCAGATATCAATATAAGGAATATGCACTAAGATCTTTATATTAGTGTAAAAAGAACTTACAATTTGTAAACTGTGTAATTATTTAAAAATTTTAATTATACCACATACTATCCTTATTGCTTTCTGTTAACTCAGTTAATACTCAGAACCCCCAAGGAGTCAGTTCTAATGTGATGTCCATCTTACAAATGAGAAAACTAAGGCACAAAAAGAATTAAGTAACATAACCAGGATCATAGAGCTTGTAAGTGGTAGAGCTTGGATGCAAACCAAGATAGGTTTTAAATCCCATGATCTTACCTACCATAGTATAACCCAAGTAGATTCCCTGGATTTGAGTACTAAAATTGTTAAAAAGAACACAACTTGCTTCAAGGGTTGTGCCTAAATTATTTTTTTAAAACTGACATTGAATATATATATATATATATATATATATATACACACACACATATATATATGCACACATGTGTGTATACATATATATGCATATCTGCCAGTATATTAAGCTAAGTGCTTTAAGTACCTGTTGCATTTAACCCTCACCACCACACTATGAAGTATTTATCTAACTGTGTAGACTCAGCTTGTGTAACTTGCCTCAGCTTGAGCCTCAATTTCCTTGTCAGTTGATGTGGGGATGAGATTGTAAACAGAGTGCATAACACAGTCTAGCACAAAGTAAACTCTCATTAATGTTAGCTATTATTGTCATTGCTGTTTTTAGACTTAGAAAAACCAAGTAACCTATTCAAGATGACGTACTTTAAAAAGGGCAGAGCTTATTGGAAACTGCATCTGTTTAATACCTTAACTTCAGTGGTTACGACAGTGTTCTTTACTGTGCTAAACTGAACTGAATTCTTGACTGCTGGCCTTTCCTACATTGTCTTGCTCATTGTAGGTACTTTGATAATAATCAGAGATGGTGATTCATTAAACAAAATTTGTTTTAATTCCAAAACAATAAATATTTACCCTTGACATTTAAAAAAATACAGACAAGCAAAAGAGAGAGAAATAAAAATCACTCCAAAATAACCATTGCTACTCTTTCAAAAACAGGATACAATTTTGTGACCTCCTTTTCTCAGTTTGAAATGTATTGTGAACATCTTCCCATGTTGATAAATATTCATCAACTGCATCATTCTTTATGTTTACAGAATATTCCATTGTATGGATGATCAGTTCTCTTTGTTGACCATTAAAGACTATTTCCAATTTATTCCATATTTCAAAGAATGCTACAGTAAATAATCATAGAGCCAAGTCTTTGAACATATTACTGATTACTTCTTTAAAACAAATTTATAAAAGTGAAACTACTGGGTCAAAGAATACAAGTTAGAATTTTGAGTTGGTATATCCCCATCTTCTCAGGAACAAAACTCTTTTGTATTACACAGTCAAAGGAGACTGTGGGAAACAGCTCTTATAGCCATCAGGGATTATTCCATATTAAGGCTGCACTAAGAATTAAACCATTTAAAACTTGGATTAAATGAGATAATCCATGGAAAGTGCACATAAGTTCTTAATAACTAACAGCTATCATTATAATGAAAATAACATCAAATTCATTTCATTTGTCATTCCAAGTCCTTCTACTACCTAGGCAGTCACTTTATTTGTGTCCAGTTGAAGGTTTGAATGGATCAAGTCCTAAAAACAGAAAATGTGAAAATTCTGAGAATTGTAAAATAAAATAGTAGAACAGGGATTAGAATAACTTTTACAGTTTTTCCTCCTGATTCCCTTGTGATGTGGACCTCAGTGTTGTCACCTATAAAGAAACATTGGATAAGATGATTCTTTAATATTTCCATTCTAACACTACTGCGTTAATGTTTACTTCAACCCAGTAAGTCTTGTCCTACTCATGCTTGTATTTCCTGTATTTTGAATCAAAGTAGATTTCCTTTAGGCAATAATGGGCATTCTCAACCTAACTGAGTTTCTGAGTTTCTGGGCTCTTGGCGGGAAAGTTTTACAAAGGTCTGGAGGGCTTGAAAAGAACGTTTTTTAAACAATTTTTCCCACTTTTAACTATCAGATTTATCCAGCACCAGACCAACACTCTAATACTCAAAAGACTAGTGTGGTTTAAGAGGCCACAGAGTAACTCTGCTCTCCCAAGTCACTGAAGCCAATAAACATAGCTGAAATCATAATGCACAAAAGTCCCAGTCATTTTTGTTTGGGATTTAGTAATGTTAATCATTGTCTCTCTCACTTTGGATGTATCTTAGACACCAGCCAAATGGTCAAACATGGCTTGAAGGACCCAGTTAGTGTGTCCACACTCCGTCAAAAGTATATCCACACTTTTCCAGTGCACCTTTGCCTAAAGCATAAGATTTAACCTAGTGTTAGTCACTCACTCGTGTCTAACTCTGCGATCCTATGGACTGTAGGCCCCACCCCCCCCCCCCCAGCAGAGCCTCCCCAACTCCCCAACCTCAAACCCCACCCCGCCTCCTCCCCTATTCTGTTCATAGATTCGCCAGACGAGAATACTGGAGTTGCAATGCCTTCCTCCAGGGATCTTCCTGATCCAGAGTTCCAATCTAATCTCCTACATTGCAGGCAGATTCTTTACCATCTGAGCCATGAGGTAAGGGCTACCATTTCATCTAAGGATTCCAAATTGATCGCGTTTGTAAATCCTTGGAGCCCAACACGGTATTTGGTCAAAACATTGGTCAGTTGCTGCTGGTGGACTTGAACTGCCAAAAAAAAAAAAAAATGCTAACTCATTTAAAATTTAAGCACCGGTAGGCAGTATTGGTGAAGAGATTCATTCATTTAACTTTTTAAGCATAAACTCGATGCCAAGCCGGGAGCTAGGCGCCAGGGTCGGTTCTGCCACCTCCTGCTCAAGGCTCCCCCTGGAGCCAGCGGTGGGGGTGGCAGCAGCGACGGCATTGGCAAAGCGACAGCGCAGCGCCGGGCGAGCGAGCGCGGTGCGACTCCGCGGATATCCTCCCGCCCGCCGCGCCCAGCCCAGCCCAGCCCAGCCCAGCCTCCGCCGCTTTCGGCTGGATAGCGCCGCAGAGAAGATGCGCCTCAAGAACCAGGTAGCCGCGCCTCGGGCGGGCCCCATCCCGGCGCCCCGCCCACCCGCTGTCAAGGGCGACAGCGGCTTCACGGCTATGTGGCCGTGACTCGGTCGCTCCAGGCGCCCAGTGCCGCCACCCCGACTCTTAGAGAGGGAGAAGGGACCCTTGAAGGCAGGAGCTGCCCCCTCGCGCCCCTAGCTCGCGGACTTCTGGCGGTCCTCTTGACCGCCCACGTGGAGGCTCTGTTCCCGATGGGCTCCTGGTCATTCCCTCGCCGGCCACCAGAGACTTTCCCCGCCTCTGGGGAGACAACCGAAAGTTGGGTTGCCGCGCACCCCGCTCCGCGTCACAGTCGACCCAGCCTGGCTGAGTCGCTGCCCCGCGCGCGCCACTCCCTTCTGGCTTTGCTGAGTGGCTTTGCTGAACTAGCTGGTGGCGCCAAAAAGTCCGGGCTGCTTCGAGCGAGCGGGGCCCTAGGGTGATGAGCGAGAGAGCACAGATCCTCAGGGGGACCCCTCAGCCTGTGTGACTCCAGCTAATTGTCTAGAAGCAGCACCCTCCGATGCGTTTCCCCGATTACAGCCCGTCGTCAACTTGAGGCTTGGGGTGTTTCTATTACATGAAAGTCAGGAGGCGCGTCTGTTGCAATGAGCAGTGCCCTTGTTCAGCAGAGGAAAAAGGGAGGATCAGATGTTGGCTGGGATATATTTGTGTGTTGTAATCGTTGGCTCTCTTTGGGCTGGGGTTGTCAAACGTTTAGGATTTACTAAACGCAGGTCTTGAAGTCTTGAACCTGCTACAGACAATTCGTTTCTAAAAGAGAGAAAACCTCCCATCCCCCAACATATGTTCAGGGATTTGGGGAGACCACAGGGAAACTTCCCAGAGGGACTTCTCAAAAACAACTCCAGGTTTGGGGGAAAATGAGTCATACTGACTCCCCAGGGGTTAGCCAATACTGCTTTTTTTTTTTTTTTTTTTAGCAAAACCCCAACCAAGTTCAATGCTATCTGCCCCCAGCCGCCCACGTGCTCGCGGAGCCACGAGTGGCCCCATCACAATAAACAGGGAGATGTAAGATGTCATTTCGAGAAACTGGGGAAAATATTCAGACTTTGACATTTGGACTGTTTTTCCACTCTAATAACATCAAAACCAGCAAGGGTGGTAATTCTCATAAATCTTCCCTCAGGGTATTCCCTATATACCCACTCCACAACACATTTTGTCACGACCCCTGTGGGCTCCTGAGAGCGGCCTTGTACCCCTTACCTAGCTGCTTTATTCTAGTAGAACCCCTTGAAGAAGGCTGTCTCACATTACCTTCCTGCATTTGTGAGCCTAGTTTTTCATTATTTTATACTTGCAAACTGACACTGAACAGGCTTTAACCTCAGTCATTTCAGAATAAGTTTGATGTTTTAAGTGAAACGTGAATGGAGCTCCATTCATGAGAGAAGTAGTCTGTGTGAAGTGTTTTGTAAATGTGAGTGGGTTGAGTTAAAACACTGAATAAAATTAATGTAATGAGGAATCAAAAAGTTCAATCCAGCTGTTCGCCTCTGTGCTTCCCTGATAAAGTGACAGTGCAGTGCTACAAAGTGATCTCCTGGTGGGTTTTGTAGAGTGAATGGCTGGATTCCTTCTGTTCCTTTTCTGAAGCACTAACCATTCCTTAGGGCTGATGAGGTTGTGATCCACCACCTATATAGAGGATTTTCGCCCTCTCCTAACTACCTTCGAAATACATGAGGGATTTATATGCAGCTTTTTAGTTAAGAAACTTGTAAGTAATCCTCTTTAGTTATCATTAGTATTAGCTTCTGAAACCTTTGCTTGCTTATAAGATAAGGTACTTGGGTGTGATTGTAATAGAAGTGGAGTTGTGGGTTAGAGCTGGTGGCCTCACTAATTCCACTTCTTAGAATGTATTTTGAATTAACAAGAACTCCTTAGTATTTGTATAGAGACAGTGTAGTTTAGCATGAGGAATTCTAATTCAGATATTCTCTATTCAAGTCTATCCCACCTTTCAGTAGTTATGTGAATTTGGGTAATCAATTTCTTGGTCTTCCTATTTTTCCCCATTCTTTTATTCCCAATAGACTAATGGGGCTAATACCAGCCTTTGACATGGGAATTGAATGGAATACCATATATGCACAGTGCCTGGCGTGTGAGCACTCTGTAAATACTCCTATTGTTAACAGTCCATAAACAGTAGCTATTACCATCACTGCTGCTACATCTGAAAAATACCTATCTATAGTTGGGGAAAGAGGTTGACTGCAAAGGGGCAAGAGGGAATTTTCTGGAGTAATTGAAATATGCTATATTTTCATTAGGGTGTTGTGTATCCATTTGTCACAACTCATCACATTGAACCCTTAAGATCTCTGCATTTCTGTGTATTACATCACAATAAAATGTATTTAAAAAAATTAACCTCCAAATGTGTTAAGTACATCCCTCTTGAGAGGTAGGAGTTGACGTAACAGTGTAATTCTGCTTAACCTAGTAATTCATTTCCAGAGGTCCCTCTGCCTGTGAGATATCTTCTTCATAAATTCATGTTGGGTCATAGGAAACATAGAGAGAGGGATCTCTAATTTTTCAGGTTGTTGTCAGGAGTGATGGTCCATGGAGAAGAATGATTATTTGGCTTGTGCCAGGATTATATTTAATTTGGAACTTGCATATGGTATTAGTTTTTACTAATAGCTTTTTAAAAACCCAATTAAAATGTTTTATTTCATCTAGAAATGCTCATTTGCATAATATATCCATCCAGTAAGCACAGTTCCTGAAAGGTCATAGTGATTTCACATCCCTTTCCTTGCTTTCAATAAATTCTTTGCATTGCTGGTAGTGAAGTGAAATACCTAATGCGCATTTAGCATAGTATCAAGGCACATAATAAATGCTAATATATGCTAGCTGTTATTATTTAAAATTGATATGTTCATCTTTTTTGGAGGTCAGAAATCAATACTATACAGATTTTAATGTAAATTCACTATAAAGATGCTGTGAAAAGTTTTTGAAGTGGAAACAAGCCAATAATTATTAATAAAATATTATAAAAATAAAATCTCACTTATCCAAACATAGTGGTCATAAAAACTTTTCAATGTTAGCCCTTAGGAATACAAGAAAAAGCTATGGAGGAAGCAAAAACATTTCTGAGAACCAAAAAATATGCCACAGAGAGTATATTAAATTGTTTACTCATGGGCAAGCCCTTTGGACCCTCCCTCAAGCCTTTTAATTCTTAAGACATAGTTCTAACATACTTAGATCCCTAGTGTCTCAGCCTGCAGCAGATTAGATGGCCTGCTAAGAGGGGAGACACACTGGAATTTTCAGTAAAGGTGAACTGGAAGTAGGTGCATGTGTGCATGCATGCTCAGTCACTAGGGCATGTCAACTGTTTGCAACCCCATGAACTATAGCCCGCTAGGCTCCTCTGTCCATGGGATTTTCTAGGCAAGAATACTGGAGTAGATTGCCCTCTCAACTGAAAGAAAAACAAATTATAAAAGACACGAGAAATTAATCTTAAGTAGAAGCAATAATTGAATTTGAGTACTGAATAACAATTGCCAATTTTATTGAAAGTTTCCATTCTATTCTTTAAAAGTTACATCATGGTATACTCTGTTGTAAAAGGGGAATAGCATATACCAATGTATTTTTAGGAAGCTTTCAATCTGATATGATTAGAATTAGGAACTTTGGTTTGTTAAGAGGCAAGCTTTAGTTACCTGTAAATTTTACTTAGTGTGTACTGATTTATTCCCTTATGATGCTGAATAAATGAGGTGTCCATCAACATTCATGCTTGTGATTTGTGATTGGGAACTGGATTTTTTTTTTAATAATTTAAAAGATTTTTTTTTTTAATGTGGATCATTTTTAAAGTCTTTGTTGAATTTTTACAATATTGTTTCCGTTTTATGTTTTGTTTTCTTGGCCATGAGGCATGTGGGATCTTAGCTCTCCCACCAGGGATCGAACCCACATCCTCTGCATTGGAAGGTGAAGTCTAAACCACTGGGCCACCAGGAAAGTCCCATGAACTGGAGTTTTTAAACTTCATTCTTTTCATGCAGTGACATAATGAGATGAATCATACATGATATATTAGGTTGCTAGGGCCACCATAACAAATACCACAGACTCTGTTGCTTAAACAATAGAAATTTATTTACTCACACTTCTGGAGGCTTGCAGTCCAAGATCAAGGTGTAGCCAGAGTTGTTTTTCTGACGCCTCGCTCCTTGGTTAGTATATGGCCATCTTCTCACTCTTCATATGGACTTTCCTCTTTGTGTGTTTGTTTCCTAATTCTCCTCTTCAGTCATATTGGATCAGGACCCACTCATAGACTTAATTTTACCTCAATTACTATGTCTTTACACACCCTGTTTCCCAATACAGTCATATTCTGAGGTATTAGAGTTCAGGTTATCTACATATGAATTTGCATGGGGGGACACAGTTCAGTACACAACCCATAGTATCTAGTAAAGCTGTGTTGGTTCTTTCGGAATAGCACTACACAGTATGGGAAACAAGTGAGATTTTACTTCTTGTTTTGAAATAGTTCAGTTTGGATCTAGATGTTGTAGTTCCCTGTTGCAGTAAGAAACCCAAACATATCCATCGGGTATAACATACACACACACCTTTTACTTATGAGGTTGATTACAACTGAATCAGGAAGGGTTGTTGTCCAACTGAGTTTAATCTATGACTGTAGCCTTTCAGGCTCCTCTGTCCATGGAGTTTTCCAGGCAAGAATACTAGAGCTGGAGTGGGTTGCCATTTCCTGCTCCAGGGGATCTTCCCAACCCAGGGCCAACCCAGGGATCAAATCCGTGTCTCCTACCTCTCCTACACTGTCTCCTATGCTCCTACATCTCCTACTCCTAAAGTCAGATTCTTTACCACTGAGCCACCTGGGAAGCCTAATTTGTTACTGGGTCCACTAAAATCATGTCCTTCATTGATTGGCTGTGCAGTGGATTCCTAATCTTTCTGACTCTGTAGCACTTGAGTGGTAGAGGTAGAAGATTTGGCTTTCTGGAAAGAAACCATTTAACCCTTTGATACCTTGATACCTAATTCTGTCATCTGAACTCTTTGACTTTCCAGTTATTTCTGCAACACAATAATTATACTAATCACTCAATTCATATTTTTTGCATATTCAGGCCATGAATTTATGGGCCCAAATTTGCTGCACAAGTAACCTTTTTCACTCAAATCAGAAACCAGTGATAGTTTACTTAGAAGTACCTAAACTGCCCACGTCATGATTTATTCCCCTTTCCAGTTTTAACTTTATCTCATCTCCACATGTTCATGTGTCAGGATTGATAATTTATCTAAAGAAAAAGAAAAAATCTTTATTGAAAAAAAAAGAGACATAAACTTATGTTGTGCAAAAATGGGTCCCAAATGCATTATGTGTGTTACTACCAATTTGTTTAATTTGCACAGCCTCTGAACAACTGGCAAAGTGGCTAGTGTTGATATTGCAGCTGCCATGGAACTCCCAGTTGCTTTGGGAGTTTTTACATTTTATAAGTATGCTGACAGAGTTAACAGTTATCCACAGTATGTTATTTACAAACACTTATTATCTATAGTACCACCTTGATGCTTGATCTTATATTTCCTTTAATAGAAATGTTACAGCTTTTACCTTTGGCTATAATGGGGATTAATCATCACTTATATGTTTTCACCTGTAAGCAGAAAATTTTGAGTGAATTATAGTTGAGATGAGGCTATCAGATTTAAAATGCAATGCCAACATAGCTTTCTTTTTTTCAACTTATAAAATTTCCATTAACAGAAAATTGCTAATGTCAGTGAACCTCCTGAAACCATTTTACATGACTAAATGATTGATTGATTAATTCAGTGAAAATTTGTTGAGTGTTCAATGTGGGCCAGGCCCAGTTATAGTTGCTTGGAATACCTCAGTGAACAAAACTCAAACATCTCTATCAGTAGAATTACAAGGGGAGATAGAAATTAACATATGCTTGTTAAAAGTTATAAAAAAAATAATAGAGTAGGATAAAGGGAGTCAGGAACTTGGGCAGGGGACTGCAGTTTTGAATAGGGTTGGCCTCACTAAGAAGGTGATGTTTGAATAAACTTGATGGAAATTAAGAAGTTAGTCAATATGTCTTTCTGAGGAAAAAGCAGAGGGAATAGCCCAAGGAAAGGTCCTAAATCAGGAGTGTAATTTGAGGGGTCCAAGGAATAGCAAGGAGGTCAGAATAGCTAAATAGGAATGAACAAGAAAAGAGTATAAATTGGATTATAAGGTTTGTAGGCAGAATAAATTTTATCATGGTTCATCATCCACTGATAAGTAGATGTGGGTGCATGCCCAGTCACTAAGTCCTGTCTGGCTCTTGTGACCCCATGGACTGTAGCCCTCCAGGGTTCTCCTTGGGACTTTCCAGGACTCCAGGACTCCAGGACTTTCCAGAATACTAGAGCCATTTCCTCCTCCAGGAGATCTTCCTGACCCAGGGATCAAACAGTGTCTCCTGCACTGGCAGGCAGATTCTTTGCCACTGAGCCACCTGGGAAGCCCCAGTGAGTTAGATAGTGCTTATATACTAAGCACTTGGCAGTGGTGGTTAGTTAGTTGCTCAGTCGTGTCCAACTCTTTGTGACCCCATGGACTGTAGCTGATGGGATTTCCCAGACAAGAATACTAGAATGAATTCCCATTCCCTTCTCCAGGGGATCTTCCTGACCCAGGGATCGAACCCCGGTCTCCTGAATTGCAGGCAGATTCTTTACCATCTGAGCCACCTTGTTTCTGGCAAATATTAGAACTGGGATTAGGAAACAGGAAGAGCAGAAAAATAACTTAGAGATGCTGATGAGTAGGTTTCTGAGTCCTATCTGACCATTGTCACATGGACCTCACTAGGGGAATTCATTTTTTCACTTAGCCTTAACCATTTGATACTGAACCACTCTTTTTCTTTTTTTTTTAATTTATTTTAATTTGTTTTATTTCATTTTTTAACTTTACAATATTGTATTGGTTTTGCCATACATCAACATGAATCTGCCACAGGTATACACGTGTTCCCCATCTTGAACCCTCCTCCCTCCTCCCTCCCGGTACCACCCCTCTGGGTTCATCCCAGTATACCAGCCCCAAGCATCCATTCTTTTTCAGTTAGATTTTTCTGTCTTCAAGATTTGAACTTTTAACTAGAATGAAAAAATTCTAGTGGAGAGCTACTCTTGATTTGAAAGTTTGAGATATGTCAGCCTCAGGAGACCCATACTATAGATTGCCATTATTCTTTCTTGTTTACTCCTTATAGAATGAATATTATAATTATTATATTTGTCCTCTGTCCATGGGATTCTCCAGGCAAGAATACTGGAGTGGGTTGCAATTTCCTTCTCCAGGAGATCTTCCTGACCCAGGAATTGAACCTGGGTCTCCTGCATTACAGGCAGATTCTTAACCATCTGAGCCACCAGGGAAGTTGGTATAGTTTACAAATTATATATGTTACCTCATTTGACCCTCACAGCAAATCTGTGTGAGAAGTAGGTATCCATTATTACATTTTGAACTGGGTATCTTACATTTACAACCTATATCTACTCTATTCTTTTCCCCATTCTTTCTGTGGCCTTGGAGGCTGACCTTTATAGACTGCATCAGTAGGCCCTCTTTCCCTCTTGTTTGTAGAAGGATTTGGCCAGTGGGGACACTGGCAGGATATCTAACGACTGAAAGAAAGTGAATTCTGGGTATTTATTTCCCCAACTCTCTCTCTGCTAGGCTACTGGTTAGTAGTGGCTGTGTGCAGGCCACAGCCCATATTTATCCTACAACTACACCTCTCTTTCTCTCTGTCTCTCTGTCTCTCTCTCTGTGTGTTCTCTCAAGGTCAAAGAGGTGATGAGTCTCCACTATTACTAGCCCCAGGGTGATTCATCATCCTGTGATGAATTTCCTTCGTTAAACCTTGCTCCATTTTACTCTTTGAGTATGCCTTCTGTTTCCTGACTCTGACTCTGACTGAGACACCACTTTTAAGATAACAATTTAGACATTGGGGACTTTGCCCAATGATACAAAGCTTTTAAGTGACATCGTAGGAACCTGGTTTTATGATTCAGAAGCGTAATCAATTTTGAATATACCACCGAGGAATATATCTCAATTGGTGGATACTGTTGAAAACCTTTCTGCTTTGGTCTCCAGTTAAAAGTGTACTGTATGGGATATTATTTATTGTATGTCCTTAAACATGGAAGGGCTTTTGTAAAGATTAGTACTCTATAAAAAGAAATACTATTCCCCTTCTTGCCAAAACAATACAAACAAACAAAAACCCTGAACATGATATATCTTCATAACAGAAGAATGTAGACAAAATCAGGAAGCATATACATTGTTTGCTTTTAGTTATTCATGGTAATAAAAATAGGGACAATTGTGAATAATCAATAATCTTAAATTTCTCATTTTCATCTCTCTACTGGTCTACCATAAAATTCTCTTAACTCTTAGCCCCACTTTTCAGTCTCTTCCCCTCCAAATAGCCCCCAAAACCAAACGTCTCTAAAACTTGTACATGTGACCCTGTCATTTCCCTGAGCTCCACTATCCACAAGATGAAGCCTAAGCTTTTTGGTTTGTTATCATACATTTATCCTTACATTTATATCTAAGTATTTGGCCCCCCATTTTCGCTCACTCAAATCCTGCATTTGCTCTGATGTTAAACCATTTGCAACTGACCAAAGGTGCCGCTCATTTGGGCTTCCCAAGTGGCGCTAGTGGTAAAGAACACACCTACCAATGCAGGAGACATATGAGACAACGGGTTCTCTTATGGGTCTTATGGGTTGGGAAGATCCCCAGGAGGAAGGCATGGCAATCCACTCCAGTATTCTAGCCTGGAGAATCCCATGGACAGAGGAACCTGGAAGGCTACAATTCATGCAGTAACAGAGAGTTGGACACGACTGAAGCAAGTTGACATGAATGCACGCAACTGAGCATTTGCTTTTGCTTGTTTGCATTTGCTGTTTTCTCTGCCTACAATCAGTTCAGTTCAGTTGCTCAGTTGTGTCCGACTCTTTGTGACCCCATGAATCGCAGCACACCAGGCCTCCCTGTTCTTCACCAACTCCCAGAGTTTACTCAAACTCATGTCCATCAAGTCAGTGATGCCATCCAGGCATCTCATCCTCTGTCATCCCCTTCTCCTCCTGCCCTCAATCCCTCCCAGCATCAGAGTCTTTTCCAATGAGTCAACTCTTTACATGAGGTGGCAAAAGTATTGGAGTTTCAGCTTCAGCATCAGTCCTTCCAATGAACAACCAGGACTGATCTCTTTTAGAATGGACTGGACTTGCAGTCCAAGGCACTCTCAAGAGTCTTCTCCAACACCACAGTTCAAAAGCATCAATTCTTCGGCACTCAGCTTTCTTCACAGTCCAACTCTCACATC
Organism: Bos indicus; assembly: GCF_029378745.1. Taxonomy (NCBI): domain Eukaryota; kingdom Metazoa; phylum Chordata; class Mammalia; order Artiodactyla; family Bovidae; genus Bos; species Bos indicus. Next base: position 96,476,595 of record NC_091762.1, on the reverse strand, counting down.
CATACATGACCACTGGAAAAACCATAGCCTTGACTAGACGGACCTTTGTTGGCAAAGTAGCATCTCTGCTTTTTAATATGCTCTCTATGTTGGTCATAACTTTCCTTCCAAGGAGTAAGCGTCCTTTAATTTCATGGCTGCAATCACCATCTGCAGTGATTTTGGAGCCCAAAAAAATAAAGTCTGACACTGTTTCCCCATCTATTTCCCATGAAGTGATGGGACCGGATGCCATGATCTTCGTTTTCTGAACGTTGAGCTTTAAGCCAACTTTTTCACTCTCCTCTTTCACCTTCATCAAGAGGCCTTTTAGTTCCTCTTCACTTTCTGCCATAAGGGTGGTGTCATCTGCTTATCTGAGGTTATTGATATTTCTCCCAGCAATCTTGATTCCAGCTTGTGCTTCTTACAGCCCAGTGTTTCTCATGATGTACTCTGCAGAGAAGTTAAATAAGCAGGATGACAATATACAGCCTTGACGTACTCCTTTTCCTATTTGGAACCAGTCTGTTGTTCCATGTCCAGTTCTAACTGTTGCTTCCTGACCTGCATATAGGTTTCTCAAGAGGCAGGTCAGGTGGTCTGGTATTCCCATCTCTTGAAGAATTTGCCATAGTTTATTGTGATCCACACAGTCAAAGGCTTTGGCATAGTCAATAAAGCAGAAATAGATGTTTTTCTGGAACTCTCTTGCTTTTTCCATGATCCAGCAGATGTTGGCAATTTGATCTCTGGTTCCTCTGCCTTTTCTAAAACCAGCTTGAACATCTGGAAGTTCACGGTTCACATATTGCTGAAGCCTGGCTTGGAGAATTTTGAGCATTACTTTACTAGCATGTGAGGTGAGTGCAATTGTGCAATAGTTTAAGCGTTCTTTGGCATTGCCTTTCTTTGGGATTGGAATGAAAACTGACCTTTTCCAGTTCTGTGGCCACTGCTGAGTTTCCCAAATCTGCTGGCATATTGAGTGCAGCACTTTCACAGCATCATCTTTCAGGATTTGAAACAGCTCAACTGGAATTCCATCACCTCCACTAACTTTGTTCATACTGATGCTTTCTAAGGCCCACTTGACTTCACATTCCAGGATGTCTGGCTCTAGATGAGTGATCACACCATCATGATTATCTTGGTCATGAAGCTCTTTTTTGTACAGTTCTTCTGTGTATTCTTGCCACCTCTTCTTAATATCTTCTGCTTCTGTTAGGTCCATACCATTTCTGTCCTTTATCAAGCCCATCTTTGCATGAAATTTTCCCTTGGTATCTCGATTTTCCTTGAAGAGATCTCTAGTCTTTCCCATTCTGTTGTTTTCCTCTATTTCCTTGCACTGATTGCTGAGGAAGGCTTTCTTATCGCTCCTTGCTATTCCTTGGAACTCTGCATTCAGATGCTTATATCTTTCCTTTTCTCCTTTGCTTTTTGCTTCTCTTCTTTTCACAGCTATTTGTAAGGCCTCCCCAGACAGCCATTTTGCTTTTTTTGCATTTCTTTTCCATAGGGATGGTTTTGATCCCTGTCTCCTGTACAATGTCACGAACCTCCATCCATAGTTCATCAGGCAGTCTTATTATGTTGAAGTAGGATTTTGCTTCCCTTTGAGGGTGTGATATATTCTTTTGTGGTACATATTATACAAGATTAGAATATTCTTTTACTTAATTACATTTTTTTAATCTTTTAATTTTTTAAAAAATTGGCCATGCTGCATGGCATGTGGGATCTTAGTTCCCTGACCAGGGATCAAACCCACTCGCCCTGCATTGGAAGCATGGAGCCTTAACCACTGAACAGCCAGGCAAGTCTCTAGAGTATTCTTACAATAAAAAATTTCAAAAGACAAACATTTTTACCAGACTAAAGTAAGCTTGAATTATTTCTTCTGATTTCTGAAATGGAAGACACACAGTCTGCAAGGGGGAAGTGATCAGAGTAAACTTAAAATTTAGCAATTTGTCCTCTAGTAACAAATAGTGTCATGCAGAGTCATAGTGGACTGCTTTTCTAGATATGTTCTGTTTGGTGGGAGACATTCTCTAATTCATAAATCAGAGAAGAGTTAATAAGTTTGCCAAGCCATATTTGGATAAACAGTGCTATAAAGATTGTCATAATAATGATGGAAAATTGGACATATATGAGATGGAGTGACATTCAGCAGGGGATGAGGTCAGGATAGGACATAATAGGAAGAAAAATTTTTTTCCTACAAAATATTGAGATAGGAAATGTTTGTGAGTAGAAGCATTATTACATCATGTTTGTAGAATACCTTTTAACTTCTTTCTTACCTTTTTCTGCATAGAAAGTGTGTTATATTAATAAAAGGAACATGAAAATTATTAAAAAATAAAAATGAAACTCCAATTAATGGTAAGAATTCTGAGATAATTCCTTCATCACATGTGTTCTTGCTCCTGTATTTATTATCCTGGTTAATGGCATCATCATTTTCCCACGGGACCTAAGTAGAAGGATCTTGAATTATCCTAGATCAATCCCTCTTCCTTATCACCTACTTTCACTTATAAGTCTCTTAAACCAGGTCAGGTCAGTTCAGTTGCTCAGTTGCATCCGACTCTTTGCAACCCCATGGATTGCAGCACACCAGGCTCCCCTATCCATCACCAACTCCCAGAGCTTGTGCAAATTCATGTCCTTTGAGTCAGTGATGCCATCCAACCATCTCATCCTCTGTCATCCCCTTCTCCACCTGTCTTCAATCTTTCTCAGCATCAGGGTCTTTTTCAATGAGTCCGATCTTCGCATCAGATGGCCAAAGTATCAGAGTTTCAGATTCAGCATCAGTCCTTCCAATGAATATTCAGGACTGATTTCCTTTAGGATTGACTAGTTTGATCTCCTTGCAGTCCAAGGGACTCTCAAGAGTTCTCCAACATCACAGTTGAAAAGCATCAATTCTTCAGCACTCAGCTTTCTTTATGGTCCAACTCTCACATCCATACATGACTACTAGAAAAGACCATGGCTTTGACTAGACAGATCTTTGTCAGCAATGTCTCTGCTTTTTAATATGCTGTCTAGGTTGGTCATAGCTTTTCTTCCAAGGAGCAAGCATCTTTTAATTTCATGGCTGCAGTCACCATCTGCAGTGATTTTGGAGCCCAAGACAATAAAGTCTGTGACTGTTTCCATTGTAGTCAACCTGATTTCTTTAGTTAGCCAACACTGATTGAGTGCCTAGTATGTGCCTTGTTCAGACCGGGAAATGATGTAGACAAAAATTCCTGCTCTCAGGGGGTTTTCATGTTCTTAAACATCATATTTCTCTGATTTGAAGATAAGATTCCTGAAATGGAAACCCACTTTTACAATCAGTGTTTGAAAAAAATGCGATTATCATTGCCTGTGCATGGTGCAGTTTGTGAAGCTCATCCAAGTTATCTGTGTAACTGTCACCTTGTTTATTTGCGTTTGGAACCCCCCTATACAAATTTGTATCCCTAGTTGTCATTTAACGTGTTAAAAAGTAGCCAAAAGACACACAAAAGGGGAATACACATCAAAACCATTTTTGGTACTACTTCACATCCACTCGCTATAACATAAAAAGAAACAAAAAAATTAAAAACCAAACTAAGTGTTAGGGAGGATGTGGAGAAATTATAGTCTTCATATCTTGCTGGTGGGATTGTAAAATGATGCAGCCACTGTGGAAAAGTTTGTCAGTTGTTAAACAGGATTACCATGTGACCACCACAATTCTTTTCCTTAATTGTATACCCAAAAGAATTGAAAACAAGTATTCAAGTACAGGTACACACATGTTCATAGCCAAAAGGTGGAAACAGCCGAAATATTTATCAATGGATAAAGAAATTGTGCTATATACACACAATGGAATAATATTCAGCTGTGAAAAGGAATGAAGTTATGATACAGGCTACAACACTGATGAACCTTCAAAACATACTAAGTCAAAGAATCTAGACACAAAAGATGACATGCGATTTTGTTTATATGAAATATTCAGAATAGATAAAACCACAGAGTTAGTAGGCATATTGGTGGTTGCCAGAAGATAGGGACAAGGGAAATGGAGAGTAAGGGGTTTTACTTTGCAGTGATGGAAATATTTTTGAACTAGACTGAGGTAGTGGTTGCACAACATTGTGAATGTACTAAATGCCACTGAATAATTCACTTTAAATGGTCAATTTTATATAAATTTCACCTCAGTTATTTTTAAAATGTTATACTCTGATGCAAAATTGAAAGAAAACTTATTGTGTACCCTGAAATTTGCCTGTCATATGCCATTCAGTGCAGTTAAAAACTGAATACATTTTCAAATCTTTTTATGTAGATTCTAGAATTTCAGAATTCAGAGATTGGTCTGACCTTTCCATGTGTCACCAAGGGCTGTCATATAAGCATATCTTAACATCTCTATGTCAAGAGCTCAACTTCCAATAGAAGCTATATGGCTCTTCATGATACCTAAATATAACAGGGGTATGTATATCCTTTTTCTCTTCAGCAGCTCAGAGCATGTTGCTACGCCCCACTAGGAATCATGAGTGGTGTTTTCTCTTTGCAGCTAAGTCATGAAGTAGGTACTGGTGGCAGAGTTACAGCTTGCCTGGGACAGGTGGATTCAGAACCAAGATCCAGAGCTGTGACTTAAGGACTTTGTGAAGTGGACTCCTGCTATTGCCATGTGGAGGAGGGCCTGGGCTGGCTGTAGCTGAGAATATGCTAGACTAGGTCCTCTTCTAACCAGTGCAGTACCACCAGCATGATCTCATTGTAGCAGTGCTCTCCCACTGTCATCAGCCAAGTCTCAGAACTCAGTGGCACTGTGAGACTGTATTTCCACACCCTTACAGGCCTGGAACCCTGACCATCCTACTCCATCTCTTAAGAGTGTGGCTGGACAAAGCCATCTGCTTATTTCCTATGGCAAGATACTCTGAGTGCCTGTAGCACTCAAGCATGGTTTACACTCTTAATGTGATAAATCTTTTAACTTAGGAAAGGGAGAACAGAGAGGTTTTTTGCTTTTGTTTTGTATTTATTAATTTATTTATTTTTGGCTGTGTTTTTATTGCTCTGTGAGGGCTTTCTCTGGCTGCAATGAGCCAGGGGCTACTCTTCATCAAGGTTCGAGGGCTTCTTATGGCAGTGGCTTCTCTTGTTGCAGAGAACAGGCTTTAGTTGCTGTCAGTTCTGTCCCTTTCTTATGTCTCTCTGGGCATCCTTCAAGGTCATTTTGTTTCCTTGCAATTGAAATAATGCATATTATTGGTACATGCTTAGTAGTTGAGTAAAACTTTCATAAAGTAAATATTATTGCCATTATTATTAATACAATCATATAAATGGTCTTCCCTGGTAGCTCTGTTGGTAAAGAATCCGCCTGCAATGCAGAAGACCTGGGTTTGATCCCTGGGTTGGGAAGATCCCTTGGAGAAGGGAACGGCTACCAACTCCAGTACTCTGGCCTGGAGAATTCCATGGACTGTATAGAGTGGCTTTCACTTTCAATCACGTAAATATATTCTGTGGCTTACACTTCTTCCTTTCTCTTCTGATGCCTCCTCTTGCCACGTATCCTGGTCATTGTCTGCTGTGTACTTGTTGCTTTAAAGCTGCCTGTAGCTTTCCACATGAGTTTGAGCAAACTCCGGGAGATGGTGAAGGACACGGGAGCCTGGCATGTTGCAATCCATGGAGTCACAAAGAGTCAGACACGACTTAACGACTGAACAACAACAGCTTTTCACTATATTAATTCCACTTTTGGAAATACCTGCATAATGTGACCTGGAGATTCATCAGCTTCCTCTGTGGCCAATCTCTAGATTTCTGTTCCTTTATCAGCATCTGCATTCATCTGTTTCTAAGACTTTGCTTTGCTCATCTAGCTAACCACCCCTCTCCCACCAGGATCTCTTGGAGCATGTGCTCTTTCTCTTGACATGCAGCGTTTGTTGACATTTTTCCTACCTCCAGATATCAGGAATTTCTCTCTCTTCTGTCAGTAGTGAAACATTTTTCTTTTGTTATGTCTTCCTGCTTTTATGGGGATCCCATGAGCACTGGGGCTTGGGCTTTTTGTGATGAGAGTTAATTCATTCTTTATCCCACATCCTTCCTTTTTTCAAACTACTAAATGTGGCTTTCAGTCAGAACCTCCCACTATACCTGGAACTGCTGATCCCATCCACCTTGTAAGCCCACTATCCCAGCCTTTTCCCTTGTTTATGGTGTTTTCCCCCCACAAAGAGTTTTCTGTTTTCCTTCTGTTCTACCTGGAAGTAACATTTAAAGTAAGGATGAAGGAAATATAGGAATTAGCTAGTGGAAGAAGGGAGGCAGGATTGGGTAGGGTGATTAGAAGAGATGAGAGATCCAGTAGAAGGAATAGGCTGTGCAAAGCCCCTGAGGCCAAGAGCAACATAGGTGTGTGACAGAGCAAGGTATGCTGAGATAATGCAAGCACTGCAATGTAGCTGGTGCATGATAGGGTGAAAGGGATTAGAAGGTGAGCAGTAATTCTGGAAGGTTAGATTGTGTCAGATTAAAGAGCGTCTTTCCTGGATATTGAGAATAGAAAAAAATAAAATAACCTGGAAATTAAACTTGTTGAGTTTTGCCAAGTGCAGGTGTTTTATTCTTAGCTAAGTTTTCCCTGGTCCTCCAAGGGCTGGAACATGAACTACTGACATTGTGTATGCATTATGCATGGCTTGGATTTCTTCCTGGTCATTCTATCCACCTTCTTTCCTATCTGGTGGGGGGGATTGGTCTAGACATAAGTTTAGACTTATTATCTATTTTCTGGATTTGTTGACTGTCATGATATGGTAGTTGCTTCAAGTTTCTAGGAACCTGTTTCCAGCCCTTCCAAGTTTTGTATGTATTGAGACTCTCAGATAAGTGCTTTTTCCTCACATACAAGGAATTGACCTTGTCCAAATTTACCAGGTTTGAATAATCACCATGTGGATATCTTGAAGCTACAATCACCATGACAGCCCTACAAGAATCACACACCTCCAGCCACAAAAGACTATGATCCCATAGGAAATCTACCATCCTATGTGTCCTTAATGTTCTCTCCCATGTGAATCCTTGCCAGACAGATTGAACCCACATTTCTTTCCCTCTCCCTTGAACTCTGGGCTCTGACTATTTTGTTTCTTCCATTTATTCAACACTAATACCTTCTTACATTTCATCTCTTGTTATATCATTTAGCTTTTTATGTATTTCACTCTTGCATTCTCAACTAATCTTGAGTTCTTTGAGAACAAGAGAACATGGATTTAACTATTTTGTAATCTCAAGAGCCAGTCTTGTGGCTAGAGACATGGGAGATATTTGGTATCTGTCTGCTAAGTGAATCTATTGATTGGCATTGAGCTGCAGGAAAACATGGAGAATGTGGAAAAGCTGCCTGCCAGGCAGCATGACATAGGTCCTGAAGTTATCAGACCAGGAATGACAGCCCCACTGGGCTACTCACAGGCTGTGTGACTTAGAGAGTTGCATTAGTCTCTCTGAGACACCCCCTCCACCTTCTTTTCTCTCCTCTGTAAAACAAAGGTGATAACACAGCTTATTGTAAGGATCAAATGAAGTAACGTATCAGCAAATGAAGTCACTGATGTTATTGTTATTTTTCATAGAAATGGATCTTTGAGTTGGGACAATCAGAAGCATAGGAAAAGGCTAGAAAAGATTATTTATTTTAGAGAAGACTGGGGAAAGTTCCTTATTTCTTGAATTAAATAAAAGATTCTTTTCTTGGATTAACTGCTGCTGTGTAGTTGAACAACCTGACTTAAATTTCGGCCCCACTGTTTGATAGCTGTACAACACTGGGCAAGTGAACTTAAGCTCTGTGCTTGATTTTATAATCTGTAAAATGGGGATAATATTTACTACATAAAGTTATCATGAGAAGCAAATGAAATGACCCCTGTAAACTTGGGGCTTCCAGGATAGCTCAGTTGGTATAGAATCTGCCTGCAATGCAGAGACCCCAGTTCGATTCCTAGGTCAGGAAGATCCACTGGAGAAGGGATAGGCTACCCACTCCAGTATTCTTAGGCTTCCCTTGTGGCTTATCTGGTAAAGAATCCACCTGCAATGTAGAAGACCTGGGTTTGATCCCTGGGTTAGGAAGATCCCCTGGGGAAGGGAAAGGCTCCCCACTCCAGTATTCTGGCCTGGAGAACTTCATGGACTTTATAGTCCATGAGGTGACGAAGAGTCAGACACGACTGAGCAACTTTCACTTTCAAACAGTGCTTATCAGCATGGTGCCAAGCACGTAAAAGGCTCCTGGTAGGCTGGTTTATTTATTGCTACTTACATCAGTTACCTATTTCTAGATAACTAACCAGTCTAAAACTCAGTGGTTCATTATGACTCATGAGTATACAAATCAACCGAGCAGTTCTTCTGATCTTAGTTGGGCTCATTCATACATTTGTAGTGAGCTCTAGGTCAGGTAGGCAGCTCTTCTGATCTTGGCTGGGCTCCCTCACATGTGTGGAGTTGGCTTGTTATAGGCCTTTCTGGTGACTAGTGCATGTGTTCAGTCATGTCCGACTCTCTGCAACCCTATGAACTGTAGCCTGCCAGGCTCCTCTGTCCATGGAATTTTCCAGGCAAGATTACTGGAGTGGGTTGCCATTTCCTACTCCAGGGGATCTTCTCAACTCAGGGATCAAACCTACATTTCCTGTGTCTTCTGATTTAGCAGGCAGAATCTTTACTAATGCACCGCCATTAACATAATAGACTGTTCTAGGATGGCCTTGATTGGGCTCACTGGGCTGTTTTCTATGTAGTCTTTCTTTTTCTGGCAGGACAGCTGGGGCTTGTTCACATGATAGCTGAGCAGGATTCCAACAGAAATTGAAAGTAAGCAAGAGCTGACACAGTAGGAACTCTACTGCATCCTATTGACCAAAGCAAATCACAAAGCCAGCCCAGATATAGGAACCAGGAAACAGATTACATCTCTTGATAGGAAGATATGCAAAGTCACATTGTGAAGGGCATGTGTACAAGGAGCGTTAACGATTATGACCAGTTTTGTAGTTGCTCTGCTACACTACTCTTAACATTCCTTATAAAAATAATAGAAACAGATATTTGTAACACAGTTTGCAGAACAAAAGTCTTTTTGCCTATAACCCCTGAGTCTTACAGCAAGCCAGTAAGTTAAGTATTTCTGAGGCTAAGTATCTGCTTCTATTCATAACTTTTTCTTAACCTTCTTCTTCTTGTTGTTAAGTCACTCACTCACGTCTGACTCTTCGTGACCATATGGACTGCAGCAAGCCAGGCTCCCCTGACCTTCACCATCTCCCAGAGCTGGCTCAAACTATGTCCACTGAGTCAGTGATGCCATCCAACCATCTCATCTCTGTCGTCCCCTTCTCTTCCTGCCTTCTCTTTCTCAGTATCAGGGTCTTCCAATGAGTCAGCTGTTGCATCAGGTGCCCAAAGTACTGGACTTTCAACTTCAGCATCAACCCTTCGAACAAATATTCAGGACAGATTTCCTTGAAGATTGACTGGTTTGATCTCCTTGCAGTCCAAGGGACTCTCAAGAGTCTTCTCCAGCACCACAGTTCAAAAGCATCCATTCTTTGGCATAAAGCCTTCTTTATGGTCCAACTGTCACATCCATACATGACTACTGGAAAAACCATAGCTTTGACTATACCAACCTTTGTCAGCAAAGTAATGTCTCTGCTTTTTAGTATGCTGTCTAGGTTGCTCATAGCTTTTCTTTCAAAGAGCAAGTATCTTTCTTAATTTCATGGCTGTAGTTGCCATCTGCAATAATTTTGGAGCCCAAGAATATAAAGTCTTTCACCATTTCCATTGTTTCCCCATCTATTTCCCATGAAATGATGGGACCAAATGCCATGACCTTAGTTTTTTGAATGTTGAATTTTAAGCCAGCTTTTTCACTCTCCTCTTTCACCTTCATTAAGGGCTCTTTAGTTCCTCTTCAGGAGAAGGCAATGGCACCCCACTCCAGTACTCTTGCCTGGAAAATCTCATGGACGGAGGAGACTGGTGCGCTGCAGTCCATGGGGTCGCTAGGAGTCAGACACGACTGAGCAACTTCCCTTTCACTTTTCACTTTCATGCATTGGAGAAGGAAATGGCAACCCACTCCAGTGTTCTTGCCTGGAGAATCCCAGGGACGGGGGAGCCTGGTGGGCTGCCGTTTATGGGGTCTCACAGAGTCGGACACGACTGACGTGACTTAGCAGCAGCAGCAGCAGTTCCTCTTCACTTTCTGCCATAATGGTAGTGTCATCTGCATATCTGAGATTATTGATATTTCTCCCATCAGAAATATTGATTCCAGCTTGTGCTTCATCCAGCCTGGCATTTTGCTTGATGTACTCTGCATTTAAGTTAAATAAACAGGGTGACAATATACAGCCTTGATGTACTTTTTTCCCAATTTGGAACCAGTCTGTTGTTCCATGTCTGCTTCTAACTGTTGCTTCTTGACCTGCATACAGGTTTTTCAGAAAGCAGGTAAGGTGTTCTGGTATTCCCATCTCTTTAAAAATTTTCCACAGTTTGTTGTGATTCACAGTTAAAGGCTTTAGTGTAGTCAGTGAAGCAGCAGTAGACATTTGTTCACATTTAGGCACTAAGGTTTCCGCCTCAGCCTTCAGCTCTCCTGACTCTTCAAGGGTCATTATTCACTTTGATGGTTACACTGATACTCTAGCCTAAACCTTCCAAGCTTTGTTTCTCTATGTCTAACTGTTTGTTAACCAGCACTTCATAGTTGTCACGTGACCACCTCAACCTCAGCATGTCCAGATGTGTACCTAGATGTGTTATCATTCTAAAATATAATTATACTGATAATCCCAGAGTAAAAATACTATGGAAATACAAAATATATGATGTAATTGTTTGGTCCCTCTATGACCTTTATGTATGAACTTTAACTCAAAATTTAGAGACATTGTAAATAATTTTCTGTAATTAACACTCGTAAAAATATTCTCTTGGATAAAGGCATTGCCTATTTGGTCTTAATCTTGGGTTGGTAATTAGGGTCCTAGAGATAGATTGCGTAGTTGAGGAGTTTAGGAAATTCAGTTTTTATTTAGGGATTTAGTGTGCTACTAAATATAGCATGTCCCATTTTCCCTTTTCCCTCAAACTGTCTCATTGATGTAACATGAAACCAAATAGAACAGTGCTGAACAGCTTGAAAGAGTGAGTATCATGTGTTGAAAAGGAATATCACAGAATCACCTGATAAAAATAGCTTGTATCCACAGCAAGCAGAGATTGGTGTACTCCAGAAGAGTATGTGGTTTTTAAAGGTTTTATTCTCTTTTTTATCCTCAAGAAATTAATAGATGTTTGCAAAAACCCTACCAGGTAAGGGTTTGATGGATGGGGTGAAAATAAGCTTTAAACTTGGTCAAGCAATTAGTTCTTAAAAAGAAGCAGCAGTGATGTAGTAAAAAAGATCCTTTACCTTTCCATGTTATCAACCAGATATGTTTATATTTCTGAGGATTGTGGTAGAGTTTTGACAAAGTCAAGATTAAGAAGACTGAAGATGAAGGGACCATTTGTTTATTTATTCAACAGATCTTAACCAAGGGACAACATGATTTTTATATTCAACAGGCATTAGCAAAGGAAATCAAATTAACAAAGGAAATACCCTGGGTATTGAAGGATACAAAGGTAAAACAGACATGGATCCTCAAGGTGTTTCCTGCCATGTAGGGAAGACATATTCATGTATTAATATAAAAATAAACATATAAATACTACCATAGAGCTTCCCAGGTGGTGCAGTGGTAAAGACCCCGCCTGCCATGCAGGAGATAGAGGAGTCACAGGTTCGATCCTTGGGTTAGGAAGATCCCTCGGAGTAGGAAATGGCAACGCACTCAACTATTCTTGCCTGGAAAATTCCATGGACAGAGAAGTCTGGCAAGCTATAGTCTATGGGGTTGCAAGGAGTTGGACATGACTGAGCGGCTGAGCACAGTACATAAATATTACCATGTCAAAAGAAATGGATACCCTCAGAAAGGTACAAAATGATATGGAATTTGCGTGTTCTGTTGTTTATATATTCTGACAAAGATTGATTGAATACCTACTGTATCTAGGGACTGAGGAGGGATGGATGTCACAGTTGGTGCTGGGGTCACAAATTACATTCCAGCAGAGCATATAAATTATAAGCCATTAACAATTAAATAATAAAATAATGCACTTTCAGATCACAGTTAAATGACATGAGAAAAATAAGGTTAGATTAAAGAGCATAGATCTTGGGATGTTATTTTATGTAGATGGTCAGGAATATGTGGAGATGGGGGTGGGAAATGGAGATCTTGAAATAAAAGACTAGACATGACTGTTGCTGCTGCTGCTAAGTCGATTCAGTCATGTCCGATTCTGTGCAACCCCATAGACGGCAGCCCACCAGGCTCCCCTGTCCCTAGGATTCTCCAGGCAAGAGTACTGGAGTGGATTGCCATTTCCTTCTCCAATGCATGAAAGTGAAAAGTGAAAGTGAAGTCGCTCAGTCGTGTCCGACTCTTAGCGACCTCATGGACTGCAGCCTACCAGGCTCCTCCATCCATGGGATTTTCCAGGCAAGAGTACTGGAGTGGGGTGCCATTGCATGGGAAAATAAGGACTGTTTGGGGAAGAAAAGTTCAGTTGGACTAACTTGGGGATGGGTGAGATGGTGTAATAAGGCTCAGGAGAGTTGGTGAATCTCCATATCCTAGTATTTTGAAGGACTCTAGTGGAGAAGGCAGGAACAACCTGGGACCAATGGCTGGAGGTTTTAGGGGTAGTCTACGCCGTCTAATAGTAGAGGGTAGAATGGGTTCTGGCACTGCTATAGCAACATGGTTAACTGCATGTAAGCTCTGTAGGGACACAGGAATGTTGTCTTTTTCATCTCTGTATCCCTGTTGGTCTGTCCTACCGCCTAACACATAATATGTGTGATCAAGAGTTCATTTTTTAATTGCATTTCTGAATGTCACACATGTAGTTGTGTGAAATCCATGGATCTTCTTGTAGGTATTCAGTTGAGATATATGTGAATTTAAATGGAGGTCTACAGATAAGTTTTCCCTGGAAGGGTAACCTATTCTGTTTGCTCTCCTATATAAGAGGAATAAAAGTAACCTCTTTTTCATTTCATAGGCATTTTTTCTTTCTCGGATCAGAGAGTGGTTTTCGTGTCTGTAGAGCTGTACCTGATTTAAACAGAGTATGGTAATTTCATTTCTATTTTTTCATTTATTCACAATCATTTATTTATTTCAGAGAGAGTAAGTAATTTATTGAGGATTTCACAGACAGTAATCACTGAGGCCTTGTAGCTCTAAGTTCATGCTTTTTCAGCTATATCCTGTTGTCTTATATGAAACAGATTTCATTTCTTGCAAGTTCTGTTTATGTATCTCTGAATCATATTTCAATTTCTTTAACAGCAGCACCATTTATCAACTAAGAGGACTGCCTGTTCTAGATGGAGACCTAGTCACTGTGCTGATGAGGACACCTCACTGTCTGTCTTTCATTAATGAAGCCCTCCTGGATCTTTCTGGGCCCCATTATTTTCTTTTGTCACCTCTAGCATTCATACCCAGACCCTTCTCACAAGCTGGTTTTCTTATTATTTCTTCTGGTGGAGTATTATCTCCTTAAATGTTCTTGTAACCCAAGAGCCATGTTTTAAACCAGGAACTCTGTTAGTATTTTGTGCAACATGAGACACAGGTGCTTATGAAATATTTGTTTGATTCAGAACCACTCATGGGTGAAAGGAAAATTACAGTCACTTCCTCCAGGGTAGGGATCATATTGTCAACCGTATTTATATTCCCTGCCACTACCATCTGGCCCAGAGTATGTGCTCAATAAATGTGTTCTGGATATGTGGCCTTGGATCCCCTATACCCTTGCAGTTTGTTCTTGGCATCTCTGTTTAGTAGTATTCCTCTTAGTGATGTTACCTTTTTTTTTTTTACTTCACCATCCTTGAGGCAGGATCTGGGACTTATTCATCTCTTTAATTATGGTAATAATAATAACAGCTTGGTTTTTAAAGTTATTATTATGTACTGGGCATTATGTTAAGTACTTTACATGAATTATCTTATTAAGCCCTTACAATCATGCTCTGAACCTGGGCAGTCTGACTCCAGACTCACACTTCTAACCTTGGTCCTATATTGCCTTTGTAACCCCCTCCCTGTGCTCAGTAACTCATAGGGAGTCAGTCCTATCCTAGTGAATTTCTGAGGAAGGCTGATTGGAGATATTACCTAAGTATTTTAAACATTTCTAAGTCCTTAGAAAGGACTAAAATAGAATTTTAGTTTTAGGGCTGTAATTAATATCTTTCATGAAATTCTGTGAGCTTTTTCCCTCTTGGGTATATTTGCTACGTGCAGAATTATTACAGGAAATAGCTAGACTAAGTTAGAATTGGTGTATTTGCCACCCCTGGCTTTGCCAGGCAACAGGATTCCTTGTTTTTCCAAAGCTTTCTTGGCAGTTAATGTAGTTAGACGTAGGCGGATATGCATAATGTAAATAATGGCCACTGGAATGGAGGGGATAGCAATTATTGAGACAGTATCTCTAGTTTTCAGGAGATATCCTACAACTGCAATGGCCAGAGAGGACTGAACACTGCATTTGTTTCCCTATTTCCTCATTTAGATTTCTACTCATTTAACACTATTAAGAGCAGTTCCTGGAAGAAAAATTCATGGTCTCTTCCATGGGACTTTCTTCCCCATTATTTTCACTTTCCTCTTACCTGACTTTTCATTTGTTGGCAAGAATATAGAATTTGAGACTTCTACCACTAACTGGTGAGATTTCAAAAGGGCAGAAAGTTATATTATTGTTTTAGATCTCAAATTTTTCCTGTAAATACCACATACTCCGTAGGACTGTTGGTGGAATAACAAGACCCATATTCCTAACTGTGGCCTGCAACAGCCAGTATTATCTGATCTCAGCCTGTCTCTCAGACCACCCAAATCCAGCCCTGCTCCAGCCATCTTGTCTCATTTCAGGATGCTCATTTCAGCTGGCTCCTGCCTTGGGGTCTTCCTGCTCTACTCATACCTCCAACTCTCAGATGGCTTCCTCCTTCACTTGGCTCAGGCCTTTGCTCAAATGACCCCTCCTCAGACAACCTTCTGACCCTCGGTCCAGAAGAGGTCTCCTTCCCTCCCTGTTCTGTCTGTCCCCTTTATCCTGTATTATTTTCCTTATACTGCTTACTTAAACTATTTTGTTTTTTACTGCTTGTTTGTTTTCTCCTCATTTAAATGTAAGTTCCAAGAGGTTGATGACTTCATCTTGTTTCTTTATCTCCAAGTGGTGCTTGGTACACTGTAAGTACTCAAACAGTATTTCTTGCTAAGGATATAAACATGCCTGGTATTATTCATTCCTTGAGGAATAAATATAAATCTTAATTTCAGTTTTGTAACAGCTTTTTTCTTGGATTACACATATTTTTATTTATGATAGTGATGATGATCATGATGTAAGTTTAAAGTGTGTAGCATTATAAAACAGCATCAGTGTACACTACAGAGTGATCACCATCACAAGTCTAGTTACCATCCATCACCATATAGGTCCCCCTTCACCCACTCCCAATCCCTTGTCCTCTGGTAACCACTAATCAGTTCTCTTCATCTATGAGTTTGTTTTTACTATATTTCATTTGTTTGTTGTTTTTGTTTTTAGATTCCACATGATTGAAATCTTATAGTATGTATCTTTCTCCATCTTACTTATTTCACTTAACATAATACCCTCAAGTTCCATCCATGTTGTCAAAACAGCAAGATTTAATTCTTTTTTATGAATGAGTAGTATCCCATTCTGTATATATATACGTGTGTGTGTGTGTGTGTGTGATCTTATCCATTTATCCATTGATGGACACTTAGGTTACTTCTCTATCTTGACTATTATAAACAATGCTGTAGTGAACATAGGGGTACATTTATCTTTTTGAATTAGTGTTTTGGTGTTCTTTGAGTAGATACCCAGAAGTGGAATAGCTGGGTCATATTATAATTCTATTTTTAATTTTTTGAGGAATCTGCATACTACTTTACACAGTGGTTACACCAATTTACCATCCCACAAACACTGTATAAGGGTTCCCTTTTCTCCATTTCCTTATTTGCTATTTCATGTCTTTTTTATGGCAGCCATTTTAACAGGTATAAGGTGACATCTTTTTGTGTTTTTTATTTTGTATTCTGATAACGTTAAACTTTTTTCGTATGCCTATGGACCATCTGTGTATCTTCTTCAGAAAAATGTCTATTTGAATTCTCTACCCATTTTTTAATTGGGTCGTTTGTGTTTTTTGTTGTTGAGTTGTATGAATTCTTTATGTATTTTGGGTATTGAGCCCTTATCAGATATATGATTTTGAAAATATGGTCTTCCATTCAGTAGGTTGCTTTTTCATTCTAATGATAGTTTCCTCCACTGTGCAGAAGCTTTTTAGTTTGTTGTAGTCCCATCTGTTTATTTTTGGTTTTGCTTTCCATCTTTTTTTGAGTCAGGTACACAAAAACATCACTAAGACCTATGTCAAGGAACTTACTAGCTATATTTTCTTCTAGGAATTTTATTGTTCAGATCTTATATTCAAGTCTTTACTCCATTCTGAGTTAATATTTGTAAACAGTATAAGATAGTGGCCTGGTTTCATTGTTTTGCTTTTGGCTCTCCAGTTTTTTCAACACTATTTATTAAAGAGGCTCTCCTTTCTCCATTATATGTCATATTTCTGTTCACATTTATCTCTAGATTTTTAAAAAATTTCTTCTTTGATTCTGATGAAGACCTATTGGTTATTCAGAAGCGTGTTGTTTAAGCTCCATGTTTTGTTTTACCCTTTTTGTCTTACGATTGATTTCTGGTTTTGTACCATTACGGTTGGGGAATATGCTTGATATGATTTCACTCTTCTTGAATTTATTGAGACTTGTTTTTTTATCTATCTGGAGAATATACCATGTGCACTTAAGAAGAATAAGTATTTTGCTGATTTTTGATGAAATGTTCCATATATATCCATTAAGTGAATCTGATTTAATGTGTCATTTAAGTCTACTATTCCCTTATGTATTTTCTACCTGGATGATCTGTCTGCTGATGTAAGTGTGTTATAGTCCTCTGCTATTGGCATATTCCTTTCGGTTTTTCTCTTTAAATCTGTTAATATTTGCTCTGTATATCTTGGTGCTCCTGTATAGGATGCATGTACATTCATAAATTTTATGTCTTTCTGCTTGATTGACCCCTCTACCATTATGTAATGCCCTTCTTCTGTTCTAGTCTTTGTTTTAAAGTCTGTTTTGTCTGTCATGAGTATAACTACTCCAGCTTTATTTTCATGTCTATTTGCATAGGATATCTTTCTCCAGTCCTTCATCTTTTGACTGTGTGCATCCTTGCTTCTGAAGTCAGTCATTTACAGGCAGCATATGAATTGTTTTAAAAAAAAAAAGCCATCAATCACTCTATATAGAGTAATTATTAATAGGTATATATTTTCTGCCATTTTGTTCAGCTTTCTGGCTATTTGTCATTCCTCTCTTCTGTTGCTCTTTTCTCTTGCATTTTGGTGGTTTTCTTTAGTGTTATGTTTAGTTTCATTTCTTATTTTCTTTTGTGCTTTTACTGTAAGCTTTTTTTCTTGTTGTTACCATGAGTTTTACATGTAACATCCTATGTAAATAACAATATTTTTTGATAGCAACTTAAATTTGAACATATTCCAAAGCTATATCTTTTTACTCCCCACCTCCCCATGTTTTATACTTCGATTATATATTTTATATTCTCTTATTTTACATAGTCTTTAACTCATTATTGAAATTTTAGTTAATTTTACTACTTTTGTATTTTAATCTTCATCCTTACTTTATGTGATTTATCAACCTTTACCATTTCCAGTGATATTTTTACTTTAATGAATTTTCTTTATATTAATTAGTGCCATTTTTTAGTTTAAAGAAATCCCTTACCATTTCTTATAGGATCATTTCACTTTTGCTTATCTATAAAACTCTTTTATCTCCTTCAATTCTGAAAGATAATCTTGCTGGATATAGAATTCTTGGTTGGGAGAGTTGTTTTGTTTTGTTTTTTTCTTTTTATCACTTTGAATATATTGTGTCACTCCCTTTTGGCCTTTAAGGTTTCTGCTGAAAAATCTGGAATATGGAATTTCTTTTGTAAGTAACAAATTGGTTTTCCTTTGCTGCTTTTAGGATTCTCTCTTTATCCTTGACTTTCACCATTTTAATTATAATGTGTCATCATGGGTTTCTCTTTGGGTTCATCTTATTTAGAACTTTCTGGGCTTCCTGGACCTGGATATTTGTTTCCTTCCCCAAATTAGAGTTTTCAGCCACTATGTCTTTAAACTATTATTCTGACCCTTTCTCTCTTTCTTCTCATTCTGGAACTTCTATGATATAGATGTTATTGCACTTGATGCAGTCTTAAAGCTTCCTTAAGATATCCTCACTCAAAAAAATTTTTTTTCATTTTTGTCTTCTGTCTGGTTGACCTCCATTGTTTTGTCTTCCAGTTTGCTTGTTCATTTTACTTCATCCAATCTTGTTTTACCCTTCTAGTTTTTCAATTCAGTTATGAATTCTGTTTGATATTTTCTTATATTTTCTATCTCCCTGTTGCAAAGTTTTTGCTGTGTTCATCCATTCTACTCCCAAGTTCAGTGAGAATCTTTATGACTATTCCTTTTAACTCTTTATTGGGCAAGCTGCTTATATCCATTTCATTTAGCTCTTTTTCTGAGATTTTGTTTTGTTCTTAGGATTGCAGTGTATTCCTCTGTCTCCTAGGGCTCAAGTCTTAGTATATTTGAATGAATTAGATAAATAAGCTACTCCTCCCAGTCTTGAAGGAGTGGTCTAATGTAGGAGATATCTTATGGGGTTCAAAAGCACAATCCTGCATGACCACCAGAGCCAGGAGCCCCTACAAAGCTATGAGTGCCTCGTGTTGTGGCAGGGCTGCACTGCTGCTGTGATGCCCTAGTGGGCAGGGTTGTTCCCCTAGAAAGGCTTCTGGACCTGTCTACAGTATGCTGGTGGGTGAGGCTGGCCCCTGGAATAGCTTGAGGCTCATCTGTGGTGGCTGCTGGGTACTGGTGAGCAAGGTTGGCTCCTAGAACAGCCTGGGTTATGCATCTTTTATTTTTATTAATTTAACTAATAAAATTTTATTTGACATTTGATTAAGAGACTCAGAGTCAAGTCAAGGCTTGCTGTGGATATATCTTCCTGTGGAATATGGGACGGACTTTTCTGTAGAAATCATTGGAAACTGATTTTTAGAGAGGCAGCTAATGTAGGATGGGAAGAACTGGAGTTGAGCGGATAAGAGAACACCAACATTTTTGTCTGAATATGACGGAGACTGTAACCAAACCGGATAGGCAATGAGTGCTAAATGCCTTGTACTGATAGTGTGACCTCATTCAAGTCCTTCTACCTCCTCTGCACTTCAGATTCCTTACATGTAAAATGAGGTCCATAACTGGGGAAAGGAGATGGGGAGGGACTGCCTACCACATAAGGCTGTTGTAAAACTATTGAGAAAATATATCTGATAACAGCATATGTTGAGTACCACTCACATAAATTGATATAAATGCATATAAAGTGCTTGGCACCCAATAGGTACTCAACGAATGATACCTATTATTTATATTAAAATTATTAAAACACTTAAAAGTGATTTGAAACATTTGTAAAGATTTGGATGTCTGGTGTTAATGACTAGCTTTTCTTGAATTTAAACAAACTTTAAACAAACTGTTGGATTGTTTTCTGCTCCCCGTTTGCACTTATTAAGCATGGGAAGTCCCTTGAGCATAGTAGGAATATGGAGTCTAGAAACAGAAATGAATGCAAGTCCTGAAGTGAATGAATAAATGAATAGGCAGATGGACAAGTGCCCAAACCTAATCTTAGCCCATGCAAGATTCAGTTTTCTTCCCCCATTGAATTCCTGCCCATCATGTGAAGGATGCCCAAAATGCCAGTAGCAAGAAAAATAAACTGTAGCCTGAATAATTCATAGATGTCTTTTGTATCCCAATATGAATGTGAAAAGTGAAAGTTGCTCAGTCGTGTCCAGCTCTTTGTGACCCCATTGACTATACAGTCCATGGAATTCTCTAGGCCAGAATACTGGAGTGGGTAGCCTTTCCCTTCTCCAGGGGATTTTCCCAACCCAGGGATTGAACCCGGGTCTCCCGCATTGCAGGTGGATTTTTTACCAGCTGAGCCACAAGGGAAGCCCAAGAATACTGGAGTGGGTAGCCTATGTAGCGGATCTTCCCAACCCAGGAATTGAACTGGGGTCTCCTGCATTGCAGGTAGATTCTTTACTAACTGAGCTATGACGGCTTCCCTTGGGAATGACATAAATAATAATCTTGATACAGAGATTGATTGAGTACCTGCTAGTGTCAGACATTGTGCTCAATCCTTTATCTAAATCCTTCTACAACACTAGAAGAAACTACTGTTGTCTTCATTCATTTTTCAGATAAGGAAACTGAGCTTTCCAAAGATGAAATGATTTTCCTAAAGTACCCCAGCTAGAAAGTGGAGGAGTTGAGAGGTCAAACGAAGTCATTTGACCCCAGAGCCTTACTGAGTCATCACTCTCTAAGGTGGTTTGTTGTCTCTGCTAGATTAAACTCTTTAGGAGGTGAGACAAATCTTACTCACCTTTAACTGCCATCCATCCCCAATGTCCATCTCAGTTAATGGTTATTAAGATGAAAATTTTAAATCCCCTCTTTTTGGATGATGCCCTGATATATATTTTGAGCTATAAGATAGAAGGTGTCTTACCTGAATGCCTCTATGGTACTAGAAGGTATAAGTTCTTTTGGTCTGAATTCAACTCAGTCCTTTGCTCAGACAGCCTCCCTCAAGACTCACAACACCTGGAGCTGGAAAGCATTACTCCACCTTTATAGAGAAAGAAATATTCTCCAAGTCCTTCTGAGTAAGCAATGAAGTTGGAATATAAACTCAGGGCCCTTAATTTCACATTTCATTCTTTCACCTCCTTTTTATCCTTAAACTTTTAAGAAACTTAGAAACTTTGGGTATGAGAGCAAGGATATTTAACAGAATCTCTTAATATTGTTAAAAAAGATAAGCTTACCCTAATTGTGAGACAAAAGCTATTTTAATCTCTAAAATAGGCACAAATGCTTTATTGATTTTTTTAAGCAAAGTAACAAAAACCAATGTCCCTCTTTTTGTGAGAAATCATTTTTACTAGGTGTTGTGGCCTGCATGATGCTAAATAAGGATTCTAGCTAAAGTGCATTGCAAAACTATTTCAATGCAAAATCAATAATATACATGAGAAATTTATGAAAGATGAAGCAAGGACAAAACAACTCCTTACCTTTTAGCGAATACATATACATGTATGAAAAATTAATATACACTGTAAATTTTTGGTCATCCACTGGGGGTTTGGGATCTAGTGGCTTTATAAATGAGGAAAATAGCAGCAGCTGTGTCTGAATATAATGGTAAGCATAACCAAACTAGACAGACCATGGATACCAAAGACCTTTCATGCTTAGAAAGGTAGAGATCTAACTGGGTACAAGCTCTTGATTTCCAGGTAGGACTTCTTTGTCTCCAATTGCTTTCCAGACATCTTCCAAGGACCATGTGAACATGACTGTGAGCTATTATCTGGACAGTCATGGCTATAAGAGATGCTGTGCAGTGTAGAGACAGAAGGGGTAGGATAGAGAGGGAGGGGGGACTTGAAAATTATTTAGGGATACAATGCCTGGCTCATAACAGTTACTTGATAGATCAGATCAGATCAGATCAGTTGCTCAGTCGTATCCGACTCTTTGCGACCCCATGAATCGCAGCACGCCAGGCCTCCCTGTCCGTCACCAACTCCCGGAGTTCACCCAGACTCACGTCCATCGAGTCAGTGATGCCATCCAGCCATCTCATCCTCTGTCGTCCCCTTCCCCTCTTGCCCCCAATCCCTCCCAGCATCAGAGTCTTTTCCAATGAGTCAGTTGATAAGTGGTTGTTAAATAAATGAAAGTACAATCTAAAGGATTCAGGAAATCCTGGGGATGAAGGACAAGGAGATAATATGTAAAAAAAAAAAAAAAAAACTGTGCAAGTCATTCAACCTCTCTGAACCTCAGTTCCTCATCTGTAAGATGGGAAAGGTGAGAATACTTCCTATATTAGTGAATTAGTCATGGTTCTCCAGAGAAACAGAATGAATATCATGTATGCTTGTATGTATAAGAATTGGCTCATATATCAATAATTATGGAGGCTGACAAGGCCTAAAATACACAGTCAGCAAGCTGGAAACCCAGGAGAGTCCATGGTATGGTTCCAGTATGAGTCTAAAGGCCTGAGAACCAGGGGAGCTGATGGTGTAATTCCAGTCTGAATGCCTGCAGGCTCAAGACCCAGGAAGATGTTTCAGCTGAAGTCCTAAGACAGGAAAGAACTGCTGTCCCAGCTCAATGCAATCAGGCAGAAGTTCCCTTTTATTCAAAGAAGGTTGGTCTTTTTGTTCTGTTCTGGTTTCAACTGATTGGATGAGGCCCAGCCACACTGAGAAAAGCAATCTCCTTTAGTAAGTATACTGATTCAAATGTTAATCTCATCCAAAAGATCCTCAACCATACCTAGAATAATGTTTGGTCAAATATCTGGGTACCATGTAGCCCAGTCAAGTTGACGTATGATTTAACCACCACATTTTCCATGCTTGTTATGGAAATGCTATGTGAGATTTAAAGCCCTGTATGGATATAAGATAATACCACTATTTATTCAAATCTAAATGTATTCTCTTGAGAGTCCCTTGGACTGCAAGGAGATCCAACCAGTCCATCTTAAGGAGATCAGTCCTGGGTGTTCATTGGAAGGACTGATGTTGAAGCTGAAACTCCAATACTTTGGCCACCTGATGGGAAGAACTGACTCATTTGAAAACATCCTGATGCTGGGAAAGATTGAGGGCAGGAGGAGAAGGGGACAACAGAGGATAAGATGGTTGGATGGCATTACCAACTCAATGGACTAGGTTTGGGTAAACTCCAGGAGTTGGTGATGGACAGGGAGGCCTGGCGTGCTGGAGTTCATGGGGTCACAAAGAGTCAGACACGACTGAGCGACTGAACTGAACTGAACTGAAATATATTCTTTAATGATAATGGCTTTATCTAATGCTTTACAAATACCAGTTACTGTTAAACTTATTTTATATAAGTTCTGTTAAACTTATTTTATCTCATTTAATTCTCACAATGACCTTATCACCCCTTTTATGCCTTGGAGGGATCCACCTCTATAACTGTTACTGCTCCCAGACTGCCTGCACTATGACATGCTAATCTGCTGTGATTTGCATCCCAACTCTTTCACTGGCTGCAAGGAGTCAGTAGTTAACTACTCTGTGCCTTGATTTTCTCTTCTGTGATTTAGGATAATATCTATAAAGTGCTTAGAATAGAGCTTGCATTTAGTATATAAATATTAATATATACTATGTATATATGTTATTGATATTTCTCCCGGCAGTCTCGATTCCAGCTTGTGCTTCCTCCAGCCCAGCGTTTCTCATGATGTACTCTACATATAAGTTAAATAAGCAGGGTGACAATATATAGCCTTGACGTACTCCTTTCCCAATTTGGAACCAGTCTGTTGTTCCATGTCCAGTTCTAACTGTTGCTTCCTGACCTGCATACACGTTTCTCAAGAGGCAGGTCAGGTGGTCTGGTATTCCCATCTCTTTCAGAATTTTTCACAGTTTATTGTGATCCATACAGTCAAAGGCTTCGGCATAGTCAATAAAGCAGAAATAGATGTTTTTCTGGAACTCTCTTGCTTTTTCCATGATCCAGCAGATGTTGGCAATTTGATCTCTGGTTCCTCTGCCTTTTCTAAATCCAGCTTGAACATCTGGAAGTTCACAGTTCATGTATTACTGAAGCCTGGCTTGGAGAATTTTGAGCATTACTTTAATAGCGTGTGAGATGAGTGCAATTGTGCAGTCGTTTGAGCATTCTTTGGCTTTGCCTTTCTTTGGAATTGGAATGAAAACTGACCTTTTCCAGTCCTGTGGCCACTGCTGAGTTTTCCAAATTTGCTGGCATATTGAGTGCAGCACTTCCACAGCATCGTCTTTCGGGATTTGAAATAGCTCAACTGGAATTCCATCACCTCCTCTAGCTTTGTTCGTAGTGATGCTTCTTAAGGCCCACTTGACTTCACATTCCAGGATGTCTGGCTCTAGGTGAGTGTGAGTGATCACACCGTCATAATTATCTGGGTCATGAATATTTTTTTGTGTGCAGTTCTTCTGTGTATTCTTGCCACCTCTTCTTAATATCTTCTGCTTCTGTTAGGTCCATACCATTCCTGTCCCTTATTGAGCCCATCTTTGCATGAAATGTTCCCTTGGTATCTCTAATTTTCTTGAAGAGATCTCTAGTCTTTCCCATTCTATTGTTTTCCTCTATTTCTTTGCATTGAACACTGAGGAAGGCTTTCTTATCTCTCCTTGCTATTCTTTGGAACTCTGCATTCAAATGGGTATTTGTTTCCTTTTCTCCTTTGCTTTTCACTTCTCTTCTTTTCACAGCTATTAATAAGGCCTCCTCAGAGAGCCATTTTGTTTTTTTGCATTTCTTTTTCTTGGGGATGGTCTTGATCCCTGTCTCCTGTACAATGTCACGAACCTCCATCCATAGCTTATCAGGCATTCTGTCTATCAGATTTAGTCCCTTAAATCTATTTCTCACTTCCACTGTATAGTCACAAGGGATTTGATTTAGGTCATACCTGAATGGTCTAGTGGTTTTCCCTACTTTCTTCAATTTAAGTCTGAATTTGGCAATAGGGAGTTCATGATCTGAGCCACAGTCAGCTCCTGGTCTTGTTTTTGCTGACTTTATAGAGCTTCTCCATTTTTGGCTGAAAAGAATATAATCAATCTGATTTCAGTATTGACCATCTGGTGATGTCCATGTGTAGAGTCTTCTCTTGTGTTGCTGCAAGAGGGGTTTTTCTATGAGCAGTGTGTTCTCTTGGCAGAATTCTATTAGGCTTTGCCCTGCTTCATTCTGTACTCCAAGGCCAAATTTGCCTGTTACTCCAGGTGTTTCTTGACTTCCTACTTTTGCATTCCAGTCCCCTATAATGAAACAACATCTTTTGGGGGTGTTAGTTCTAGAAGGTCTTGTAGGTCTTCATAGAACCATTCAACTTCTTCAGCATTACTGGTCGGGGCATAGACTTGGATTACCATGATATTGAGTGGTTTGCCTTGGAAACAAATACAGATCATTCTGTCGTTTTTGAGATTGAATCCAAGTACTGCATTTTGGACTCTTTTGTTGACTATGATGGTTACTCCATTTCTTCTAAGGGATTCCTGCCCACTGTAGCAGAAGAACTAAAGAGCCTCTTGATGAGGGTGAAAGAGGAGAGTGAAAAAGTTGGCTTAAAGCTCAACATTCAGAAAATGAAGATCATGGCATCTGGTCCCATCACTTCATGGCAAATAGATGGGGAAACAGTGAAAATAGCGTCTGACTTTATTTTGGGGGACTCCAAAATCACTGCAGATGGGGACTGCAGCCGTGAAATTAAAAGACACTTACTCCTTGGAAGGAAAGTTATGACCAACCTAGACAGCATATTAAAAAGCAGAGACATTACTTTGTCAACAAAGGTCCATCTAGTCAAGGCTATGGTTTTTCCAGTGATCATGTATGGATGTGAGAGTTGGATTATAAAGAAAGCTGAGCACTGAAGAATTGATGCTTTTGAACTGTGATGTTGGAGAAGACTCTTGAGAGTCCCTTGGACTGCAAGGAGATCCAACCAGTCCATCTTAAGGAAATCAGTCCTGGGTGTTCATTGGAAGGACTGATGTTGAAGTTGAAACTGCAATACTTTGGCTACCTGATGTGAAGAGCTGACTCATTTGAAAACATCCTGATGCTGGGAAAGATTGAGGGCAGGAGGAGAAGAGGGTGACAGAGGATGAGATGGTTGGATGGCATCACCGACTCAATGGACATGGGTTTGGGTGGACTCCGGGAGTTGGTGATGGACAGGGAGGACTGGTGTGCTGCAGCTCATGGGGTGCCAAAGAATCAGACACGACTGAGCGACTGAACTGAACTCATGTATATATGTAGCAATTGTATGTAAATCGATACATATTAATTATGTATTAGTGTTAGTGGTGTTAGTGGTGTTATTAGTGGTGGTTGTGATGACAGTGATTACACAAAGACAAACTCACATGCCTTCCAGGGCCCATCAGGTAACATCAGTATGTGAAGCAGCCAAGGATGAGCTGGAAGAAGTAATAGGATATGTGGAGACCTAGAGAGTGTCCTCTTAGTTTTCCATTAGGATTGACTGGTTTGCTCTCCTTGCTGTCCAAGGGACTCTCAAGACTCTTCTCCCCTACCACAATTTGAAAGCATCAGTTCTTCGGTGCTCATCTTTCTTTATGGCCCAACTCTCACATCCATACATGACTACCCAAAAAACCTCTTAACTTAAAGACACTGAAATCTGAGAATTTATAAAACACTGCTCAGCCACCATCAGTGTTTGACCCCTAGTCTACCATATGCCAAGCTGTGTAATGAGTGTTTTACAAGTAGTTCCCTTAACAATCCTTCTAGTGAGGTGGTCTGTTTTACAAAAAGTGAAAGTTGCTCAGTTGTGTCCAACTCTTTGTGACCCCATGGACTATCCATGGAATTCTCCAGGCCAGAATACTGGACTGTGTAGCCTTTCCCTTCTCCAGGGGATCTTCCCAACCCAGGGATCAAACCCAGGTCTCCTGCATTGCAGGTGGATTCTTTACCAGCTGAGCCACAGGGAAGCTCAAGAATGCTGGAGCGGGTAGCCTATCCCTTCTCCAGTGGATTTTCCTGACCCAGGAATCAAACCAGGGTCTTCTTCATTGCAGGTGGATTCTTTATCAACTGAGCTATCAGGGAAGCCCATTTTACAGATGTCAAAATCGAAGCTTACTTGCCAGGTAGTAAGTACCAGAGGAACTGGAACTGAGTAAAGGCAACAGAGGCTCAACTCCAAAGCCAGTAGTACTCTTTTTTTTTAATTGGAGGATAATTGCTTTACCACGTTGTGTTGCTTTCTGCCATACAACAACACAAATGTCATAATTATCTATATATCCTCTCCATCTTGAGCCTTCCTCCCTGCTCCCAGCCTACCCCTCTAGATCATCACAGAGTGCCAGGTTGGGCTCCCTGTGTTATATAGCAGCTGACCATTACATGCCAATAAAAGTAGTACTCTTCTGACCCTGCTGTATGGTGTAGAGGTTGCTACATGAGTGGAACTGGGGTAGGCATTCTACAGGCCATCTGTCAGCATTGTCCCCCTTATAGACGTGCTTTCTTGCTGATCTGCTTTTCTAGGTTGTGGAGTTAGGGCAAGTGAAAGAAGGAAGGTGCCTGTGTTCCTTGCAGTCTCTCTGGCATGTCTTCAAGACCCTCCCTGTACAAATCACACATCCTGCTGACATCACTCTCTATGCTCCATTCTCATGCCTGACATAGGATCCTGTGTTGGTCACCATGCAGCTTATGACTGTGTTTGTGTTACTCACTCCTTTGTAAGCTTAAAAGGGTTGGGCCTTTATTCATCTTTTCATCCCCTGCCACACTTGCACACTGGTATCCATTGAGTGACATCTGCTGGGTCTGAGTTCTGCTTGTGTCTATCTCACCAGGTGGTGAATTCAGGCAATCAGTTTACTGTCTGAGATGTTTGGTTTGCCATCTTCAAAACTGGGATAATAATTGTCACAGGTTAGATTACCTAGAAAGCAGACTCTCAGATATAGACTAGTATGCAGGAGGTTTACTAGGGAGTACTCTTGGGATCATTGCCAGGGAGGGAAAAGGAGGGGAGGAGAGAGGATCAGGATCAGGCAGGGGGAGAAGTGGGTTTCCAGTACAGTCTTAATAAAGGCCTCAGGCAACCCCAAGAGGATCTCTTGAGATAGCCCTTCAAAACTGTCCTAAGTCAGAATAAGAGTCCCAGGTCATATGAGGTCTTCATATTAACCAGTCACTGGATGTGAGGTGCCCCAAGAAGGGGTCATGACCTTGGGAGAGACAACTCTCTTCAGTCAGCTGAGGGCTATCTATGGGACTGAGTCCTTCAGTCCTGAGGGAAGATCTGGGTGGCTTATCACAGCCTCAACAGCAGAAGCAACTTCCAGGGTCATTGGAAAGCTGATACATACAAAAGCATACTCAAAAGTGCTAAGCAAATATAAGGTTTTAGTTAATATTATATATAATATATATAATAGTAATTATATGTGTATAAATGTATAATATATGTACTATGTATACATACATAATAATGTATTAATATATAATTACTATTTATATTTATATGTATTAGGGAATCAGTAAATATTTCTTCAACTTAGTTTAGTCTATTTTCTTAGAGTAGGGTCTCAGAATCAGGAAGTCAGCATAAACCCTTGTTTTTATTCCTCTCACTTCCCCAAAGACACCCTTTCCCCTCTCTCTTTGTTATTAATCTTGTCTTAAAAGTGCTTATACTATCTTATTTTTAAACCTCTAGGGTTGGTTTGATTTGATTTCCTTTCCTCTGAAATGACTATTCTGAACTCTGACCTTAATCCGGGATGGTTAGAGCAGCTGGAAGCACTTTCTTAACTATCTATCTATCTTCACACTTTATATCCCATATAGGCTCAGAGAAATTCTAAGTCCTGGTACAGTTTTTAAATATTGCTAGCATTATTCCTACCAGTGAGGTTAATTAAACATCATTGAGTGCTGGCTCTAGCATTCCCAACTTTGTACTGACCCTGGAGTCAATTCTGTCAGCTTACAGGGCTCAGACATGAGAACACCTTGGCAAAAACCGTCAGTATGGAAGATGAATGTTGCAGAGATCAAGAATATTGAACAGCTCTGAGTCAATTCCAGGGACCAGCTGCTTATAGGAAGAACTGTGTATGGGAGTTCAAAGGTGTAATACATTCTTGATTTCGCGCGCACACACACACACACACAGATTGCTTAGGCAGTTATTCTACGAATTTCATTACATGATTTCTCTCAAACATGCACTCATGCGAATATATTTCTAACACAAATCTCACTGTCACTTCCCTGCCAAATATCTTCTGTAGCTCCCTAGCATCTCTGCCATAACATCTAAAGTCATAGGAAAGCTCTTTTAGTTCTCTGTATATATCAGGATCTTTTATATCCATGCCATTTCCTTTCCCCAGAAACCTTCTCACTATTATGCATTCTTGAGGTCTCAGTTCAAATGTCATGTCCACCGAGCAGCCTTCCCTGGCTTCCCCACAATGCCACAACACTTTCCACTCTGTATTGCCATTGCTTCCAAATTGTGAGCCACTGAATGGGAAAGAAATTAATTCATGGACCTGACAGAGAAGTGAGAGGATGAGGGTGGAGGGAGAATGAAACAAGTTATATGCAAAGCCCTTTTAGTTAAAACTTATGTTCTGTAGAGTCAGAACTCAATTATGTATATGTCTAAAAGTGTGACATAATATGTCTGATATTTGATTTTGTTCTTGGTTTTAAGAAGAACCAAGAACCATCTTTTGATTCAAAGATTAGAAGAGCTTCTAAGGAAAGGTGTTCTGACAGTAAAACTTTCCCCTGACTGCCCTCTTGTGGAGGTGCTAGAAGAGCCCAGAGATGATAGATAAAAACAAACCTTGTTCCCCAGGTTGAGAGAACAGTGTTCTGGATTGTTCATTGTTCTGTGTATTCAACCTGCCATATGTAGGTAATTACAGATTTTTAAAGAATTAGAGTATAGCGAGACTTGCCTCACATGGAATTCAGTTTGTCTCTGGTAGATCAGATGGTTTCTTGAGAACATTAGAATATCCAGTGTGAAGGTTAATGAACAGCACATGGAGAAAGGCCATGTGTGGTTAAGAGAGGTCACTGGTGGATCTAAGTGCAGATGCACACCAGCTTTCACTAGCATATCTTCACAAGCTGAAGGAAGCGCTATTAAGCAAGAACACTTCAGATTCTATTTCCCCTAGACCAGTGGCTCTAGCCATGCCAAGAATCATCTGCTGAGCTATGTTAAAACACTGATTTCTGAGCTTCTAATTCAGATCTGATTCAGCGAGTCTGGGTCAGAGCCTTAGGAATATGAATTTTAGTGAGTACCCTGTTGTGATTCTAATGGATGAGACCCCACATATCTTTCAGTGGAGAGGGGTTTTGTAGACTCATGTATATGCTTTTCCATAACTAGGGCAACTTTGTGTAGAAGTCATGATATTCTGACCCGTCATCCCATATAGTGTACTTTTTAGACCTCATGCCCTGATTTTTGGCTTGAAAGACATTGTAGTGCTCATTTCTGTACATGGGATTGCTAGTTAGAATTAGTGTTTGATCTATAAGTATGGGACAGTTTCCCTAACTCCCTTCCTCTCTTCCTCCCTTTCTTTGTACCCACCCTCCTGTCTACCTGTCTATCTATTTACCTTTGTACCTGCTTACTCATATTTATGGACCAACCTATGCTCCGTGCCCTGCGCCAAGTGAACCACAGGAAGAGCCAGCCATTTGAAAGAGGTTACCCAAGATTTGGGCATTTTTGAAGGGGAAAGATGAAAGGCACTGGCTAGGAAAATAACTTCCCGTAGAGAATAATACCAACTACCATTTCTTGGGTCCTGGTGCATACAAGGTTTTGTTTGAGCTCTCCGAGCATCTCTGGTGGGTATGGGGTTTGATTCTAACATGATTTTGCCCCTCCTACCATCTTCCTGAGGCTTCTCCTTTGCCCTTAGATATTGGGTTTTTTTTTTTTTTTTTTTTTTTGGTGGGATCCAACATTCTCCTGTCAATGGTTGTTTAGCGGTTAGTTGCAATTTTAGAGTTCTTGTAGAAGATGAGAACACACATCCTTCTACTCTGCCATCTTGGTTCTGACTCACCTTGGTTCTCAGCTATGAAGATAACACAACCCTTATGGCAAAAAGAGAAGAGGAACTAAAGAGCCTCTTGATGAAAGTGAAAGGGCAGAGTGATAAAGCTGGCCTAAAACTCAACATTCAGAAAGCTAAGATCATGTCATCTGGTCCCATCACTTCATGGCAAATAGATGGGGAAACAATGGAAACAGTGACAGACTATTTTCTTGGGCTCCAAAATCACTGCAGATGGTGACTGTAGCCATGAAATCAAAAGACTCTTACTCCTTGGAAGAAAAGCTGTGACCAACCTAGAAAGCATATTAAAAAGCAGAGACATTACTTTGCCAACAAAGGTCCATCTAGTCAAAGCTGTGGTTTTTCCAGTAGTCATGTAAGGATGTGAGAGTTGGATCATTAAGAAGGCTGAGTGCTGAAGAATTGATGCTTTTGAACTGTGGTGTTGGAGAAGACTCTTAAGAGTCCCTTGGACTACAAGGAGATCGAAGTAGTTAATCCTAAAGGAAAGAAGTCCTGAATTTTCATTGGAAGGACTGATGCTGAAGCTGAAGCACCAATACTTTGGCCACCTGATGCAAAGGACTAACTCATTGGAAAAGACTCTGATGCAGAGAAAGATTGAAGGCAAGAAGAGAAGGGGATGACAGAGGATGAGATGGTTGGATGGCATCACTGACTCAATGGACATGAGTTTGAGCAAGCTCCAGGATTTGGTGATGGACAGAGAAGCCTTGAGTGCTTCAGTCCATGGGGTCACAAAGAGTTTGACACAATTGAGTGACCAGACTGAACAGACTGACCATTTCTTGAGCGCATACTAGGTGCCAGGTAATCTACAAGGCTTTTTAGGTACATTATCACTAACCCAGCAAAGTAGTTCACAGGTGAGAGAACTGGAAACTTAAAGAGATAATGTAACCATTTAAGTTGTCCAGAGTCACCAAGTTTGAAACTGTAAGTTGAATCCAGGTGTGTCTGACTCCAAAGCTCACTGCTTGCTTTCTCTGGATGAATAATATCTCTAACTACCTGCAGATGGGCACCAATGTTCATCAGCCTTTTCTAGGTCCATCAGTTAGTTTCTTTCTCATTAAACATAGAATTTTAGTTGAAAACTCCATTTTCAAGAAAGTAAATTAGCAAATCAAGAATTTGTCCAGGGCACTGCTACTAACATCTTCCCAGTTTTTGGAAAATCTAAAAATCGGTTGCATTTAAGCAAAGAGAAGTATGCTTACTGTGTTTTTTTTTAAGAGATTTCTGAAGCTTGTTTAAGGACCAAACTGGGCAGCCATATTTCTTAATTTTGTATGTTGTGGAGAACCTGAGGCATTGTTGGCACTCCTAAAAGGTCAATAGCAAGTTGTTTGATATTTCAAGTTAATTGTGAGTCTCTGCATGTTTGCATAGCTGAACCTTTATTGCTAAAGGTCCCTTATAAATGTTGCATTGCCCTCAATGTTTGAGGCTGCCTTGAATGCCTTGTATGCCAGTGGAAATGCATTTGTTGCAATGGGAAAGCATTTAACACAATATAGTTCATTTTCCTTTAGTCATCAAAACATTTTAAAAAATTAAATTTCTGTTTTTCTGACTATGAAAGAAACATGTTCAATTGTTTAAAATTAGGAAAATATAAAACTGTGTATAAAGAAGATGAAAGTGTTAGTTGTTCAGTCATGTCTGACTCTTTGTGACCCCATGGACTGTAGCCTGCCGGGCTTTTCTGTCCATGGAATTCTCCAAGCAAGAAAACTGGAGTGAGTAGCCATTCCTTCTCCAGGGGATCTTTCCAACCCAGGGATCGAAACTGTGTCTCTGCATAAAGATGAATCAACCATAATCCTCTCATCCAAGAATAATGGTAGTAATAATTTTAAAACTGCTCTCTGAGTAAGGTGTGCTTACTGTGTGTCAGCCACTGTTGTGAGATAGGTAAGATAATCCTAACTTTGTAGATTTGGTAGCTAAGTCTTAGAAAGGTTAAATAACTATCCTTCTGAGTGGCAGGTACTGTAGCCTGGAAATAGTGTTTTATTTTTTTCCCTAGTTCCAAAGCTAATGCTTTGTGCATGT
Organism: Bos indicus; assembly: GCF_029378745.1. NCBI lineage: Eukaryota > Metazoa > Chordata > Mammalia > Artiodactyla > Bovidae > Bos > Bos indicus. The sequence goes on along the minus strand of NC_091762.1, from coordinate 96,443,352 downwards.
GTCTCGCCCATGTAATCACTGTTAACATTCTAGTATGTTCCTTCCAAGTCATTTTTATGCATATTTTCATGCCTGAGATCATACTGTGAACAGAATTTTTGACCTTCCTATTTTCACTTAACATAAGGGTATAAGTGTTTTTCCTATATAATCTAGCTCTGCCTTCCTCTCTGACTTCATCTCATACCTGTCTGCCAGGTTTCAAGATCTCATGCAGAGGACAAATCTGATGAACTGAGGTTTGAAATGCTTCCATCCCTTAGTTGTCCCAAGTTCTTCCTCCATCATTGTGATCTATCCTCAATCATCCTAGTAAAATATTTCTTAAGTGACATTCTGTGAAAAAAAAATTTTTTTAAGTGTCTTATAAGTATTTAAAAAAAAAAATGGATGTCACATTCCAGCCATACTGACCTGTGTGTTCCTGGGAAAAGCCTGGAGTGTTCCTGCCTCAGGACCTTTGCACCAGCCACTCCCTCTGCATTAGCTGTTCGTGTCTCAGCTCTCAAACGGTTAGTTTTTTTTCTCATCCTTTAGATCCGAGCTTAAATATGTTGGTTTTTCCTGAACGTCTGTCTCAGATAGGTCCTGTTCTCTTTCTTAGCCCTTGTGGGTTTCCTTCATAGCACCTGTTACAAGTTACTATCGGTTTACTTTATTTGGCTTTGTATTGTATCCTCATGTCACCTTCATCTTTGTAGATCTAGCCTAGTATGGGCCTAACATGACTCTATACTGAACTCATTTGTATACACGTGCATGTGTGTGTGCTAAGTCGCTTCAGTTCCACATAAGTTCCACATAAGGGTACCAGTCACACTGCCCCCTTGCTAGTGTGATCAGTTTCAAAAGTCTTAGCTAAGTATACATCTGTGAAACCATCCCCTCAGTAAAGTGGTTTTAAAATAAAGTGAAATAGAAAAAAAAAAAAGTATTAGCTTTTTTGATAGGTGACTCAAATGATGCCTGCACATTATAGATACCCAGACATTTTTGTTGAATGAATAAAGGAATCTCACTTGATAAGGGGATGATATACATTGACACGTGGCCAGAGTTTCAAGAACACCAGAATCCTTTTCTCGGTCCATTTTCCTATCAGGTCACACAGAGATGTGTAAGTGCAGAGAGTGATGGCAAGCAGAGGTGCACAACTGGGCCCCCTCTTCAGCCCTGGTAACCTGGGCTGGACCTTGCAGAGGGTTCCTTTTTCTGGACCTACGGGCAGCCAGAACCTAAAAACAGGGTTGCCCCCTTTCCCTTTTCCCTACATCTGCATCAGAATGGTGAGCAAAAGAAGACTATTGTTGCTGGAATAGACCTCTCCGAATGTCATTTCGATATCATCTCCTTAACAGATAAGCTACTATTTTTATTCATTGTATCACATTAACAAAGACTTTAAAAACTGATAATATTTAATGCATGGCATAGTAAAAACTTTACTCTCTGAGACTGTGAGCCAATAAAAATCTCCTGAACCTGACTGGATTTGTTCCTGCAAGCCTCTTTTTCAAGTGAGCAGTGAGGGGGAGATAAAACCGGAGACCTGCCCTTATCAGTGTTGTTTTCATGTATGTGTGTTTTAAACTAGTCATGAGGTTAACACCTTAAGGGAAAAAATCAAAATAACCTTTTGGCCAACCCAATATTTTCCAAATGTTTGTTAGCCAATTTTAAGCCCTCTTCTGGGTAACTGTTCACATGTTTTGTCTGAGTCTATGTTGATGTCTTTTGTAATATATTTATGTGAGTACTTTAAATAGTAAAAGCAGTAATCCTGTTTTATATCTGTGGCAAATGTTTCTCCATCTTATGTTTCTTATAATTTTTACTGTTTTAGTCTTATTAAGATTTTAAATTTACATGTAGTCCATTCTGTCAATTTTTTTCCTTGTTAGTTGCTTTTAAACTTAGAAAAATCCCAGATTGGATAAATGGTTACTCATATTTTATTCTTATTTTATGCTTTGATGAATATGTCTGGTTTAGAAGGTGCTTTTTAGTTGTATAAAGGAACATTGAAATTGTTTGAGCTGTAAATACCTGTTTCTGTAGTACCTTCCCCGAAATTGGTGTAAACTTTTTTTCCAATTTGGCTTTGAAAAAAAATAGATTTCAAAAAGAGGTATGTCCAGATAAGCTCTAGAGGTATTTCTTTGTTTAGTTCCTTGGAATCATTCAGCTTTTTTTGTGCTCTCCCTGCTATCTCCTGGAATAGTATGCAGAGGAACCCTTTAGCATACTAACATAATAAGGATGCTTTTTATGGCTTAAGAGATCTTGGGAATCCTTGGGAAATTGTTCAGTGACTCTCTGCAATGGAATTAATGTGTTTAAGCCAGAAACCTGAATTCTATGTAAGAGATACATTTTCAGAGCTCTTCTTGCTGTGAGCTCTACCACCCCTCCCTCCTGCTGTCCCAGAAGTGATGTGCACTTGCCCCCCGCCTCCCCCGACCCATGCCGCCCCAGATAATTAGATTGCTGCCAGTGTTCCTTTGTTGCTTGTTTTTCACGGACGGGAGGTTGTGTATTATTCTAGAGGGCTGGGGGCTGCTGTGGTGTCAGGAGCTCCACAGATCCAAGGCTGGTCCTTCATTCTGAGCACCTCAAGTCACCCCCTGGCCTTGGCTATTCATCATCTAAAGGGAGAGACCCCCAAAGGCAGGTTTGATCCTTGAGTCAGGAAGATCCCCTGGAGCAGGAAATGGCAACTCACTCAGTATCCTTGCCTGGAAAATACCATGGACAGGGGAGCCCGGCAGGCTGTAGTCCATGGGGTCGCAAAGAGTGGGACATGACTGAGCAACTGAGCTCACACACACTGATTGTTCTGACCTGTATTTTCAAAGGGAGAGTGCTGGTACCAAGGAAAAGGGTGGGAAAATCAGTTATCTTATTGCCTTAAAACTAAAGAAAATGAGCCCACACTCTAAGGATATTTATTTTATCATCCATTATTTTCCTTAGAAAGACCTTGTTGGAGCAGAAGATTCTTTTCCTAATCACCATGCTGATTTGGATCCCCAAAAGAGCCACCCAGAAATGGGACTCTGAAATATGATTTATTTTAAATTAACGTGTTTTCTTATTTAAACCAGCTTGGTATAATAAGGAAACAGAGACACAGAGAGGGTTAGGAATTTAGCCAAGATGTTACTAACTAGACAGAGCTACTTAATTACAGAGTAAAGATGCTTGGTGTTCATGTCTTCCACGCCAGGACTTTCTATTGCTTCTTTTCTCACAATCTCCAGAGAAGTATATTTTACAGCTTTGGCAATGAACAACAAACAGAATACATATAGCTTCTATTTTTAAAATTCTTTGCTAAAATGACCCACTGAGGACAGATACATTTTTATTTTTGTGAGTTTTACCTTAGTGATGTGACGTAAATTGTAACCACCTGAAGTAGAGGCTGACTTTTCTACATAAAACTTACTATAGACTAAATAATGTCTAAAATTATGTCTAAAATTTATATGTTGAAGTTCTAACACCCACTGAGACTGTATTTAAAGATGGGGGTTTTAGGAGGTATTTGAGGTTAAAAATGTTAGTCATTCAGTCGTGTCCAACTCTTTGCAACCCCATGGACCATAGCCCACCAGGCTCCTCTGTCCATGGCATTCTCCAGGCAAGAATACCAGAATGGGTAGCCATTCCGTTCTCCAGAGGATCTTCCCCAACCAGGGATCGAACCCAGGTCTCCTGCCCTACAGGCAGATTCTTTATCGTGTGAGCCATCAGGGAAGCCCAACTGAGGTTAAATGAAGTCATAAATGTAGAGTCCTAATTCAGTAGGACCAGTGGCCTTATAAGCTGAGGAAGAGAGAGATCTTTCCCTTTCTCTGCCATGTGAGTCCACAGCTAACATGAAAGTGTTTGCATCTATGAGCCAGGAAAATCACTATCATCAGAACCCGTGACACTTTGATCTAAGGTGTTCCAACTTCCAGAACTGTGAGAAAATAAATTGCTGTTGTTTAAATCACACGGTCTATGATCTTTTGTTATGATAGTCCAAGCTGACTAATATACAAGTTTTATTGTCTTACTACATTCTGGTTCTTAGACCCAGCAGACCTGAAAATTACAAGCTCATTGAGAATGATCTGTGGGTTTTTATTTCTCTGTTTTTGTGTTCTGTTTTTGGCCATGCCATGCGGCATGCAGGATCTTAAGTCCCCAACTAGGGATAGAATCCACGCCCTCTGCAGTAGAAGCATGGCTCTTAACCACTGGACCTCCAGGGAAGTGCCATGGTCCATGTTTTAGAAAAAATTGTTCTGATGGTTTCTTTGATGCCCTGGGTTCCTTTTGTGGATTTGAGTTGTGAATGCTTCAGAGCACTTGCTTTATTTATAAGAAATAGCTTTTTTTTTTTTTTGACTGGTAAGAAATAGCACTTTTTTTAACTGGCAATGTCCTGGCTCACTGGTGGGTGGCAGCTGGCCTGTCTTCCATTAAACCAGGAGTAAAGGATACTTTAGCGTCATGATGTCACTGCAGCCAGAGTTCTTTGCTATGCTCTGGACTCACTGCTGGGCCCCTGAAATCACTTAATTAAAGATAAACACACATATACCTGAACAGCATTAACACTTGTGCTTGTTTTGTCTTCCCTGCCATGCTGAGTTATTAATTAACGTTTGTATAAAACATCTGAATCATAGAATTCTTTTAGGAGGTCATCCCTTCTCTCTGTAGACCAACTCTTCCACTTGCATCTATAATGAAATTCTGAGCTTCTCATCCTCCCCACCACAGATTTGGTATCCTCACACCAGTGGATCCAGCTGATGTCAAAATTGGAAGCAAATATTTAACATTGCAACCTCGGACAAAGTATGAGGTCTAAAAATGTGTGACCTTGTGCCTCATAAAGTTCTTTTTTTAATGAATGTATTAGCTCATTTAAAAAAAATTTAATTGGAGGATAATTGTTTTATAATGTTTACAGTGTTGGTTTCTCCCATACAACAATGATAATTAGTCATAATTATATATATATATATATATATATATATATATATATATATATGTATGTATATATATATATTCCCTCCATCTTGAGCCTCCCTCCTATCCCCCCACCTCATAAATTCTTGAAATAAAAGAAACCCTGTCCCTGGTCTGCAGGTGTTAGCAGAGTGGTAACACTACTTTCATAGTGTTAACCATCTCTGAGGATGGACAGGCTCCTTGGATCACTCAAGGCTCTAGAAACCAGGAAACAAGAAAGAAAACCCACCCACATACCAATGAGCACCTCTCACATCCTCCTACAGACCTTGTTCTCCAAATGCTATTCAGTAGACTAATCAGTTAAATCTTGGCGAGCTGCAGTGATGCTTCAGATCCATTCAGATGACTATATTTGGTTCCTAGACAGGGTGGAAGCAAGCAGGGTGCAACCACAGCTCTATTTAATAGCTGATGATGTTGACCTAAAGCAAAGCTTGAGGAGTCCACAGCAAAGCTCTGTGACTATGAGCCACCCTGAAAACCAACCAGCTCTCTAAGGATTATCTGGCCCACTGTCAGACACTGGGATCAAGAGGAGAATTAGACAAGATCTGTGGCCTTGCAGAGCCCTCAACATAGTGGGAAAGAAAGACCTATAAACCCATCATTACAGCATGAAAAGTGCTGCAAAAGTGAAAAGGAAACAGGGGAGGAAATAGGAATAGAGAGGAGGGTACCTAACGCATATTCTTAAAAACTGGCTGAATTAAGTTAAAGAGATAAGACATTGTGACCTTGTAAGTTACCTTTTAGATTCTAAGTAACCTTCATAGTTTCTAATTGCAATGAAGAAAACACAAGTTTTGATATATGTCTTTTAAACTTTGAATTTCAGCATTTTCTCAAGTGTTGGCTTCTTAAAAACTTCTTTCTCACCCTTTTTGTAGTTAGAGTGGACTGGAGAGGTGGGTGTGTGTTTTCAGTGCATGCTACCTTGGGTGACATGGATGAAGCCATGTGCAGGAAAACGCAGCTACTGGCTAAGGCCACCTGCAGAAGAATAGGTGGGGAACCTCAGTGCCCAACAGACTCAGCTGTTTGTTTTAAGAGTCATGTAAAAACCTGGCATTTGGGGTCCCAGCATGGAAAGCACAGCATTGGGATTCTGAGATTGATATTTGGGCATTAGGCAGGTAGAGATTGTAAGAAAATCTGTCCATTGGAGGCAGTTGGAGGATTCTGGTGCTGAGATCAGTGGAAAATGGCAGAGGCCAAGCTCAGTCAGAGGTTCTGTACATCAACCTGCCTTTCCATTTCCTCCTGTTCAAAATGGTGATAGTTTGGCCTGTCTGATAGTTATAAGGGATAAATGAAAGTCACATGCCTACAGACACTGGTCCTTGAAAAAAATCTAACCTTCCCCACCCTTCCTTCCTTCCCATACCCCCTTCCCCTGCCTTTCTGCACTACTCATTTTCACTTATCAGGAACTCGTAGTCAGTCAGTCAGTTCAGTCTCTCAGTCTTGTCCAGCTCTTTGCAACTTCATGCACGGCAGCACACCAGTCATCCCTGTCCATCATCAACTCCCAGAGCTTGCTCAAACCCATGTCCACCGAGTCAGTGATGCCATCCAACCATCTCATCCTCTGTCATCCCCTTCTCCTCCTGCCTTCAATCTTTTCCAGCATCAGCAGGGTCTTTTCTAAAGATTCAGTTCTTTGCATCAGGTGGTCAAAGTATTCGCACTTCAGCTTCAGCATCAGTCCTTCCAGTGAATATTCAGGACTGATTTCCTTTAGGATTGACTGATTTGATCTCCTTGAAGTCCAAGGGACTCTCAAGAGTCTTCTCCAACACCACAGTTCAAAAGCATCAATTCTTTGGCGCTCAGCTTTCTTCACAGTCCAACTCTCACATCCATACATGACCAGTGGAAAAACCATAGCCTTGACTAGACAGACCTTTGTTGGCAAAGTAACGTCTCTGCTTTTTAATATGCTGTCTAGGTCTTCCCTGGTAGCTCAGAAGTTAAAGCATCTGCCTGGAATGTGGGAGACCGGGGTTCAATCCCTGGGTCGGGGAGATCCCCTGGAGAAAGAAATGGCAACCCATTCCAGTACTCTTGCCTGGAGAATCCCATGGAGGGAGGAGCCTGGTAGGCTACAGTCCATGGGGTCGCAAAGAGTCAGACATGACTGAGCGACTTCACTTTTCAGGTTGGTCATAGCTTTTCTTCCAAGGAGCAAGTGTCTTTTAATTTCATGGCTGCACTCACCATTTGCAGTGATTTGGAGCCCAAGAAAATAAAGTTTCTCACTGTTTCCATTGTTTCCTTATCTATTTGCCATGAAGTGATGGGACCAGATGCCCATCACTGGCCAATCTTAGCTTTTTGGATGTTGAGTTTTAGGCCAGCTTTATCGCTCTCCTCTTTCACTTTCATCAAGAGGCTCTTTAGTTCCTCTTTACTTTCTGCCATAAGGGTAGTGTCATCTGCGTATCTGAGGTTATTGATACTTCTCCTGGCAATCTTGATTCCAGATGTGATTCATGCAGCCTAGCATTTCACATGATGTACTCTGTATATGAGTTAAATAAGCAGGGTGACAAAATACAGCTTTGACTTACTCCTCCAATTTGGAACCAGTCTGTTGTTCCATGTCCTGTTCTTAACTATTGCTTTTTGACCGGCATACAGATTTCTCAGGAGGCAGGTAAGGTGGTCTGGTATTCCCATCTGTTGAAGAATTTTCCGTAGTTTGTTGTGATCCACACAGTCAAAGGCTTTAGTGTAGTCAACAGCTCACAGTACACAGATCAATACTAAAATGTTCTCTACGAAATGGACCAATAAGGCTTCTAAGGGAGGTGGAGATACAGTAACTTCTAAGACACTTAGTGTGGTGTTGCCATTTGAATAAATGGAAGGAAAGGTTTGCTGCAATAAACAAACAACCCTAAAATCTCAGAGACCTAACAAGCTTACTTCTTACTCATACCAGAGTTCAACAGGGTTTGAAGAGGCTGTGTTGCTGTCATTCAGGACCCAACCCCTCCCATTTAGTGGCTCTGCCTTCTTTTATTGGCTGGGAGTTTTCCTTGGTACCTCTGCATCTACTTAGTAGGCAAGGAAAGAATGAGAAGATAAAACGTCATACACAAGTTATTTATGGACCAGTGTTTATTTCTACCCACATTCCAATGGCCAGAACTCAATTTACTCAGCCCCACTGTTGCCTAGCTGGGTGGCCAGGCAGGAAAGGAGACAAGATTTGGTGGACACATAGTAGTCCTTGCCCCATGGCAGAACTAACTAAAATTGGGCAAGTTATTGGGAAAGAAGTGAATAGCCTTCTCTCGTTGAAGCTCTATAAGCAGAGTCTAGTGACCCTTTGTCTGGGATATGCTGTTGGGGTGGGTGGGGGCCTTTCAAGCCAGAAAAATGAGAGGACATTTTTCTCTGTGAGATTCTCTGATTTGGTAAAGCAGCAGAGAATTGGAACCAAATTACCTAGCTGAATTTCTGGTGCCTTAAACTGAGTTCTTGGAGTAGAAATAGAACATTGAATTTCATTTCATAAATTGTTCTTCCAGCTTGACGTATTGGAGGTTTTTAGCATGCGGGATCACACCTGGCTGCCCGCCACCTTCTGCCATTGCAGATACGCTTACAGGAAGCTGTAAGAGGATCTGTTTCTGATGCTGGCGGCATCTTACTAAAATGCTTTTGCTGGCATCATGAAACAGGAGCAGAATTCAACTGGGACCAATAATGAGGCTATTTAGAAAGTTCTTTTCTCCACCACCTGACAAGGCAGATATGGTGGGGATTTTTCCACTCTCATTCTGTCGATGGTGGCCGAAATTAGTTCAAGACCATCAAAAGTGTTTAGACCTCCAGAGCCGAAGTCCCAGACCCATAAAGAGGACAAATCCTCTTTTTCCTATCTAGTAAGAGAAAAAGAAGCTCACCCCAGAGACTCCCAACACAGAGGTTTGTCATCTATTTGTTCTTTTAACAGACCTCGAAAAAGCACAGCCATGTGTTAGTTTGAAAGGAAAGAAGTATTGGCGTTTGTTTAAAATATCTCTAGATAACATTACTGTGGCAGATGCTTTTGCCCCATGAAGTAATATTAAATTGAAATCTTTTTTCCTAAGCACTTTCACTTCTATCTTCTCATTTAAAACTCCTGGTTATTATTGTATGAGCTAGGGATTTCATGATTTATTCCAATTTAATAGATAAGACTACTTGAGGTTCAGAGAGATTAAATGACTTGTTTAAGGTCTATGAGATGTAAATCAATATTAGTACTCAGTTATCTATACTTCCAAACTCTTTCGCTGGACCACATGAGATTATCTTAGCTGATGCTTTTTCTTTGGGCTGGAGGGGAAGGGGTGGTGGTGTTACAGACCATTGTAACGGGTTCCCTCTATATGCTGACCCATTCATCCATCTGGCCATCCACAAACTCTGTAGCAGGCACTGTGTTTGAGATACAAAGATGAATGAGGGTCTTTGCCTTCAGTACGTTCACAGCTTAGGAAGGGAGATTATTGTTGTTTAGTTGCTAAGTCTGGTCCAACTCTTTGCGACTTCATGGACTATAACCCACCAGGCTCCTCTGTCCATGGGATTTTCTAGGCAAGAATACTGGAGTGGATTCCCATTTCCTTCTCCAGGGGATCTTCCCAACCCAGGGATCAAACCCACATGTCCTGCTTGGCAGGCAGCTTCTTTACCACTGAGCCACCTGGGAAGCCCCTAGGGCAGATGCACATGTAGATAAATAAGTGATAGATACAATTGTATGTGAAGACCCCAGGGTATGATGGGTGTGTACATGGGGAAGGTGCAGGATTAGACACACAGTGAAAGCATGATTAGTTCTTTCTGATAAGGTCAGGGATGGTGTCACAATGGGGATGACTTTTGAGCTGACTCTTAATGACTATCAGACACATTAAGGACTTGGGGGCATCCCAACCAAGGGTACCAGTTTGTGTGCAGAAGCGTAAGAGACTAAGAGAATATGGCCAATGTATGGATATTCTGGCATATTTGGGGATGGTTTGGAGAGTAGTGAACTCTGGAGGGTACCTGGCAACACTGCTGGGCTAAAAGTGAAGGATGACATTCTATAATGCTTTTATTCACTCGTGTCCTTGGTCCCATAGTGATATCTCAATTCTCTAAACTTAGGGAATGTTTGGGTCTGACCTACTAGAGGCTTCCCTGGTGGCTCAGATAGTAAAGAATCTGCCTGCAGTGCATTAGACCTGGGTTCCATCCCTGGGTTGAAGATCCTCTGGAGAAGGGAATGTCTATCCACTCGAGTATTCTTGCCTAGAGAATTCCGTGGACAGAGGAGCCTTGTGGGCTACAGTCCATGGGGTTGCAAAGAGGTGGACACAGTTGAGCAACTAACACTTTGACTTCAATTCACATAGTCTAGAAAGCAATGGCAGCCCACTCCAGTACTCTTGCCTGGAAAATCCCATGGATGGAGGAGCCTGGTAGGCTGCAGTCCATGGGGTTGCGAAGAGTCAGACACGACTGAGCGACTTCACTTTCAATTTTCACTTTCGTGCATTGGAGAAGGAAATGGCAACCCACTCCAGTGTTCTTGCCTGGAGAATCCCAGGGATGGCGGAGCCTAGTGGGCTGCCATCTATGGGGTCGCACAGTGTTGGACACGACTGAAGGGACTTAGCAGCAGGAGCAGCAGCAGTCCTTGATTGTGCATTCTCTTGTCTTATTCTGTCCTTATTCCCATAAGTCAGCTTGGCCTCCTTATTGTAATGGTAAATGTCCAAAGATCCTGAACCATGTCATGTTCTTGCTGCATCCCCTATCCCAGAACTAAGTACATTGTGGATGCCAAGGAATTGCTTAGTGGTTTGTAAATCTTCATAAATCAAGCAGTTAACTCTAGGGAATGTTCATAGGGCATGACATCATGAGGCGGGGAAGCATGTGGCTTTCAGTTCAGTCAGGTAACCCAGCACTGTGCCCGTCATGGGGACATAGATGAGGACTGGCTTTTGCCCTACAAGAGCTCTCAGTCTTGAGTGGAAGGTAGACATGGAAGGCAGTCATTGCAATTCCATGAGGAATGGAATAGTCTTAGGAACAAGTTCTGTGAGATGTCAAAAAGGGAACTGTTCATTCTGCCTGGGGGAAATTGGGAAGCTTTACTGTCTGCTCCTAGTCTGATATAATCTCTCAAGGCAAGGGATTTGTGTGCCTTGTTTAATGTTGAATTCCTAGTGTCTGGCACATAGTAGGTGCTCTGGGAATTAATACTTGGACTTGATATTGAGGAGTGAGTATGTGTTCACCAAGCAGAAGAAGCAGGGGAGATTGTGATCCAGGCAGAGAGAATAGCTTGTACAATGATACACACGAGTATACATTTTTATTTACCTAAATGTTGTTCTTTGAATGTAATTCCAGAGAGTGTTCTTGTAAAGTGTGACTATTAGTGGGCTTTCTTGATAATGGCCTTTCTTTTTTTGTTGTTGTTTTTGACCACATGCTCCTCACATATTGCTGTGCTAAGTGTCTTAGCAAGGTTGACCATAACGATTATATTTACCAGGGACTTTGTCAACATCATAAGTAGGTATCAGATTAAGCTGGTTTTAGCTAATATGACCATGTAACCTGATTTGCCTTGGACAGTGCTGATTTATGCCTGTTGTCTAAGCATAGTTATTAACAAAGCCTCCTTGTACTCTCAAATGTATCTGAGTTTGATCAAGAGAAAGAAGGGTTCCTTCTCTCAAGCATCAGTCTGGGAAAGTGGTTGATGTAGAAAATCCCACCACCAGATTTCAAGGGCACTAATTCAACACCCATTTAACAGATATTGATTGAATGTGATTCTATTCTGAATACTCCAAGAATCTCCAAGGACGACCAAGACATGGTCTCTCCTTGGCCCTTATTTCAAAGTCATGATTGCTTATATCCTGTCTTTCTCGTGGTTGGTTGTGAGAATATCACAATAAATACTCTGAAAATGTTTGTTGAATGATTATAATGAGTCAATGTATGCATACGTAACTCTCTCTTCCTTAGTTGCCCTCATCTGTCAATGCAGGGATAACAGTAATAGTACCTACCTTATAGGACTATTGTGATATTAAGTGAGTTAGTGCATGTAAAGAGCTAAGACTGGTGCCTGGCATATTTCTTATTGAGCATTTTTGCCCAATAGAAGTTTTTATGTGAAAGCACTTTGCAAAGGAAACAGAGCTACCTATAGCTTTATGTAGCTTAAAAATGAGAAAAACATCTATTTGGAAGCCTTGCTTAAGGAAGGTTGCATTTTTCAATTCATTCAACCATTTGATTATGAATCAGATATGATCATACCCTTAAGGAGCTTAAGCCTAATAAGAGAAACAGACATGCAAAACAAAAGACTATGAACTTACGTATCTTTGTGTCATGAAACAATGGCTTATAATTTGTGGAGTCTGTTATAGGTCTGCTGGGTACTCCTTAATAGACCATTCATTGAAAATCTCAGTAGAAGAGGAGATGGACATTGAGGTTAATCAAGGAAACAATGTAGTTAGATTGAAATTCTAGAAAGGTCACTGTGGTTGGTAAGTGGGATTCAGTCAAAACTGGAGGTAAGAATATGTTGATGATAATAATCCAGGAAAGAGATGCAAAGACTTGAACCATGACAGTAGCATTGGGTGTAAGAAAAATTAAGGAGATATAATCTACACAACCAAGCAGTTGGCAGGATTCTTGGGAAATTTTTTTTCCATTTGGCTGCACTAAGTCTTAGTTGCAGCACATGGGATCTTTAGTTGTGACCAGCAAACTCTTTGTTGCAGCACATGGGCTCTAGTTCCCTGACAAGGGATCAAACCCAGGGCCCCTGCATTGTGAGCATGGAGTCTTAGCCACTGAATCACCAGGGAAGTCCCAGGACTCTTGGGAAACCTACAGACAGCTTTTCTCAACAAAAAGAGGTATATCTTGAAGGATAAGATAGATTTCCAAGCCTCCTCCTCAACAAAAAGAGGTATATCTTGAAGGATAAGATAGATACACCATTTTTATTTTCCAAGCCTCCTCCTCCTCTACACCATTTTTATTTTCCAAGCCACAAGTTAAAACCTGTGTTGTCTTTGCTATTAATTGTTGAAGTTTGTATTTCTGTAAGTGAATAATGAAAGTGGATTAATTGTGAAGCTATAAGGTAGGTAGAAAGTATAAGAGGAGTAAGCAGTATTACCCTGCTTGGTTGGGGAGCCTCAGAAGCTGAGACTTGCCATTTGGAGTCTCGGGTAACAATTGTTGTTGTTCAATAGCTAAGTCATGCCCAACTCTTCAAGATTCTGTGGACTGCAGCACACCAGGCTTCCCTGTCCTTCACTATCTCCCGGAGTTCAAACCCACATCTACTGAGTCAGTAATGCCATTCAACCATCTCATCCTCTGTTGTCCCCTTCTCCTCCTGCTTCAATCTTTCCCAGCATCAGGGTCTTTTCCAGTGAGTCAGCTCTTCACATCAGGTGGCCAAAGTATTGGAGCTTCAACTTCAGCATCAGTCCTTCCAATGAATATTCAGGATTGGTTTCCTTTAAAATGGACTGATTTGATTTTCTTGCTGTCCAAGGACTCTCAAAAGTCTTCTCCAGCACCACATTTCAAAAGCATCAGTTATTTGCCACTCAGCCTTCTTTATGGTGCATCTCTCATATCCCTACCTGACAATTACCAATGCTTTAAATTAGATGTAATAGATAAGGAAACTTGGGCCTAAGGGTGGTAGCTTTGGTGCTAGAACCCAAGTCTTCTGACCCTCAATTCACCTTTTACCCACAATATTATCATTTAGACTAGGCTAGATTGGTTTCCTCACTGGTTTCTTAGTTCCTCAGAGTGCCCAGGAAGTACGTGGGGGCAGTGTAGGTATTTAACAGGGCCCAATCTTCCCCCCACCAGGACACTTGCCCCATTTTACTTGTTTATATGTTGGAGACTTTCCTAAGATTTTACTTTGAAAAATTCACTTGCTGGAAAAAAGTTTGAAAGCAAATCCTCTGGAGTTACAAACTGGCTAGAAATAGCATGGTAGTCCTATAGTGCAGAACTGTCTACTCTCCTTTTAAACTAACTATGTACCTATCCATCTGTATATAATGATTTAACTTTACACACATGTACATATGCATATTAAATATTAATTAATGTTACTGTCCGTATAGGTAGTTATATTAGTTACATGATATTTAGAGTACACTATTAATTCTCCTAAGCACTTGAATTTCCTAGAGTTTTTGCAGAGTTGTGGTTGTTTGGAGCATGGGAATGTGAGCAGGTGATGAATTTATACTCCAAGCTGTAACATCAGCAGCACTTTCCTCTTTTCCATACTTTCTACATCATCCGGGCCTTATTGGAGTTCTCTGTGATTGAAGACCTCTCCAGCTATACAAGCACAATTTCAGTGTGCAGACCCTCCCATTATACTCATTAAATAAGGTTGCAGCCAGAGCATCTCCCCCTCTAGCAATAAAATAATGTCTCTGTTGAAAGCTCATGGCTTCAGCTCATGGGTTTATTCTAAAGAGAGACTTCCACTTTATAGAGTTTCTGATTTTAGTCACTTGAACATTTATTAGAGGGGAAAAGATCATTCTTTAGCAGAGATTTCTCACTTCAGAAAAAATGGTTTTGTGCAAGGGTAAATTCCAAAGGTTAGTTTTTTTGGAACAATCTTTGAGATTCATCTATTTATCATTTATTTCTGAGAGGCCATATCTTCACCTGCCATGTGAATATATTCATTTTACTTTAACAAATATTTAGAGTGCCAACTATGAGACAGCCACTGTACTCAGCTGGAGGGAAACAAAGACAGATAAGAACAATCCTTGCCCTGGAGTACCTTGAAAACATCTCCAGGAGACAGACCTGTAAACAACCGTGGTAATTCTCTGGCATGAATTCTGTGGAGGCAGGAAGAACAAGCAGCTATGAAAGCTCAGATAATGAAGCAGCTAATTTTGCCTGGTGAGGCTGAAGCCTTGAAGGATGGGTATGATTTTTTCTCAGGAGAGAAGTCATACCAAAAGGAATGAAATAGCAGGGGGGAAAGCATGGGATAGAAAGGCCAAGTGATGTAGGAGATTAGAGTAGCCAGCTTAGAGTGGTATATATGGAAGGGAATTTCCCAGAGAAGTCAGAAAGCTTAAATGAAGGTCAGATTATAAGGAGTCTTGAACATCATACTGCATAATTGTATTTGATATAGGCAGTGAGGATCATGAAGTTAAAAAGTCACGGAACATAGATTGAATCATATGAACTTGACAGGATTTGACTGCTTTTGACCTAGAAAAACAATTTCATATGTTCAACCTAATATAAAAATTAGTTAACATTTTGAGTACAGTATTACAGGGTAATACATGCCTTACATCCATTATCTCATTTAATCTTCACAACCTCAGATTGTTGTCCTCATTTTAAGCATGATGACACCAAGAGTATCTTTGAACTTAAATCCAGATACTAGTCCAATTTTTAATTTTAACCTACCATCTATAGTTCTGTAGTTTGTTAAAATAACTCTAATGGCCAAACTAGGTACTGGAGGAACATGACACTAATCTGGCTCTTCATTTGGGGCAGATTTTAAAATCTCCTTCAAAAACTTGTTTTCCCTTTAGCCAGCATTCTTATACTGTAACATCAGTTGAAAAATCTGAGTTAGCCTTACCGAAAATTTTGTTTGCTAATTAAAAACTATTTACATATAGACCCTGACATATTAGAGCTGGCATCTTTCACTTCTTCTTTACTCAAAAACATTCTGGTCCAAAGAGAACAAGTGATTTGCCCAAAGTCTAGAATTATTAGTGATAGATGGAGCTGACCTTGAGATCGCCTGACTCTTCTCTGTTCCCTTGCGATTTAAAATGGACCTTACTTTCAAGAACACACATTTAACACCTATTGTACATGAGGGCCATTGTTCTAGGCATGTTCTTCAGTAATACTCTTACACATGGATATGTGCAAAACTTCTTGTTAGCTGGATGGCACAATTTGGCTATATACTGATACCAACTGAAAAGATATGTGGAAAGAATCTGTCTCTTACTTATTTGTATCTTGTAATTGACACACATAGATTGTGTGGACTTGGTAATAAATTTTTACAGTGAAGAATTCCATTGAAGTCACGGCCTTTGTGCATTTACCCCAAAGTACCCATACACTAATAGACAGCAAAGACAAATTTCAAGTAGGAGTTTGTATCTGAATTGTGAAATCTTGAAGATGACAAAAGAGTTTCGAAATTCTTGAAAAAGAAGTTTTAATAATATACATAGCATATATGACACTCACAGTTTATATTCCTAGGGTTTTGAAGGCTAGCAAAACCTTCAAGCACTTTCATTTTATTGGCAATGTAAAAATAATCAGATGTGATGATTAATTGATTATCCCATGATCCATTTTATGGCTAATAAAGTAGGCAAGGTAGGTATTGTGCTTAGTCACTCAGTCGTCTCCGACTCTTTGTGACCCCATGGACCACAGCCACCAGGCTCCTCTGTCCATGGGGATTCTTCAGGTAAGAATACTGGAGTGGGTTGCCATGCCCTCCACCAGGGATCTTCCCAATCCAGGGATCAAACCCAGGTCTCCCACATTGCAGGTGGATTCTTTACCATCTGAGCCACCTACCAGGGAAGCCCAAGGTAGGTATTAAATAACAGTAAGTACCAGGTTGGGGTAAAATTGGAATTCTTTTTTATATTCTTCTTTAAACTGTCCACAGAAGCTTAGGTTATATGTAACATAGTTTGTAAAACCTTGATGTAGGGTTTAAAACTGTGATTTTAGTTATTCACTCTTCTCAATAAGGGAACAGACTGAATAGTGAGATCAGTAACAATAATCCTTTTAAAAGAACTTAAGTATAATTTCTGTAATAACCTAGAATTGATGGTGACTTGATAAAAGTTATATATTTGTGAATAGTGTTAGAGTAGGACCAGGGCTTCTCCAAGAGCTGAAATTTCACAGAAGCCCAACATTATTATGGTTACATAGAGCAGAATGTTAGATAATTTCATAATATCATAGAGCAAGGTTAGCATGAAATCAGTATTTGTAACCTACAAGGCTTTGGGGGTTACAATGTTAAAACTTCTGTTCAAAAATCTTATATTAAAAAAATACTCATCCTCGTTAAAGGTGTGATCCTTTTCAAGGAGGTATTTTGAACTTGAATCTGCTGTTGCTAAGGTGTTGCTAAGGGAAATGAGCTACTCAGCACTAATGTATAACTTTACTCTTCTGCCTAAAAGTAGTTAAATTGTTCCCCCAGCTTCAGAGTCAGAGAGGGAAAGAACTAAAAAGGGTCAAGTGGACAGTTGCCTCTTTCTGACAGTTATATAGCATGCTTCTTGTTTTTCACATTTTTTTCTTCACTTTTCATAGAGAAAGGAAGTGGCCTTCCTAGGCATAAGAGGGTTGAAAAGGCAAACTAGGCTGCTGAGTAGGGCAGAGCTTGTAATGAATGTAGACTGTCCCTGGCTAAGGCAGAAGGAAGTGCTTGACCACTGAGAGAAATGCTTCTGCTGATGACCAACCTCAACAAAGGGCTTTTTACAATACACCAGCAAGCTGTAAGAGTGGTTTGAAAGAAGAAAATTATGTATCAATGAATGAAGCACCAAATCATTGTGCCCTAAGCATTTGGTTCAAAGTTCTAAAATATTTGGAATTAATTATTTACGTTCTTTTATTGTGTGCCCATTATGTTCCAGATACTGATATTCTATGTACCGGGGTTCTAAGGGAAATAACATACAATTTCTACCCTTCAAGCTCACTGTACAATGTGAGAGTAACAAAGAACTAGAATTCATCGAATACAATCTGCAATAGAATTGTTTGAAAATTGTTGAAGTTCAGAATTATGCTCACAGTTGAGTTTTTGATAAATAAAATTTTGAAAATATTTGGAAAATTTAACCTCTTGGGGATTTAGTTGACAATTCTATCTGAAGATCAGGCACTCTTACCTTTACTTTCAGAGATGGAGGAGGGTCCAGAACACACAGAAAATAATGGCAGGCAAAAACATGCCCCTGTAATTCTCAAGGACCAGGATTCTATCACCGCCTGGTGGCAGAATACTAAAATTACAGGTGTAAGTTAGGTAGTTGGGGTTTTTATAATTATTGTTATTGTTTTAGATGTCAGCGCATAGCAACAGTATTATTCTTAATGTTAGTTTCTGATTATAGAGTAACAGTGGATAAGATTTAAATTTTTTAAATATACACTTTTCTATATAAGGTAGAATTTATAGCAAAAAAAGTGTGGACTGAGGTTAAACATATTTAAGCTTAAAACCTAAATTTGCATCTTTCTAGCTGTGTGATCTTGTGCAAATCACTTAAATTCTCTAATCTTTCATTTTCTTATTTTTAATCTCAGAGTTGTGAGATTAAATGGGATTTATAAGCAAAGCACCTAATGCAATGTTTGACACACAGTTCAGTTCAGTTCAGTTCAGTTGCTCAGTCATGTCCGACTCTTTGCAACCCCATGAATCACAGCACGCCAGGCCTCCCTGTCCATCACCAACTCCTGGAATTCATTCAAACTCACATCTATCGAGTCAGTGATGCCATCCAGCCATCTCATCCTCTGTCATCCCCTTCTCCTCTTGCCCCCAATCCCTCCCAGCATCAGAGTCTTTTCCAATGAGTCAACTCTTCACATGAGGTGGTCAAAGTACTGGAGTTTCAGCTTTAGCATCCTTCCTTCCAAAGAAATCCCAGGGCTGATCTCCTTTAGAATGGACTGGTTGGATCTCCTTGCAGTCCAAGGGACTCTCTAGAGTCTTCTCCAACACCACAGTTCAAAAGAATCAATTCTTCGGCTCTCAGCTTTCTTCACAGTCCAACTCTCACATCCATACATGACCACAGGAAAAACCATAGCCTTGACTAGATGGACCTCTGTTGACAAAGTAATGTCTCTGCTTTTCAATATGCTATCTAGGTTGGTCATAACTTTCCTTCCAAGGAGTAAGCGTCTTTTAATTTCATGGCTGCAGTCACCGTTTGCAGTGATTTTGGAGTCCAAAAAAATAAAGTCTTCCACTGTTTCCCTATCTATTTGCCATAAAGTGATGGGACCAGATGCCATGATCTTCGTTTTCTGAATGTTGAGCTTTAAGCCAACTTTTTCACTCTCCTCTTTCACTTTCATCAAGAGGCTTTTCAGTTCCTCTTCACTTTCTAGATGCTTAATAAGTGTTAATTCTTATTTTGGGTTTTTTTTTTTTTTTTTTTTCATGGAAGTGCTTACTGAATAAAAGGTTGTCTTTCCCACAGTCATCATATCATAATTTTCCTCTATTTGCAACTTTTAAAAAATGGAATGGATTCAGTTCAATTCAGTCACTCAGTCGTGTCCCACTCTTTGCAACCGCATGAACCGCAGCATGCCAGGCCTCCCTGTCCATCACCAACTCCCGGAGTTTACCCAAACTCATGTCCATTGAGTCAGTAATGCCATCCAACCACCTCATCATCTGTCATCCCCTTCTCATTCTGCCCTCAATCTTCCCCAGCATCAGGGTCTTTTCAAATGAGTCAGCTCTTCACATCAGGTGGCCAAAATATGGATTCAGAGGAGATCTCAAAAGGGGTCTAACTAGAATGAGCTGACTGCCAATATCTCCTTCCTGTCTTCCTTTTCAACCTTCATACCTATATGAAATACTCAGAACAAACCTTGTCATTCTTTAAGCCTACCTTCAGTTCCAGCTTCTCTCATGAAGCCTCCCCCCATCACTCCAGATGATATCCTCACCATTGACTGCCCTTCAGTATTTCATTTTGATACTATTTTCTTTACATTCTTCCTATTCTTCCTACTATTAGGATTTATGCATAAAATGAACCTCCTTTCCCAGCCAGACTGTAAGCTCCTTGGTGTACATTGTGACTTGTATTTCTTTTTATTCTTTATGCTAAGAATTTAGCACTGAACTTCACCCACAGGACCAAGTAAATGTTTATCTGCAGCAGAAATTTTTCATTAAAATTGGAACAGACAATTCAGCCTTTCTTAGTTATTATTGTCTTTTTATTCTCTAATTATTTTGGGAGACTTTGAATTGTATTTTCTTCAACAAGATTGCCTTATCTTGTAGCTAGGTATTAATTCATACAGTTTTTCCGTATTCTCCATGTTAATAATAATAACTACCATTTAGAGTGCTGCCTCCACCAAGCCTGTATCCACTTAATTCTGGAAACAAACTTTAATGGAAGTATTATTTTACCCATTTTTACACATGAGGCTATTAAAATTTAAGGAGCCTAGCATATTATTTCCTCCTGAGAAGGTTTTTGTGCATGCGTGTGTGCTCAGTCACTCAGCTGAGTCTGACTCTTTGCGACACCATGGACTGCAGCCTGCCAGGCTCCTCTGTCCATGGGATTTTCCAGGCAAGAATATGGAAGTGGGTTGCCATTTCCTACTCCAGGGATCTTCCCAACCAAGGGGTCAAACTGATGTCTCCAGCATCAACAGGCAGATTCTTTACCACTGAGCCACCTGGGAAGCATCAAGAAGATGTTCATCAACCCCTAACGAATCAAAAGTAATAAGCTGTGGGATAGTATTTGAGGTGATGAGTGTGACTATTGATCTTCATTCATTCCCTATGACTGGAGTGCCGTCTGGAGCCAAGCTCTGTACTGTAAGGGGCTGAGAACAAAGAAGCTGATTCAGTGTTTGCTGAGCAGATACTCTATGTAAGAGGTTTTGCCAATCTTGGAAGAGGAAGTTGGGGACAGGGCTGAGAACTCAATTGTGCCTGCTTAGATTTTGCGCTTTGTAGCTTTAATTCTTTATTTGTCTCTCACTCCAAATTTATAGCCTGGTCATAATGAAGGATTAAATGAGATACATTTGTGAGCATGCCTAGTTAGAAGCACGTTGCAAAAAAACCTTTTGATTTTGTAATTGAGAAAAAAGTCAAACATGCCTTCCATCTTCCCTTTCCTTTCTCTTTTAGTCTGTGCCCATCTTCCTCATTCATTCAGTATGTGTATACTATGTATCTTTTTATGTGATTGTGGAGGGGAGCTCTTTTTTAGATGAGGAAAACACCTTTCTAGAATTCTTAGCTATAAAAATTGTCACTACTGTGATGTTGAATGAGATTGTGCATATCAAGTGCCTAGTACAGTGCCTGGTATACGGTAGACTCCTAGTAAATCTGCAGTGTTCATTCACACTTTTTAAGTCCTACTATTTCTTTCTTTCTTTCTTCTTCTCTTCCCTCCCCTCTATTCCCCTTTACCTTCATCTTTCCCTCTTCCTTCTACTTCTCCTCTCCCTCCTTCTTCCCCAAATTACCTACCTTGTCTTTTATAGTACACCTATTTTTTTATTTGTAGTTACAGAATTATAAATGAGTCCAGAGTTTTAAAAGGCCCTACATTGAATTATTTTCAATATTGTATTAATCTAGTTAAACACTATATCCTTTTGTGAATATTTATATCTATACTAGGGTTTTTTCCCTTTGTTTTTTATTTTTAGTACAGCTCATCTGAACTGAAATGGAAAAGCCTCAAATCCCTTAATACAGGGGTCTTCAGAAATCTCTGTGTGTCTGCACATTGGCCCTTCTGAGTTCTCTTAAGTGATCATGAAGAATATATCAGTGAAAAGTCCAGTCAGGGACACCCCTAAATTAGATTTCTTGGATAAATGTGTATTTACCATTTTTTAGAATTTTGTAAGTAAGGCAATTTTCTTGTTTTTTAAATTTTCTTTCCCAGAAAGATACCCTGGTTATTTAAGAGTGTGGTCAGAGGCACATTTGAAAAATCATGCATTGTTTCTGAAAAGAAGCCTCTGCTTTCAGCTGCTGTTCTAGCATAGGCTTCTGAGTATGGTAAGAAAGCAGGGAGATCAATTGTGTATCCATCCTTCAGTTAGTTTCCCTGCCTAGGTGAACTCTTGGCCATTTAAGTGGACTAGACATCCATTTGTCATATTTCTCACACAGTAGCATTCTTACAGCTATTTCCCACAATCCACAGTAGATATAACTACTTAGGAAAGGGAAAGGCATCACACAGTCAGGTCATATATTAATATCTCTAGTAGAACATCAACAGTGAGTTCCTGATCATACTGATAGACTCTGTGTCATTCTTGGCAGGTTCTTCTTTCCTCTGTGGTATGTTTGCATTTTCTTATAAAATTTGACTTATTGTTTCTACAAGAAAAAAAAAAAAACTAGACAAAACCAACACCACAATTTATCAAAGGAAAATTAGGCTTTAAATTTTATCAAAAGCCCTTAAATATAGTATGCCATTGTCTGGGCATACTGATTGTATTTTCCCTAAAAGAAGAAATGCCAGCAGCTCAGGTTTATTTTTCAAAGGAAGAGAGAGAGGATAAAAAGAAATTGAACCACAGGAAAATGTCAGGTCATAGTCACTGATGATGCTATTTAAATGATGTGCCATAATCATATTAGACCAGAGCACAAGGAATTCCTGAATTCTGCATGACAGCGAAGAAGGGCTGGCAATTATCTGTGTGTGTGTGTGTGTGTGTGTGTTTGTGTGTGTGTGTGTGTGTGGATATGTGTCTGTTCACTCTACCTTTCCACCCCATTTTGCTAATTCAATTGAGGGGCAAGAAGAGGTAATCCAGACACCCGGAACAGGAGGAAAAGGTCTGCAGCTGTGCTCGGAGGGACTGGTGTGAAGAGAGAGGCTCAGTCTGACTTGGAGTTGTGTGCTATTGCACGTGAATGCTCTGGAACTGCTCTAATCGACTGAAAATGAGCCGGCTACGGTCATATGGAACAGGTCTGTTTAGCCACATCGCTGGGTAGCATGGCAGATGGTAGACCGTCAATGGGTGGTATTGATTGGCTGGATTTGCCTTAGGGTAACAAGACTATGGGTCCTTAAAAACCCGCTTCATCTTATTTTCCTTTGTGCAGCTACGTACAGTTGTGGTTTTCTCTTGTCACTCCCCCAGCCCCCAATATCTCCTTTTTTCCCTTTCTAAATCAAAAGCCTTCCTTGGTAATCAAAATAGAGAGGTTACCTTGAGATAAACACTCTTTAAATTATCACCAAGGCAAGAAAACTCGAGAATATTTTATTTACTAGGCTGATTACATTTTAATGTTTGAAGAAAGTGACATTTTTAAATTAGTGTTTAAGGCATATGGTGAGTGTACAAATTAGCTTATTTCATACAACCAGAATTTGATGAGAGCAACTCCTCCTTCTCACTCCCTAGTTAAAAATTGTCATTTGAAACTTAATATATGCGAGGAGGTTAAATGGTATTAAGGGATGCAGACTTGACTTAAAGATGAAAAAGACAGTTACTGTTGTATGTGGCTAAATGTTATCTGGATGGGCTGGAAAAACACTAATGTTGACATCCGTGTTTGCAAGAGGATGTGAAAGTTTCAGGGCTTTAATTTTGTCCAGCCAAGAAAACAAAATCCCAGGTATCTGTGTGTGTTGGTTTCTCTTTTAGATATGAGGGAACATAGAACAGTGCTTGCTTGCTCTGTGAGTAATAAAATCCTCCTTAAAAAACAAGCCATATAATGATATAAGTGATGAGATTTATTTTTGTCAGGTGGTTCTTTATCCTTTTAACGTCATTCCTCCATCACTTGGGGCTTTCAACTTGAGACATTCGATTTATTCCTGGCAGAGTAGCAGATTAATTGGGATAGAATTGTACAAAGGAGATGCCAAGTTTAACTATACAGACAAAATAGTGCACGACAGAATTGTTCCATTTCAAGGTGGATCCTAGGGAAAAGGAACAGCACTGGGGAGATATATGTGATTAGTTTGCTCTTGTGGTTGTTAATAACTATTTGTATAATTGTGTTCTAAAAAGAGATGCTCAAGGCTTAGTTTTTTGTTTGTTTCCAGTATCTTTCAAGCTTGTGGTTACTTCCTATCATGAAACATCATAGCAAATATTACT
Organism: Bos indicus; assembly: GCF_029378745.1. Classification (NCBI taxonomy): domain Eukaryota; kingdom Metazoa; phylum Chordata; class Mammalia; order Artiodactyla; family Bovidae; genus Bos; species Bos indicus. Next base: position 96,419,307 of record NC_091762.1, on the reverse strand, counting down.
GTGAAAAAAGTTAACACCCTTAAACTCTTGCCTCCATCTTGTGTGTGCTTCACTCATATGCACACTTTCAAATTGGGTTTTATCATGTGTCAACATTTCTTTCAAAATATCTCCACGAAGATTTTGGTTTTCCCCCCTTGCTCTGCATTGATTGGATTTTCCTTTTTCATCCTTTGCTGAATGAAACAAAGCTTGTTTGCGTTTCATTCTTCACAGTTCTTATTAGAATGGGTGGTGGTGTTTTGTTTCCTCACTATTAAGTCAGGAGAGGGAATTTTATTTGTTTATTTTGACAAGACACAGAGAGAGATACAAGACAGATGCCTGTTAGGATGCTGGTGTTTCTCATGTTACATCCTACACCAAGAGCTATTCCAAGGAAAAAAAAAAACACAAAACAATCTTTTAAGATGGTTCATTTGAATCTGTGCACTCTACCCACCTGGTGGTTATACAGTGAACTGTTACTTTAAAGAGTAGTTTAAACACCAGCCATGTTTGGGGCAGGCTGCTCTTGCAAAGAGAGCAGTACATATAACAGGAGTCTACTGTGTGTGAGATAAGGGGAAAATTCAGCTCACTGACTAGAGGTTTTAATGTGCAAACTCTAGGGAAATAATATATTGACTGTTCCGTGGCACGCAAGAAAATTGAAGAACCCTTTGCAGACGGAGTGCTTTGCAAAGGATTCTATCTGTTTCTCTTAAAACAAAATCTGTGGCAAGATGTTTGAAATCAGCAGGACGCTTAATGCTGCTTTGTTAAATAATGAGGTAATATTTTGTCACTTTTTTCTGGGCAGCATCTGTTTTTCCCCCCCTCTTCATTTTTTCCTGTGTGTTTATGAAGGATTCCTTTTTTTTTTCTTTCTTTCTTTCTTCTTCTTTTTTTTTCCCCTTCTCACTGAAGTCAAGGAAATACAATTCACGCTTCCATTTCTGTTCCTTCCTTTCCGTGCTTTTGGAGAATTTGGTTGTCTTTTTTTATTTGCAGTTTCAGCCGGCTGCTGTTTCCTAGCCCATTGTGCCACGTAAGGCTTCTCCACTGCGCGGAGTAGGTAGTTATTAACGCTGAATTGGCTTCTGGTACAGTCCATCTGGACTCTGTATGGGAAAGCTGTCTGCCGGCGACTGATGCTGAGATATCTGCAACCTTTGGGATGTGAGCATGGTGGCGAGGGGCTGACTGATAGGAGATTACTTCTTTTAAGGGAAATTGTTATTAATGAGTCAAGAAACTGCTCATTTATGGTAAGAAGGATACAGCGGCACTGGCAGCCCCACTGCTCTAGGATATCATTTTTAGGTTGCCTTTGCTGCTGGAGTGAGACAAGTTTCTTCCCGTGGTGGTGGTGGCTTGTGGTGGAAAAAAAAAAAATCATGCATGACTGGGAGACTCGCCTGCCTGATTCTTGCGATAATATATTGAGAATCTGTTGCTTTACAAATGTCATACCACTGATGTAGCGGTCAGCCCCTCACTCTGAAAGATGAATGGTACTATTGGAAATGCAATAATAAGGTTGACTTTTCCCAACAATAGGATTCTGCCTTTGTCTTTAGAGAAAAGGCCTCTGAGGACATTTGTGCGTTTGTTTGAGGATTCTGTTGAAAGACTTTAGAGTGGAGGTTTTTGGAGAAGTGATCGATGTACAAAGTGCATGGATTTTTTAGCCTAGCAAAACCAGCTAATGATTTATACTGTAATATACACTTACTATTTTGGAAAAGTGGCCAGAGTATCTTCTGATACACCTAATGTTAATTTATGGCTCACTAAGCGTGCTGATATTAGTATGGATGAGAGAAAAGGATTTTAAGAAATTCTGACTTTTATAAGCTCCAAAGAAATATACAGCAAATATTTTGTTCCCAGTGAGCTGTTTTTATTTGTGTGTTTGTCAGCATTGTGTTCATGTTTACTTTTCACAGTATCTTGATATTGGTGAAATTGCACTCAGAGTTTCTATTGTTGATTTAGGGCACCTGTACCTGCTCTGGGTACATATACTGAACTCCTTAGAGTGCATAACCTGTGCATTTGTCCTTCGTACACAATTCAAAGGATACTGTAGTACTATTGTGACTCGTAGGACTCTTTATACATTTGTTCAAGAAATTATTTTAAAAGTTTATGTAATTCAGTATTGTTCCACTTTATAGGATTATGGTTTTAACATTTCTACTTTTCAGTTTCATGTATTTTCATTTCTAATAGCTGAATTTATTTATATCCAAGTGTAATTGTTCATATTGTATGTATAACAGATATTGTTTTATGGTGTATCTGTATTTATAACATGTGTGTGTATATCTGTATATTTGTATCTGTGTGGTCTTGAAATAGTAGCTTGGAGAGAATAGTTTTAATTTTTAATGTAAAGGTTATTTCCTTTGATAATAATTTTTCACAGACCCATTTATTCTTGGACTTTGAAGCCCAGAGTGTAGCATGATTTTCGGCCTGGCCTGTATTTCCACATGGCTCTATCCCATCCTGTTGTCAACTACAGCCAAAGATTAAAAATTGTGTTAAACTATGACTTGAGTAATATTTGTTACTTCTGTGTATTTATTGAGGAACAAATTGACTAAATTATGAATTAAATAAATAGTGATAAAACTGCCTTTGGGGTAAACATAAAGCATAAACTTCTCAGATAAGCCACTTTAAAACCCAAAGTAGAACAACAACAAAAAAAATTATACTACTGAAGGCTTAGTAGCATAGAGGTTATGAAATGTATAAAATAGGCAGACAAACTGTATACATCACCACACATTATTTTAAGAGGCCAAAATAAAAAGACATCCTTGGAAGGAGAGAAACAAAATCATGTGTTCAGTTAAGATGAGCACTCTGCACTGGTTATGAAATGAGACTGTTGTCAAAAGTGTATTTTACCCTTCTGTGAAGCAGTACAGAAAGCAAAGAGAGAATGTGTTCCAGTAGATTTTTAAAAATTCAGATCATGCCCCCATCCAAGCTGAGAAATAAATTCATTTAAATAAATCATTCATCATTCTGTTTTGAAAAACTCAGGCAGAAGGCAGAAAGGTAGAGGGTGGCAGCTGACCCCCTTCACCCCCAGCTTTTTTTTTTTTTTTTCTGTTTATGAGGAAATAGTTTTCTGAAGGAAACTTGTATGAACCTAGTTCACAGAGCAAGCCCAATTCTTTTAAGACGCTGGCCATATTAGCTGCAGAAGGAGCATTACTTACTAAAAATCAGCAATATTGGGAAATAATAAAGTTAAAATGTAGATATATTTGCACATTAAAGTGCTTTTGTTGTATCTTTAAGCCCAGAGGCAGATCATTAAATATGCATTTCGCTAGAAAGCAACTGTCGAAAAAGATAAGGTGGTTGAAAACATTCTAGGAGGGAAAAGCCCTCCTCTGAGGGGTGGGGTGGTACAGCCCTCAGGACGAGGGCAAGGGAGAACACTCCCACTGTTAAGGTTTGTAAGCCGCCAGTGACCTGCAGTTGTTACGGTACTTTTGAACTGGGAGGAGGGAAAAGGTAAAAATACAAGTATGGCTGTTGTTGCTTCAGCCTGGCCTTAATTACCAGACACAAGAAGCAGTTCAGAAATCTGGTCTCTGTTGTTGTAGAGGTCACCAAATCATTAACATCGTCAATCTGGCAGTAGCTAATTTAAATAGCACCTGATGTTGCAACGCCTCCCTTCGTTTCCCCAGCCAATCAGATCCTGGCTTCGGCTGACAGATGGTCCCATAAATGGATGTAAAAAGGGGAAGCTTCGAGCCAATTTCAGCAAGGCTCTGTTCAGTTGTTCTTATCTACATCCTAGAATCGGGGGTTTCAGCTCACTGCTCCTTTTCTTTCTTTTTTTTTTTTTTTCTCTCCCCCAACTCCCCCCATCAGATAATTGATTTACTTTACAATCATCCACGCTGTGTTTGTGGATCTTTAAAAATATATAACAATAGTCATTTAAAAATATATTCTGAAACCTTTGCAAATTTTAAGAGAAGAGTCGAAGCTCTGCGAGACCCAATATTTGCCAATAAGAATGGTTATGGTAGGTATGACTAGATTTATAATCTGTTGTTTGTGTTGCTGGAGGGAAGAAAAGCATCTCCACCTTGACCAGTCTTATGCTTGCACAAGAGTTTAGTTCTCTGCTGCTGTTTGGTTCCTACATTTACTATCTCTTTTGTGTAGAGAGTGCGGGTAGGTCCTTTTATTGAGAAGCAGTGGGGAAATAGATTTTCATTTTTAACAGGTCATTGTCAATTTTCCCTTCAACATAAAGGTGGGGGTGGAGAAGGGGAGGTGGGCTGAAATAATTGCTGGTTTGCTGAAAGAGGTTATATTACATGAGATAATAATGGCAAAAGAAGGATTTTCTTTTCTTAAGGGAAAGGGAGGTTTGTCTATGTGCCTGGGTTTTGTGGGGCTGGAGGTGGGTGCAGCCGGCTTAGGAATCTCTCCATTTCTGAGCTGGAAATTTAAACCTTGCGAGGCAGCTCCTGAATCCTGAATGTTGAGATGGGCAGTTGTGTTTCGGGGGACTGCGCAGTCAAAACGGCAAAGAGAGTGATTTATTTGGGCTTCAGTAAATGCTGCATCTTGTATTTCAAAGAGTTTCCTGTCATGACCTCATAAAAAAGAGGAGGCGGCTTGTATGTGTAGCGGTGCCTGGCGTGTTGAGTTGTTGCTTCCTTCTCTGGGCAGCAGCTCTGTTAGAAGGAATGTCAGCTTTTACATAACGTTCCTTTCCGCTTTTGACACACTGTGTGAGGGTCCATCTTCTTCTGATCACAGATGGAGTGGAATGGCTTGAAGATGGTAAGTGAAAAGAGGAAGGCAGCTTGGAGATTCCAGCCGTGTGTGTGTCTGTATGTGTGTGCATAAGGATGGTGGACTGTGCATTGTAAATCACTGTGCAGATCGTTTGTGTATGTGTGTGTTTGTTAGTATTTCTCTTTTCTGAAAACCAGAATCCATCTCCAAGTGTGATGGCACTGCATGCACACAAGGAACACACACTGTCTCTTCCATCAAACTCACATTTTAGCCAAGGAAGGCTGGTGTCTTTTTTGACAATCACAGTGTCACCATCACTGTTGGCTGGCGTGTCCACTGCCTCTGTGAGCTTTCAATGGAATTGCACGACTGTTAAAGTTAAAGGCACATTTCTTTTTCCGTCTCCTGCTCGGAGTGATGGGGAAGGCTGGGAATGAGGGGTGGAGGAGATGAGGTGCAGTACCAGCAGATGCAATTGTGGAACAGGACTTTTGGATGTGGAAGGGGAAGTGGAAAACCTTTCTGCCAAAGTAGTAGATCTATTTTTAGTATCATCTTTTTCTGAAAAAAAAAAAAAAAAAAGCAGGGAAACTCCTTGAGTCCCGCTCCTGTCGCCTGATGTTGACCCTGAAGATATGGCACAAAATGGCACAATCAGATGCCACGGGTGCCCACTTTGACTTTGAATTTCACTAGCAATAGCTTTCACGGGATTTCAAAGCTGGTATGGGGGAAGGCTGTAAATTCATATCAATCTCACTTATTTTTTGCTAGAAAAGCCTGGGGAGGACTTTTCACTCTGCATAGATGTTATAACAAAGCTGTGGTCTTTTTCCCATTCTTAGCGGATTGCCTTTGTCTGGCTGCTTGTTTTGATGGGTGTAAAACAAATAAGATTAGACCGAGCAGCCCAACTGAAAGCGATAGCTGGGAGGAAAACCCAATGAAAGGTTGCCGGGGAAACGAACAGAGGAAAAGCCGAGTAGGGAGCAGGTGGCTATCATGAGAACACACTGCAAACAGTGTAAAAAAAGGAGGGGGGGGGACAGGACCTCGATTATCTTTGCTGTTCTTTGTGGCCGGCCCAACTTTAATTATTCTTTATAAATAGGTGTTAATTACATTTCTAACTCTGGTTTACAGTGATTTTTAGAAATCTATTTTTAAGCATCTGTTCTGTCTCCCCTGGCTTTTTTTTTTTTTTTTTTTTTTGGTTTAAAGAGAGAGAGAAGGAGTGGGGGAAGGGAGGGTAGGGAATCTTGCTTTTTTTTCCCTCTCTGCCTCTCTGTCTTTCCCCCTTTTCCCTGCTGTGAAATTGTATGTGCGAAAAATCGCAAGGAATCCTGTGAGGCCATTTGAAAAAAATGTAAATTATATTGAATGAAGTTGACAGAAGCATAATAGTGAACTCCCACGGCTGATACGTTCTGCAAATGATTTCTTCGAAATTTCCAGCAAAATATCCATAGGAGAAATATAGGTAGAATAGATTTACCCTAAGCAATGATTTTGTGCTAGGCAATATTGGTGTTTTTACTACATCAGATATTGATACTACAGTTCCAGGGAGTTCACTGTATCTCTTATTTCATATCCCGAGTAGAAATTACTTTTTTAAAATAATACATGAAAAGCTATATTCTAGTCTACTACTTCACCTTCATCTCTATGCCTCCAGCCGCAGGATCCATCAGGCTGTATCCTTGCAACTACTGCCTTCCATTTGGCATTTGGTCCTAGTCCTGGTCTTGGCATAAACTGAGTGAAAAGCTGATTTTTTTCCAGCGTCTCTGAACGTCTGGGACCCATGCGTGCACTGGGTGATAGGCATCTCTCGCTTTTTCTCTCTCAAAGTGTGCTTTACTAGTGGTCTCTTTCTCATGATGGTGGGTACCAAAAGGACTGAAAGATATATTACTTAGGTTAATAGAAGGTATCATAAAAACAACTGAAAGTATGATCTATTATGGTTTCTTCCAGAGAGATAAATTAGGTACATGATAATTTTAAGCCCAAGAAAGAGAGATTAAAAGGCACTGAAATGTGTTAAAAGGTTGGGAAATATAACTGGCTGTATTGAAAGTACTCTTAATTTTACTCTCTCCAATGCAAATCTCCGCACCACCACCCTCCACCCCGATTCTTTCGTCCTTGCAGATGCTTATGTTTTATCTTCTTATTGGGGGATTTTTAAAATTTTTTTTGACTGTCAAGGTAATAATAAATAAACTTATATTTTTTTTTTGTCATACACTTAAACCTTCCTCTCATATCATGAATGTGTAACTATATGTCGCTATTAAAAATAGAATAGTTTTCTGATTATCTCGAATGTATTTTTTCTGAGAATTTTTTGGTATGTTTTAGTTAGGGGGAAAATAATTTCTGTAGGAAATGTCACCTTGGCTTGGGTTGTAAAAAAGACACGTGGTTCTACTGCTGACCTTCTTTGCGTCTTTGTCTTAAAAATATTAATACATACTACCTGCATGTGGAGGTGTGTCTTTATGGAAACACAAGGCTGAGTGTGCATTTATTAAGAAATGAAAATCTGATTGGGAATATTTCTGCAAAAAACACCTGACTACATCACAGTTTTAGTAATCAGAATGTTCATGTATCTTATTGTAAAATAATGCTTAAATAATTTAGTATTTAAATTTTTGAATGTAGATGGGTAAACAGCTGGAAAATCTCTTTGAAAATCATTGATTTATAGGACAATGTTAATATCTCATTAAAAAACTAGCAAGCAACTTAACCATTCATTTGTGACCTCAGTTCCATTCATTCCTAACTGCCATTCCTTCAAGTCATCCTCCTGACCAGATATAGATGAGTTTGCTTCTGTTTGATAGTTTTCCAAAGCCCTAAAACTTTTTTATCTTCCTGTAGCCTTTCCTTGGTCCTTTGAATAGTCAAGGATTTTATTATGATAGGAAGACCATATCGTTGTGAGGTAATAACAATAGAATATTTTTTAAAGAAAGAGAAAGAAAATGGGCTACACAGTTTAGTATTAAAACTCCGTCTTGAAATAGAGTTTGAGACAGGTTAGACTTCAAATATTTTAAACTTAGCATTTCTATTGGGGATAATCTATTTAAATTTTTAAATCTGGAAATAATTGCATGAATAGTGCTCTGTGTGTGTGTGTGTTTAATACCTCTAAAAGAATTTATAAGTGAATCAAGGTGTTTTACTCAAGTAAGGGTTACCATGAACAATAAAAGGGTTTCTTCAGGGCAGGTCTTTTTCTTTGGTTTGATTTCTTCCCTTTGCTCTTATTTCCTTGTTGTGGGTGGGTTCTCTTCCTATATGTAGACCAAAAACTATTCCTTCCATGAGGAGATATGTTGATATGCTGCTCCAGTTAGCCCTTGGTATCTTAATGCCTTATTTTAATTAAGAAAAAGCTAAAACAAATTATCAGTGTGTACTGCGAGTAAGAAATGGCGGTCTTGATAGAGGTCACTGTACATAGACAGAAGTACTTTGGCCTTGACAAATTTCTCCATCAGTTTCAATGATCTGTGGCCACTAGGCACTTAATTTATATGCCTGGACACTTAATATGTACATTTGTTGGCGAGCTGGCCAACGGATTCTAGACACGTGAGTATGCGCTGGCAAATGCTGCAATGCAGTATTTTTTCCCAATGTCATTGAGAATTTTGGGGGATTGAAGAGACATAAACGGTCCTAAGCTTTTATCTTACTGTTTTCCAGTCGACGGGCCATATTGCATAGAATGGGCCAATTCCCCTTTTGAAAGTGAAGTCAACATTTTATTGCCCACTATCCATCTCCCATCCATTTGATAGATTCTGTGTGTGTGAGCAAGAAGGATTGTGTGTGTGTGTGTATGTGTGTGTATATCAATGTAAGCATTTGTGTTTCTGGAATCCTGCACCTGTCTTAGGCTTTCCTTATTTGGTATTACCAACTGTGTATACATACTTGCAAATATATGTGCATCTAAAAATGGAAAGAAAACCAAACTGGGCCGTCTTCCCATAAAAAGTGGCTTCTCTTCCTCACAAACTCCAAGAGTTTTCTTATTAGAAAAATACAAAAATTCATCCAAAAGACCTATCTAAACCCCTTGGACCATTAGTAACCAAACACCTTTCTTTAGTTGTGGTTTGAGAAACCATATATGTGCAGATTCATAACAATATTTGTACACTAGATGCTGCCCTTTCAACCAAGCGTTTGGGTTCAAGTTAAAATATACGTGTATATGAAAGCAGAATTGTGTTTTCTTTGGGAGCATTTGCACCTAATCTTTAACCATTGGTAAAAACGAGGAGGAGGTCAGGTGGCTTCTTGTGCTTCATTTTGTGAAGTGTGTGTGTGTGTTTTAGGAACTTCCTTATATTTTTTAAATCTCAGTGTATTTTAGGGGTAGAGAGCTTTTATAGGTAAGCAGCTTTCTAAGGGTAAAAGGAAAGGTGATCTGTGGGTAGCTGGAAGTTATCACAAGCAGTAATTGTCATAAATTAGCCTTCTAGAGGTGGAAGGAAAAACGAAAGCTGGAAGACAAGAGTAGAGAGGGGTACCAACATGGATCTGAACCTTGCCGACATAAGAGATAATGAGTGATAAATCTGAACTGGTGCAGTGCAGGATGCCGGATAATTTCTCAGAACCTTGACTTTGCAGGTTCATTACTTCTTTGCTTGCTTGTTCACACCTTTAATTATATCCAGTTTGGGATGCTAGCTGGGGGCACCGAAGATGAGCCATTTTGTTTGTTGTTTACTTCATTAAGCATTCAGGCAGTGTGCTCACAATAGCTTTGGAGCATCAGCAATAGGAATCAAGCACTTTGGAAATGGAATTGTTACAAAAGAACAAAAAATGAGAAAGCAATCAGTCAGCTAGCTTGCTTTAGATGTTCACATCCACTCTGCCTAATGGTAATATTTATGCTATTCCTTGTACATTCATTAAGAAATCACTTATGCAGTGTCAGTGCTCTGAATAGGCGATGGCTCTCTCTCTCTCCCTCTCTCTCCCCTCCCCATCTCTCTATCTCTATCTCTCCCCATGCCCTCTCCCTACTCCTGAGATTTTTACCTTTTGATGGACCATTTTAGCACTGGCCATTTTTGCTTTGGGGAAGAGCATTATTCAGATCTTCATTGTATCAAACACCAGAAATATTTTCCCCTCTAATGTGGATCCCCGCCCCCTGCAAGGATCAAGAAAGATTGAATGCTGAAAAAAGAATTCTTAAATAAATTTTGGTCGAAAAAGCAGTGAAAATGTTGAAGAAATAGGGTCAGAGTAATTGTTGTAGTTGCATTTTTGTCTTTTGTTGTTTTAGGAAAGCCTTATTTTTAACCGCAAAAGTAAAATGCAAAACTAGCAGATTTGATTTTTTTTTAATGGACAAAAATTACAAGTCATAGGTTTCTCCTGAAAATAACTTTCTCTGGACTCTAGGTTTGAAAGTTACTTTTAAAATTGAATTTCATTTCTTAATTACTCATTTTAAAGCTATAAAATATACTAATTCATGAGGATTTTTTTCTGTAAGAGGTTTAGTTCCCTTTTTAAGATATGAGGAAGCAGAGAAACAATTCCAATCAAAATGGTGAATTCTAAAAAACACACCACAGTGTAGAGGTTGCTTCTGTTTTGCACTTTGTGGCTTTGAATCCACTCCTGCTCATTCCGAGTTAGTTACCTTCTATTGTCTGCTCTCTTGGAACAACTCACCCTTGATGTTATTTTGCCAACTGTATTCATAGTCGAGGCTGGCTGCCATTTGTTGTTGGATGAAGAAATATTTGTTGAAGACTTACTATGTGCATTTTTTTTGAAATGTGAAACTGAAAGTCACCATTTCTTCTGACACTGATCAAAATATATTTTACAGACTAAATCTCTGTGACTTCGGGATAAATGGGAGTGAGGGATATTCAGGTTGGATGTCATTCAATGAGGTTTATGTCAAATTTTGGGAAAAGATCTGCTGAAACATTCAAGTACATAAATGTTTTTCCTTTTGTATTTTAAGAGTCTGTGCATGACTCTAGAAGATAAAAATAAAAACTCTTCTGGACATTTTTGTCTATAAGCTTCCATGTATCCAGATGTTCACTCTCAGGAAAAGGTAAAGTTTGGACAGCTGGAAGGAACTTGTCTATCTGCTATAACTCGACTAGATAATGTATTAATTTTGCAAAAATAAGAAGGCCTTGCTTCTGACACGGATGATTCTCTGAATACGTTTTCTCATGTTACTCTCCAGGGACGATTTGAGAAGATGGTTACCTCCTTGGCATACCACTATGCAAAATTTTTTTTAAGTTATATAGAAGTATAGCTGATGTCACCCCTGTGTAGACTTTACGTTTGCTAGTAAAAGAGTTACTTTGTCATGTACACCTAGATACTATGTGCAGTGTGTGTATATGTGTGTGTTTGTGTTCGTGTGTGTGTGGTAGGGATAGACAGCCATGACCCTCAGTGTGTCCTGTGAAGTATCAGTAATGGCTTTTCAAGTAGCCTGTGTTTTCCTCAGCTGCCAGTCTAAACCCTTTAGAGTTTTGCTTTCTAATTTGTACATGAAAAATAACAGGCTGAGTTGAACTTTTTTTCTAGTGCCCCCTTTGAAGATGCAGCAGTAGTAAATACAGCTTTAATGATAAACTTTAGCTCTAAGTGCTATTTAAAAGTCTGTAGTGGAAAGCCTGAGAACTTGCAATCTTTACTAATGAAACTTTCATTAGGAAAGGACTCACTTAAAATGGAGTAAATGACTAAGTCCTGTAATTTGTGATTTTGACCAAATTTGACTCATCGTTTCTTATGTTACTTTTTGTAATGCAGCCAGCCACACATCTAAAATTCTGGATATTGTACATGTCTTCAATATTCATTATCTCTGTTAATGCACTGGGTACAGACAGTACAATTCCCATAAGTCCAGATTCTTACTGTAACACTAAAACAAAAGTGATATTTATAAATAATATTGGGAAAGTTGTCCTCATAGTAACCGTTCCCCGAAGGAAGCTTTACATAAATGTGCATTTATTATTCACGATATTAAAAGGGAATCCTTAGCTTTTACTTTTTTAATTTGGGCTAAAATATGTAAATTGGTTTTATTTTGAAGTTGCTCTGTTTTAGGTGGCTTTGGGGGAGGATAACTTTCTAGCTTGATTATATTTTAATCGTCTCTGTGGTAGAAAAGGTTCCAGGCCTGAAATCAACCTGGTTATTGAGATTAGAAACCAGAGGGCCAGTGTGCAGATGAGGCTACAAACTTATTACATTGACTTGGGCACATGTAGGAAAATTAGATTTGTTTCTAACTAGATACCACCCTTCCCATGTCTTTGTTAGCAGGGCCAGCTCAGATGCCGTGGAACCATGAGTCTGCCTCAGACTGCGAGGACCTTCACAGGGCATCTGTACTGGCAAGCCTCTGCAAAGAGTGCTCTGTCTTAGGAAACCAGGATGTGCAAAGAACTTCAGAGTCAGATGGACTTGGTTAGAATCCTGGCTTCTCCAATTAGTAATAGGGTGATCTTGGATGAGATACCTAAACTTTCTGGGCCTCAGTTTCCTCATTTTTAAGATGGGAATGATAATGGCTAACTCAAGGGAGGTTCAGTGAGGATCAGATGAGAAAGTATTAGAAGGCAGTCATCATACACAGGATGTAAAGATGCGTAGAGGACATTCATGCCCTTTCAGTCTGTAGTCATTCTATCCATGCCAGATGTCCTGGAAAGGAGTAATATTGCATGCTATGCGCACAGTCTCCTTCCTCTCCATGGAACTCATGAGGATGGAGGTTTTGTTTGACACACATTGCTTTTTAAACATAGACAGGCCCTCAGTTCTTCCCTGGAGTTGTGTGGTTTTATTAAGTTTTCTGTATTGTCCTAGGCTTTTGCCTAGGTATGGCCATGATCACCTTTGGAATTAGAATTAACTTGGGGTTTGTCATTAGAAAAAAGGTGAATATAAAATTAATTCTAGTTGAAGCAGTTTTTTTCCATTTCATGAAAGAGTGTGTTTAGGAACTTCAGAATTCAGCCATAAAGAAAACAAAAGGAAGTTGATGGTTGGATAGCATCACTGACTCGATGGACATGGGTTTGGGTGGACTCCGGGAGTTGGTGATGGACAGGGAGGCCTGGCGTGCTGCGGTTCCTGGGGTTGCAAAGAGTCGGACACAACTGAGCGACTTAACTGAACTGAACTGAAGGTTAACTGATATGGTCTCGTCTTTGATGTCTGTGATAGATAGATAGAGTGAGTTATTTGACTTTGGCCCAGAAACCGACTTACTTTAGACCTATTTTTTCCCTTTATCACATCAGCTTTTCTTCCCTCTATCCCTCTTGTTTCCCCAACAGACTCAGTTTTGAAGTTCTATTTCTCAAGGAGTTGGGAAGAGGTTGAGGCAGAAAGCAGTTTAATGAGATTTTTCTAACTTGCCATCAGTTTTTCTCCTGCTTGGTGAGGCAGGATGATGGATGACTTTGGCAGTATAAACAGCTCTAGAAGTGATCAGATTGACTGAGAGGTGTGGGAGGTGGGAGTGGAATGCTGGCCCTCAATTAATAGCCTCCCATTTGAAGGAAGAAAAGAGAAAGGGGGGAAATCACCCCAAAGGTCTTGACATAGGTGTTGATCACACACATGTGGGAAGGGGTAGTGGGTGTCAGGACTGGTGTTAGGCCAAGCCTAATTTTATACCTTTTCCCAAGGCTCTGAAGCAAGAAATAAATAGGCATATAAAATAAATTCACGAATTGTTTTCAATTGGGACCTGTTGCTGTCACCAGTGAGGGTGAAGAAATAACACATGTAGTCCCTTCAGGGGATTCAAGAATTAAAATGGAAACATATCTTTAGAATACTGTTTTAATATCATGGATTTTGAATTCCACTCTATATAATCATAGCAAGGATGTGAAGGGAGTAATTTTCTTTCCTTCAATTTAACACTTAAAACTAGGGGAAGGGATTATAAATTGATCTGATCCCCCAAGTGCCATTTTGCAGGCCCTATGTTTTTATGAGAAAGATCCTTTACTGTAAAACAGACAACTGAACTTTTCTCTTTCTACATGTATACTATCTCAAGGCTTCACCAAGTTTCATCAGAGGATTTTGTAAGCAGCCTTATATGTGGAATGCAAACTCTCTGGAAGAATTTGGTCAATTTTTAGATTGTGTTTATATGGTGTAAATATATCAGTGAAAGAAAGGGGCTTAAATTTGAAGAAGGTAAACTAGAAGATGTTTCTGCATATTTGGTCCTAGAAAAATCTCATACCTAGTAATCAAAGACCAAAACGAGATGTTTAGGTAAAGGATTTGAACAGGTGAGTGAACAGGGGAGGGGCAGGTGGATATTCTTAGGATCTCCTTCCCAGATAAGTGTTTACATTATTTTAAAATGACACATATTTAAGCCTGTATATGTTTGCATTATTTAAAAATGATACATATTTAAGCCTATACTTGAACCTCAATTCCTTCTTGCTTTATACCTCTGGCTTAAGGTTATCTGCAAGAAGGAAAAAAAAAAGACTTCTAGCTTAAAAGAGCTTTTAAGGACTCTTGAACAGGTGAACTTTGGAGACATGGGCTTGTATTTGATATAATGTTAATGGTACTGTTCCTGAACTGTCAGTTGTTCAGGAATAGAGGAGGAAGTTTACATTTCTAGAACTTCAGCTGTTCCCAGTCCAGTTCTGCTGTAATGGATCTGTGACCATGGAGATCATTTCTCGTATTCACTTAACATTGTAGGATAATTTTAACCCTGTGTTGGCAGTACAATCTCTTTAATGTAATTAAAGAAGGGACCATTGGCCCCTTTTTATAGAAAAATAAAGCTCAACTGCCTGCCTTAGGTTACGTGTTTAGCAACACCAGAAGTCCTAGATCCAGAGTGTTTGAGAATACATCCAACTTGACTTCTCAGGAAGCGAGGGGAAACAATTCCTTTTCCAGATCAAGTTATTCTATATGGAATCAGCAAACACAATTGTGTGTCTGTTGCATATAAACTACACTGTCGGTGCCTCCTGGGATGTCACAGTATTTAAAACATACTCTAATATAGTAGATAAGGATTATGACAGAATGTGCAAATTGTCTCAGCAGAGGAGGTACAATGTACAGAAGAGGGAGACATTCACTGTTGCAGGAAGGAGACACGGCTTCATGGAGGAAATGCCATTTGAGTGGGGTCAGGAAAGATGGATAGACAGAAAAATTAGGAGAAAGGGGAATCACAGATGGAGGAAATAGTATAAGTAAAAACACAGAGGTGGGAACTTATTTATGGAATAAATAGTTTGGCATGAGTGCAGCATTTGTTGTTGTTCAGTTGCTAAATCGTGTCTGATTCTTTACAACCCCATGGATTGCAGCACACCAGGCTCCTCTATCCTCTGCTATCTCCCGGAGCTTGCTCAAATTCATGTCCATTGAGTCAGTGATGCTATCTCTCTCATTCTCTGCCATCCTCTTCTCCTTTTGCCTTCAATCTTTTTCAGCATTTGAGTCTTTCCCAATGAATCAGCTCTTCGTATCAGGTGACCAAAGTATTGAAGCTTCAGCTGCAGCAACAGTCCTTCCAATGAATATTCAGGGTTGATTTCTTTTAGGATTGACTAGTTTGATCTCCTTGCAGTCCAGGGGACTCTCAAGAGTCTTCTCCAGTACCACAGTTCAAAAGCATCAATTCTTCAGCGTTCTGCCTTCTTTATGGTCCAGCTCTCACATCTGTACATGACTACTAGAAAAAACCATAGCTTTGACTATACAGACCTTTGTCGGCAAAGCGATGTCTCTGCTTTAATACGCTGTCTAGGTTTGTCACAGCTTTCCTTCCAAGGAGCAAGCGTCTTTTAATTTCATGGCTGCAGTCACCGTCTGCAGTGATTTTAGAGCCCGAGAAAATAAAATCTGTCACTGAGTGCAGCATAGGATGTGTAAAGATAAAGCTAGAGAGACGGGTAAAAGCTATGGTTTAAGGTGATTTGGGTGTTTTGTCTTGGTTTTGGCTTTATTTGAATCAGTAGCTAAGAAACGTCTTAGATCAGAGGACTAGAGTTTCCTGATGGTTTTGCAGGGGGTCAAGACCTATCTTTATTGAGTCATGATTTCTCAGAAGTTGAAGTCATCATGAAGATGCTTCTAAATTAAATATTGTTTGTTGAGAGGGTGTCAACATTGAAGCACTCTTCTGGTTATGGTGTGATGTTATAATGCTGCTGCTCATCAGCGGAGTCCTACTGAGGATTGCTTTTAGGGTTACAATGGCAAAGAGCGGTAGAAGGGAAAGTACTGACTTTATTTCAGATCATACAGAAATGTGCCATTAGAGGAGTTCACTGCATTCTCTCATCTACTGGTACTGGTGCTCATTTTGTGAGATGGGTGGCCAGAGAGAGGATGGTGGTAGTTTGGGAATAAGATAATTTCCTCCAGAATATAAAAGTACCCACTTCAGACTTTCAAGTGCATGTACTGAGACATGCTTGTCTCCTCTGGTAGTCTGGAAGCCCTAGGGGGCAGAGATCATGTCAAAGGTCTCTTACTTCAATGTTGGGTACACGGTAGGCACAATAAATGTTTATGGAATTGTTATCATAATCTTTTTAAACAGCTTGATTTACAAAGTTAGAAAACTTGTGAATCTTGGGTCTGTCCTCAGTTTGTGGGTCTATTTAGTCCAAATCACCTAACCTTTCTGAGTTTCAGTTTTTTAATTTGTAAAATAGAATTTACTACAGCTTCATAGCTTGATGGGAAGATCAGTTAAACTATATCCTTAATATGCTTGAACAGACAAGATAAAAATATTAGCTAAATTACTAAGTTCTAGTTTGCCTAAAGTTGTTTTACTGAGTCTTGACCAGAATTTAAAAAAATTAAAATAGTAAATGAAATAGAAAATTTCAGTTGCTGGTACTTAGTAAGGGTATTATTTCGTGAAACTTTTGTTTTAGTTACTGATGTTCTGAGTTGCAATATGAAGTTGCTGTGTTCAATATATTTCCAGCTTGTTTTTACTTTGTTAGATTGTGGTTAGTAAAGTTTGAAAAACACTGTTCTAGATGACAATGAGCTCTGAATTATCCAAAGGGAAAAAACTAGACAACTTTTTCCAGAGCTGTGCAATGCAAGTTCTCTAGTATCTTCCAAATTATTAAAGAAAGGACAACTTCTGATTATTTTAGATTTAAAGTAGAACATTATATCCTAAATCTTTGAAAATTAATATCTACCCAATATATGTTGGTGCTCTGTATTAATTACAGTATTTGTTAACTAGCAAATCTCATTCCTTGGTTGAGCTCTTTTACCTGAACCTGCAAAGTAATAATAATAATGAAAATAGTAAGTAGTGGAGGTGAGTTAGATGTAGGACTAGAAATAATGCAATTAGCTTTCACTAGTTGAGCTCTATGACACAGACACTGCGTCTTACAGACAGCATCTCTTTTAATCCTTAAAACAGCCTTAAATGGTAAATATTACTTTTCCTGTTTTATGGATGAGCTAACTGAGATTTTGGAAGATAAAGTTGATAGTCAATAATTGTTTGGGCAAGGATTTGTTTTGAACCCAGGTCTGTCAATTTTGTCTATTTCCAGAACGAAATTTTAAAGAACTATTCAATTTCATGAAGTTGTAGTAAGATGCCTACTGTGTGTTAGCACAGTACTCCTCTACAAGGACAGGTGGGTCAGTTGGTCTTTACCCTCGAGTGCTTACTACATGTGCTTGAGATTTTTCTGTGCATGAAAGTAAGTAAAATGTGATTTAATCATAAGAGGACAGACATAAAGACTCTCATACTAAATATTTTATTTTTGCAAGTACTCAATAAAGTGCCTGGCACATAGTTGTTATTTGCTATTGTTGTTCAATTGCCAAGTCATCTCTGAGTCTTTTGTGACCCCATGGATTGTAGCCCCCCAGGCTCCTTGGTCCATGGGATTTCCCAGGCAAGAATACTGGGGTGGGTTGCCATTTCCTTCTCCAGGGAATCTTCTCGACCCAGGGATCAAACTCATGTGTCCTGCATTGGCAGGCGAATTCTTTTACCACTGAGCCACCAAGGAAGTCCCTGGCACATAGTAGGTATTCAATAAAGATGCACTAAACTGAATTGAAATTGGATTAATTCTTCCCTGATGACTGGGGAGAGAATGGGACAGTACTGGAGAAACTTTGTGCTAAAGAGTGTCTTTACATACAGTGTGGCAGGTGTATCTCTCCTAAAGCCACTGAAACTCCTGGAATGGCAGCATGGAAAAGCCCACCAAAGTTCAAGAATTCGAATTATAAACTTCAAGTTTCATTCAGGCAGAGAGAACCTTTCCCATTTTAGAATGAAATAAAAATCTGTGACAGAGACATTTGGAAAATGATAAATGGAGGGCGGGGTTCCTTAGAATTAAAAATAGCATTAATTATTATTGTTGTTATTTTTACTATACCACTTACTAACCTTATAACCTCAAGCAAGTCACATTACCTCTCTGAACCTCAGTTTCCAAATTTGTAAAATATTTATCCCTCTGAGTGTTGTAAGGATTAAATAGATCCACTTGATAAATATTTACTAAGCACTTGGTGGTCTCTGAGAATTTATTATAATAAAGGAGACATAGCCCTCTGCCCTCAAAGAACTGAGTGTTTGGTGAAAGTGCTGTGAGAGTAGGATTCAGATTCCTACCACATGAACAGGCCACCACTGAAAAAATGCAACACCCTGCAGTCTGCTTTGGGGCATGCCTGTTATGGTCATGCATGCCTCATTTGCATCGTTAGAAGTTCAGGTTTATTGAGGGTGCTATGATAGTCGAAGAATTGATGCTTTTGAACTGTGGTGTTGGAGAAGACTCTTGAGAGTCCCTTGGACTGCAAGGAAATCCAACCAGTTCATCCTAAAGGAAATCAGTCCTGAATATTCATTGGAAGGACTGATGTTGAAGCTGAAACTCCAATACTTTGGCCACCTGATGCGAAGAGTTGACCCATTTGAAGAGACCCCTGATCCTGAGAAAGATTGAAGGCGGGAGGAGAAGGGGACAACAGAGGATGAGATGGTTGGATGGCATCACCAACTCAATGGGCATGAGTTTGAATAAACTCCAGGAGTTGGTGATGGACAGGGAGGCCTGATGTGCTGCAGTCCATGGGGTCACAAAGAGTCAGACACGATTGAGCAACGGAACTAAACTGATGACAGTCATCTTCTTAGCCCCTCCTCCCTTTGGGACCCAGCCATGCCCATTGTTACAATGTTACCTTATGTAGTTGTCACTCAATGGATCCAGCCTAATTCAGCAAATATTTGTCAAGTTGGTTGGGTACTGTACTGGGGAAGAGAGGGTAACATTTGCTGAACAGAGTTGAGTTTAAAACAACTTTGGAGCACGAAGGGGGAACATTATCATGAGGTGATGATAAACTACCCTAGTGCTAAAAGTTCCTGTGATCTGTTCAGGAAGAAAATAGGGTCCCAAAGAAAATATGGCAGCAAGCCTAACAAAAATAATATATTCTTTCTCTTTCTTGGTGCTGTTTTGTTCATATTTCATGGGGAACCACTGTATTGCTACAGGCACAGAAGTTGAGATGAGATCACAGAGATGGCTACCAAATAGATTTGTGGCTTAGGACCAAAGCCTACCACCT
Source organism: Bos indicus (assembly GCF_029378745.1). Lineage (NCBI taxonomy): Eukaryota > Metazoa > Chordata > Mammalia > Artiodactyla > Bovidae > Bos > Bos indicus. The sequence goes on along the minus strand of NC_091762.1, from coordinate 96,399,834 downwards.
TCACCAGACCCAGGAGATCCTCCATGGGAAGGCCTTGCCCACCTTTCCAGAGTCAAGTCCTGCACCTCTCTGCCTTCCACTCATTCTACACTGTGGAACTGCACTCTGCTATGCTGTTCTTATGCCCAAACAGATCCCTGGGTCTCAAACATCCTCTGCTTTTTTTCGCCTGACTTCCTGAGACAATTTGGAGGTGATTTCTCACTCAGCAAAGATTGTCTGTGTGATGCCGGGTTAGAGCCTCCTCTGTGAGCACTGCCAGCATCCGTCCATCATTGATCTTCCACATGGCATAATCAGTTGCTGATTTGTCCATTTCATGACCACCTCAACACTTAAGACTGGGTTTATCTCTATATCTGGCTCAGTAGGTGCTCATTAATTAATTGTTAATTGAATGATGTAGTTGGATGTCTGTTAGATTGTCCATAAAAGGTTCTTAACTGATGGCCTATTAAACTGTAGCCTATGAGAGAGATGTTGGCCCCAAAGCCCCATAATCGCTGACTGATTTTGAAACTCCTGTTGCTCACCAACCACAGTTCTATAACTTTAAGTTGAAGATTTTGAGTATTCTGTTTACATGAAACTTCTCCTGATTACCATGACTCATCTATGATTCCTCAATAATTCTTCTTTCTTCTAGACTCCTTATGTCACTTGCTCTTTGTACCACACAGTTAACGATGCATCACAGTGATAGTGGCCCTTTATAGTGTAGTGTCAGACTTAGCAAAAAGAACTTTGCTTAGGTTATCTCATTAAACCTCACAGCAACTCTAGAAAGCAGGTATTTTTATTCCCGTTTTGAAGAAAGAGCACCAAATAGCTTATATAACTCACATAAGGTCACATGGGTAAGAAATGTCAGATTTGGAATTCCAAGCCTGGTCTGTTTGATTTCAAAGCCCATGTTCTGTCTCCCGTTATCTGTTCAGTTCAGTTCAGTCGCTCAGTTGTGTCCAACTCTTTGCGACCCCATGAATCGCAGCACGCCAGGCCTCCCTGTCCATCACTGTCTCCGAGAGTTCACTCAAACTCAAGTCCATCGAGTTGGTGATGCCATCCAGCCATCTCATCCTCTGTCATGCCCTTCTCCTCCTGCCCCCAATCCCTCCTAGCATCAGAGTCTTTTCCAATGAGTCAACTCTTCACATGAGGTGGCCAAAGTGCTGGAGTTTCAGCTTTAGCATCATTCCTTCCAAGGAACACCCAGGGCTGATCTTCTTCAGAATGGACTAGTTGGATCTCCTTGCAGTCCAAGGGGCTCTCAAGAGTCTTCTCCAACACCACAGTTCAAAAGCATCAATTCTTCGGTGCTCAGCCTTCTTCACAGTCCAACTCTCATATCCATACATGACCACAGGAAAAACCATAGCCTTGACTAGACGGACCTTTGTTGGCAAAGTAATGTCTCTGCTTTTCAATATGCTGTCTACGTTGGTCATGACTTTCCTTCCAAGGAGCAAGCGTCTTTTAATTTCATGTCTGCAATCACCATCTACAGTGATTTTGGAGCCCAAAAAAATAAAATCTGACACTGTTTCCACTGTTTCCCCATCTATTTCCCATGAAGTGATGGGACCAGACGCCATGATCTTCGTTTTCTGAATGTTGAGCTTTAAGCCAACTTTTTCACTCTCCTCTTTCACTTTCATCAAGAGGCTTTTTAGTTCCTCTTCACTTTCTGCCATAAGGGTGGTGTCATCTGCATATCTGAGGTTATTGATATTTCTCCTGGCAATCGTGATTCCAGCTTGTGCTTCTTCCAGTCCAGCGTTTCTCATGATAAAAGTTAACTCTGCATATAAGTTAAATAAGCAGGGTGACAATATACAGCCTTGACATACTCCTTTACCTATTTGGAACCAGTCTGTTGTTCCATGTTGCTTCCTGACCTGCATATAGGTTTCTCAAGAGGCAGGTCAGGTGATCTGGTATTCCCATCTCTTTCAGGATTTTCCACAGTTTATTGTGATCCACACAGTCAAAGGCTTTGGCATAGTCAAGAAAGCAGAAATAGATGTTTTTCTGGAACTCTCTTGCTTTCTCCATGATCCAGCGGATGTTGGCAATTTGATCTGTGGTTCCTCTGCCTTTTCTAAAACCAGCTGGAACATCAGGAAGTTCATGGTTCACGTATTGCTGAAGCCTGGCTTGGAGAATTTTGAGCATTACTTTACTAGTGTGTGAGATGAGTGCAATTGTGTGGTAGTTTGAGCATTCTTTGGAATTGGAATGAAAACTGACCTTTTCCAGTCCTGTGGCCACTGCTGAGTTTTCCAAATTGCTGGCATATTGAGTGCAGCACTTTCACAGCATCATCTTTCAGGATTTGAAATAGCTCAACTGGAATTGCTCAACAAAGCAATTTGAGCTCAACAAAGCTCAACACTAGCTTTGTTCGTAGTGATGCTTTCTAAGGCCCACTTGACTTCACATTCCAGGATGTCTGGCTCTAGATGAGTGATCACACCATTGTGATTATCTTGGTCATGAAGCTCTTTTTTGTACAGTTCTTCTGTGTATTCTTGCCACCTCTTCTTAATATCTTCTGCTTCTGTTAGGTCCATACCATTTCTGTCCTTTATCAAGCCCATCTTTGCATGAAATGTTCCCTTGGTATCTCTAATTTTCTTGAAGAGATCTCTAGTCTTTCCCATTCTGTTATTTTCCTCTATTTCTTTGCATTGATCACTGAGGAAGGCTTTCTTATCTCTTCTTGCTATTCTTTGGAACTCTGCATTCAGATGCTTATATCTTTCCTTTTCTCCTTTGCTTTTTGCTTCTCTTCTTTTCACAGCTATTTGTAAGGCCTCCCCAGACAGCCATTTTGCTTTTTTATATTTCTTTTCCATGGGGATGGTCTTGATCCCTGTCTCCTGTACAATGTCACGAACCTCCGCCATAGTTCATCAGGCACTCTATCTATCAGATCTAGGCCCTTAAATCTATTTCTCACTCAGTGCCTGCTACATGCCAGACACTGTTCTAGGTGCTGGAGATGCAGTGATGACTCAGACAAGTCCCTTGCCTCATGGAGCTTTCACTTTAGAGAGGGCAGACAGACAGCAGAGTAAATAAATAAGTGGATATTAGCAGGTAATATATATTGTGTGATATCTTCACATAATGGAATGTTATTTTAAAAATACAGATAATGGAAAGTGGCACTAATGAGTACATGTCGTGGACATACCGGGAGGCCACCACAGTTCACCCACTGTCTTGTTTCTACTTGATGAGATAGAACAGTCCATGTTCTACTCTGAAAGGCCGGGCTTTATACATCCACCTGCTGACTTTTGGGTGACAGACTTGCCTTACCTGCACTTAGTGTAGGGTGGTTATCCCTGGAAAAGTAATTCGATGATTAGGTTGAGGTATCTGGGCCTCAGTAAAGCCCAACATAGAGAACTCATAAGTAAGCCCGAGGTCTCTGCTCATAAGTTGTCTGTGAGGGAGAGGCTCTACTCTATTGCCCTACAGTTGAGGCTGCGAAATGGAGTAAACATCCTGAGAGGGTCAGAAGGAAGTTTTGGCCAATCATTCAGCTAAGGACAAGGTCAGTTGGAATGTTTTGTCAAGTAATTTCATAAGATCTGGTAGCTCTTTGCAGAAGCCTGGACCTGAAAAGTGCAGGAGTCATTGACTCTATCTTAGGATTCTTTATGTTTGTAAGAATATTATAGTGGTTAAGAGCATAAGCTTTGGGCACTTCCCTGGTAGTCCAGTGGTTAAGACCCTGTGCTTTTACTGCAGGGGACATGGGTTCAATCCCTGGTCAGGGAACTAGTCATGAGACACGGCCAAAAACAAAGCAAACAGACATATGAGAAAAGATCATGAGCTTTGGAGTCAGAGAAACTGAGAGCTTTTTCTTTCCCTTCTTACCTGTAGTGGAGTCCTATAAGGTCACTAACTTGTCTGAGCCTCAGTTTGTCAATAAAATGGGGCCAATAATATCTACTTTAGTGGCTTGTTCAGAGGATTAATTGTCAGTATATGTAAACAGGCTGGTTCAGGTTCTACTACTAGCTACGTAGTCCCCTCAGGGAGTGCATTTTATATATGAATCATTTATTGCAAGGCTCACAGAAAGAGATTTAGACTAAAATATGTGAGCTACTTCCCATTGTATAGCCTTCAAAAAGGAGAGCATATAACCTCAAAACTGAGGATATCATCTCAGAAAGGGCTGTGGATGCCAGAGGAAAACAAGATTTGATTTGCTCCAAATCTTTACAGTAGAGACAGAAACAGCCAGTCTCCCATCACAAAGTTGTGTGGGCTCCATCCTTCTGAAGTCACAGGCCCTTAGAGGCCTGAGGCTCTGAGAAGAAAGGTACTTGGTAAAAGGGCTTTGGAATCTGAAATCCTAAGTTCAGTTCTACTTTTAAGTTTGAGTACTTAAAAATGTGTGTTTCCATTGGTCAAAAGGCCCCTATACTAACTGGAATTGTAAATAATTGATGCTACTTGATACTTCAGTGTGAGCCACTAAAGAATATTGGTTTTATAATATAGATAATATAGATAAAAACCTCTATATTTTTATTTGCTCTCCATTGTATATACTGTTGCCTAAAATTAGATTAAAAATCTTAAGATTAAAAAGGCGAGAGAGAGAGAAAACTCTTATCCCAAAGCTCCATTGCTTTCATTAGCAATGTGTAGAGTTAAAATTACTTAAAACAAACTCTCCATTCGACTCTCTTAACAGTAGAAAAATACTTATCCAAGCATTTGACAGCACACCTTTTGTGCAGAGCACTGGATGAAGCCCTAAATATTTTCTTCCTCTTGTGGTTAATGGCATGTTAGTATTGTGATTTTAGAGACTTATTTGACCCCCTCAGCTATTAGTTTGTGTTTGTTTGATCTTGATGCCTGCACTCATCTAAAGTGAACAGTGAAGAAAAGGCTTAAGAAAAGATTTAAAAATTCAGAACCACATTTTCCTCTTTCTCAGCACACTGCAGAGTCTGGTGGATCAGGAAAAAGAAAGTCTCTTCCAGGATGTCCTTGTCCTCTCTCCCTCTAAACTCTGCTAACACCCCGCCCTTGCCTCTGCTCACGGACTCATTCAGTGGGCTTTAGCTGATTTCTTTCTGGGTACTGCATGCAGGGAGCAGGAAGTCAACCAAAATTCAGGCCCTGTTCTCAAGAAGCTCCCAGTCTGTGGAGAGACAGGCAGGTAGACTGTGACTGAATGCAGGATGGTAAGTCCTACAACAGGAGAGAGAGGAGGTTCCCAAGATTGTGTGGGTCAGGGAGGCTGGCTTCAGCTGAGTTTTGCAAAATGTCAGGGTTATTTAGATGGTGATGGGAGAAGCATTTTAGTGAGGGGATAGGGACCACACCTTCAAAGACATGGAGGAGACATAACGTGAAAGGAGCATACCGCAGGAAGCATTTCAGACTATGGCACTTCCCATATCACATTTTGGAACTTTGTTTACAGATCTATCTGCTAATCCCTCGAGACCTGAATTCCTAGAGGGCAGGTATCAAATGCCTTGGAACTCAATTATCTAAAAATAATAAAATATTTAATCTTTGCCACATCCCTGTTCAGTTCAGTTCAGTCACTCAGTCATGTCCAACTCTTTGTGACCCCATGGACTGCAGGACACCAGGCTTCCCTGTCCATCACCAACTCCCAGAGCTTACTCAAACTCATGTCCATCGAGTTGGTGATGCCATCCAACCATCTCATCCTCTGTCGTCCCCTTCTTCTCCTGCTTTCAATCTTTCCCACCATCAAGGTCTTTTCCAATGAGTCAGTTCTTCATATCAGGTGGCCAAAGTATTGGAGTTTCAGCTTCAGATCAGTCCTACCAATGAATATTCAGGACTGATTTCCTTTAGGATGGGCTGGTTGGATTTCCTTGCAGTCCAAGAGATTCTCAAGAGTCCTCTCCAACACCACAGTTCAAAAACATCAATTCTTCAGCGCTCAGCTTTCTTTATAGTCCAACTCTCTCATCCCTGTGAGTCCATCTCATCTCATCTCAACCTTACCAATACTGAGAAAATTGAGACATAGAACTAATAAGTAATATGGCCAAAGTCACACAGCACAACAAAGATTTGAACCTAGACATTCAGGATCTGGTGCCTGTGTTCTTAAACATTATGCTATGCAATAGACATTTGATAAGTGTTTGAACTGGTTTGAATTGGATGGATGTAGAAGTAATTACATGATAATGTATTCTCTTATTTCTTTGGAAAAAATGGCCAGCAAGCAAGACTCTGATATTAACAGCCAAGTATTAAGAAGCCCCCTTGGTTTTGGCTATGGATTATGTGACATGTAGAAAATCTTACAGGTGGAAATGGTCTCTGGGCTCTTAATCCTCAGACTTCAGCCCGATTCAAACTCAAAGTGAAAATGAAATATGAGTTTAGGCCTGAAACAGAGGAAATCAGAGGTCAAAGGAATCTGCAAGTGAAGAGACAGAGGCTATAAAGATTACCCAGAAAATGGAAGACCCCTGGCCTTAAAATACAGTCTTTTGAAACAGTTTTAAAGAAGTTGAGGGAAACAATAAAGGTAAGTACATGTAGCTTTAAAGGATCAAAGTGCTCCTGTTTTTAAATTGATTTTGAGGAGGAGAGAGATGAGAGAGGTTTATGATAAGAGCTGAATGGTGGGAAACAGAGCAAGGAAAACAGATTTCACTTAGAGCACAGAGAGCCATCCTTTCACTCATTTATTCTACTAATAAAACCTGGAGCTGGTCCCTGGGATTACAGATGAATCAAACACTGTCCCTGTGCTCAAGGAGTTCACAGTCCAATGATAGAGGGAGATAGCAAGATGGAGAGTCCCGATGATGCTCAATGTCTGTGTTGGAAATGTGTACAAGGGATAGAGGAAGGGGCCGCGATGGGTGGGGAGGGAGGGAGCATTAGGCCTGCTGATGAGAGAAGAGGGCCTTCTGGGCCAACAGGAGTGCTTTACAGAGCATAGCATGGGAGGGAACACAGTGTGCTCTGCTTTGCCGCTGCTGGTCACAGAACAGTGCTGTCCAGAGTGTGCTTTCCAAGGGCTTATGGAGGTTGTGGTGGGTAAAGGAGGAAGATGGGAGCCGGATCCCAGCTCTGCACCTTATGAGCAGGGACTAGTCGCTCTACCCCTCATTTTCTCCTTAACTCTCAGTTTGCTCACGGGTAAAATGCCATTGGTGGGAGGAGGGAGGATGGACCCCAACCCTCTCTGAGGATCTTCAGGAAAATTAAATGGGATGTTGAATGTGCTTACAAACTTTCCTACGTCTAGCTTGTGATTTAATGAATTCTTCCCAGTGGCTTTGTAAAGGTTCGTCTTGTTTCTGCAGGGAAATAACACTTGCCACGTAATCTCTGCTCTTGCCAACACACCTTTCCCATGGTAGCCTGGAAAATCCCTGAAGTGCATTTGGTCCATGTCTTTGCCCTTTGGGATCCACAGGAAGGCAGGAGCCATCCAAGTGGAGGGTGGACCAAGAATACACCCTGCTCTTAAACCCTGAGAGGGTCCATGTGGAAAGCCAGGAGCGCCCTCCACTCTCAGTATACAGACAATGTTGTGGTGATTTACTGAAATTTCCCATGAAAACAAGAGGGTTTTCGTTTTGAGAAATCTGAAGCCCTAATGACTATGCTTATTGCATTTGAAGTATCTAACTTTAACCCGTTCACAGTAAAGAGTTTTTTTTTAAGGGCTAAGTGCACCTGAAATTGTGTTTGTAAGTGATTAAAATGGTGCTTTCATCATTCAGTTTTTAAAGTTCACTTAATCTCTCCCCCTTTGCTCTATATTTCCCTGACTGGCATTATTGTGAGAACTTATTAGTTAATGCTTGTGAAGCATTCTGAAGATAGAAATGACTATTGATATAGCTGATGAGTAGTAATGTTTTTAAGTGTTCTTTTCTATTTCAGAAATTAAATTCCAAGGACAAATCTTTCCAGCTCTCAACTTTGCCACCTGCAACACATTTTAATGGGCACATATTTTCAGTATGTTATGTTTTAGACAACAGGAATGAACATATACTAAGTGATTACTATGTGCCAAGCTCTGAGCCAAATACCTTAAATTTGTTATTTTTCAATCTTCACAGTAACCCTGCAAGGCAGACAGAAAATTGTTCACATTTTTCAGATGAGTAAATTTAAATTACACCTCAGAGTGTCGTAAGTAGCTAAGCCAAGGTCAAGACTGGAGTTCATTTTCAAACCCAGATCAGATCAATTCTAAACTTCATGTTCTTTCCATTACACCATGTAGAATTTTGAATTAAGATCTTTCCAGTAATATGAATTTATTTGGCAGTATTTACTAATAGCAGATACATAGTCTAGAATTGTTTTAATCAGATTAGATTATTGACTTTCCCTGAGACTGCTGGATTGCCTTTTATGCTGATAGGAATTCTTTGCCCAGACTTGGAGGTTTGGAAAAGGGCACAGAATTTGGTTTCAGACTTGAGTTGATTGTGTTCTGGCTGAGTGACAGTGGGCACTGCCTGAAGCCTCATTTCTCCACCATATGTCAAGTGACTTCACTTCAAGCCGCAGGCCTCATCTGTAAGTGACAGGAGTGACAATTACCTACTTTGCAAAGTTGTGGGAAAATTAAGTGAAGTAATATACGTGGAGATACGTGTCACCTTTTTTGTGTGTGCTGTTGGGAGTATTGGAAAGGCTTCTGGTAGTTGCTTGCCTAGACATCTTCCTGTGTAAACCAAAGTACTTCTTAATCAGCCTTATCACAGGATCTCCTTTGAGATTGAGCCTTTTTGCCACATTCCAAGCAGGGACTGTGTTAGGCACTTAGTATGTGCTTCTCCATTACCACATTTATGACATTATATAGTAATTACTTATTCACTTATTTATTTACTTCCTTGCAGGCAGGAACCTCTTTTATTTCCTTCATATCCCTGGCATTTAACAGAATGGCTTCTGGCTCATCGAAGGAACTCATTAATGTTCAGGAAGTTAGCTTGGCTTTTGTTCCTTTATACTGCTTTTCTTCTTTTAAAAGCTAACTTCAGTTGTGGGAAGGGGCTATTCAAATGAACTGGTATATTATCATTATTAAATTGTAACTTATAACTTGCCTTAAAATATGCCTGTAACTAAAGAAGTGCAGGCTTCCCTGGTGGCTCAAACAAGAAAGGAATCGGTTTGCAATGCAGGGAACCCAGGTTCAATTCCTGGGTCAGGAAGATCACTTGGAAAAGGGAATGGCAACCCACTCCAGTATTCTTGCCTGGGAAATCCCAAGGACAGAGGAGCCAGCAGGCTGTGGTCCACGGGGTCACAAAGAGTCAGACACAACTGAGTGACTAACATACGCTATAACTTGCTTTAAAATATGCCTGTAACCAAAGAAGTTTAGGTTGCACTGATTTGGCAACAGCTGATTCCGAATATTTGGTAGCCTTTCACTCTTTTAAAAGGTAAATTTGGGGGATGAAAAGAATATGTCAAGAGTCGAAAGACCTTGCAAACAAATTTATTTTGTGATTTCAGAGATTGGTTACCCTACTCAAAGAAGTAAACTCCTCAGTAACCTTAGTGTATTGTAATTTGGATGTGTCATATCCAAATTATTCTTAGGGATGTATTAAATTAGCCCTTAAAGGACCTTACCTGAGAATTATTTATTACACACTTTGAATTTTAAAAAGATGCACATATATATATGCATATATAATAATTTTGGAACTTTATCATGTGTTTTTAAAAGGCTGATTATTTCTCAATTTTTAAAATACCAGTTTGACTCTTGCCCAATTGGTATGAATTAGATTTAAAAGGCATGTTTCGATAAAGACAAAAGATTGTGAAGACAGAAATAGTAACATATTTATCCTCTGTTCTAATCCAAAATTCTCACTGTTATGAAGCAAATCATAATGCATATAGTAGGAGAGTTTGAAAAATAGCACAATGAGATTGAGATGAAGGAAAATGAAGAGAATTTTAAAAATAAGATAAACTCATGGGTAAGGTTTATGCTTAAGAAAAATTAGCTGCAGTGAGGTCTTGTGCTCTTTCTGTACACAGAGAGGGCTACAGATCTGGCACTCGTTTTTCTAGCAGTATTACAAAGAGGGAACCCAGTGAATTACAGGATGTAGCATCCATAAAATAAAAGTAAATCCATCACACAGATAATAGAGAATATTAGTTGTTCATTGTCATAATAACGTATTTGCCTCAGAGCAGATAGAAGTATTCTGATATTTGTGATTTTTTTCTTTTTTTTTTTTTTGCCTCTCCACTTTGCCTCTTGTTCATGAGATTTTTATAAATATGTATTAGGAGGATCTCCGTAAGCAGGAAAGAGAGAGCGAGAAGCTTAAAAAGCATAGCGTGGAATGCTGCTTGACAGTGTCATACATTCACAAGATGTCCTTGAAGATGGAGCACAGAACAGAGATCAGGGAAATCTTGGCAGCTGCAGTTGGGAAAATAAATGGCTGTTGTATGATTGGGCAGATCCTGAAAGCAGGCTCCTGCTCAAACCATGTAATTAAGAAAAGTGGGAGCTTTTGTCCAAGTGCAGAATGTTCATAATATCAGAGTTTGTCAGCAGGAGCTTTTAGAATGGATCAGTACTTTTCACTCCCTGATCCAAGAAATGGTTTTCTTATAAATCATCCACTCTCCTTGCTGTCCTCATGAAGGTTGCCACCAGGCGATAAGGCAGACTTCAGAGTGTAACCTTGCTAATACGCAATGATTTAGGTGAAGGGGAAACCAAATCAGACTGTCTCAAAAAATGCGATTTTTATTCATTTGGGCTCCTATGTAGAAACAAGCAGAGCGTGGCCAAGGAGAAATCCTGCAGGACGGCTCTGGGAAGGAGATGGCATCCTTGTTAATACTGGGTCTGAACTGGGTTGAAGTATTTGATACTTCTTTTCTTTTTAAAATATAACTTTCTTTCAGATTATAAAGGTGCTATTGTAAAACAAACAAAAAACTTGAAGAATAGAAATGGTGACAAATATAACAATCACCTATAATCCTACTATTTATTATTAGCATTTTCATTTTTTCCCTCCTACTCTGTGCATGTTTATGTGATTGACATAATCCATTTTTAATTCTACCTTTTCTCTACATTGATTACAAACATTTTCTCATGTTATAAAAATGCATTATAAACCTAATTTTAACATTTGTAGAATACTGTATCACAAAATTATACAATAGCTTAGTCACCCCTCTGTTGGGCCCTCAGCTTGTTTCTATTTTTCACTCTTCTAGGCACACTGTTCTTAAGATATTTTACTGTGCATACTTTTGGTCTACAGAATTTTGGATTCTCTTCTGAGCTTCAGAATGGATCAACAGGTCTAAGAATATGAACATAAGGTTCAGAAAGGTTGTGCCAATTTATATTTCCACCTATAAAGATAAGAGAGACTATTTCATGACACTTTAAAGCAACACTTGCAAACCTTGAATTTCTGTGAATGTTCTCAGTAAGCATTTTGTCCAGAGATAATTCAGATCCACACTTCTCCCTGCCCAGTTCAGTTCAGTTCAGTTCAGTCGCTCAGTCATGTCCGACTCTTTGTGATCCCATGAATCACAGCACGCCAGGCCTCCCTGTCCATCACCAATTCCCGGAGTTCACTCAGACTCACGTCCATCGAGTCAGTGATGCCATCCAGCCATCTCATCCTCTGTCATCCCCTTCTCCTTCTGCCCCCAATCCCTCCCAGCATCAGAGTCTTTTCCAATGAGTCAACTCTTCTCATGAGGTGGCCAAAGTACTGGAGCTTCAGCTTTAGCATCATTCCTTCCAAAGAAATCCCAGGGCTGATCTCCTTCAGAATGGACTGGTTGGATCTCCTTGCAGTCCAAGGGACTCTCAAGAGTCTTCTCCAACACCACAGGTCAAAAGCATCAATTCTTCGGCACTCAGCTTTCTTCACAGTCCAACTCTCACATCCATACATGACCACAGGAAAAACCATAGCCTTGACTAGACGGACCTTCCAGGTCTGCATTATCACCAACCATGGTTTTCTAGAGCCTAAGTTTACTTGCTCCCCCTTGCTTTCCAAGAGGGTGTCCCTTTTTTCTAATGTTTCTTTCTTATACAAAAACAAACAAAAACACCTGAAAGGAAGTCAGTGAAGAAGGAAATCAAAAACCAAATTGCAAGTGTGATAAAGGAATTTTTAAAACTACCGTATCAGATTGATGTTCAAAACCTTTTCACTGATGAACAGATAGATGTACTATGCAGCTGTGTGCCTTGTCCCTGGGTCTAATTTATATATTGGTCACTTACATTACATGCACTGAGGTGCTGAGAACTGGTTTGTTTCTCTCAGTGTCTTTGACTTCGTAATGTCCCAAGATAATCACTGTCCTTTGAACTGGAAGAACCGTTGGCATTATACAATTCCTCTCAACAAAGCAAATGTTGCTCTGTGCAGATTTTTCTAGATACTAATTCCCTCCACTTCCCTCTGCTCTCTTCCTCATCTCTACCCCAACTGTGTTAAGAAAACAAGTATCTGTTCTCAAAATAAAAAATATTTTTATGTGGATTTCTGAAAAATTTAATCTGAGTTTGCACAGAACAAATGCAGAGAAGTGACCCTATGCTTTAGGTCATGATATAGATACCAAATAACCCACGACTTTTTACAGCTGAATCTTGGTGAGTTTGCTCACACTCTGAGCCACTAGCCAGGCTTTTTATAAATACACAGTATTTAATATGTTTACATAAATTGTGCCACTGGCTATTCTTTATGCATTTAATCAGAAGTCTGACTTAGTCTGTGGACAGTTTTACAAGTGACTCATTAGTGTTCTTTGTATGGAGGACGAAGATAACATAGATACCATCACAACTGGCTCCCATCCCAACAGGAATCCGTAGCTTATTATTAGGCATTTTGGTTATTTTGTCTACATTAAATATTCAGAGTTTGAGGTCTTAGGGAGTAGAATGGGAAGGAAATTGTTTTCCAATTGATTTTTTTATTAAAGGTGATATTTTTTCAGGAAGCCTGAGAGCTTGCCCATGAAATTACATTTATATTAATATAAAGACATTTCTTTTTCAAATATGTCTTTAACAAAGAGAGCTTATTGAAAGTTTGGGACTGTATTTACAGGCCATTTTGGAAAAGAAGACTCAATGGATGGTGGGGTGGGTGCGGTTTGAGGGTTTCCTTGTCTTTACAGTGAACTAGGTGATTAAGCCATCCCTCTGCTCTGGAGAGTTTTCTGTAAAAGTCTGTTAAAACCAAGTACTCGGGGGTTTTAGCAGCACTGCCCCAGGATGGGCACACTAGGAGATCATTTTAGGCCAAAACTGAAGCCCTAAAGGGACACTGTAAGATATTAAGGAGGCCAGTATTTATTTAGGAGGAGAAATGTATGTGATGTGTCTGGGGAACAAGATTAAAAACTCGGATTTCTGTGATTTTGAGAATAATGCCTAAGAGAAATTAAATTTTGATTATGCTTTTCATTTAAATGCTGGCCCTGCTATTTTAAGTATTAATGCCTCTTATTCTCTCCAGTGGCTGCTGATTTTGAAAAAAAACACAACCCTGACTACCACCACTGAGAATACTTTTGGCATGCCCTGTGCTCATCTCCAGTGAAGAAGATGCTGTTTCAGAGGAGTAATGCCTCAAGCTTACCTCATTGTTCCAAATAGTCATTTGTTCAGGACATAAGCATTCAGACCAGAAACAGGATTGTCAGTTCAGTATCAGAGTGGCATATGACTTGTCTGTGTATAATTTCATTCACGTGCTTTTGGTGAGGGGGTGGGGGTGGGAGTCATCAGAGACAGTCTGGAGGGAATTGCTTAAAGAAAGGGGTGTATACCATTGATTTTAATTATTTGTTTATCTCCCCTCCTTTCTCATTCTCTCAACTTGAACTCTGTAAGAGTAGGGATCAAATTATTTTTGTTTCCCCAATTCCTCCAACGGTGCCTTAGTCTATAAAGCATTCAATAAACTTGTCTTGAATTGAATACACTTGTTTTAAAGATATGCTGAGAATTTATTACCACATAACTTCCTAGAGTAAATAGGTCTTTCAGGTTATTTGTGCATCTGCCCAAAGGTATTATTAAACTGTCAGCATGTTTTCCCCAGTTGGAATTAATTTTTTTTCCTAGAGTTTTCTAGTTGCCTTCTAGTAGAATCTACAAAAACTTGGTACAAATGGTTTGGGGGGACATGCAGGCAGTCTTCAGCCAGATCCTCCTGTCTAGCGGTCTCTGTGAGTCATTACCTTAGTGGTGGGGGTATAGTCCTAAATTCCCTTTTCCTAGAGTGATCAGATCATAGATCTCAGCCCCTCCTCTTGGGCCCCACTAATAACTTATGGCTCCTTCCCAGTTGAATCATAACCAGGAAAGCATTGCATTTAGAAAAAACTTAATCTGAAGGGACCTGAGCAAATTAAAACCTCTTGAAAAGGAGAAGAGAGTATAGAGTTTATGAGCTGATGGACAAAACTTTAAAGAAATATGAATTTGGAGGGGGGGGGTGTTGTAAGGACATTTTTAGTATCTTTCAAGGAGCAAGAAGCAAAGTGAAGAATTATTCCTAAAAATAATATGTCTTCAGGAACACAGAGCCTGCTGTGTAATTTTCTAACTTTGGGGATTTGTTTTTCAGGCTTTTGAAAAGGGGGTGAGAGGCAGTAGTCTGGGCTGCTCCACCAGAGTCTCACATAGTGCATGTCAGAATTTATAAGGGTTAAGTGGGAAATGCCTACAAAGAGAATTAGGACTTTTATTTTTGTTCTCATGAATAATTTAAATCTATTTCTTTAATGGCTTGATTCAGTGACTGCCCTTGGTAAACATTATTCTTCATGCTCTTGGGAGTGCTTGTTCTATTACATAAGGCTTAGCTTTTATACATAAATTTTCAAAAGTCCTTCCAACATGGTAAAAGAAAACACCTTTAAATACTCATTAAAATATTTAATAAAATGCATATGTGTATTGCAGATGTACACACCTGAGACGTGTTTGCAATCAGCACAGTCCTTTAGTATCTTTCTAGTTTCCGGGAATACTGACATTTTGAGGGCACTGAAAGTAGAAGGAAGAGTATTTGAAAAAGAAACATATACCTGTGACCTTCTTAGGTTCTTTTCTCTTGATCCTTCTGCCTGCTTTTGGAGTATCAAGGCCACCCCTCCCCTAGAAAATCAGAAGTTGAGAATAGCTGAGTGTGGCATGATAGAGTTACAAGGGTCCTGCGCTGATGATAAATGTCAGCAGTGAGTTCTACAGGCGCAGGTTCCTGTAATATAAACTCGTAATCTTTTATTTTGCCTCATGACGTAAATACTGACGGTGTAAACTAGGTTAAGATACATAAATGCAAGACCATACAGTTTATTGTCAGACTGCCACTTCTATGGAAAATACTGGAGCAGAGCTATGGCGTGTTGTGGCTGACAGAACTGGTGAGGGGGCTGTGCTGGGACCCCTGATTTGCCTCTCTGGGGCCTAAAATAGTGATGTCCTCAGGTGTAAGGCGAGAGACCAGCCCTATAATTCTAACCTGGCTTCCCCACCCCTGAGCTTGAGTACAGGAAAGCCTTGTGAAGAGTGGGGGATAGAGGGAGCTGCAAGGGATTCATGAGCTGATGGAAGAAACATTAAAGGAGGCTTTAAGTCCTTTTTAGGATTTCAGAATGGCTCTTGCTTAATACACTTAAAGGACTTTCTGGCCATAGGACATGCTTATTCTCTCCTCTGTCATGTGGACCCTTTGGCAATAAATATTTGTTTGAATGAATGAATGAATTCTGAGGGCAAGAAATTCCATGAAAAGAGTGATTTGGGAAAGAAGGGAAGTTTCTGCCCTTTGATTATATTGCTACTCTTAGAGTCGATTGGGAGATTTCAGTCTGAGACCAAGGATTGATTTTAGTGTACCCAAAGTGTTATGTGTATATATATAGATAGATAGATAGATATTTCCAAGGAGAAAGGGCAGAGGTATTCAGCAAGTTCTCTACAGGGTCCATGTCAGCCAAAGCTTTAGCGGTCCTGCTTGAATGAATGCCTCTTAAAATCTGCATTTAAAATAATATCTAAATGTATGTCTGGCATATGATAGGAACTCAATAAGTATTCTATCTTCTTGCTATACAGAAGATGGAGATGACACTACTAAAATTGTTGGCTTATACTTCACAGGGTTGTTAGAAGGATTTAGGAACTATTGAACTTGCAAGCACTTTCATTCATTCAGTCGTTCTTAATGCAGAACCTACCCATTCTCAGGCCCTGTCCCACATGCAGGAGGTACTATTATAAATAAAACAGATGTGGTCTCTCTACTGTGGAACTCGGAGTTGAGGTTGCCATTCTTTGTGAACTGCAAAGTACTCTACTCAGAAGAGTAAGGAAATAAACATATCTCCACACCTATATTCAGGCACATTTTTGTGATATAACCATCTTCACACTCCCCCCAAAGATAAAATAGAAGTAAGCTCTCATCCAAATGGCCATGTCTGCATTGTCACAAGAATACGCAATGAGATATAGGCCTGGACCTAAGTGCCATTTCTGCCTAACTAGCACTGTGACCTTGTGCAAGTCACTTCCCCTTTCTTGTCCTCAGATTCCTTGTTATGATTACAGGGTTGGACTCAGTGGCCCCTGATGTTCTTTGACATCATGCATCCACCCTGTGAGCTCAGTGAGGGCCAGCTCCCAGTCTTTGTGTATCCCCTGGACCTTGCACAGTACCTGGCACTCCAGAGCTTCATCCCCGTTCATCTAACATTTCCAGATCTAGCTATCATGGAAATAAACCCTTTTTTTTTAATGAATATAACCTGGCCTGTCCAGGAAGCAGTATAACATATACTTTAGGTGAACAATAACGAAGGATGTTATTGAATGGTTACTTAGGACAGTTGGGAAGGACCCTGGATTGTGGCAACAGAGAAGCCACAAAGGGCTGAGAGGGTTGGCTTTTTTTTTCTCAGTATCATCCTGAGAAAGAAAGAAGCCTGGCCCAACCTCTGCTTCTTCTCCCTCCTGCCTCCGCAGAGATAAACGTCCCTGCAGCTGCATGCCTGAGGCCTTCCCTCTTGCTTTTGTTGTATATTTTGCAGGAAAAAAAAAGAGGGTGGGAGGGGTGAGGTTAATGTGTTGAGTGTGAGTAATTAGTCATTCAAACCATCGACATTGACAGTGACAAGATTTGAGTGCCTGCGTTATTGTGCACTGCTTTAATAGTTTATCCCTGAAATTTTCTGCCTGTATAATGTTTCTTAAAATACATCATGGGAACATAAAAGATTTAATGCAGTGCTTTGTGTAACCATTAGAGTTTGAAGTCAACTGAACCTCCTCAAGGCTCTCTTCTGGATGCTGACTGTAATTCTGTTCTTAATTGCTGTTCAGAAGAGAGAAGGAAGGCGAGTCAGGGGGTTGGAACCTGGTCAGCTACGAAGTTGGCTGTGAGACCCACACAGAATCCTTCATTAAAGTACATATGCACACTTAAGTAACTGATATATTTACTTGCAGTGAAAATTGTGCTATTAGAATATCAAAGGTGTTACCCTGGGGAAGCAAGCATTCTGATTTCGCCAAGCCAGCTTCTGAATTTATTGGAGGATAGCTTCCCACGAACACACATGTTTACCTCTGGTCTTTTTCCCAAGTTGAGATTGCAGGTGTCCTCTCTATAAGGTCTAGCATGTGACCTTAAAATGCCGTAGTTTCATACTCCATACATTTACATCCTCGCAGCTTCTCTTATTTTCCAAGTAACGCTCTTGGTTCTCTTGTGTGTCAGTTTTCAGTCTGACATTTTACATTTCTGATTCTTTTTTTAAGCCTGTCTTGCATCCTGGGATGCGTCATTAAGACCAGCAAGGGGTCTTATTACACAATGTATATTAACACATTTGCAAATGTTTCTCAGCTTTAAAACTGTACGCTTTTATTGAGAAAACTCTGTGTGTGTGCATATGTATATTTCCCTCAGTTCCTTCTGAGTCCACAAAAGGATAACTGTGCAGTGTGTGTGCAGAGTAAAGAGAGCTCCATCTCCACGAGACGGGAATGACTTGACCTGATTTATAGGTTTGTTCGATGAAAGGAGCTCAGTACTGAACATTGTATTTCATGGTTCCTTTTCAGAGGTTTGGACCCCAGTTAGGGTAGGATTGTCTGATGCACAGATGGGGCTCAGCTCCAGGAGTCAACATAAATTAGGAAATCCACACAGGATGTAAGGAGATCCAGAAGGCTTACTGGGGAACTGAAATTTCTTTGCTGCAGACCTGATACTTCCTAGGCCTTTCTGGAGCAGGGAGACCTGTGAAATATTCACAGGGACAAGTACTGGCTTTCACGACATGTGTCTGTGAGTCAAGCATCCAGTGAATTAAGAATGAACACAGCTGTCAGATGACCTGTTACAGTCTTGGTCCCACAGCATCTCAGCGTGCCTGGGTATGACTTACATTTGTCCTGCTCCATCACTGATACTCTAAATGCTGCCTTACTGCAGGATATTTCTCAGGTGTTTGAGTAGGAACCGTAGTGGTGCAGGGAAGGCGTTCTGTAGATTGTGGGACTGATTTTTTTGCCACTAAATCAAAATGTAGCTGTTGGGCAGCTCTGTGGTTCTGCTGGCCGAGCCTCCTGAACTGGATAAATTCTGTTTTTCATGTTCCTTGGTGAGTTGGTGGTGCTCCTTAGGTTTGTTGCCTGGACACCTGACTCAGTGAAGCAGTGAGACAAGACAGCAAAGGGAGGCACTGCACAGACCCAGGAGGCCGATGGCTTGGCAGAGCAGAAACCTACCTCCCAGCCAGGAGTTGTGATGATGTTCTAAAACATCATCTCCATTAGCATGATCCCTCCCCTGGGCACAACGCCCTGATTCTTTCCTGGACCCTTGCCTCAAGGGCAGAGTATCTGCATAGGAGTTACTGGGTGCATTTTTTTGTTGTTGTTAATCAGTGCTGAGGAGAGCTTGATTTAAGATTCCTCTACAGAGCCCTTTACTTTCTCCTTGCTCTCTGGACCAGCCTAACACAATCCCACAGTTGTCCTGAAAGTTTTGATGTGATAAGTGAAGCCACTTAGTTACCTACGTGATGGCAAAGAATCTTAGACGCTTCCCACCTTCCTCCATCTGCCTTGTTTCCCTGATTCCTCTTGAGACTTATTTTCTTTCTTTTGGTTTCAGTTCCCAGTTGTGATTATCAGAAGAAGAAGCAATTAGAGCAAAGCTTATCCATGTAGGGCATAATGAGGAGTAATAGTTACGATGCTTCTAGCCACTTTATGTTCTAGGCATCTTACATACATAAATAACCCTGCACAGTGGTGTTATTCTGGTTTATAAAGAGAAAACAGGCCCAAGAACCCAAGTGCCTGAGATCACGGAGCTAATAAGTAGTAGAACTAGAGTTTTAAGTCAGCTAAAACTCTAAAACTTATTCCCTTCTTACTATACCACTGTGTTTCAGATGAGCAAATAAGCAAAAAGCAAAACAAAACAAAAACAGCAACAACAAAAAAAACAGCCTCTGGACATTGATGAGGATGAGCAGCAACTAGAACTTTCATATTCTGCTAGTGGGAGAGTCGGTTGGTACATCTATTTAGAAAAACTATAGACAGTACCTACTAAAGCAGAAATACCCCTGAACCCCAAAATAGACTCCAAAGAATATTCCCAACAGAAATGTGTATGTACACCATAGGATGTGTATGTAATGCTCATAGCAGCATTATCTATAATAGTTAAAAAAAAAAAAAAAAAAAAACTAAAAATAACCCAGTGTTCTTCAAAGTAAAAGAGATACATAAAACATAATATTTTAATACAATGCAATTTTCTCCAGACATGGAGAAGAACAGTCTACCTCTATATTTCAAAACATGAAAGACACTCAGACATAATATGTGAAAAGACATAAAAGGGTACATTTTGTGTGATTCCATGTATATAAAATTCAAAAAAAAAAAATAAGTCTATGAATTAGAAATCAGAGTAGTGGTTACCTTGGTGGGTGGTATGAATGATGAGGATGGGGACACAAGAAAGTCTTCTGGAATGCTGGTCATTTTCTGTATCATGATCTGAAAGGTGGTTACTTGAGTGTGAGTTGTGTTCATTTTGTAAACATTCCTTGAGTTGTACCCTTGAGACTTGTACAGTTTACTACATGTGTATTAGAGAAACAGGCTTATCTCCCCAAATTTCTCAGAGCAGCCAAATAATAGTAATAATAATGGAAGCTACTAGTAATCAGATATCTGCTAAGCTTGGGTTTCCTTGTCTATAAAAAAACACAGAGGATGTTAGAATATGCCTCACTCCTTTCTGGTGGGGAGTCAGTGAGAGAAGTCACATCAGGTAACTTGCAGTGCCACCAGGGAAGCCCAAGAATACTGGAATGGGTAGTCTATCCCTTCTCCAGGGCATCTTCCCCACCCAGGAATCAAACCAGGGTCTCCTGCATTGCAGGTGGATTCCTTACCAGCTGAGCTACCAGGGGGGAAGCCCTAGAATGACTTTAATGGATATCAATGATTGTGGTTATGTTCCCACCACTATTCAGGCACTTTACATATATTCTGTCACCAGATCCTTCTTAACACCTTGCAAAGCAGGCAGCATTGTTCTTCTCCTCTTTCAAATGAGGAACACTAAGGTTCTCAGAGTTCAAGTCCCTTACCCAAAGTTGTACAACTAGGGAATGACAGAGCATGATCCCATTTCCAAGGAGCTGATGTTCAATTTCACAGAAGATGGAAATAACACCGTAAAGATGAGGAAGGGATGGAGCTCAGATAGAATGGAAAAGTGGGACTGATGGACTGCATTCGGGCCAGGAAAACTGGGTACAGGCCTAGACTCTGCCCCACTTTCCTGTGATGACAAAGAAATCTCTGGATGTCTCTGGAATTCATCTCCAACAGGAGAGTTTTGAACTGAATTGTATTGCCTGAAGTGCCTTCTTTCTGGCTCTGCAGTTTTCTGATTCTCAGTGCTTGTCATACCATACAAGGCATCTTCCTGAACCAGCTCCATGAGCTTAAACCCACTTTTCATGTAAAACCTAATTCTAACAACATCTTGGGACTTTCCCTGAGTACCCCTGTCCTTTAAGCAGGTTTGATTGCTCCTCCATTACATGGCCACTGTCCAATTGCAGCCCTTTGCCTTCTATGTCCTCTGTGGACTGTAAGCTCCTTGTGGATAGAGACTGAGGCTTGTCTCTTTATTCCACGCATGCTGCCTCAAACAGTTAACACATTCGTGGAAATATTTCTTTAAGTAACTATTTAAATACATAGAAGTCTTTTTTTGAGTAATGTGTGAAAGGACCATCTGGGGCTGGACTAGACTTGAAGTAGAGACCTAGAGAGAACTTTCCTTCATGTTTTTTTATTTTATTTGAGGTCCAGGAGAAACAATAACAGAGTAGCTGGGGAGAAGCATCATTAGATAACTTTGTAGCTCCCCAGCGTGCTTTTATGAAATCTAAAGTTTGATCATTATTAAGCATCAGTGAAAATCTAAACCCTTCCCATATGAAACAGCCCCACTTAATTTAATGTCATTTTACTTTATGAGATAGTTAATAAACAGGTACTGTATTTGATCTTGTGAGCGTAGCCCTCTATGTTTAGCTTTTTCAGCTTTAATGGAACTATAATTTTAATCATGATTATTACTTTACATTTTAATTATAATTTGGTGTGGCTTAAGTATACATTTCTGAGAGTGATTGTGTAATGAAAACAGGAATTAGCTTTTCATTAACAAAATAATGGGAGAGTTCCCACTGCATTCTAGTCTGTGTTCAAAATCTATGGGCTGGCCTAAAAATAGCAAGGGGAGTTTAACATTTTGGTTAAAAACATGTTTCTAAATTGGCTGTGTTCACAACCTCATCTCTTTTGCTCCATCCTGCTTTATCTTGTTCCCTTTCTTTACAAAAAATAAAATCAAATCTTGAAAGAGACTTTGTGTCTTTGAGATATCAAAAGGCTTAATATTTTTATTTTTATTTAGATAATTAGCACCATGGAGCCTCAGGTGTCAAATGGCCCGACATCCAATACAAGCAATGGACCCTCCAGCAACAATAGAAACTGTCCTTCTCCCATGCAGACAGGGGCAGCCACAGATGACAGCAAAACCAACCTCATAGTCAACTATTTACCCCAGAATATGACCCAGGAGGAATTCAGGAGTCTCTTTGGGAGCATTGGTGAAATAGAATCCTGCAAACTCGTGAGAGACAAAATTACAGGTACGCTCTTCTTCACTATTCTAGGCTTGGGATTCACAGCCACCTTGTTCCATTAGAAATGCAGACTTTGGCAGGAGTGCGTGTGTGTGGTGGTGGCTTTGAGTGTTTGTAGCTTGTGTCCTGCATTCAAGGATAGCATGGTTACAGTCACAAATGCATATGTGTGTGAATACTACATGCAACCGCTTTGCGGACTGGTAGGACCAGGAAGCAGATAAAGATTTTGGAGCTTCCTCAGCTTTGCTTTATGTGAAATAATCCTTTGGTTGTATCCTCTTTTATTCTTAATCAGCCACCCCTACACTCTGTTCTTTAGTTCTCAGTTCTGCCCTCTGTCCCCAACCCCGTACTCGTCTTTGTCTGTTTATCCCTTTCCTCTTAAACGTTTGGTTCGTGTGTGTCCAGTGTTCTTCCATGTGTCCGAGACAGTGTTTTAGAGGTGGCTATTGTCGTCACAACTGCCCATTGTCCCTGGGAATAATAGGCCTTAAGGAGAGCAGATTATCCTGGAATAAATCTACTCTGTCATGGGAGGGAGATGCTACATGAAGGAATTTTATGTTATGTGTTTGTTGTGAAGATACTCTTTGAGAATTCAGAGACTTTTTACTGGAAAGTAAAACAATACCCTACCCTTCAATACTTGAAAGCTTTAGGTTGTGATTTTTTTCTAATTGACAGTCATTCATTGAGGACCTCGCGTCTGCCAGATACTGACGCTATAATCCTTTGGGGCTGGGGCTGGGGGTCGTTTCCCTGTAATCTTTCTGGAAGTGAGAATGTTTTCTTAGAAAAATATTGGACTACATCGTGATGGCAGTGAAGCTGCTATGCTTTGATGCTCCCCTCCTAAAATCATTCACACTCAGCTTTGAGTATTTATCATTTTTGAATGTTGACTTTTATTTCCCTCTCTCTGGACAGTTTAACTGAAGAGCAGCTGGCCTATATAGGAAAAAGGAAACTTTAAAATATTGAAATACGTTATCTTGATTTTTAAATCAGAGAATACAGTGTATTTGTGTGCATGTAGCCATATTCTCCAATTCTTCTGATTCCCTTGTCAATTTGTCCCCTATATATATTATTTTGAAAAATCATAAAACTCAAATAATTGTCAACATATAAAAATCACATAACTCACCAAACTTAATTTCCTCTTCTGTAAAGTTGGAAAATAATACTTATCTTAAAGGATTTTTTGTGAGGACTAAATGGAAGATTGGATATATACTGCCTAGCACAATGCATCTTGCATAGTAGTCTCTCAGTAACGGGGAGGGTATTATTATTATAAGTACAGTTAGTATGTTTCAAGAAGAGTGACTAGAACAGAGAAATTTTATCAAGGTCTCCAAATAGGGCCACGGCTTTGGTGTTCTTATCCCAGAGCCCTGGATCATCCATCCTTTGACAGAACTGCCTATGCTGTCAGAAAGCCAATGTTTAGATTCCTGAATAATCTTTATATAATAGGATGATAATTCAAACCAAATTAAAACCAGTTAACCATATGATTCTTCCTCCTACTCCTGTATGGAAAATGTATTTTTGGTATAGCCTTACCTTCTAAATAGGGACTCTGCCAGCTATCTTAGTGAATATTATTAAGCACCTTTTCAAAAGAGTTCCTTTAGAAGTGTAGTGAGATTTTTCAGAAGTACTGATTCATGGTGTTGTTCTTTGTTTTCTAAAGACACATGTTTAAACAAGCAGATTCCTTTACTGAAAGAATGCTAATTTGGTAGTTCACTGAGTGGATTTGAATAGGAGTGACAGCTTCGAAGACAGCCTTTAATTTGGTATACAAAACCAAAATTGTCAACTTGGGTTTGTTTAGCACCCTCTCCAGCACAAGCAGAGACATACAGTGGCATCTGAGCTTAAAGAAGAAGCTTATGGGTTGAAGGCAGAAATACAATTCAGGCATAAATTTATAATTATGCATTTTTTAATTCAGGGAGAAAAAGAATTTTATTTGCAGAGAACTTATGGGAATGAGGCAGGGAAATATAGAAAGACCAGAGATATTTGCCCTCATTTGGTAGCAGTGTTTAATAAAAGTAGAACTTGTGGCTGTAAAGAGTGCTTATTAAATTCTTCATTTACACTACCTAATTAATTCTAGCATTTTAAATTAACAGTGAAACTGGTCCCTGCTGTACCATTCCATAGATGCAGCATATTTCCTCCATCCACCCGTTGTTCAGGTTTAATTGGCTACGCTAAAAGTCAGAGAAGGAGAGAGAGAGAGAGACTGTGGGGAGGTAGGGACGGAGTGGGGATCTCTCTAGTGGAAGACCCTCTGAGGCCTGCATTTGGGGTTAAGTGATAACACAGGCTGGGAGGCTGAGGTTTCACCTGCCAAGTTAAAAGGCTGCTGGTGGTGGTTCAGAAGTCAGGGTAAATGACATCATAGGTATTTTTGTTGCCCTGATTTTTAACATCCCAGTCCCCCCTTTTCCTCCAACACCTCCTACAGATCTCAATGCATCTCGATCCTGTGAAGTTTACAGGGAGTTCTAAATACCCAGTGGGAGGATTAGGGGGTGGGAAGTGGCAAAAAGATAAGAATTCAAGATTAAGATTTTCCAGCCTAACCACTCCCTAAGAGAATGTAATCGATCTCCTTAGAAAGTTCTGGCTTCTGAAAGTACAGGAGGGTGGGGAGGGAGGGAAGGAAAGAAGGAGGGAAGGAGGGAAACAGAAACTGTTAATGGTGTTGCCAGTAGGCTGGCTTCACTCCTTGCTGTGGGCTGTCAATGAATTCTCCATTTGAATTTGGGCATGGACTTAAGTGTCATGCGGCCGAGAACATACTTGCTATTATTTATCAAGCACTTACTCTAGGCCAGGTACTTACTGGACACTGAACATACCTTATTTTATTGAACATTGAGAACAACCTCCATTTCCTTAGATGAAGACGCAGAAGCTTAGTGAGGTTTAGTACCTTACCGTGGCAGCACGGTTTATTAGCAGGTGATGGAGCTGGGATTTGCTCCCCGTTTCCAAAAGCGTGATCTTACATGGAAGCATGTGACGACGCCCCTGCCTGTGTTACCTGAAGATAGCCGCTAAGCCTCCCCCATAACCCAGTGAAACATGGCATTCCTCTGAGCAGCAGTTGCTCCACTCTGCCAAGTCTACGTAATGCACCATGGCTTAAAACAAGACCCCTGTGTATAACCAGAGGCAAAGATAACAATATTTATCATCCTCTGGGGATATAACTCAGCCTTCAGTGGAGACTCAAATTTACTGAAAATGCCAGGTTTAAGATTCCCTTACAGTGGTTTTGGACATCTCTGTTACTTATCTTCTCAGAGATATTAGATTTTCTTTTTTCCAATTGGGAAAGGACACTTATCAGGATAATCTAGGTACCGGGGAGAGAAAATATATGTTGCAAGTTGCTTTTGTGTGCATCTGTGAACACAAGGAGGCTCTGGAAGCTATGTTCTTTATTTTTCTCCATCCACCTGCACCTCTGCTCCTGGAGAGAAAGGAAGATGGCATGTGTCCTGCAAGGATTCATGCCACCGAGGAACTCAGGCAAAGAACACCAAACCCCTGGTAGAAATTCTGTTATTCCTGTGGACTGTGGATAATTGAATTAAGTTCTTTTTTGTTGTTGTTGCCTTTTTGTTTTTCAGGCTTTGAGATTGCATTTCTGAATCCAGGTTCCTAGATGATTAGTATTTTAGGGGAGGAAACATATGGCTGAACCAGGATAGTTAGGTGGCTCATGGTATATCTTAAAGCCAGCACAGCTGGAATGCTAAATTGCATCTTTATAATTGTCTCTCTTGTTATCACCCCTCTCGAAAAGGAACAGAAAAAGGAGGGAGGAAAGTAACAAAGAAAATTCCCCAGAAATAAATCAGTGTACGATAGCAAGGAGTTTTGATCTGCCTATCTAGACTGATTATTTGCATCATGGTGATAAAAAAAGAGTTATATTTTTACTTGGTATCACTCTTCATGTACCCATGCAGTATGGTTTTTAAGAGTAGTTTTCTATCCATTTCAGGCAAATGAGAACTCTGAAGTGGGGGTTTAAGGATGGGGTGGTCCAAAATGAACATTATGCATTATAAAACTGAATATATGGAGTGACCAGTATATGAAATAGACTATATGGACTGTGGGTGGTTGAGGAAAGGTGAAGTCTCCATTAGCTAGAGCTATTGAGGTGGCATTTGAAGAATGGGGTTAGGATTTAGGTAGACAGAAGAAAAGCAAAAGGAATGGAGCAAAAATTCCAGTCTAAGAACAAAAGTCTTTTTTTATTCTTCTGTGCTTTGGACAAAGGAAGTAAAGCCGGGTCATGCCTCTCAGACGCAGTCCTCTCATACTGAAGTGCTGCCAAGTGAAGTTAAGCATATGAAAACATTAAGTCAGGGACTTCCCTCACAGTCCAGTGGTTAAGATTCAGAGCTTCCAATGCAAGGGGTGTCCATTCAATTCCTGGCCAGGAAACTAAGATCCCACATGCTGTGCCCTGGGGCCAAAACACAGAACATTATCAGTTAGAGTTGCACCTGATGGACAAAGACAACATTTCCTAAACCCCACCTCTAATCCATCTTTTCATTCTTCCTTTATAATATATGACTTTGGCGTAATTAATATTATCATTTAGTGGAAAGAGCATAATAAGGCAAAAAAGATGCTTCACTACTGGAGGCATGAGGGTGAATGCTTTGCCACAGCCTTTGTGTGTAGAATCACAGCTCTAATTAAAGGAACCAACTCAGTGTTGATTCAGTGACACTGGGTAACTTCTGTTCTTTCTTAGATTTGTGAAAGTGCTAATAATTCCCTCTCAGGAGGTAGGATTGGACTACAGCAGTGGGTGGTTGGGGGTTAGGGGTTGGGAGGAAGCTATGTCTGTTAGAGCATCAAGGCCAAGAGGTATTACATAGGATACAGTCTCTTGGGTTCAAGAGGGAGAGGTGAGTGAGGGTTGTGGGTTACCTTATGTTACCTCATATATTTACAAGGAACTGGACTAATAGGGACATTGTGGGAATTTAATTGTTTTGCTTCTAAGATAACATTATTAACAATTAAAAGGCTCTAAAAAAAAATCCTAAAGTACAAAAATGCTTTGAATTTACTTCTGAAATGTCAGTTCAGCCCTGGGGTAAGTTTATTGATGTAATTTCTGACAGCATCCAGCAAAGACAAATAAAAATAATAGCAGCAGCTTTTGTATGTTTTTGTGTGCTTTCTGTGTATTCTGGATACTATATTACAAGCTTTAAATATAGTCGCTCATTTAAATAGTAAATTGGGACTTCTTGGAGATTCATAATCATAGCCAGTGTTTATTGAGTGCTTACTATGTGCTGATCATTGGGCTGAGATCAATAAATGAAGTTTCATGTAATTCCCAAGACAGTCATTTTACAGTCCAAGAAACTTGAGCTCAGGAGCAGTTGAGTCATTTACCCAAGATGACTTAGCTTCCAAGTATGGGAGCTGGGACTTGAACTCTTGGCTCTCTGACTAATTGTGAGTTGTCCCATTATAGTTTATCTCTGCCAGTTTCCCTAAAAATACTAAACTGACATCTCCCCCTTGCAAACCAACACAATTTATATTACCTAGGGAATGAAAACTTTTAGTACAGGGAAAATATAATTAGAGTTTAAAATCTTTTGTCTCGGAAGATAGCATGATATGCATTAAAAAAAAATACCAGTGACCAGTAAGGTCACTGCTTACCTGAACAGAAAGAATAGACTTCGAGTGGTTCTTATCTTCAAATTCTCTCTTCACAAGATACCCCTCACTGTGTTCTCCTTTTCTTTATCTTCCAAGCACTGTGTTGAAATGGATGCCGCCTTAAGTTTAAGCATACTTAAAACCCAGCCTCAATTATGCAGATCCAAGAAAATCCCAAGATATTGATTAGCTAAATGAACTTTTCTACATGCACATCAGAGGGATATGCGTTAGCAATGGGAAGGGTAGAGGAAATAGTAGCATTTATCAGCATATTTTGCTGCTGATTTTGCAAATGTACTTGATACAGTGCAATGTGCCTCCTGAATTCAGAGGAAAATCAGGCAGATTTGCATCTATTATTTTATTTATCACCTCCCTGCAGTCATTTTATACACATTCCACAAAGAAGAGTAAAAGAAATTTGAGTTGTTGACTTGGGGAGAGGATTGATTATTGTTGGGGGTTGAATGGAAAATTTTTAGTTAAGGAGAAGATTTGACAGACTAATGGGGTTACAAAACAGGAGAATAGGGGTCTGCTTTATTAAGGGGAACTTAAAGAACTCCAAAATGTTAAGTGCAAACCGTGAACCATATAATCATTGTGCCTCTTACACACCCATCAAGGGCAATCAGGGACCTCCCATCCTTTCTAATTAGGACAGGTTGGCAATTGAGTGGAGCTGTGAGGCTTAGAGCTTGTGCAGGTACATTCTGTTTCTTTCAACATATTTTTTCCCCAGGACGGCAATAGGCAGGATTATAGACCAGGTATGGTTTCCTTTTGCCCCCTGGCTATCTTTCCCTTCATCTTCCCTTCCAAATCAGATGGTTCTGTCCTGCTTCTGAACTCAGATAACCGTAGGAAAATATTCTCACATCCCAAGAGAGGTGTCTCAAGGGATTTTTACCTGGGATGTGAATCAGGACTGAGTATTTTAAGGATTTTCTATTTCTGTACTTTAACTGGCTGTTTGGTTCCTAAGACCAATTCCCTGTTCACTCAGCCACCCCTCCTCCCCCCAACACACACACACACACACACACACACACACTCTCTCTCTCTCTCTCTCTCTCTCTCCACTTCTCTTCCCCCCTTCTCTATAGAATGACCTGGTTGATTGAGACTAGGAACTAAGTAGGAAGGTAATGTCTAACTGAAATTTCCATACATTATCTAAAAATGTAATTCATCAGCTTCAGGGTAGGAGGAAAGTGCTTTCTGAAATGTGTTAATGGGAAAATCATTTTTTCTTGTCTTCTGTGAGCTGTGATAGTGGTGATTTTTTTCATTCTCCCCCACCCCACCCCGTACTGCTCTTAACTGATGAACTTTGTTACCTTTTATTCCTTGTCAGAACTAAAGATCTTTAAGTTGCCTTTTTGTTTTTCCTACAGTCCCAAAATTGAGCTTTGATGGGAGAAGATATTTCTAGTTTGGAGAAAAGATAAAATTCAGATGGAGACCATATAGTTGTATAAGGCTTTTACATTTGTGAAAGATTTTCAATCAGCCAACTTTATTTATTTAGTGTCTGCTCCCTCAGACCAAATAAATGTTATATCTTTTCCTTCTATTCTCTTAAATTCTGTATCAGAGTCTGTGAGGAAGCTAAAGAGAATAAGACGTAGTTTGTGCCCGCATGTTGCTGCTAGCACGGCCAATGAGTAGAGGAAGTCAGGACAAATTACAGGGCCCTACAGCAGTCTGCAGGTCTGGGAGTGGCTGGGAGCCCATGTGACGCATAAAGGTGGTGCCACATTTGCTGTTTTCTGTGCGTTGGCGGCAGGGGAGTGGGGGGCGGGGCGGTGCAGGAGGGGCCTAGTGGTTGGGCGGGGGATGTTTGTTTTGTTTTTCACCAAAGCCCAAACTTGCTTTTCCTGACCCTTGCTGTTAATTTCACTGGAAAGAGAGCACAAAAGGATTCATAACAGAACAATGAAGTTGGCGGTTTGATGAGGTACCTACTGTGTGTCAGGCCTTCCCGGGTGGCGCTAGATCCCCTCAAGGAGCGCATGGCAACCCACTCCAGTATTGTCTAGAGAATCCCATGAACACAGGAGCCTGGAAGGTTACGGTCCGTGCTTAGTCGCTCAGTCGTGTCTGATTCTTTGAGACCCCATGGGCTGTAGCCCACCAGGCTCCTCTGTCCATGGAGATGCTCCAGGCAAGAAAACTGGAGTGGGTTTCCATGCCCTTCTCCAGGGTATTTTCCTGACCCAGGCATCGAACCCAGGTCTCGCACATTGCAGGCAGATTCTTTACCATCTGAGCCACCAGGGTAGCCCATGAATACAGGGAGTAGGTAGCCTATCGCTTCTCCAGGTATCTTCCTGACCCAGGAACTGAACCAGGGTCTCCTGCATTGCAGGTGGATTCTTTATCAGCTGAGCTACCAGGAAAGCCCTAGGGTCGCAAAGAGTCGGACACAACTGAAGTGACTTAGCACACATGCACACAGTACTGTGTGTCAGCAACGGTCAGACACATCATGTATGTTATCTCATTGAAGCTTTGTACCAGTTATGCATGGTCCATGGTATTATCTCCATTTTACAGATCAGAAAGCCAAGGATAAGAATCAGTTAGTTGCACAGCACTGTTTACAATAGCCAGGACATGGAAGCAACCTAGATGTCCATCAGCAGACGAATGGATAAGAAAGCTGTGGTACATATACACAATAGAGTATTACTCAGCCATTAAAAAGAATACATTTGAATCAGTTCTAATGAGGTGGATGAAACTGGAGCGTATTATACAGAGTGAAGTAAGCCAGAAAGAAGAACATCAATACAGTATTCAGTTCATACTAATGCATATATATGGAATTTAGAAAGATAGTAATGATAACCCTATATGCGAGACAACAAGAGAGACACAGGTGTATAGAACAGTCTTTTGGATTCTGTGGGAGAGGGCAAGGGTGGGATGATTTGAGAGAATGGCATTGAAACATGTATATTATCATATGTGAAATGGATCGCCAGTCCAGGTTCGATGCATGACACAGGGTGCTCAAGGCTGGTGCACTGAGATGACCCAGAGGGATGGGAGGGGGAGGGAGGTGGGAGGGGGGGTTCAGGATGGGGAACACATGTACACCCATGGTGGATTCATGTCAATGTATGGCAAAAGCACTACAATATTGTAAAGTAATTAGCCTCCAATTAAAATGAATAAATTTATTTTTTAAAAAAAAGAATCAGCTGGAGAATACAAAGCCTATGGTATTTCTGTTACCTTACTACTCTGCCGTTGCTGAATGAAAATGAATAAAACATCAGCTATGGGTGTTCAGAGGAGAAAAGGATCACCGTGGGCTGGGGTTCTCAGAGCAAGTGTCAAATAGGAGTGAGCCGTGAACTTGGTAGAGAGTAGATTATCCGAGATGAGTAGACACAGAGAAAACAGCTGAGCCAAGCTTCAGAGACATCGTCAAGGGATAGTGAATAAAACAGGCAGAACTACTCCTTGGAGTAAAGTTAGGACTCACTTTGTGTTGATGAAATAAGGTCAGAGTGGTTAAGTAATTTATATAAGGTCACAGCTAATAAGTTGTGAAACTGAGATTTGAACCCAAGTCTGTCAGACTCCAAAGTCTGTGTTCCTTCTACTTTGCCAATAAATAACCTGACCTAACACAGGAGGTGGACAACTTGGCAGACTTCTCATGGTGATTTGGGAATTACTGTTTTTCTCACTGAGGTCAGAGTCATGTTCTCTAGTGAGTCTCTTTCCAAAAACTTCAGTTTCGCACTGATTTATAAGTTTGGTTTTCTGCTTGGCCCTTGTTTTGTTGTTGGATGTCTAGTGAGACAGGGCCCAATCTACACTGAGTGGAATACAGCTAATTAGGGTAATTACTCTAACTCCTATGGCCGCCTCTCTTCACAAACATCTTAAATCAGATTAAATAATTTTATTGGTAGTATGACCGTGAAAGGTATACTTAATAACCCCTGATATTTGCCTTTCATGTTTATTTGCAAAGGTTTTTATACTCAGTACTTCTTCTGACCCTATTAAAGTACCCAATATCGGCAATGTCTATACTTACTTTACAGATAAGACCAGTGCACCTCAAAGAAGAAACTCTTGACTTCTTATTTTCCTTTCTTCCTCTTTTTTCCTTTCTTTGCTTGTTTCCTGTCCTACCTCCTCTTTCTGCCTTATTTATTTATATGCCATTTGATCCAAAAAGAATTTGAATTGACTTATGAGATAGAAAAGAGCTAAAATTTAAATAGCCATAGATTTAAAAAAAAAAACAAGGTAGAAGGGAAATAGTAGAATGGTAAAAGGAGACCAGAGAGAAAGTTCATAAATTAATTGTGGCTAGATGACTCATCTCAGAAGTAACAGACCACCTCCCCAAAACCACCTAGTCTGAGTTTTCTTTACATCAAGGAAACGTGGATGATAACAACCTTGATCCCATTCTCAAGTGGTAACCAGGTTCCCAGCCCTGCTCCCTTCCCACCACACTCACTAGAGCCTCTGATCATGAAGACTGTTGCCAATTATCCTATAGGTTGGGGTATGAAGCCTGAAATCACATACATAGAGTTTTCTTTTTTTCAAATTAAATCCATGTTGGATTGATAGACTTGTTTTTTATGGCTGGGGCAGGCAGCCAACAGAGAAGCTGCCTGAGTGGAGTCCCTGTTTTCATTAATAAAAGGTATAGACAGTTGAAGCAGGCTTCCTTGCCTGCTGCCCTGAACTGAGATGCAGGTGGCTTCTGAGTCTCCACAGTCACTCTGTCCCCTTTACATCCCAGGGTTGGGCATGCAGAAACATCAGACCTCTGCACCCATCTCCCTGGTGAGGATTCCTACACTGAGTTCTGGCAAGTTCCCCATCATCCAGGACCCTGAGCTGGTTAATAAACAGGAGAAACAAATGTCAGCCTCACTTCCAGGTACTGACCCTGGAAGCTGCAATTAGTCCTCAGCTGCCTTTTCTCTCCCCAGTGGCCCTCACCTGTCAGCGGAGCATTCCCAGTGAGACAGACCACCCTTTAACTACAAAAGAAATGAGCACTACCCAAGAGCTCTACAGTCCCCAACACACACACACACACACACACACTCACATACTTTCTGGTCAAAAACACCAGATGCCAGAAAAAAGAAAACCAGATGCAATGCATTGGACTAACCAAAGGTGGGACAGGTGTCAAACTCCTGTACCACAACCCCCCTCCCCACACACACACACTTAGTAGAAGTGGGCATGCCCTTGCATAGGTCTGTATTCACCTAGACCTCCATTCTCAGTGTACAATATAAAGATAAATCTTTACCTTCTTTGAACGGTACTTGTGAGTTCAAACCAAATGCCACATGAAGACACTTGTAAACTAAAGCAATAAATGGGACGGGCCCCTTCTATCTCATAACTCCTTCCCGCTTCTCTCCAAGGGTTCTACCAACTGGGCCAGCAGATGGATAAAGGGAGAGGAGTGGAGAGGAGTGTAAAAGTGGATTTCTGTTCTGGTGTAGTCCTCAGCATGTTATTCCAAGGAGCAAGTACGACGCAGGGTGTGAGAAGGCCGAAGAATGGAACGGGAACTTAGATTTATTAAGTACTGCTAGACGCCAGCCCCTCTGTTATCTCATTTAATCCTGGTCTTGCCCGCAAGAGGTAATGGTGGCCCTGTTTTTCAGATGAGAAAACTGAGGCTCAGAAAGTTTAAAATGACTGACCTGAAGTCACACACTTGGCAGGCGACCAAGCTGTGTACCTGTGTCTGTCTGACTACATGCTGCGGCCAGTTGGGTCAGGAGACCTTCACAGAGAGGGTTCCTTGTATTCTGCTGTTTCATCCTGAGTCGTGAACGTGGCTGTGTAGGATGATCCTGGTAAGCCTCAGAGATAACTACAGTAATAATGCACAGCAGTTTTAGTGGCTCTGGAAGATTATAAATGAAAGCCTTTAGTTCAGTATTGGAAAATGTCAGGACGGTTTCTGAGAATTATTTAAAAATCATACCAGCTTTTATGAGTGGCAGCATGAGGAACTGGAAAGAGTCACCAGGTTCTTATTCTAGCTCTAGCTCTGGGCCATTCAGTACCTCAATGCCTCATTTTATGCTGGGCATAAAATGGCAATGACACTGGCTCTTTCCACCTTGCCATCTGTTGTGACATCAGATGAGCTAATGTGTCCATAAGTAGTTAAAGAGCTACACCAATTCAGGACATTACTGTGGTCACCCAGAAGGTAGGCTACTGTAAGCAGGGGATCTGAGGGTAAAATAAATACTAAAACCCCTATGATAAGCTAGCTTTGCTTTCTAGTCCAGATGTTTTGTTCAGTTATCTACGTACATCTCAACAAAAGCTGATTACCTCTTTCAGACATCAGCGTGTAACTGTTATTAATGCTCAAGCTGATCAAATTACAATGCCACAGATCCTACTTGTGCTTTAATATTAGATTTTGGATTCCGGTCTATAATGAATGATTTTTCTCCATGCATTGGAAAAATTGGTTAGCAGAGTTCATAAGAAAGTTTAATTAGCAGGCTGTTTGTGAAAATAGCGGCTGTGAGTCATCGTTCAGAATGAACTAACATTTCTTAGGGTTGGATTTGTTCTTCTGTTCCTTGAGCAGCCACACAGGATCTTTGTGTTTGGGAAGCTGATGTCTGCACGCTGCCCACTTGAACTGCATCGTGTAATAAATTAATGACAAAAACAGCAAATCTGAAAAGCTAGAGAGGAAGAGGAGGTGTAAGGTGTTTATATATTTGAGTATGTGTGTCTCTGTCTTCCAGGGAAATATCATGGACCTACTATAATCCAGGATTGTATGAGGCAGGAGAGCCTAGTGATTAAGAGCTAGCTGCCTATGCTTGTATCCCGGCCTCGCAACCTGAAAAGTGTTAGTCTCACAGTCATGTCCAACTCTTTGCAACCCCATGAACTGGACTGCCAGGCTTCTCTGTCCATGGAATTCTCCAGGCAAGAATACTAGAGTGGGCAGCCATTCCCTTCTTCAGGGCATCTTCTTGATCCAAGGATTAAACCCAGGTCTTCTGCATTGCAGATGGATTCTTTACCGTCTGAGCCACCAGGGAAGCCCTTACTAGCTGTATAACAGGCAAATTTTCATTCTTTCTGTGCCTCAGTTTTCTCATTTGTAAAATAGGGATAGTGATAGGATTGTTGTGAGCATCAGTATATGTAAAACACCCAGAACAACACCTGACATATAGTATATAATTCTCACAGCAGTTCTGTGAGGTGTATGTATTATTTGTCCTATTAAACGGGTGAGGAAACAGACTCAGAAAGGTTAAGTAACTTGTCCTAGGTCACACAGCTTCTAAGAGGCAGAGAAAAGTTGAACCCATGTTTATTTGACTCCAAAGCCTCTATTTTTATGTACAATACTAAACTTCTCTAAATGTGCCTGGTTAGTAAGGTATAGATAGTGTTCACATGTGTGCCTGTGTGTATATATACCTATAAGTGTGTATTCCTGCTTGGGGGCCCATGTAGTCACACACAATTATGTTTTGTTTTTCTCCTGGATCTTTGGTTCTCCTAGTGAAACTCCTTGAACTCGTTGCTATTGATATGTAGCAAGCTAGAACCAGACTTGTACAGTGTATGCTCAGTCTCTCAGTCGTGTCCGACTCTTTGCAACCCTATGGACTGTAGCCCGCCAGGTTCCTCTGTCCCTGGGATTTCCCAGGCAAGAATACTGGAATGGGTTGCCATTTCCTTCTCCAGGATGTACAGTGTGTACTGACATGAATATCTATACACAGATGTCTGATCTCCCCACTGTGCATTTCTGTCCTGTCTAGATTATCCCAGAAGCAAGTCTGTGTGATGTCTTCTGAGAAATAGAATCATGGACTATCACAGTGAAAAGAGACCTTAGACGTAATCTCTGGCTTGGTCTCCATGTTTTCTGCTAGCCCTTCTGGTATCTCTGGAATTGTCAATGTCCACACCCCCAACTTTAGGTTAATTATATCTTGAATTCAGTTCTGTTTCAAAGAGTAATGTTCATTTGGGAATTCTGTCTAAACTTCTTTCCCAAAGATATTTAATAGGTAATTTATGTTTAAAAAATAGTTTATGTGATTGCATGAGTTTTGGGAACTGAAGTAAATCAAGTTAGGAAGGGGTTTCTTTTTATCACTACTTCTCTAAGTCTGTGCTCATGTGTACTATAAATCTTAAAAAGAATGGTATATAATATGTAGCATTACCCAAAAAAGCTTTTCTTCTCCAACATTTTGTGGAATGTACACTCTAAACCAAGAGGAAGAAATGGAGCTCCTTAAGGTAGAAGGGAAGAAGACAATTTGGGCCAGTTACTACCTGATGACCTCATTTCTTTTGTTAAGAAAGAGGTGGGGTCATCTACTGCATGGGGATGGGCAAGTGGAGGCCTCGGTGACCCAGGAAAGTCTTTCCAACACCCAGGAGGAACAGAAAATGATGTCACATGGGTTCATCTCTCAAGCACCGGCAAAGTCCCATCATATACTCGGCATTTTAGCTGAAAATTATTGAGTACTAGATATGTTCTGGAAATTATTTACATTATGGATTCTTTTGGTCTCCTGATTGTCAGGGTGACATTTCATTTTCCATTGCTCAAAAAAGCTGAGTTATTAGAAAATGTTTACATCTGGTGATTCTCACACACATCCCAGATACGCCTTCATTTTCACCTCTCCCAGGCATCTAGCTCAATGTAATAAGGTTGGTCACACGTGCTTGGTGTCCATTCCCCATGAAGCCCTTGGCTTAAAAAAAATAATAACATAAGTTGACTTTCCTCCTCAATTCTTGCTCTACAGACTCCTTTCTGTGTGAGTTGTTTTGTTCCTAGGTTTTTCTTTCTTTCACTTCAGTTCAGTTGCTCAGTCATGTCCGACTCTGCAACCCCATGGACTGTAGCACACCAGGCTTCCCTGTGCATCACCAACTCCTGGAACTTGCTCAAATTCATGTCCATCGAGTCGGTGATGCCATCCAATCATCTCATCCTCTGTCCCTCCTCCCGTCAACCTTTTCCAGCATCAGGGTCTTTTCCAAGGAGCCAGTTCTTCACATCAAGTGGCCAAAGGATTGGAGCTTCAGCTTCAGCATCAGTCCTTCCAATGAATATCAGGACTGATTTCCTTTAGGATTGACTGGTTTGAACTCTTTGCTGTCCAAGGGACTCTGACAAGTCTTCTCCAATGCCATAGTTCAAAAGCATCATCAGTTTTTGAACCACAGTTCAAAAGCATCAGGGCATTTATTTCTTTATTTTGTCTTACTTCTTACCTGTAAGCTGAATGGTGAAGAAAAGGAAATATAGACTTTTGCTTCTTATATCTCTTCTTTTTCATGCATCTGGGGACTTTCTTTCATTTCTAACATTTGTTGGAACCAAACTGAGCTTTCAGACCATGGTCATGAGCTTCCTGATGGCACTTTGCTATCAGTGAAGTCTTTGATGGTAGGGATAGGGAGTTCCCCACAGCTATTAGTAGTAAGTCCAAGGCCAGAGAACCCCAGGTGCTTAGTTCAGAAAAGACACACTGACCAAGATTTTCCCATAAAGTTCTTCTCCAAGTCATATTTGGCATGTTGACTTATCTCTGCACAGACAATTATTTATCTCACCTCCTTTGTTGGGAGCTATGAATTTTCTTTTACTTCGAATAAAGGAAATTTTAATAGGTTTATATTCAGTTAATATTTATGAAGCATCTCCCTTTTACCAAGCCCTCTCACATACCTTATCTCGATTAATTTAAATCCCAACATGATATCAGAAACCTCCACCTGCTCTTTAT
This sequence comes from Bos indicus, assembly GCF_029378745.1. NCBI lineage: Eukaryota > Metazoa > Chordata > Mammalia > Artiodactyla > Bovidae > Bos > Bos indicus. Next base: position 96,361,957 of record NC_091762.1, on the reverse strand, counting down.
AAGAACAGTGTCTGATGGGAGTTTCGAAAGCCATTGTTTTAGTGCCTAAATACAGCAATTCCTTTCTTCCACAGGCATTTCACCCAAAGACAATCTCATTTTGCCCAAAGGCTGATTACAGTGTATATAATTAGTATTAACCTGATAACTTTTTCTACCTCTTCCTTTGTCGCTAAACTCTCCGCTGATATTAGCTGCATTTCTGAAATCACCAGTTGGTTCACATTCATTCTAGGGGGAAAGTCTTGTCTGTCTGACCTCTGTGTCATGTGAGAGTAAGCCAACCAAGAATGAAGAATTCTAGTTCGTCTCTCTGGCTTGCTGGGAGTTTGCCAAATTCTCCCTCTTTTTTTTTTCCTAGTTAAAAATATTTAAAGATGTGACTATTCTTTCATGTCTGTAAGAATATTCTGAACATAAATTAATTTAATGTTGCTTCTATTAAGAATATTTTATTGCGCCAGGGTCATCAGTCTGAACACTTCTTTCTGTGTGATAAATGCTGAAAGTAAGATAGTTGTCATTGAGGCTTCTATTTTCTCCCATACATTACCTAGAGTATTTTTTCCTTTTTTTTAAGTCTAAATTCTTGATACTGGCTTTTTATCCTATGAATTGCCTTTCTTTCCTGAACAGACAGAAGAAAAATGAGGTTCAGATTAGTTCTTAAATTCTACCTGATGAATTTATTGAGGCTTATTATTGAAAAGTATGTTTGAAGATCTGTTTGGAACAACTAATTTTATAGGGTGGGCTTCCCTGGTGGCTCAGACAGTAAAGAATCTGCCCGCAGTGCAGGAGACCTGAGTTCAATCCCTGGGTCAAGAATATCCCGTGGAGAAGAAAATGGCAACCCACTCCAGTATTCTTGCTTGGAGAATTCCATGGACAGAGGAACCTGGCAGGCTACAGTCCACGGGGTCACAAAGAGTCGGACATGACTGAGCGACTAAACAACAACAATTTTATAGGATAAACCAAAAGGGTAAATTAACCAAAAAAAAAAAAAAAAACCTCCTTTGAGAATTGGTTGATTGTCTTTCTTTATGAAACAGTGTACTTTGTAGCTGGTCCTTCTTGCTTTGGGGACTCCGGGAAATCATCATATATATACTCGGAATTTCCATGTACCTTACCCCAGTAGCAGAGGTAGTACTTTACATCTACTTGAACAGGTTGGTTGATATTGTCTCTGAAGTCAGGAAACTCTGTTAAAAGCCTGTGTGAGTCCACACAGATGAACTTGTGTCTTGGGATCTGAGGCCTCTGAATATCAGTTTTCTCAATGGTAAATGGCAGTGATCATGCCTACCTTGTAGGATTGTTTTAGGAAGCAGAAGAGATGATATAAATAAAGCCGTCAGGTAGAATTTGAACGTTCTCACCACAGAAAAAGATAAATATGTGTTGATAAACTAGATGGGAGGAATCCTTTCACAATGTATACACATATCAAATCATCATGATGTACACTTTATCTTACAAGCTTATTTGTCAAATTATACCTCCATAAAGCTTGAAAAAAAAAAAAAATAAAGCACTCAGTACAGTGACTAACACATAGTAAGCCCTCAAAAAAAAAAATGATATCTATTTGGTTACTATTTATTTGCTTATTGAATTCATGCATTCATTTAGTCATTCAACACAGATTTATTGAAAGCCTACAATGTGCCAGACATGGGTTATGCCAAGATTAATAAGACCTGTATCCCTGTCCTAAGGAGTTTAGGGTCCTTTGAGAGACACAGTTGGTTCGACAAGTTTATATCAAATGCCCACTATGGACCAAGTGCTTTGCTTATTTTCATCTTGATGTCACATGATGAGTTTTCAACTGGGAAATTACATCTTCTTAGGAAGCCAGAATGTAGCCTCTGGAAATAACCAAGTACTGCTTCAATGTAATTTTAAATACTTTGGGAAATCAGAAGAAGGAAGGCTGGGTTCTGTCCTTTTTTAATAGTGCTTGTTGTTGGCAGAGAACTGAGGCACTCAAAATTTCAGATGTCTAAATGGTTTCTGAATCTGTGCCAGACTATGGGGAGATCTCTTATATACATCTGAGCACTCAACTTGGAGTCGGTATTGTCAGTTCAGGTTGATATCAACAGTATTGACCTCCTGGAAGTGATAGTTATAAACTGAGTAGCAGTCTTCTCTCCTCAAGGAGTAGATGCTCAAACTGTCCCCTCCTCCTGGAATGCTCTTGTCTGTCTATTGCCTGGCTATCTCGTCTCATATCAGTCTTTTCCAATTAGTCTCAGCTCATATATATCTTCTAGAAAATCCTCTCGCCTTCTCTCCATCATAACACTTAGCCACACTCTACTATAGTTGTTGATTCACAGTTCTGATTTTCTTACTAGGCCGTGAACTGCTTGCTTCTTACTTGGTCGTCTGGTGCTGAATTTGTAGGAGACTCAAAGAGGATTGATAGTTAAGTCTTTTCCAAGACTGTCATTCCGTGACATACCAGGTCCAGTTTGAGAGACACAGTCAGTGTAGAAGATGGGAATGGAATACTTTGGGGTATATATGGGAATTAAATGGAAAGAATGAGGATTTGAAAATAGTCCTAGAAAACTCAGGCTCTCTGGAAGTCTCAGGCACACTGTGCTTTGTCAGGGCAAATGTTTAACACACAAATAAGCACATATTGAAGAAATCAGGGCACAGCAGAAGGGTACAGGCTCTGGAATCAGATGAGTCTGGCTACTATTCTCCAGCCAAATAACCCTGGTATGTTGCTTCTCTTTTTGAGGCCTCAGTTTCCCCTTCTGTAAAACAGGGATAGAAATGCCTGCTTCAGAGACTATAAAGATTTAGATAATAATGTATGTAAAGAAGGAGATCAGCCCTGGGTGTTCTTTGGAAGGAATGATGCTAAAGCTGAAACTCCAGTACTTTGGCCACCTCATGCAAAGAGTTAACTCATTGGAAAAGACTCTGATGCTGGGAGGGATTGAGGGCAGAAGGAGAAGGGGACGACAGAGGATGAGATGGCTGAATGGCATCACTGACTCGATGGACGTGAGTCTGAGTGAACTCCGGGAGCTGGTGATGGACCGGAAAGCCTGGCATGCTGCGATTCATGGGGTCACAAAGAGTTGGACACAACTGAGTGACTGATCTGATCTGATATGTAAAATGCTTAGCCCACAGTATGTGCTTAATAAATATTCTCTATTATTTTTATTTTCTCATTTAGAAAATCAGGATAAACTGTGGACATGGGGTCTCAAATAAATATAATTTAGAAGCTTTGTGTCTTAGCATTAGAAGGGATCTTATGAGTTGATTTTGCTAACTGCTACAACATCCCCTGATAAAATGTATACCTGGCCTCTGTTAGCATAGTTCTAGTCATGGGGTGCTTACCACCTCACAAGACAGCCCACATCTTTATAAAATCATTTGTAGAAAGTTCTTCCTCTTATCAAGGCAAAAATCCACTCCCTAACTTTCTTCTGTTGCCTGATCCTCATTCTCTCCCCTGGTAGCCCACATAGCAAGTCTACCCCTGCCTTCCCATTGCAGCCTTTCAAGTATTGGAAGGGGCTTTGAACACCTCTAGAATTTTCTCTCCTTCAGTATTAAAGCCCACAGGGCTTTCAAATGTGTCTCGTGAGTTCTGGTTCCATATGTCTTACCACCATCCTCTGGGAGCATAGCAGAGAACCAAAAAGACTTGGTTTCTGCCATTAGTGAATTGATATTCTGATTAGGAATGAGGGAGTGAGACAAGTTCCCTGAAGGCAGGAACAATTTTTTGGTCACAGTGGGCCCACTTGTAGTATCTGGCATGTATTAGGTGTCAGTTAATTGTGGAATTTATGTACCTATTGCATGGTATGTGCTCCAGTGTGAAAGTAAAGCATCAGAAATATTCTCCACCTTTGAGGAGATTGGGGTCTCAATCAAGAGATAGCATCCCCAGAGACATTGGTGAAGGCAGTGTCTATTGGGGCATGGGGGCAAAAAGGAAAGGAACCAGAACGTATTGTGAAAATGTTAGTCACTCAGTCATGTCTGACCCTTTGCAACTCCATGGACTGTAGCCCTCCATGCTCCTCTGTCCATGGGATTTTCCCAGCAAGAATACTGGAGTGGGCTGCTATTTCCTCCTCCAGGAGATCTTCCTGACCCAAGGATAGAACCTGGGTCTCCTGCATTGCAGGCAGATTTTTTTTACCATCCGAGCCACCAGGGAAGCACTATTGAGCATCTGTTATATACCAGGCACTTCACGTGCATTATCACTCTCAATACTCCTAATAACACCATGAAAAAATAATAGTAAGTCCACTTTACAGATGAGATTACCACAGCAAAAAGGGGGGCAATGTAAGAATGCAAAATCTGAGAATGAAAAGAAATAGCACATATTAAGGAACCCTGAGAGCTTTCCTATCATAGGGGCTTCCCAGGTAGCTCAGCAGTAAAGAATCTGTCTGCAATGCAGGAGACATGGGTTTAATCCCTGAGTCTGGAAGATTCCCTGGGGAAGGAAGTGGCAACCAGCTCCAGGATTCTTGCCTGGGAAATTCCATGGACAGAGAAGCCTTGTGGGCCACAGTCCTATCTGAGCTTCCCTTCCCCGTAACTATGGTTAGATGTGTTGTTTTCTCAGAATCCAGGGTATGGGAAGGTTCATTTAACTTAGCAAGGGTCACACAGCAATAAGCCAAAGCTGCATTTCTTAGAAGTGCCCACTGAGGCCAGTGATGCTGGTACAGGGATCACACTTAGAAGAATAAGACTTTAAACCATGCTTAATTTGAGGGAATTGTGTGAACTACCAAAAGAAGATAAATCCTCTGATTAGTTGGCTCTGCCAACACCCAATCTGCAGGAGAAAAGCCAAGACCCAGACAACCACAGAGGTGGGATGGGAAGGAGCAGAGCCATGGCTGCTCTAGAATCTCAAAGCATCCCAGTCATTGTGAGGAAGGAAAAGGGTCCCCAACATAAGGGGTGTGCATCCCCTTGAGTTCTTGCCTGGTGTCAGACACTCTGCTGTGCCTTTGCACAGAGAGCCAAACCCCATGGAGAGAAGGTATGAACTGGGAAGTCACATAGACCTGGGTTCATTCAAATCCTAGCCTGGAAGCCTACTTCCTGGTTGACTTTGGGGCCGGTTATTGCACAGTTATTAGCCTCACTTTCCTCTCCTCCTCACAGTGAGCTTGATGGTACCCATTTCGAACAGGATTAAATTAGGTAATTTTATAAGCCACTTAGCTGGGTGCCTGGCACAGAGTCAGCACTGAATAAATTGTAGCTGCTGTTCATCCACATGTTAATATAGTTAATCCACAATGATGCTTTGATTGTGAGGATAAGGGATTATCCCTGTTTTTCCAGATAAGGGAACAGGCTGGCGAAGCTTAAATGATTTAACCAAGGATATACAACAAGTACAGTTTGGGGCCACACACTCTAACACATATATACATGCAGTAATAGCCATGGAGCTCTCTGACCCACTTCAGGGTGTGTTGAGATAGGTTTCAAGGCAGCTGGCGGCAGGGAAAGTCATCCCAGGACTGGCAGGGAGGGAGTCCTGGGGTTTGGAGTTGGCTGCAGTGAACCCAGCATGTGGATTACTGCCACGCAGGTGATCTTGAGGTGACTGGGGATTTTATCATGTGCTTTGAGAACAGAATTTCAGCCTGAGCTAGGAGTTCTAACATCCACAAAAACTCCTTACTCGACTCAGAAGTTTTTATCAACAGCAGCTACCCACCTGGCTGCCCCCAAGGGGACTTTGCTGATGAGGGGAGTAGCTGTCAGGTTTCTGGAGAATGACAGTTTTGGGAGAAAGAGCAGAGTGTGCAGGTTGACGGGCAGAAATGCTGAGGTTCCTTCCGGTCAGCCCTGAGAGGAGACAGCTTCTCTTCTGCTGCCATCAGCCGTGAGGATGTCAAATTAGGGTCCTGCTGTCATAACCTCTAGGGCCCCAAAGCAAGGGACAACTTCTGTCTGGAATGACTGGAAGATGAGGGGTTGTATTTAGCTGTGATGATAACACTTCCTAGAGTTTGAATACAATAAAACTGCTTAACACAAACTATTGAAGGTAATTTGCTTTTTCTCAGGTGGTTCAAAAAAACTTCAGAGCAATTTCCAGGCCTCAGAATAGTCACTAACACTTTAGTTCCAATGGAGTAACTGTAGTCACAGCAAAGGAGACTGGATTTGCAGTCAGAAGATCTGGACCAGGGGTCAACAAACTATGGCCCAAAAGCCAAATTGAGCCCACTGCCTATTTTTCTAAATAAAGTTTTATTGACACTCCGTCATGCTCATCAGTTTACACATTATGCGTGGCTGCCTTCCTGGTACAATGGCAGGATTGTCATGACAGAGCAGAGGACCCACCAATCCTAAACTATTTAGTCTCTCACCCTGAACATAAAACAGTTTGCCATCCCCTGATCTAGACTTAGTTTCAGCTATGCAGAAAGAGTAGAGCAAATTGCTATTTCCTCAGAGCTTCAGTTTCCAGCAAATTGCCATTCCCTCAGAGCTTCCGTTTCCACAACTGGGAATGATGATTCTCTCTCCCACAGGGTTGCTGTGAGAATCAAATGCGACAAAATGGGTGGGAAAGCACTTTGGAAGCTCAGGATCTCTATGGAAAGGTGGGCAGGGATGGGTTTTACTGTTCATCTGATCTGTGCTGGAGAGGAACCCACCAGGACATATTTTGTTTCTGGTTTTTTGTTTTTTTTTTTCCAGTCTCTGGTGTCAGCTTGTTGTCCTGTTCTCCCTTTGACACAAATACTAAATGAATTCCCCTCTCAGGCACTCTCATGCTCTTCTCCTGCCAAACATAAACATATTCTGGTTATACACTTCCAGCAATGGAGAATTAATACAAATGTACGTATTCATTCTTCCCCTTCTCAGATATCTGTTGAGTACCTACTGTGTTCAAGTATGCAGACTTTATAAACTAGATTCTATAGGGAGAAGTGTTCTGTTTCTAAGGAGAGAAGTTAGGTATAGAATTACAACAGAAGAGAGATAATGCCACATCGTAGTATGAGGACACGGCATGTCTTTGTATGTGTATGTGCACATGTGCACCATTTAAAAAATAGAAGTATTCAGGTTCACATTTAAGAAAAGCTTGTTAAAAACAAGAATCTGTTTAATCCAAAATACACTAAAGCGCCTTAAAAATGTAGCCATTATGTGTAACAGTTTTCTCTTCAAAATTACATTCTAATTTTAAGTTTCCATCCCAAACTGCCAAGAATGCCTTTCTTCCCATTCATGGTCACTGAGGCCTCTCATCCAAGCCTGCTGGTCAGCCTATTAAGGATTATTAAGGACTGGTCACACGAAAGGGTTATCCTGGGCATCAGGGAGCCAGGCACTCACTATAGTTTGTAAATTTTGAAGGTACTCTTTATTTGGGGCTTTCCAGGTGGCTCAGTAGTAAAGACTGCATCTGCCAAGCTGGTTCAATCCCTGGGTCCAGAAGAGCCTCTACAGGAGGAATGGCAACTCACTCCAGTATTCTTGCCTGAGAAATCCCATGGTCAGAGGAGCCTGGCAGGCTACAGTCCATGGGGTTGCAAAGAGTCAGACGCGACCTAGTGACCAAACAGCAGCAGCAGCAGTCATTTTATAACATTTTATCTTTTCTTTAATTATTGTTTCTCTTTTATTGATGATTCAGTGCACACAACTTCAGTGATTTAATTTCTTTGATTTGCTGTCAAAATATGCTCATAAACTTGGAGCAAAAAAAGTTTAATTTTATGTTCTGAAAGTACTGTCACCATACCTGTATGGTCAGATCTTGCTACCGTTGATAAAAGGAGATGATGCAGTTATTAGAGAAAAAGAAGAAGGAAACTTTATCTATTTCTGGGATGCTCTAGACTCCAGACTGGTTATCCTGGTCTTTCCCAGTATGGTGACTCTTTTGGTCCTCATGGAAATGGTGTTGATATTCTTTGTGAATGTGTATGCTCCATATTTTTCTACAGACTATGTACAATTTGAATACAGAAGTGCAAATCAAAAACCCATCACCAATATATGGCCACCAAAATTAAAACATAAAATTCTTCCTCATTTTACTCCCTGTCCCCCTCCCCCCATTACTAAAAAGTTTCTGAAAGAAATGAGGCTTGGGTTTTTATATTTTCTACCTAAGGGATTTAATTCTCTCTAGAGTTTTTTTTTTTTTTTTTAAAGAATATGCTTAGATCCATCAAGTATTTTTTTATTAGACTTAGCTGTATTCCTTCTATGATGGCAAGAAGCACATGAATGAAGCTTGTTCATGAACTAGGCTAACCACAGGTAGTTTCGTTGTGTTGCCAATTTATCTCATAGCTTTCAACTCACAGGCAAGCCTTTCCACCCGGCTCCTCCTCCTGTTCTGTGCAGTGCCCTGTTTTTGAGTTTGCAGTTCGTTATTTTATATCAAGGAGAATCTCTGATCTTTTTTCCCCTTCCATTCTGAAATGATGTTCATCGGGTTTTTTAGTTTTCCCCAAAGCACCTTCGTTCTTGACGTTAAGTGCAATCTCTCTCTAACCCTAAAGCTGGTGAGGATAGCACAGTTGTGCTCACTGCAGTCAGGTACTAAGGAGATGGTGGGTTTGCAACCACACAGACAGGTCAGTAGATATGATGTATCTTGCTGGGCAGGAGTCTTTCCTTCACTTGACCTTCAGAACCTTCCTAGAATCCGAGTGTGTTTTCCTTCCTCCTGAAGCAGAGCTCTAAAATAAAGATAAAATATAGAATATAAAATTATAGCCACTATATATACTTAAGATTTCCATAAATATATGAATAATTGGAAAGAAAGTATCTCAGGGAACATGCACCACTAGTAAGCATGATAAATTCTTCCATATATATTTCATCAGTGCAGTGAGTCATGAATTGCTTGAAGTTAAGTGGTGAGTGTTTTGTCTATGTTTTCCATATTTCATTTTAATTTTATACAAATTAAATTTAGTTGGATAGATTGACTCTGTCTGACCTGTTTCCTAGTACTCATACATAAGGTTTGTCACTGAGATTATTGCTTTTAAAATGCCTTTTAAAGCCCCTCAACTTGGTGCATGACTGTTCAAAAGAAATAACTGTAAGAATAGTTTACAGCAATTGTTAAGGCTTCTCTTATATACATGGTAAATAGGACTGATAAATTTGCATGATGAAAATAAATTTAATTAGGTGAATTTAGCTAGGCTTGATGAGGTGAAGCTGAATTTAGGATGAATGACATTTTTAAGCCAATGAATTAGTCTCATGTATTTTTGGATTTGCAAAAAATTTTCTCAGAACATGTGGCAGGGTCTTGTAATTCTCACACACACAGCTCTGTCTCTAATTCTTACTTTCCTGTGCACGTGTGTGAATGTGTGTGCCTGAGCACCGGCATGTGCATGCACACGCTGCTTGTACACACATGGCTCACATACCACGCACAGCACAGTAAGAGAAGGGGCCCAGCTACAGGGTGCTCCACGTTCTCTCCCCCTTCTTCAGCTACTAATTCTGGCTGGTGAAGGCATATCTGGCAAAGTTTGCCCCTGTCTTTCCTATTCTAACCTTGTTATTCCAAAACAGAAGGAATATCCTAATGTATTGTCATTTTAGGTTTCCCATTTTAGGGACAAAATTCAGTTGAATTTCCTCCTGATTCTCTCTACTTCCACCCTGTAAAGAATAACAAAGTCACCCATTTTCTGATCCGGAACCCAACTTGTTTTCCCAGGTTCCCTCCTACAACCAACATAAACACAGACATTTACCAGCAAAACAGAAGCTGTTGGAAAGATTTTTTGGCTGCTGAAATGGGCTCCTGTCACCAGGACATGGCAGACTTTTTGCTGTATTGTCTCCCAGCCCTGGCCCCGGTACTCCAAAGAGAGCTTTATGTAATCAGTCTTTCCTGACATGTGACGTCCTGTCATTTTCCTCCCCTTCGGCTCTGCTGCCGCCCACAAATCAATAACATTGCCTGGGAAGTTCAAGCTGGTTGTGCAGCCACCCTAAGCTCTGTATTTCTTAAAGGGTATGTCAGAAAATGTAAAGTTTCCTAATGATATTTCTGGCTGATGACACATGGCAGAGCTGATGGACTATTTATAATCAGTGGCACGATCGCAAGCACATTATTTTTATTTCACTTAGGGGGGAGCCCTGTCACTTGCTACTGCTCGTTTCAGACAAGTTGATGCCATCTTCACCTAAAGTAGCTAAATCCTCTTTGCGGAATTCATTTTCACTCTTCCCTTTGTGTTAGGCGCTCCCCAGTTCCTTCCAATCGAGCCACCTCCCCTTTTTATTGTTCTTAAGCTGGGTGGATGATGAGGGCATGAATGATTTGTAGCAATTGCTTTAAATTCAGGCCATGCCTTCAATATAAATGTCTCCGGTCTTTGCTGCTTGGATCTTGCTACGGTCTTCTGAGTGTGGGCGTGGCTGACATGACAGAGGCAGCAGACACAGCCACTGCATCCAGCACTTGCCCCAATTTTACAGGTCTGAACATAGCAGAGCTGTCTTTTGTTGAGCAGCTACTATGTTCCAGGTAGGCATTTATTTCAGATTCAGTATCTCATTAACTCTCTCACACCTGTCTGTGCAAGTGCTGTTATCTGCAGAGAAGAAATATCAGGGGATGGGGGGAAGCAAGAGATTAAATGAATTCAGAGTCACACAGCTTAATTCCTGGGAAAAACCCCAGGACTCCAGTTCAAATCTCTTCTAACAGACCACACCTTCTTTCTTTCCACTTCCCTGCCCCGCCTCTTCCCAATTAAGTGGACACTTGTGGGTATATGATGTGTATATGGTATGGATGTAGGAGAACTTATGAGTTCCCAGCTAGGGCAGCTCCTGTGAGTTTAAAGGCTGGCCAGAGTGAGAGATAAAAGAAATAGAAACTTCTCAACCTGAGAGTAAACCCTGGTATAAAAGGAACCATATACTAGAGGGTTTTGACACAGTGCAATGGGAAGTGTTACCTCTATCAAGATAATGAGCTCTCTCTCTCTTTCTCTTAAAAAATGTTTCCACAGGACAGAGTTTAGGGTATGGATTCGTTAACTATATTGATCCAAAGGATGCAGAGAAAGCCATCAACACTTTAAATGGACTCAGACTCCAGACCAAAACTATAAAGGTAAGAGGTTATATGTTATATGCCTCTTTATTTAGGAGACACTGGTTAAATTTCATCCTTTGATCTAATAAATCCAGGCTATGAGGGAGCTGGCGGTGGCTTCTTCATTTTTTCAAAGGACACTTACTATCTACTGTACTAAATGAGGGACACAGATCATTACAGAAGAACAAGGTGAGAGCTGAGTAGAAGGAGGGGACCACAGGCTATAGGACTTCCTATCCAGGGAGCAGGTAAGATGCCAGGGATGACCCACACCAAGAAGGCCGGGGACCCCAAGCCTTCAAAGATGGTCAGAGCAGAGCCAAGGGAAGAAACTGCTCTAGGTGGAGATAACACCACATGCAAAGCTGTGAAAATGTATATATACATTGTGAGTGAGGAATGACATACAGAACTCTATGACCTGAAATTCAGTGAGAAGATGATGAAAAGATGAGGGTGGGAGGTGGGCAGAGGCCTCACATGCTAGGCCAAACAGCTTGGCTTTACCCACAGGTAAAGAGGACTGTCTTAAACAAGACTTGAAAAGGAAGAATCAGTTATAAAGAAACACAGTGGTATAATAGGGATGGGTACTATAACATCTGGGAACATAGTAAAGGGATGACAGGAAAAGTAACATTCTAGCAATCCAGAAATAATCAGACTGGTAGGTAATATCTCAAGAGGGGTTGTTTTAAGTTAAAAAAAAAAAAAATCCAGTTACGCAGAGTCTAGTAAAAAAAAAAAAAATCCAGTTATGCAGAGTCTGCTCCTCCAGACGGAGGTTTCTGTGGCTGGATTGTCATGCTCTCGGTTCAAGTTTCAACCTGAGGGGATCCTTGAGGAGGCGGTGCTGTTTGCTTTTGGCCAGTGACCCCTGACAGTCGGTGGTGGTCTCCTGGATGGAGCCTGCCTCCTCCTCAGCCTCCCTTTCCCTTCTTCCCCTACCTACGGGCAGATTTCTGTTTGGGGGCAGCTGCCAGCCGATTAATGAGTCCCATCCTTCATAGCCTATTAAACCACGAGGAGGTGTCTCCTGGGCACTCTTATCCTCACGACAGCAGGTCTGACGCAAAATAGGACAAAAGAGAAACCTCTCCCAGAATGGAAATCTATAGATGGCACCAGCTCTTAGCATCTGAAAACACAAAATCAGAACTTTTTAGTTCAACAGACTACTTTTCTAACATCCAGATGGATAAGGAGGCTACCTGGTGTAAGATAATCTTAGCTGGGAGTTAATCAAAACAAAAAACAGAAACCTCTTTTGTGAATGTATTATGTGGTTATCTATTTTTTCTTTTCTACTCTTTCTGCCTTCCTTCCTTCCTTTCTACCTTCCCTCTTTCTTTCCTTCTTTCCTTTCCTTTAAGCCACTCCACTTTTGGAATTTCATTTAGCTTATTTCTAAAGATGATTGCTTTCCAGATCTCATACAGTCTGCTTCACCAAGACCCCAAAACGGGCTTGATTCAGATTGCCTCAGTCTCAGCTTAGAATCAGTCCCTGTGAGTTCTCTAAGGGGGAAATAATTGAGAGTTGTATAATTATGGAGTATCCTCTGAGAGGCAGGAGTGTTGATTTCTATCGAAGGAAAAACATACCTATTTTCAGTGCTTTGAGATGGGATGCTCTTGTCACCTGACTCTTAGATGAGGCCACACTGGGTTGATGGCTGTATTTGTGGGTTTGATTTTTCTCTGTTATCCAGTTCAGCATTAGAATGTCAGGCATTTGTTCCTCCCTAACTTGAACTGAGAAAGGTACTTTTCTTTCCTCTAGTTTTCTTAAAACCCAAGCCTCCCCAAGAGCTTATGATCAAATTCTCAGCCATCCATTCTGCTTTTTTTAAATAAAATATCCCATGAAGCTGTTGGGGATTCCCCAAAGGCTGAGTGGACCCGGCTTTTCTGACCTCAGAATGCACTCCTTGGCCCACAGTGCAATCAGGAGCAGTGCTTTGTCTCAGTGGATCTTAGAGACAAGGAACATTGATTATTTTCTTTCTGTGAAGAGTCAATCTGCCTCCTTCCCTTCTCTGTATCCCTTTCCCCACCCCCTCAGCCACCCTGTGCTCACCCAGCATCAAAACCCTGCCAACACGTTTGCACCCAGCAGTAACGTGGGCTTCCGTAGGATCCAAAATGCATGATGCCACGGCTGAATCAATAATTTCCATTCTCTACGACGAATGAAAATTTAATGTGCAAACCTGGGAATTTCAGCCCTTTCATTAAAGCAGTTTATTTGCCATACTAAAAATTAAGTTTGAGTGATAGGTTCCTTTATTAACTTTTCTTCCCTTTCCTAAAGGGACACAGTGTTTAAGGTAAAAATCATATTAAAGAGAAGGAAAAAACCAGACCCTTTTCCTGTGCTGTTAATAGTCTCATCATTTATTAATTTTTTAAAAATTGCTTTTCTGCCTTTCAGGCTGCTATTTACTTCTTCTGCATCAGTTTGCTTTAATAAGTGACATGAGATTTATCTCTTTGCTCTGACTCTCATGAAGGAATAGATAATTTGCCTATCTGAAAAAAATAAGTATCTTCTTTGGAAGCATGCATTATATAGATCTCCTCAGAACCATGTAGGTTTGCAAACTTTGGTCAAGTCTGTCTCTCCTTTTGCTTCATGCAAAACACATGAGTTTAAATGTACAGCACAGATGCAGGCAAACCAAGAGTTAATTACTAAGCTTTGAAGGTTAATAATAAGCAGCTAGATTCAGAGATAGTTCTAGGAAGCCTTGAGAAGTGGTGGAAACCATCGTGAGCCGGAGAGCACTAAAAAGGGCAGCTGTTCTTCAGCTACTGCTGATTATTTAGGCCCAGTTCATTGTCAGATCTTCCACTTATTCCGTAGAAGCCAAAATCTAGGTATTTTATGCCAAATCTCCCAATTTTGAAAGGTTGAATCAACTAAGAAATTTTTAGAGCATTATGTAGGCAAACCAAACAAAACTTAAAAGAGTTGACCTGTGGAGAAGTTTGCAACCTCTGAACTCAAATTTAGATACACAAACACTGTTTTGCGTTTTGAAAGTGAGTGATTCATTACTAGGTTGCTAGGAGAAGGTGCCCACAAATGATAGTTCCCTGTTAACAGATATTCCTCTCCCCTTGATTAGTGGGGATGTCTTGTAACTGTGCATGAATACTGAGGACCCATGGAGGGCGAGACCAAGTCTCTGTGCTCAAGGAGAATACAGTCTTGGTGCAGACACAGCATCAAAGCAGAAAAAAGAGACTGCTTCATTAAGTATTCCCCTCCAAGTAATGTAGATGACTGCAGATAACTTGCCTATTAGGAAGAAACAAGTATCTTCGTTGGAAGTATGCATTACCAAGATCTCCCTGGAACCATCTAGTACATGCTTGCAAAATGAGGCTGCAGAGGAATTGTTCTTTGAATCATAACTTCTTTAGTGGGAGAAAGTGGCCAGGTCCCCATCCCTCTGGAGATCAGGCTCAGAGATGAAGTGACTTGTGCAAAGGCACACAATTGGCCAGCAGTTGAGCTGAGTTAGCATCCAAAGATACTGTAAAAGAGTCTTCCAGGAGTTACTTGATAGGCGTGCATGAGCTTGAAAGGAAATAATAGTGATAGTAATGATACCTTACATTGAGTGTGTATAGTGTCTAACTCCTTTGCATTTCATGCTTAATAATATTTAACCCTTGAAGTTTCCCAAAGACTAGAAGCTTTACACACATCAGCTCTGATTCTTAAAATAATGATTCTCTCCCTTATACAAATGAGGAAACTGAGGCCCAAAGAGGTTAAGAGACTTACCTAGGATCAGTTAGTAAGTGAGATTTGGAGTAAGAAAAATATGTGTTAAAAATAACTCTGGCAATAGGTCGCCTGTGTTGGAATGTCACACCACCTGCTTGCTCAGCGGCACATGTATTCTGTGAGTGTGTGGGTGTGTATTTGGTTCTGTGCACACATGGGTTATACTCACTGGCAAGGGAAGGAGATATAAAAAGCAAACAGATGAATTGTGTGGCTCCTCTAGGTTCTTCAGTAAACAGATTTGCGGTTCAGGGCTTCTGCCATCCTTCTGGAGACAGACCTGACTTCAGATCATGTCTTCTCAGACCCCTACCTTCCAGGCCCTGCAGTAGGTCCTTAGGTGACCCAGAGACGACAGTGCCCTGCAGAGTCTTCCATCCATGTATGTCAGAGAGGCATAGGGTAAGGACCAAGGGGTTACTTACACTGACTAGCCCCGAAGACCCCAAACTGGGTCTTTTCTCAGCATTTCAACCCTAAACCCAATGAAGATAATTTGCCCCGTTTTAGGGCCTCAGAAGTGTTGTTTAGCTCCCCGTAACCCACTTTCTCCAACAGAGATCACTTTAGACTCCAAGAAGCATTGGGTTAAACGGCTGTGGATTCTGGAAAATAATTCCCAGTATCCCCTAAACTTCACAGTGGATGCCAGTCCAGTCCTGAACTTCCCTGTAGGCTTTACAAAACAGCTTCTGAATTTACTCTTTATTCCAGCTTCTCACTAAGAAGCACTCCCCTTCTTAGTGCTTCTTCAGAATGCAGTTGCAGTGGTCCAGCTCTTTGTTGCATGAATTAGGAACAAAGAAAAGTAGATGATTCTGTAGTAGTCTCAAAAGAGGGATATGTTTATCAAAAGTTTGGGCTGACATACAAGTGACACTGACCACCTCCAGTAAAAAGTGATCCAAAATGGAATTTGAGGATTTGGAATCCTAAAGCTCTGAGCAGTGGGACACCGTTTGGATTTTAACCCAAGTTTGAGAAGCAGGATTAGAGAAGCATTCAGTGCTCTGCCTCTGGAAGTTCCTCTCTCATGGAAGACACAAACACTCGAAGGAGCACCTCTAATGCAGGGAGGTGGGGGTGGCCACGGGGCTGCAGGGGTCCCCACTTGATTGGGGTAGAGGGGCGGGACTAGGAAGCTGTACCAGGTTTGAGCACAGGAGGGATCTAGTCAAAGTGAAGTTCCAAGAAATTCCATCCGGCAATGGCATGTCACTTGGGGTGTTTGACGAATGAGGCCAGTGGCCTGCGGGCTGTTATGCTAAGTTTTTGTCAGCCTTAGACTTTGGTTTTTCATCATCTCTATTAGGAGCTTTGTTTTACTCATTTTAAAAGCAAAGCAGGCTTATTTATAAATAATTTGGAAAATTCATTATCATCTGATGAAGGCAACATCAGCCATTCCCAACTCAACGCTGTTAACATTTTTGTATTTCCTTCCTTTTCCCATTGTATTACATTCAGAAATGATTTTGTGGCTTTTCTTGCCCTAATCATTGCATTCAGCTATTCCTCAAATTCTGAAACTGTGACTTTAAAGACAGCATTCCCAGAGCACAGTTCTTGTGCAAACTGAAGGTGTGAGTGATTTCAGGATTAGGTTTGGCTGAGGAGACACAAAGGCTGCTCCTGCCACTCTGCCTGAACCCAGGAGAGTTGGCACTCCATCAGGAGAGAGGGTGAGAGAGTAAGAAGGAAGCTTTATCATGAGGCAGCAGCCTGGTTCCAGACGGAGCAGGGCTAGAGGAGGGGAAGGTGTGTGAGTGAAGGCTTTTCAGAAGGGAAAAAAAACCTCTTTTCTCCAGGAAGGAGAGCAGTTCCTTTATTTCAGCCTCTCTTGCTCCGACACCGCTTAGCCATTTCTCCCTTTTCGCTTTATTCTTCTAATAGCACTAACGGTGCCTCCAGGGGAATCTTTCCACACTTGAGTTTCACAGGTTCCCGTTTGCCCCTCCCGCTTCTTTCTCTTGCCAGGGGTCGTCAGGGAGCCTCGCCTCCCTCCCTCCGCCCACAATCCACCTGCCTCGCTAAAGGCCTCCATTCCGCTGAGGCATCTTTTCTTTGCACTCGGCATAAGCAATTATTTCTCCTATCACTGCCCTTAATGCCTCCCGGAGAGTTAGCAGATCATTTTTTGCTGACGGATATCACCCCACCCAGAAATGATAGACTACCTCCCTCAGTCTCATTAATAATAAAAAGGCATTTGTCTCTCCTCCTCCATTATGGCTGTAGTCAGAGCCAGTGTGGGAGTGCTTCCCGGCCAAGGTCAGCAGGGGCGGCTGGATCACTGAATCCCCAAGGAGTGAAGAGAGAGAGTGGCAACACCAGTGAAAATGGGAGACCCGTTTACCCCAGCAGTACAGGACCCTCTTTCTCTCCTGTGATAGATTCTTTTCAGCTGCTTTGCTTCCCAGGGCCCTGTTAACTTGCTCTGAGTGAATAATTTCAGATACAGGTATAGGAGTTGGAAAGATGGAGATACAGTTAGTGAGGTTCATATGTTTCCAGTATCTTAAAGGTCATCCACAGTGCCCCGTGTCTGGGAGACAGGAGAAAATTGGGCAGGTACAGGTTACAAGCACACCTAGGTTTTCATGTGGAATGAGGCTTAGGGCCTTTAGCTGGCTGCCAGTGTAAAAGATCCCACAATGTGATGTGAGCTGCTTAAAAACAATCGTCTACCTCAGCTGTCTTAGGAGAATTGTCCACTCCAGATCCTAGGAAGCAGTGGTCCTTTCTGGTCTACTCTGGTCAACCCATCCCAGGTGTCTTGTTTCCCATTCTCAGCTCCGTGTTTTGAAAGGACCAGACACTATAAGGCTTGTTCAGAGGCAAATGAAGAAGACAGCCAGATGGTCCTGCACTCACGTATTCACCCACAGTGGTTGCTCTTCCATTCTCTAGAGAGGAAAAAAAAAAGTCTGCAGTGACTCTGAAGCTCAATCTTGTATGTCCAGAATCTGAGAAGACAATCTTTGTGTCTGTCATTTGCCTGGGGTCATAGTGAGTCCCTGACTGTCAGAGACATTCGTATGGAGTCATTGGGGATGACTTAGAGGGACTGCTATAGCAGACTGGAGTCTGACTAAATGATCCTAAAGGTCCCTTGTAGCTCTAAGTTGCTATAACTTTGTGTTGTTTCTGGACTTTGAACTGTTCTGTCAAGTATAATTGCCACTAGCCACATATGGCTATTTATATTTGAATTTAAATTGATAAGTTAATAAATGAAAAGTTCAGTTCCTCATTCACACTAGACACATTTGAAGTACTCAGGAGCCACATGTAGATGGTGGCTACCAGGTTGAACAGCACAAATCTAGAACTTTTTCTGAACGTTCTCTTGGGCAATGCTGGCCTAGAGCATCAGTGGCCCTGGAGAATAAAAGATCATTTCTCCATGGTTACCGTGAAGCCCCAGAGCAAACCAGCTGGTCTGTCAAAGGTCATAGAGCCACATCCCTCTCTCCTTCCCCTTTGTTGTCCATTCAAAAGAGCTCTGAGTTCAGACAGAGTCAGATCCAGCTCCGTTAAAAATTACTAGGATGACCTTGGACAATTTAGTTTATTTCTCTGGACTTATTTCCTGATCTGCAGAATGGTCCCTTCCAACTTTAACGGTATAGCTAATAAAATATTATAGCGTGATCTTTCCAGCTTGGTAATTTTCCAAGGAAAGTAGCAGCTTGTGCCAAGTACGTGGCTTCTATTTCACTGTCCACGTTAGCCTGGCATAGTGGAAAGATCCCAGAGTCATATCCAGCACTGGCACAGTGCTGGCTGTGTGACTTTGGACAAGTACTTGTCACACTGAGCCAGAATTATCTCACTTATAGGTAATCCTGGTTTATAGGGAATTCTCAAGATGCTTCCCAGAATGAAGATGATAGTGA
Source organism: Bos indicus (assembly GCF_029378745.1). Taxonomy (NCBI): domain Eukaryota; kingdom Metazoa; phylum Chordata; class Mammalia; order Artiodactyla; family Bovidae; genus Bos; species Bos indicus. The sequence goes on along the minus strand of NC_091762.1, from coordinate 96,343,105 downwards.
ATAGGGTTACCCCAAGGTAAGAATTACATAGAGAGAGGGGAAGACTTTTCCCCATCTGCATGTTTCAGAGATACATGAAGAATGAATCTGAGTCTCACTTTGTGTAGTGGAAAGTATTATGGAGCTTTCAAGAGGCCACAGCAGTCTTACCAGTATAGTGAGAGTCGGAAGTTGCAATTTAGTGAGGACACTCAGTATCTTAAGCCCTGAGTCTGAGACCAGCTCTTCCACTAACCAGGCCATGAAATCTTTAGCACATCTCTCTCCCTTCCAGGGACCACTAGACAGACCACAAGGTGCTTATACCAAGTAATCCCCCTTGATAATTTGATGGGCTTTTAAAAAGAAGTTGTAAGGCACATGAATTCTATCACCACACCCCTTTTTAAAAGAAGTCTTTATCCAGTCTACTGTGTACCAAATACTTTCATGATATTGTTGGATTCACTTCATATCCATGGGTCCCTCTAGCTCCTTCTTTACATCTGAGTCAGTTCCTGGGAAAAGAGCTAAAATGTGTTCCATATAGTACATTACACATTTTTTTTGCTTCAGTTCAAAGAATGTTATTGAGTTCCTGCCCTCTATAAAGCTTGGAGACTAGATGCCACAGAGAGTCTGCAGAGACCACCAGAATGCTCTTACTTTGGGGGAGATGAAATGTTAGCACAGATGGTTGTGATGGGTGGGAGGGTGTGATAGCTACTGTCATTGAAATGTGTATCATCTGCAGAGTCTGAGGGGAGAGCAGGCCTTTGTGCCTGGGCTTCACGGAAGAAGTGGCATTCAGTCTGAGCCTGGAAGGATGAGCAGGAGTTCATTTTACCATGAGGATGATGGATAGCAGGAACAGAGACATTTTGTTTGAACTGAGGCTTAGGCTGCTTAGAGGGGTTAGCAGGAGATTAGAGGTGGATCCAGATCCCAGAGGACCTTAGATGCTCAGGTAAGGGATTTGAGCTTCCATCACAAGGTGCTGGAGAAACACTGAAGGTTTTGAGCAGGAAGAAGCAGCACAATTTTAACTCATTAGAGGGATTTCCCTGGTGGTCCAGGAGTTAAGACTCCACACTCCCAATGCAAGGGGCCCAGGTCCGATCCCTGGTCAAGGAAACAGATACCACGAGCTGCAACTGTTTGCACGCTGCCGCTGAAGATTCTGCATACCACAACTAAAAGGATCCCGCACGCAGCAACGAAGAGCGTGTGTGCCACAACTAAGACCCAATGCAGCCAATAAGTATTAAAAAAAAAAAAAAAAAAAAGAACTCATTAGAAACAGTACCATCAGGTCTTGCCCCTGATAGAAGGACATCATATACTAGGCGGTAGGTGGGGAAAATATGAGGCGTGGGGCCACGTAAGCAGACACCTGTCCTGTCTGTGGGCAGGGCTGCAGCCATAGGCACAGGAATAAGCTGATTCTCACAATAAAAACTGTCTTGTCTAGGAACTGGCTGGCTGCTTTCTTCTCTCCCTACTCCAGGAGGTGGGATCAGAGGTCCCAGGGAGGGTTTGCTCCTAGAAGGCCTTGGAAGCACCAGAGTCTGTTCTCTGCTGCCATCCTTCCGGTCTCTTTGGAATGAATGTCCCCAGGGACGTGTATGTTCTGGGAAGTTTCTGCTCACTCAGAGAGTACTGTGTTACAACAGACTGGGGAAAATCTGCAATCTGATCTTCTGAAATAAGTGTATCCTCTGCTAAACTAATAGTCCTGCATGTCAGGGGTTGTTGTATTCATCTTTGTACCGCCAGTGTCTAGCATCAGGCGTAAGTACACAGCAGTTGTTTCAGAGCCCTATTGATTGAACATTTGCTGTGTGGCAGGCATCTGCAGAAGGGAATGGCATGGGAAATCCCATGGACAGAGGAGCCTGGCAAGCTGCAGTCCATGAGGTTTCAAAGAGTTGGACATGACTGAGCAATTTACCACTTTCACTTACTATGTGCCAGGCATGGTGCCTAAGAATCATATATGCATCAGCTTGTTTAATGCTCTATTAGCTCTATTAGGAAGCTTCCAAACTAGGTGATTCAAGTGATAAGCTCAGAAAGTGTAAGTGACTTACCCCAAGCTTTACCATTTGTAGCTAGTAAGTGGTTAGGATTCAAACCTACATCTCTCTACCAAAACCCTTGCTCTTAACCTCTGTCTCTTTCCCATTGCTGAAGAGATGCTCCATTTCTGTTAAAGTAACATAAATGAGAGCTTCCTTGGAGTTATCTGTCTCAAAATACAGTTGTCTGATGCTCTAAATATGACGTATCAGTGAGACCCACAAGATAAGGGGTGATGAGGACAGGAAGGATGCTCCTAGTATGTGGAACCAGAATAGAAATAGGAGAAGATTAGAAGCTATGGGAGAGACAGGTTTGAATTCAGCAGAAGGAAGAACTTTCCACTAGTCAGTGATGGCCAGTGATTACATAGGATGCTTCCTGTCCTTGGAAATGCATAAGGTGGTTGGCCAACTGTCTTACATCCTGCCCTGAACTTTTGAGCTCACTTCCAGCATCAAATTTCTATGAAACAAATTTCAAAGATAATGCATTCTGCTGAGATCACCATTATCACTTGTCACCCTTACCACTTACCGTGAACTATGGTTGTGGAAATGAACAGTTTTGTGAACAGAACACCAAGCTCATGAAAACATCCTAGAAAATGCTAGAGGTCCTTGTAATTCAAATGAGCTCAACAAATGACACCTCTGTTTTCTACATCCAAGTTTTTAAGCCAATTGAGAGATAAGACAGAAAGAAAAACTATGGAACCCTAAGTTCTTTATTACTGATTAAGGCCCAAAGGCTTCTGTGGACACTTTGAACTTCTTAACACAGAACCCCATGCTTTGACAAACTAATACACTATGTCATGGGTGCTTTGGACCCCATAGGACTCCCCACATGAGAGCATAGCCGACTCCCATAGAACATAAAAGCGGAAATAGAAAGTGGACTTCCAGCTGGCATCTGGCTCCCAGAAGGGAGGAAGCAGGCAGCGTCTGTGGCTCACATGCTCATTCCCTTTATTAAAGCCTATTCAGAGCCATTGCACCACTTCCCTGGAGAAGAGGGGATGCAGGGGTACAAAGGAGCTGGACGTTATCCAGGAGGCATCCTCCATGTGGAAGGAAAGTGAGTCTCCCCCTGGCAGGAACAGCCCTCTGCATTGCACTCTCCACCTGTTTGCTTACTCTCCTCACTGGACTGTGAGATCCTTAAAGAAAAAACCCTCCCAGCAGAGGGCCTGGCACACAGTACATGTTCAAGAAAGGGATGAATGAGTGAACACTCACCTTCTATACCAGTGTTTTCCTAAAGAAGCCCCTTTCCTCTCATCTCACCCTCCTTGTAGCACTCAAGACCATGTCTTTATCATGCTTTCCAAGTGCCCTCTTTTTCTGTTCCATGTTGGGTCAGACGAGGGCCACAGTGTTGCCAGATGATTCAGGAAAGGTTTTCCCCAGGCCGTGTTGTTCCTGCCACGCCCCAGCTGTGAGCAGGTGAAGGTACCTGTGAGTGCTGCGCAGCGAGGGGCAGATCCCGCCTTGGTCCTGCTGCCCCATCTGGGACGAATGACAGTGCCTGCCTTCCCACCTTGGTGAGAATCGCTGAGAGCAGCCTTGTGAAGTCACTTTGGAAAGTGAAAAGTACTTTGTAGATGGCAGGCAGAGGAATCTGTAGGAACTTGCTAGAGGAAATTCATGGCTGTGAAGTGGTAAAGGATGATCCCAGGCCCCACCAGTCTGATGGAGGAGGACAGAGCTTCTATAAGTGTTCACTAGTCATGTTCCAAATGGTTGCTTGTGTGGTCAAATTGAAAGATGTGCCCTATGGGAGCTAGCATCCCAGGGTGACCCACAAAAGTCAGTCTGAGTCATCCCATAATAATATTTACTAAGTAGATTCTAAATTCTAGGTATGTGCTAGATGCATTAAGTCTGATGTCTTAATTCTTTTTGAAAAGCCATAGAAGGAGAATTCTCCTCCTTTTTGTCAGTAAACAAACAGACTTATCAAGATCGAATTACTTGCCCAAGGTCACAAAGTTAGTGAGTACTGGAGGCAGCCCACATCTCAGAAGCTCTGTGCTGTACTGTCCCTCTTGCAGAGAGTAGGAATAACTGTAAGCATGTAGGAACAGGAAGGGAGAGGGAGTTTGGAGTGACTTGATCTTCCGACAAGATCATTTGTACAGTCACCTGCCTTTGGGCCGCCCTTCCCCAGAGAGAGGAGTGGTCTCCCTACTCCAGCTCCTGAGATTCAGAGCAAGATTGGTGCAGGCATAGAAATGCCAGTCTTGTCTTCGGAGATTCTGGATGAAAGAAGTGAGCAAGACCCAGATGGTCTGAGACTCAGGGTTCTTTAGGGCACTTCCAGTGTTGGAAGCCCTGGGTTCTAGTGGGGTTAATAAACAAGCAATTGTGTTAAATGTCAGGACAGAGCTAAAAGTCAATGATGTTTTTAGAAATATTTCAGCCTAACAAAGGGCCTGAGACCTGTAGTCACTCAGTTAGGATTTAACAAATGTATGAAGAAACTTGAAAAGTTTTCATACTGGGACAAGCATTTGGATACTGAATGTGGGAAGGTCCGTTTTCTGTTATTTTTGTCCACTCCCACTTCTGCAGGTTTCCAGGATGGGGGACTAAGAGAAACGATAGACCTAAAGTTCCAAATAGAAGAGAAAAATTAAGTGGGATATAGGCTTTGGTGAATGATTGAGGTGCTGTTCACCCTTGAGATCTGTCGCTGGGCTGGGACTGGAGTATGTTGTAGTAATCCTTCCCAGCTGAGATTCTGTCTCTGTCAGAATCCTCTTCTGGGGAATCGATTTTGGTTCTGTCATTAACTTTCCTGTGCCAGCTCCTTTTCCCTAGCAGGCCTGTCCCCAGCCTGCTCTCCCCTGTACCCCAGCCTGCTCTCCCCTGTACCCCAGCTCAGACTGCCTAGAACTAAGGGGATCAAGGTCATTACTACCCATTATGCATTGATGGGGTGCCAGGCAGGCACTGCCCTATGCCCTCAACCTTCACCATCTCTTTTGTCCTCACAGCAGTGGAGGGTCATCATCAGGCGATGGTTCCCTGACCCCACCACACAGTCATACAACCTGTCTCCCCGCCTGTCTCTCCCCATATAGCCCTGGAACGGCACTCACCTTGTGGCATTATGATAACTGGTCCATTTGTACACCATTCGTCTCTGCAGCTCATTTGTTCAGTACCTGCTGTGGTGTTGCCTGTTGCCCCTGTTGGACTCGGAAGTCCACTAGGGCAAGAGACCATGCCTGTTCTTGCTTGCTGTGTATCCCCAGCATACAGCACTATGCCTGGCTCATAGTAGATCTTCAGGAAATGTTTTCTAAGACTGGCCTCTAAATCTAGTTCTTGAACAAGATTCAGTCCTTCCTACCCCAGATTCTGGAGAATAGGAGACTTATCTCTTAGCTCACAGCTTAGCCAATAAAGCTATGATTCTGGATGCTGAACTCTCAGTGATCCCCCTAAGTGGAGGAATTCAAGCTGCAGTTAACCCAACATGCCATTAATGCCCGAGTCATTCATTATGACCTGTGGGTGTTCATTCACTCTTTCAGTAGATGTTGAGCACCCTGTGAGAGTCCGGGTAAGGAGCTAGAACCACAGAGATGAATGAGACACACACACGCAACGCATGACCTCAAGGAGATCAGCAGACTAGATAGAGAAGTGGAGAATCAAGGTCAGAATGGGTTAAGTACCATGGATACCATCAAGAGCACTGCCAGGGAGATTTTTAAGAGGAGGTAAAATTAGGGAAAGCCATCTAGAGAAGGTGGCGTTCGAGCTGGACCTTAAAAGGGCCATACAATTAGGACCTGAGGAAGTAGGTGGGAAAATGTTCCCTATGAACAAAAGCATAGAGATGGGGACGTATGTTTTTGGGAGCATGAAGATCATTCAGATAGTTAATTTGTCAGCAATCGGCAGGGGTGAGATAAGGGTGACCCTCATTACCACAGACATATCACTGTGATGTTTTTATTTTCTTCTCCCTACTGCTCTCTCCTCATGCCTAAGAAAAACAGTTCTGCTAGATTATAACCTGAAAGGTCAGGGTAGGACAGCCTTATGTGGAGTGATGTCCTGTCTTGGCAGTCACATGGTCCTTCAGTCCTCCCCCCTAAATGCACACACAAGGACCTTCCATGCAAAGACCTTCCTGCATGTCGTCCATTTGCTGGGAAGGAGCCTACAGAAGCCACACGTGAGTTTCTGGAAGAGGTAGACGCTGCTGACAGGATTCCTTGCTCCACTGGCAGTAGGAGGCCAGCGAGGCAGATTCGTCACTAGCATCATTTTATCTGTTGAGTCAACATCTATTTTTAGGTGTGGAACCCATAAAGGGACCTGGCATCTCTGCATGGAAAGGGGTAGAGTGAGGGGATACACTCATCCTTCATGCCCCTCTGTGGGATTCACTGCTAGACCCATTCTCAGAGGCAAGGTCTGCTTCACTGATGGAGGTTTAGTTCCTAATGCCTAAGGTCCAATTTAATGCATACAATTCCTTTTGCAAACATGCTTTCGTGTGTGCAGATCACACATACACACAAGCATACCCACTCATTCCCTCACCCCTGTAGTCTTAGCAGGTCCTGTGAATTGTTTATACAAATTAAATAAAACTGAAAAATGCTAAGGCATATAGGTCCCTTCCTGTCCAACATTGTCAGATGTGCTCTGAAATGACTGTTTTCATCATCTATTCTGAGCCATAACCGCCGCAGAAATAGCTTTAGCAGGAAAATGCTTTTGTTAGACTAGCTGTAAATTATATTTCAAATGTCTGATGTTGTTTTCTTAAAAAAATAAATAAGTAAATGAAAGTCTAAAATTAATGACTGCTGGGGTTTGCTTTGCTTATGTGTACTGCTACAGATTTGGCTTCTTGCAGATGGAATTTCAGATCTGTTTACACTTCTGTGTTAGCTTTTTGGGGAGGAAAAAAAGCAGTTGAGAGATCTGGGAGGACAAATTTATAAAGTCAAACTTATTATAACCATCGGAGAGGCTCGAGTCTCTCTCCACTGGCCTCTCCTCCCTCCTTCCCATCGTGCCCTCATTTTTGTTTATTGTGGTTTTAGCTGCTCTGCTTCCAAGTTCGAAGGCAACTGGTTCTTGCAGATGCTATGACAAGGTCACATATCTAGTTTCGCAAGCAGATGTTCATTCAGCCCCATTTCACCAGCACTTTGTCATTCAGCGAGAGCAGACCTTGTGGGAACAGATTGGAACAACACAAAGGATGGGACATTTAAAAAAAAAAAAATCTTGCAGAGAACCTGATCGCTTTTTATGTGTTCAAGAAGGGACTGGGGGTTGGGGGTGGCAAGGAAAGAAAGCTGCAGAGCAGAGTTTCATGGGGATTTTTTTTTTTTTTTTTTGGTTTATTCAAAAATTATTATGTGTTGGATACAGTAAATCATCTATACACCCACATCCAGGAGGTAAATCTTCAGAACTCCATGCGTGGGTTGTTCTGCATTTAACAGCTGCCATACAGTAGCTATTTTGTTCTGCACTTAGAGACCCTCATCTGTGCATTTGTTTTAAGTTATCATCCACTCTCCTTTTGTTCCTCTATTGCTGTTCTCCTGGTGCTCATTACTAGTCCAAGCACAACTAAAAATCTGGGAACTACAGAGTTAGTTATTTGAACTGACACTGTGAGTTAGAATGATAGACGCGGGGCTGTCATCTCGGTTGTGGACTCCGTCTCTACTTGAAAGGTGTTGCCTGTAATGCATTTAGCACCTCTTGCCTTTTCCTAGGTCTCATATGCCCGTCCGAGCTCTGCCTCAATCAGGGATGCTAACCTGTACGTTAGCGGCCTTCCCAAAACCATGACCCAGAAGGAACTGGAACAGCTTTTCTCACAATATGGCCGTATCATCACCTCACGAATCCTGGTTGATCAAGTCACAGGTGAAGTATTTCTAGGCTATTTCCTTCCTTTGGGTCTGTGCCCTGTGACCCACCGGAGCAGAAGGGTAATGGTCACTTAGGGAAAAGGGTATGGGTCATAAGTAGGCAGCTTTCTGACTTAAAAGAAAGACTTTTTATCAATCAACGGCTGAAATTTAAAATGGGCCATCCTGGGAAGTAGAAGGACTCCATCATGGGAATGGTTCCAGCAGCAGCTAAACCACTTGGCAGAGTTGTAAGGAGGATTCAGCCATCAGGCTGGGAGTGGGGCTGAATGACCTTCAAAGTCTCTTTCAACCCTCAACCAAATAACATTACTTTTGCATGTGAAAAGAACCTCTGTGTATAGCTCTGTCTGCTCTGATAGCACTGTAGAGTTAAAGGGAAACTGAAACTGGCTCATTTCACAGGTAAGAGAGCAGAGGTCCAAAGTGGGACACCTGTCCAGTTAGTGCAGGGATAACCCAGGATTGGATCCTGTGGTACTTGGGCTATCATAAAGAAAAGCAGCTGCCACCACCTCTCAGTAAGAAAGGCACCCAGGTTGCATTTTTGATGACAGAAGGTTTTCACCTACTCTAATTAAAAACATCCCCTGAGAGTCGTTTGAAAGTGAGTGTTAGTCACTCAGTCATGTCTGACTTTTTGTTCCCCCATGGACTGTAGCCCACCAGGCTCCTCTGTCCATGGAATTCTCCAGACTAAAATACTAGAGTGAGTTGCCATTCCCTTCTCCGAGGGATCTTTCCGACCCAGGGATCCAACCCGGGTCTCCTGCATTGCATGCAGATTCTTTACCATCTGAGCCACCAAGAGAGTCATTTAGCGTGTGTTTATCATCTGATTATTGCAACAAACCTCACTGAAGGCAGCTCTGCCCCAGATGCTAGGCAGAGGAACACCAGAGATCAGGGACAAAGGTGTCACAGCCCCATTCTTACAAGACCACAGTGTGATGAGTACCAGCTAGAGCTGCCCAGCGCCCCAGGAGAGCTCAGGAGGTGTGCTGTGCCTGGTAGGCACTGATGGAAGGGAAGTCTCCATCAAGGGGATGGTGTTTGAACGGAGTTTTAGAGAATGACTTGAAGCTGTCTGGTGAGAAAGAGAGATAGAACATTCTAGGTGGATAGGATATATCCCATAGAATAGGTGATAGGACATACCCAAAGGCATGGAGTCAAGGAGGAACACAGCCTGTTCAAGGAATATCTGGCAGTTAGTTTGGCTTACATGAAGTTCAACAGGGAGTTGGGACCAGATCATCAGGGGCATTAAATGCCATACCAAGAAGTCTGGAGTTCCTCTGTATGCCACCTGGAGCCATGGAAGGGGTTTTTATGGGTTTTGTTCATTTGTTTTTCTGCCTTTGGAGTAGGGAACAATGAGGAACAGGTACATTCACAGGGTAAAAAACAGAAAAGGTACAAAAAGGTATAAAAGGTGTTTTTAAAGGGTATCGTATGGTCAGAGTTTGCTTTCAAATGGATTATTTAGCTGCCAGGTACGGGGAGCACATTGAAGGGCTAGAAACTGGACAGCGGATGATCAGTTACAGCAACTAAAGGAAGGCTTGAGGGCTGAGCAGGATGGTAGAGGAAAGCAGGAAGGGACAGATGTGAAATATGCCTGTGTTCTGTGGGCAGGAATTGCCAGCCCAGAGCCATGATGGCAAAAAGGCAGGCAGATGCATTTTGATGGGTGAGAGAGATTCAGGAAGCCAGGCTCAGCCCTGGCCCCACAAGTGGGCTGACTCCCCTAGAAACATTGATGGGACTCAGCCCATAACTTCCTGGGGATCTTTACCAGTTTGGTTTGTTCACTGTTTACAAAGGCTCTTTCTCTTTCCCCAGGAGTGTCCAGAGGGGTGGGATTCATCCGATTTGATAAGAGGATTGAGGCAGAAGAAGCAATCAAAGGTCTGAATGGCCAGAAGCCCAGCGGTGCTACGGAACCGATTACTGTGAAGTTTGCCAACAACCCCAGCCAGAAGTCCAGCCAGGCCCTGCTCTCCCAGCTCTACCAGTCCCCTAACCGGCGCTACCCTGGCCCACTTCACCACCAGGCTCAGAGGTTCAGGTAGGTGTACCCACAGGGGCAAGAGCCCCACTACACAAGTACAGAGCTGGGCAAGAGCCAGGGAAGCCCTTGGCCCTGAAGGATGTGGCTGAGTGAGGACATCTGCCCCCTGGAATCACTGTGGGACACTCCCCCTGAACCTCAGTTTCCACTGCTGTAAAATGTGATGACTGGGCCAGGATGCTCTTCTAAGCCCCCTTGCAAACTAGCACATGACTGTGATTAAACTTCAGATTCTTTAATTGAAACAAATTTCTACATTTAACCAGATAAGAAGGTTCAGTTTCAACAGGAGTTCATCACAGATAAGGAACTACATTCAGCAGTTTAGACTAAGGCAGTGAATGACTTTTAATGAAGTCAAAGAAAAGAGTAGCCCAGGAGGCATGTCCTTGCCAAAGGGAGTGGTCTGGTCTGCTCTCCTCTTTCTCTTGCTTCTATTGGGTTGGGTGGGGGGATTAACCCAATCTTCTGTGTTAACTTCACTCTGACATTAAGTCAGCAGACTTTGGGAAGGCAAAGAGGAAGACTTTGTCCAAGCCTTATTTGCATTTCCCTGAGGTACCCAACCCCTAGGAAGCTCCAGGTGCAGTGGGACGTTCTCCTTCTCCTGGGACATTTCTGAAAGGCACATATCTCTCCATGAAGGCAGTCTGACATTGACCAGTCTCTACTGTGCAAGAGATAAGAATATTCTTAACCTACCCATAATAATTCTAAATAATTATTTTAGTTGACCCATGCCCTGACTTCCCTTTAATGAAAGGGTCTTTCTCTTTTTCAAACATCACATAGATAATAGGCCCTTCCATCTGGCCACAATGAGGAGAAAAATCAGCCTCCGAATGTCCTCCCATGCCCCCTGAATATGAAACGGTTAATGATTTCATGAAGAGTCCAAGTCATTTAATTTTTATTTTGTGCGAGAGCACATGCAGTATTTATGTAAAAAGCCTTTCCAGCAGGCTTCTAATGGTGGAAACTATGGTTACTACTGCCCCATGATGTGAAAAGCTTGTCCCTGAGTAAGATACTGAATATGAAGGAGATTATAACAAAATGGCAATTTGCTGGGAGGTGCTTTCAGGTTGTAAATAGTAAGCTAATTAAAAAAAAAAAAAAAAGTCTGAACCCTCAAACTCCTTCCTGCCCAAAAATGTGTGTGGTAAGAAGATTTAGTTAAAATATCCAGGCTAATAAGAAAGATCCATTCTGATATGCATGATGTGTGTGCATGTATTGTTAATCCGTAACAGAGACCTTTATTCATAAATTTCATTACAGTAAAAGTGAACAATATAAGAAGCCATTAGTCCCTTTTTAAAAATTTTCACACACAACATATATAATATCCACACATGTTCTAAGAGATGGGGCGGAGTGAGATTAATTTAGACCTTGAAAGAAAGGAAGGTTCATTTAGACACTTGCTTTAAACTCTAGCATTGACCTCAACATGAATTACGTTAGGTAGGAAAAGGGGAAACTACCAGTGGATAGGCTCCTGAGCACCGGGGAAAGTTTTTGAGCTTTTCTTCTTTGAAAATGGAGCATTCTTATTAATAGTTCCATTGAGCGATCTTGCCATCTGTGAGGCATTAACCCAGAGACCCTCCTTCTCTTTGCAGGCTGGACAATTTGCTTAATATGGCCTATGGCGTAAAGAGGTAATTAAAACTCCACAGATTGCCAGATGTCCGTGTTGGCACAGACTGGGGCTAGAATTTTTTTTTTTTTTTAATTCACTAACTTTACTTTTTTTTTTTTTTAATTCTTCCTTTTTCTTCCACCAGCATGTCAGATTCTTTTTTACTTTCAGACCTCAGTTGGTTTTGTTTCTTTTAGGGCACACAAGTGTGTTTGTGTGTTTCACTTTTTCTTTTATTTGCAGGTGGGCTTCTCCTACGGTTCAGGTGCCACAGCTACCAAGCCCTTGATAATCTGGTCCTCGAATAGCTCCCCTAAGAGGGAAGGCTGTGACTCTTTGCCAGCTGATTTTGCAAACTTGCAAGGCAACTGTTTTGCATTAGCGATGCCAAGATTCACTTAAGAGGGCAGATTCCAGCGAATCAAAATTAGAACATTTTGCTTATCATGGTTGACAATCTTATGATTGCCAGTGGAAAAATTAGATTTTGGACTACCAGCCCTGGCCAAAGCATGAATAAATGCGTGGGTGACCTTATGACTCCTGCCCCCACCTCAGTGTTCATTTCAGGGCACAGTTTGAGAATAAAGTGTATCTGTGTGCACCTCAACCAGAGGTTTCTTTTGTTACAGGTTTTAGCAGTAATTATCAGTCCTCCCTTGGTTATATGTGTATGTACGTTTTAAACTTGCTGTTTCCTTTATTTAAAACCTTTTTGTGGGATCGAGGGTTCAAACAGAGTCAAAGTTTGGGGGACTTTCTAAATGTAGTCACAGGAGTGTTCCAGACCTAGTCTGAAAACTGAATCTGTAAATTGGGTGCTGTATGTCACTGTGTCCATGAGATTCCCACGTGTACTTTTGATAAGCCCCATTGAGCTCCCAGGGACATAGCATCTTTCTCATCCTGCTCTGCAGAGCTGCACACTTTAATTCCCCTTCCTACTGTCAAGGGAAAAAGTGTGGTCATGAGTAGTCTGAATCATTCTCCCCATATGAGGCGAGTCTTTCACCACTTGGCTGTGCAGGGTAAGTGTTGGGTTGCCCAAAAACTTTGCTTGAGTTTTTCTATAACATCTTATGGAAAAGCCCACACATACTTTTTGGCCAGCCCAGTATCCTGCTCTGGAAACCGGCACACAGTAGAGGAAGTAACTGGATTGCAGACTTCACTCTCAAGGCACCAGCCTCTCGAATCGCAATCCCAGCCCCTGTGAGATTAACTGTGAATTACCTCCATGGATCTGGCACACGGCTTGCCTGTTCCCACATTTTACATTTTTCCCAGCTCTGTCCCATACCTTTGCTCCTCTTGGACTTAGTGAGATGCTATGAAGAGAGTGATGCTTATATACAGATGAGGTCAGGGAAGACAGCACACACGCTGCCATCTTCTCCAGTTCCCCACCCATAGTTAAACATCACGAGTCGATAAGAGCATTCTCTTTTCCTACTAAGCCCAGATTTGGATCCAGAGTCCTTCCTACCAAAGTGCTCAGGTAGCATTACCACCTGCAGTTGAGGCTCTACTTGAAACCTCTTTGCTAGCCCCTGACTTTGGCTTTATAATATTTAGCTGTTCTCTACCTATGAACTGAAAGAAGTCCGTTGACTTAGTTGGAGGAGAGAAAGTTGAGAAGACAGTCTTCAGAAATAATGCAAATAACAATTACATATGGATTTGCCCTTCTAAGAATTCGTACCATGATGATTTGGGTTTTGTCCTGTTAATTTGTTTTTAAGTAAGAGGGAAGATTGACTTAGTGAATAATACCGAAAATAATATCTGTTGAGTTGTTGTGTTTAGCATATTTTCAGGAGCCATTTAATTATTTAAATAGTTAGATACAGAGTATTCTTTCATAGGACTTTCAAATCCTATGTGTATATGGATATATGCTTATTTTTAAAACAGTCCTAAATGACACTTAATCCATTCTCTTCCCCAGTTTTTGCTTCCTCTCCTTCTATCCCTCTCTTCAGGAAAAAAAAAAAAACACTAACCAAATGAAAAGCAAATACTAGTCAGTGTATAGAATCAAAATACCCGTATAAGTTTGGTATAAGTAAAATGTTAACAAATATTTTTTCTGCTGTAGGCACTGGTAACCTAATTGTTTCATCTGATGCATCCATCATGAATCACATACATATTTTATCAGACAATGAATAGTATCTGAAGGATTGTTTTTCTTTCCAAGATTATGTGAAAACTGAGAAGATTTCGAAGCCTAATACAAAAGTAGTCATAATAGGACAAATAACAGTTTCCTGCTTTTCTAATGTACAGTGATTCAAGATATGTAAATGTGCAAACCACTTGAAATCTCACTCCTGTGACGCTTAGAAATGAATTCCAGATAATATAGCATCAAGGAGTGATCACCTTTATTATTATTGCTCAGGGGTTTTTTTGGAACTCTCTTGAATAAATGCTAAATGAAACATAAGCTGCCCTTTGGAGTAATAACAAGTCTTGTCTGTTCATTCTCATGTATCTCCATCCTCAATACTGTCAAGAGATCTTTAACGATTGTTAAGTCAAGGGACTGCAAAGATGGTGGACTTGAGCACTTCTAGGGCCATCGCCTAGACTTCCTTAAAAAAAAAAATTTCCCAAGCATTGACCTCTACCAGTGTTATTCACCTATTCAATCAATAAACAGTTATTGAGTGTTTTCTATGTGTCATGTCTGTGAGATTCCTGTATGGCTTCCACTGAATAAAGAAATAGAGTGAAAGGATGGGTGAAGTAGGGCCCCTTCTATGAAGAGTTCACTATCTACTGTGGGGAGGGAGGGAGAGGGTCAGGGTGAGACACCCTATGAACATATACTGTGATAGCGTGACAGAGCCTTGCTCTGAGAGTTCTTCCTGGTTTTTAGGAGTTGAGCTAGGATTTTCTCTTGGCATTTACATGCCTTAGCCAGTCTAGCTGTTCCCATCAGAAGAAATGCCACAGACATTAGTTTTTGCATTTTGGTTTTTAAACCCTGAAGACTCTCCTGCAAACACTCACTCAGCCCTCTGCCCCGTGTCTGTGTCTGTGCATCTGTGTGTTATCCACGGTCAGACTGATGTCTGGACCAGTCCCCCCTTCTGCTTGTCCCCCCAGGTTCTCTCCAATCACCATTGATGGGATGACAAGCCTTGTGGGAATGAACATCCCTGGTCACACAGGAACGGGCTGGTGCATCTTTGTCTACAACCTGTCCCCTGATTCTGACGAGAGTGTCCTCTGGCAGCTCTTTGGCCCCTTTGGCGCAGTGAACAACGTCAAGGTCATCCGCGACTTCAACACCAACAAGTGCAAGGGATTCGGCTTTGTCACCATGACCAACTATGATGAGGCAGCCATGGCCATTGCCAGCCTCAACGGGTACCGCCTGGGAGACCGAGTGTTGCAAGTTTCCTTTAAAACCAACAAAGCTCACAAGTCCTGAATTTCCCATCCTTATTTATTAAATTATATATATAAATATATACGAACAAAACACACGCGCACACACACACACACACACACACAAAAGAGAGAGAAACAAACTTTTCAAGGCTTATATTCAACCATGGACTTTATAAGCCAGTGTTGCCTAAGTATTAAAACATTGGATTATCCTGAGGTGTACCAGGAAAGGATTTTATAATGCTTAGAAAAAAAGAAAAAAAAAAACACAAAAAAAATACCTTTGATGCATTGAATGTTCTTTCATAGCTGTCGTTGTTGACTATATATACATAGATAGCGACGTGCAGGGATTTTTACCCAGCCAGCTAACTTTACTACCTTCCTTGAAGGTGGATCTTTTTAAGATGACCATTCGCTCATTTGAAGAAGAAAAACAAAAAACAAAAAAAAAATAATAAAAATAAAACAATTTTTACAAAGTAATGGGATTCAAAGAGAGAAAATAAAAGTTTTTTTTTTGTCAAAATGTTGATCCAATCAGATTGGTAAAAAAAAAAAAAAAAACAACAACAAAACCCCCACACAAATTAAAGAGGAATAATAAAAATTGCAAAAATTAAAAAACTTTTGCAAATTTTTTTATTTTTCCTTTTTTCTTTTATATCATGTGAACTAAAACAGTCTTCTGTTAGGGGACGGGGGCGAGGGGGATACCTGATGACATTAACAATTTAATAACATTAACATTGTTGCCAAAGAGGTGGTCTCTTTGCTGAAAATGGGTTTCAAGAAAAATCTATTTTTATAAAATATAAAGAATTTTTACAAGAGAATCTGGATTTGAGAAAAAAATATTTTGACTGGCTAATTTAGGGGAAATTGACAACTTTGTCGCGTTCATACTGCACTGGTAACTTTTTAGAGATCAAGATGTGTGTTTTAAACTGGATTCGTAGACTGTTTTTTGAAGGATGGGCTATAAACAGATGATCTTCATATCTTTTCATAGCATGTAATAATAATATAAAAAATTATTAATTACTAGGGGAAAGGAGTGTTCGTTCTACCCAGGGTACCACAGTTCCCCACAGTCAAAACCCAAAAGCAAGGAGATGAGTTGAAAGACAGTTTTTCTTTAAGTCATCAGTATGGGATGTCAGCAGAACAAAAATTAAAAAGATTAATTTTCCTTTCAATCTAAAACTTCCTTAGTTTGAGCAGTAGGTGCTACGAAATTATTTACATATCTTAGTATCATAGTTAAATGTAATGTGTTTAGGAGAGGAAAACAAAAGATACATTTGCTTTAAATTCATTAAGGAATTTTCAAATTCACTTTGTAGCCCATGCTGATAGAATTGGGCTGTGTTGGTACATTTGAAACACTGTTTATGTTGCTTGAAACACTTATTTATTTAATCGCAGATGTGATGATGCCTATGGCCGAGATCAAATATAGCTAGATTGGCTAGACTATGTATTTGTTTACTTAAACTATGGGAAGAAGCATATTATTGTGTCATTCTGTTGTGTGTGTATGTGTATATACAATATAAATATATATATATAAAGTTATTTTTTCTTTGGGTTAATTTATTATAAGTTGTAACACTTGGCTAGTTTTGTTTGTATATGTCTTAAAATGTTTTCTTATGATATTTAAGTGACAGTTAAAGAGGTATCAAGGTAACTTGTGTAGAACTATTGTTTGATATATTGTCATGTTTGTTGTGAATATTTTTTTCTTACTGCACAGTAGAAAAATAAAAACAACTGGGTCTTTCTTTTAATGTAATTCAGATTGGGGAAAACAAAACAGAGCTAAGGGAACAAAACGACTGAGGGAGCATTCTCCCACGTCCAGTGCACTGATCATTTTAGTATGTTTGTGCTTTGTACGGTTATATATTTAAAACAAAAACGAAACAAAAAAATACAAGGGTTCATGCTCTTCCCTGGGTAATAGAAACAGTTACTCGCTATGCATAATCTAGTTGATAGTTAAATTTGCTATTGCTTTTCTTGTCTTGTTATATACAATCTTTTCAATACCAGTTTAGTCTTAATGGTAATAAAACGTTATGGTTATTTATAACTTGTGCTTATTTTGTGCGTTTTTTCCCATGCTGAACCCACTAAGTGCATGTAGACAGAGCTGTTGTTTTCACACTGGAAAGGCAAACTTTGTGGTAGTAGTCGTAGTGGTAGGCAGATAACGCAAACCAGGCTGCGCCGTAGACTCCTCCTTGAAATTTTTTTTCTATTTTTTTTTCCTCGTTTCGGTTTTGAGAAAAAAACAAAAAACAAACACCAGATTTCAGTTCAGAGAACACTCGTTCAACATTCAGGGAAACCTTTTTATATCACCTGCTATGAATGAACGCAGTTTGCTGGCAAAGTTTTGATGCATTTGCTAAGCATTAGTGGGAAAGGCATGCCAACATCTCTTCTCTATAATGTGTTCACTCTTGGGGGAAAAAAAAAAGGAAAAAAAATCTTAGGACCAGGCAGTTGTATACTTTAGTTATAATGAATGACTTCATGTTAATCTTGCTAGTTTAGATGATTTCTGAGGGAAAGTATTGTAAATGTTTTTTTTTTCCTTAATCTTGTTGTGTTTGAATTATTTGTACTTTATCTGTCCAGACAATAAATGAAAGTGTGTAGAATGGATTTGAGCTTCCCAGATTTTTAAATGTGTTTATTCACACTTTTTTTTTTTTTTTCTTTTTGGTAGCATCTTCAGATTCCCCCAATATTTTTACCGTTAAACGAAAAAGGCAGAGTAAAATTCTGTTTTGCAACTTAGCCAAGTCTCTCAAAGTCAATTCAGTATTCAAAAGTCGTTGCCCTAGTTCCACACTACTATAAGGTGTGGTCTTTAATCCGCAGTATAGGCGTCATCTGGGAGCTTGTTAAAATGCAGAGTCTCAGGCTGTATGCAAATCTATATTTAACCAGATCCCCAAGTGAATCACTGGTAAAGTGTCAGAAGCACTGTCCTGGTTGATAACAAGCCAACACATTTGGCAATGTGTTTGGCTTTATGATCCGTTCGCGTCTGTTATTCATTTATAAGTGTACTTGTGACTTGTGCAGAAGAAAGGGAGTCACTATTTGCGGACCATCTATTATGTCTGTGTGGTGCCCTCTGTGTTCCCTCCCTTGGTCCCACAGCGATCTGGGAGAGGGAGATAGCACTATCCTCATTTCACAGATGGCAAGACTGAGGTCAGTGAAAGAGATTAAGTAACTTGAAATGGCTAGCAAATTTCCAGCTGGAACTTATATATATATAATTTATTGGGCTGTACCAGGTCTTAGTTGAGACATGTGGGATCTAGTTCCCTGATCAGGGATTGAACCCAGAGCCCCTACATTGGGAGCACAGAGTTGTAGCCACTGAACCACCAGCAAAGTTCCCCAGTTGGAACTTGAATCCAAGTCTGATAGCACAGACTTCGGTGCACCACACTTCAGTTTTGAGATGGCAGAGCTTGAGCAATAGTAAGGAAACAGACCATCTCTACTGTAAGTGACAAGAAAGATCACTTCTTTATTTAAATTCATTTTTGCTTAGAAGTGGCAAATATCTGACTTTCTTATCTTTGAATAGGAACCCTAAACAAAGACTTTTTCATACTGTGTATAAAGTACATGATTTAAGCTCAGCCTAGGGGGAAAAGACTACCTAAAATATCATCAAGTCATATTAAAATATGATCTGAACTTTACAGATGAGCGTTATAGTGATTTCCTGATATGATCATTCACTGATGATGTACTGTCTTTCTTTTTCATCTTCTCACTAATTGAAAATTCATATTACTCCATAAAACATCACATCACCATCCACAAGCTGACACAGGAAGAAGAAATGCCCCCACTGATCCAGAGGAAGGAGTAGTCAAGATTCACCTCCATTTCTCATTACCTCCTTTTTTATTATTATATTAAATTACTTCAGTGGTTAGCATAATTAAATTCAGGGCAAAGAATGGGATTTAATTAACCACACTAAATATTAAAACTCTAAGCCAGCCTGAACTTCACATACTTAAAGTTTCTTCCTTTAGTTTTATCTTAAAGGCAAGACCCTACGTTCCTTTTCTGAAGAAAAACAGGCATTCAAACTAATCACTGCCCCCCAGGAATAACAGAGCTTCACAAATGTGTGTCTAGGGTTCAAAAATATTGCTGCCAAGCCTATGATAGTTATCACCAAGCATCACCACCTCTGCTCCTTAAAGGTGTCATTTTAGTGCACTTTAAACAAATGGATACATTATTTTGGAATATTGGAAGTTGGTGGAATCTTACCAGTTCAAACAGTTCATTCCCCAACCTCCAACAGATCTATCCTAAAAGTTTCACAAATAGCTGTAGGTGTTTAAATAGATCTTTAAAATATCCGTAGAAGGGTATTCTACATACGCCCTCTCAGCAATGCTTCCCACCATCAGCATAATGTGTCTGCCTAACATCTAATAAAAAATCCATCTCACTGCAAGTGTAAGCCTGTTACCTCAAATCTCCAGGCAAACATTGTATAGTTTCTCTAGGTGTTTGTTGGAAAAGGTTTAACAAATCACAAGAATGCAGAGATTATTAAATTTCTTTCAGGTCCTAGGTACATTATGTTTTGCTTGGATGAAAAATTGCATTCCAGAGAAGACTGAAGGCATTTACTTAGTATTAGTTCTGTCAACGTGATAGGAAGAGAAGGCAAAAAAAACCAGAGACTTGTGTCCACAACCAGCCTGCATCATCACCACCATCATCAAAACTACTTACATCTTCTACCAAAGATCAAACACAACCAAATGATAGTTGCAGCCAGCAGTTTTCATCAACTAGGGTCCTGTTTAAATTTCTTTCATCAAAATCAATCATTACTTGTTCATTTGTAAATAAAACATTTGAATCCCAAAGAATAATATTTAAAAGCGTATTTGATACTCATAAAGCCTCTTGGGGCCCCTGCTTAGTCAGTGTTTGGGTCTGGCTACTTTATCCTTGTCAGAGTTCAACACTTAATCACCTTTTACCGTAGATGATTCAGGAAACTCCCAGTTCTTGAAATTGTTTTGTCCTGCCTTTCTGTAGGCACTACGCATTTGTCCCCTAACAGACAAATGCATGCAAACACACGAGGCAAACATTTGTACAGTTGAATAGGAAATGGGGTTTTCTACTTTCATCTGCAAATTCAAAACTCAGATCTGATAAGACAGCATTAACAGCCAGAGTATGATTTCTAAATGGAAGAGCTATTGAGGCCATCCTTCCTGGATCCATTCCACAGCCTTAACAAGCGCTCACAGAACACAGCTATATAATATCCTTACACCCTTCACTGCCTTTGTTCTACCTGTAAAAGAGAATAATAAAAGGAAATTACATTTTATTTCCATGAGCTAAAATCAAATTTTAATATTGTCCAAAAATGATTCGAACTGTTCCTTTATCTTATTAGCTTTTTGGCATATTAGGTAATAAGATAATTTCTCATGGTACAGTATTTATGTTAGAATCCTATTTCTCTCTGTGCAGATCACTTACAGAAGTGTCTGTTAACAGGAGAGAATGATGCATAATCGGCACTTAAGATTAAAATAGACCTGAGAACATAAACGTGTTCCTTCAATTAAAGGAATACCATTTCTCCAGTCTCATCATTTTGGGATTCCGCGGCAGAATAAAAACTGGCTCAAAATCACCCAACCCCGGGTTAATTACCAGAAGTCCTCGCTATGCAAGTCCAGTGTGATCTACTAGTAGTTCAAATGCAAAGTGGACTCAATGCCACTCCAAGATGCCATGTAATTATTTTAAATGGTTTCCAGCAAAGTCCTCGAGGTTTAAGAAACTGTTTCTAGAAAGAGCGCTAGCATTTATTATCTTTCCAGTATGCCAGGCACTGTACATTTAGCATTTGGTCCTTCTACCAACTCAGTGAGGAATGATATCCCCTTTTCACACTGAGCAAAAAGATTCAGAGAGATTTGGCATCTTGTCCAAGGGAGTAGGTGGTGAAGACAGAATTCAAACCCAGACCTTTGTGACTCCAAAGCTCCCAGTTATACCACCCTGGCTATAAGCCAATTCTGTCATATTTAGCATTTCATTTCAATTAAAAGTGGAGATGAGTCCTGTTATATAACAAACAAGGGAAATAGCATTAATTCTCTGTGCCTGGGGCTAAACTTCTCCCCAAATCTTTAATGGAAAAATGAGTCCAATAACTTCAGTTTACTAGCAAATTGAAAAACAAAACCTAAAAGTAACAGTTTAAACTGCTGTTTGCCCAGCAGTGCTAAAAAATCAAGTAAGATTATTTGTTGACAGACACCAAAAGTCATTGAGGTAGAAAGGGGTCAAGGATAGGATTAGAAAGTAAGAATGTTTACAAGCCACCTTAGCTGCCCTTGACCTTGGTCCTGTTAGACTCCCTATGAATTAAAGGCATTGTGTGGACGAACCAGCATTACTGAGGTGGGAGCTCCTTTCACTCCCTGTGTGCCACCATATCCTCAGACCAATCCTGGGAAGCACATTACTTAATTCCCATGTTATATCTGACAAAACAGGCTCAGAGATGTTAAGTATCTGGCCCAAGATTGTACAGCATGAAGTAGAATTGGAATTTACACCCATGCCATCTGGCTCCAGTCCAATGTCTTTCCACTAAACCACACAATGACCTTTCAGTGTGACACCGCCATCAGTGAGGAAACCAACCTAAGCCTTATCCACACTAGAATCCTTACCCTGACCATCTGCCACGTGCCAGGCATTGAGCTAGAGGCACACGTTGAGTAAACATACTCAATTTTCTTTTCTTCCACTTATTTTGTGTGTGACACTTCAGTAGGTTATGACAGAAAACAAAGCAAAAAAAGCGGGGGGTAGAAGTTTGGGATTCTGTTACAAAGACAAAATATATGGATCAATTATTTAGCTATGCCAGATCGTTTCTATGTTGGGAGGAGAATTAGAGGAAATTTTTAAAATCCGTGAAGAGTGAAAGGAGTATTCCAGGGCCCAGAAAGGAATGGCCTGAAGGGAAGAGGACAGCTCTGGTGAAAGAAAGTTCTGGGTTTGAATTCCCTGGTAAACTGTTTAATGTCTCTGAGACTCCTGATCAGAGAAGGAAGGATATAAAATATATTGAACTTCCCTTGTGGCCAGTGGTTAAGAATTCAGTTACCAATGCAGGGGACATGGGTTCTGTCCTGGTTCTGGGGAGATCCCACATGCTGGAGAGCAGCTAAGCCCATGCGCCACAGCTACTGAAGCCTGAGAACCCTAGAATCCATGCTCTGCAACAAGAGAGCCATCACAATGAGAAGCAGACACTGCGACTAGAGAGTAGTCCCAGCTTGCCGCAACTAGAGAAAGCTCAAAGCAACAAAGACCCAGCACAGCCAAACATAATAAACGGTTAAAAAAAAAAAAAGATAAAATACATCAAGTCTCTGACACTCAGCAAAGAATAGTAAAAGTCGAACTGTAGCCAGAAATCTTGCCAGAGAAAAGCAGCTCAGATGGGGCCATCTGACTGACTGGAAGGGAGGAGGGCAGTGGGGGTCAGTGGTGGATGCCTCTGAATGTAAAGAACAGAGAAACCCTCAAGTAAAGGAGGGACAAGATAGTAGAGATGCATGTGGGAATAGGTGCTTGGAAATCTTACTGGGTCTCATGGTACTTGAGTTGCTTTTGAAACATTGGGTTGGCCAGTTGGGTTCTAATTGGGTTCCCCATCATACAGAAAACCCAGAACAAACTTTTTGGCCAACCCAGTACAATAGTAACTGCAACCACACACCAGAAGAGGCTCTGATTCCTCCTCAGCAACCAGAGAGGGAATTGGCCCATCCTCTGGAGCCCAGCCACTATAGTGACTCCGCCATTTTACTTCCTTACTCCCTGCAACTCTTCAATGATGCACTTTATTGAAGGCCCACTTATCCCTGCATAAACAGCTCAAATT
This sequence comes from Bos indicus, assembly GCF_029378745.1. Taxonomy (NCBI): domain Eukaryota; kingdom Metazoa; phylum Chordata; class Mammalia; order Artiodactyla; family Bovidae; genus Bos; species Bos indicus. Next base: position 96,320,010 of record NC_091762.1, on the reverse strand, counting down.
CCAGAGAGAGGGACCAGGTTGACCCTGGTGGGCTGGCATTTACAGGCTGCTGCTATTATCAATTCTCTTTCCCACAGACCAACCTAGTCCAAACAGCAGAAGCCAGGGCTGGAGTCATGTGCTATACAACATGGCCTGCTGGTAAAGAATGGCTTGGGTGGGGCAGGCAGCTTGAAGAGCCTGGGCAACACAGTGAGGAGTGTCTGGGCATGGCAGAGCTAAGGAAGGCCTTCCTGAGGTTAGTGAACAGATGGAGGCAGGTGCTGAGGAGCCTAGGTAAGCAGTCGTGGGCAGATAGCAACAGAACAAGAGAAAAAGAATTGAACACTCAGGCTGAAGCAGTGGTTTTCCTTATAAACACAGGGTGCTAGAAAGTTTTAAAGGAGAGAAATGAGGCATTTTCATTCATAAGCAAATACCTGTTAAAAGACTGATATCACCAAGTCCAGCTCCTCTTGGCTGTAGGCACAAGAGTCGTAAGATCTGGCTCACCCAAGGTGATCTGATCAGACTATTTATAAAAGGTAGCCCTCCCCAACTTTTCACACAATTGGCCTTGGCCTTGCCTTCCTTGGTGGGGCTTCCCAGGTGGCATTAGTGGTAAAGAACCCCCCTCCAGATTCAGGAGACATAAGAGACATGGGTTCAATCCTTGGGTCGGGAAGATCCCCTGGAAAAGGGCATGGCAACCCACTCCAGTATCCTTGCCTGGAAAATCCCATGGACAGAGGAGACTGGCAGGCTATGGTCCACAGGGTCACAGAGAGCTGGACACAATTGAAGTGATTTTGCAAGCAGCATGCATGCACTGCCTTCCCTGGTAGCTATGAGAAGTCCTTGGAAGTCAGTTCAGCCTCTTTATTTGGTCCTCCCTGACCCCCAGCATTAGTGAGAGCAGGGCTGGGGTTTGTGGTGGCCCCATCTGCCCACCCCTTAGCATACCCTCATCAAACTGGGCCCTCCAGGAGCAAGATGCCACCACTGGATCAATTTCATCTCTGGACTCTCATGACTTGGGGAATAGAGGAGGGGAAGACAAATCAGTGGGTCCAACGACATCAGGAGACTGTTTTTCCTGGCTCCAGAGGATAGAGCTTGAAGAATAAAGTAGAAAAATGGAAAGAACACTTTCCTATGAGAGCTGGATTCAATTACCAGCTCTGCCACCAACTTCCTGTGAGATTTTGAACAAATTATACAGTTGACCCTTGAACAACTCAGACTTTAGGGGTGTGATTGGCCCTTTGGCAACTGAACATCTGAATATACATGATAGTTGGTCCTCTGCATCCCTGGATTCAACCAACCATGAACTGTATAGTACTGCTGTGGTGTTTACTATTGAAAAAAGTTCGTGTATAAGTGGACCCATGCAGTTCAAACCCATATTGTTCAAGTGTTGACTATATATTCCAGACCTACTTTTGCTCTTGTATTCCAATTCCCAATTAATGGGGGACACCCAGGAGTATTTCTAAACTCCAAACCCCTTCCCCTAACTATGCAATCATTTACCAAACTCAGTCATTTTCACCTGCTGAAAATTTCTCAAATTCCTCCCTTTCTCCCCCTCTTCATGGCTGATATCCTAGTTTGAGTCTTAACATCTCATTCAGAGATCACCTGGATACCGTCTGTGTTTGTACACAGATTCTGGCACTAACTTCACAGGAGAACTTCCCTCCTCACCATCAACACTCCTTTCACCCCCTCAGCCAGGATGATCTGCCAAAAACACTAATCTGACCAAATCACTCCCCTGCCTACATCCCATCACTGGATTTCCATCACTCAGATGATACAGCCCAGACGCCTGAATATGACTTTCAAGGCCTTGCATCACCTTGGCTCTGATGGTTCAGCTAGCTTCATCCCTCTTTTTTTTCATGCCTCATAATTTGTGGTCCAGCTCTGCAAAACTAGGAACTGTTTCCTGAGTACACGCAGCATTTGTCACAGTCCTACTCACATTTCGTCTTTCTTTCTAATGGAACTCTGATTTCATTGGGGCAACAAAATGCTTAGCCACAAAATATCTTTCAGTTTTCCTTACAATTAGAGGTAGCCACATCACAAGGTTCTGGTCAATGAGATATAACAAGTCCTTGGTGAGGCTTCCAGGAAAGCTCTTTAAAAGATGACACAGGGGCTTCCCTGTTGGCTCAGTGGTAAGTCTGCCTGCCTCTGCAGGAGACACGGGTTCAATCCCTAGTCTGGGAAGATCCCACATACCTCAGAGCAATTAAGCCTGTGTGCCACAACTACTAAACCTGTGCTCTGGAGCCCATGAACTGCAGTTACTGAAGTCCATGTGCCCTAGAGTCTGTGCTCTGCAACAAAAGAAGCCACTGCAAAGAGAAGTCTGTGCACTGCAACTAGAGAGTAGCTGCTGTTCACCATAACTAGAGGGAAAAGCCCACCCAGCAATGAAGACCCAGCACAGCCAAAAATACATTAACAAATAAAATCTGTAACCTAAAAAAAAAAAAAAAGTAGAAAAAAGTGTCTAAAAAAGAACAGATAACACAACATTTACCCTTTTCCATTGCCCTCTTCCCCTTCTTCCTTTCTCCCACATGGAATGCTGGTGTGATGTCTGGAGCTGCATGTGTCTGGCTGCAACCAAAAAGGCACTAGTAAAAACCAATGAATGGCAGATCAGAAGCACATGAGGTGACTAGGTCCTCGGTGGTACCTCTGAATTGCTATAGCAACCCTGGATTATCTCCCCAAGATCTCTTATTACTTGAGAAAAAAATGTCCTCCTTACTGCAGAGCTTCCCAACCACTGAACATATTCTCATTGATGTGCTAATTTTATTTCCTCGGCCCTCTGAGCCACCAGGTGCGACCCTGGGCTCTTACAACCCCTGAGCATGCATCTCTGGCCCCACACGTCTGTCCCTCTACTGGGGACAAATGAATATTTTTGTACTACATCACCATGTGACAAAGACTAGACAACTTTGTCTCACTGGTTTAACTTTGCTTACTACTTTGTCGCACTTGGCTGTTGCCTGTGCCCCTCAGTTTGACCACATTGATGAAGCCTGTCTTGAACTTCAAGTTCACACCAGATGTTCAGAGCCCTTAATGTCTCCACTGCCATGAGTTCCGTCCCCACTCACCTCACTGTCACAGCTGTATTTCTTCCTGCATCAGTCCATGTGGCTAAGGCTTCTCCTGGGCTATCCATCCAGTGGCACTGACCTGTCTTTGACCTCTCATGCCCCTTGGGGCCTTGATCCCTGCCACCCGCTAACTGGAAACCTCAGCATCTTTGCTCACCTCCAGATCCCCAGGGCTGTCTCTCTCTCACATGCTTGCTCTCTCACTCTTGTTCATCACTGGGGATGCACCCTTCCTCTCTCTTATCCTACTTTGCTGGGACAGGAATGATCCTACCACAGAGTTACCCTAGTGTCTTACCAAAATGGTTTTTAGGATTTACCAAGGGGCCAGGTCAAAGTCGGCTAAGAAGAGCTCTATACTATGTCCACGACTAGTGCCCCTTACCTTCACACCCGTTTACCAGCCTGATCCTCTGTGCTTGCCTCCCTCCACTCCTATAGTAATGCTTTCTCTCGGTAATTCCTTGTCCTCATTGTAATCTGGCTTCCAATGCTCTCTTTCCCCACAACCTCAATGTCCATCATATATGCTTATATATGTCTGAATCTCAAATATGAACAATCCAAATTCTTACCTGTGGATTCTATGCCAACCTGGGGACGTAGCTAGACACCCAAAGGGCTTAGACAGTGTGCAGAATCCTGAGGCTCCTGTGACAGAATGAATATCTAAATTCTCTAGGCCTCAGTTTCCCCATTTGTAAAAGCAGGACCAGTACTACCTAATCTCAGCCTCATCAGTCTGATACCAGGAGGAAGCCCAGGGGCAGGCTTGAGGACCCAGAATATAGTAGAACCAGTCTAGGCGCTGGGGGAGGGGGAGAGTGAGGGGGAGAGGAAGTTTTCAATCAGGTGCTGAGTTTTCACTGCCAAAAAATTTCCCACAAACAAACCCACCCCAGCAAAGGAAGCTACTGTCGGCTGGCACACTGCAGAAAAGAAGGCGGGCATGAGGCCTCATTAATCCGGCAAACGTGGGATCAGTCGCAGATACCCCCAGCCCACCCACTTCTCACCATCTGCTGCTGCTGCCACGGAGCTGGAGGCATGCAGCTCTGGTGGGAGTCCAGCCTGAAGCCTGCAGAAGGACCTGCGCCCTAGACTACCGGGCAACCTCGACCACAGGGATCCACACATTCCAGGCTGGTGCCCCAGCTGTGTCTTGCAACCCCCATCCCCACTTGAAATGCAATATCACAACCCTCCACGGAGCTCTGCCTCACTTGGAAGTACCCACAGGAGAAGCCTCAGCACCCTGAACAAATATTAGCAAATAAATGATCAAATTGCATTGACTGAGAACCAACCATGTGTCAGGCACACACCTATCTCTCATAAATACTCCCCCAAATCACACTAAGACTCTCCAAAACCAGTGAGTCTTAATTCTTGATGATTTCGATATGCACACAGATGATCCTTCCAATATAAGTGCTTCTGAATTCTCAACCTCTGCTTCTCTCTCCTCCTCATTACTCCCTCCCTGCTCATACATCAGTCCTTAAGACCTGAATGCCAGTTTCAAGCATCCTCTTGTCAATGCCTACTTCCTATCCCACTCTCTTTACTACCCTGACTCAAAATAACCCTTCAATCCACTGAGACCTTCAACTCACTTTTTACTGTCCCTTCCCTCCCCAGCCCGTATGTCCTCACTTCCATTTCTATTCAGTTTAAATTCCGTTGTTGAATATATAGTCCCATGCTTACAAGCATCCTTTTTTGGCCCTCCCTCATTTCACTGTACTCTAGTTCATTCACTCTCCCTCTCTCCAAGATGATGCCATCCTGCTTTCTCCTCTTTCTTTCAAACCTCCAATACCTCCTGCCTCATCTTCACTTTCAAGTGAGGACTCTGCTTCCTATCCCTACTTTCCTGGCCATCTCTAAATTTCTTCCTCATCTCTTTGACCTCTAAATATTGGAGTCTGAGTTCTTGGACCTTTTCTCTAACTACATTCACTCATCAGAATCACTCATCCAGGGTCATTGATTTTAATATAATTTATGTTCAGATGACTCCCAAATATAATTCCAGCCCAGATTTATCCCTTTGGCTCTGAAGACATATATAGAATTGCCAAATTGATGTCTCCTCCTGACTGTCTAAAAGTGCACTTCAAACTTAACATAACCAAAAGCCATGGCTTTTTACCTTCACATGCACTCAATCTACTCTCTTCCCTATTTTAGCAAAAGGCAGCACCATCCTTCCAGTCTTTTAAGGCAAAACCTTTACCATTAACTCCATTTATTTTCCTTCTCTCCTCTAGATATTTTCCCCATTGTGCAGAGATTTGGACCTTTGTTCACTATTGTAACCTCAGCCCCTGAAATAATGGCCCTTAGTAGGTACTCAATAAATGTTTAATAATGAATGTTAAATAAGTGAATAATTAAGTTAATTGAATTAAATGACTTGAGTATCAAGTCAACCTGTTTATTCAATAAATAAAATAATTACACACTGTGATAAGGTCAACAAAAGAATCCAAAATGCAGTATTTGGGTGCAATCTCAAAAATGACAGAATGATCTCTGTTCATTTCCAAGGCAAAACATCCAATATCACAGTTATCCAAGTCTATGCTCCAATCACTAATGCTGAAGAAGCTGATGGTTCTATAATGAGCTACAAGAACTTCTAGAACTAACATAAAAAAAAAGATGTCCCTTTCATCATAGGGGACTGGAATGCAAAAGTAGGAAGTCAAGAGATAACTGGAGTAACAGGCAAGTTTGGCCTTGGAGTACAGAATGAAGTAGGGCAAAGGCTAACAGAGTTTTGCCCAGAGAATGCACTGGTCACAGCAAACACCCTCTTCCAACAATACAAAAGATGACTCTACACATGGACATCACCAGATGGTCAACACCAAAATCACATTGATTATATTCTTTGCAGCCAAAGATGGAGAAGCTCTATACACTCAGCAAAAAACAGGACCGGGAGCTGACTGTGGCTCAGATTATGAACTCCTTATTGCAAAATTCAGATTTAAATTGAAGAAAGTAGGGAAAACCAATAGACCATTCAGGTATTACCTAAGTCAAGTGCCTTATGGTTATACAGTGGAAGTGACAAATATATTCAAGGGATTAGATCTGATAGACAGAGTGCCTGGAGAACTTCAGATGGAGGTTCATGACATCATGCAGGAGGCAGAGATCAAGACCATCCCCAAGAAAAAGAAATGCAAAAAAGGCAAAATGGTTGTCTGAGGAGGTCTTACAACCAGCTGAGAAAAGAAGAGAAGTGAAAGACAAAGGAGAAAAGGAAAGATACACACATCTGAATGCAGAGTTCCATAGAATAGCAAGGAGAGATAAGAAATGGAGGAAAACAATAGAATGAGAAAGATTAGAGATCGCTTCAAGAAAACTAGAGATACCAAGGGAACATTTCATGCAAAGATAGGTTCAATAAAGAACAGAAATGATATGGACCTAACAGAAGCAGAAGATATTTAGAAGAGGTGGCAAGAATACACAGAAGAACTATAAAAAAAAAAAAAAAAAGATGTTAATGACCCAGATAATCATGATGGTATGATCACTCAATTAGAGCCAGACATCCTGCAATGTGAAGTCAAGTGGGCCTTAGGAAACATCACTACGAACAAAGCTATTGGAGGTGATAGAATTCCAGCTGAACTATTTTAAATCCTAAAAGATGATGCTGTGAAAGTGCTGCACTCACTATGCCAGCAAATTTGGAAAACTCAGCAGTGGCCACAGGACTGGAAAAGATCAGTTTTCATTCCAGTCCCTAAGAAAGGCAGTGCCAAAGAATGTTCAAACTATCGCACAATTGCACTCATCTTACATGCTAGCAAAGAAACGTTCAAAATTCTCCAAGCAAGGCTTCAACTGAGAATTTCCAGATGTTCAAGCTGGATTTAGAAAAGGCAAAGGAATAAGAGATCAAATTGCCAACATCCACTGGATCATCGAAAAAGCAAGAGAGTTCCAGAAAAACATCTACTTTTGCTTTATTGACTACACCAAAGCCTTTGACTGTGTGGATCACAACAAACTGTGGAAAATTCTTCAAGAGTGGGAATACCAAACCACCTTACATGCATCCTGAGAAATCTGTATGCAGGTCAAGAGGCAACAGTTAGAGCCAGACATGGAACAACAGACTAGTTCCAAACTGGGAAAGGAGTATGTCACAGTTATATATTGTCACCCTGCTTATTTAACTCATATACAGAGTACAGATTTTATTTTGGGGGGCTCCAAAATCACTGCAGATGGCAATTGCAGCCATGAAATTAAAAGACACTTACTCCTTGGAAGGGAAGTTATGACCAACCTAGACAGCATATTCAAAAGCAGAGACATTACTTTGCCAACTAAGATCCGTCTAGTCAAGGCTATGGTTTTTCCAGTGGTCATGTATGGATGTGAGAGTTGGACTGTGAAGAAAGCTGAGCACCAAAGAATTGATGCTTTTGAACTGTGGTGTTGGAGAAGACTCTTGAGAGTCCCTTGGACTGCAAGGAGATCCAACCAGTCCATTCTAAAGGAGATCAGCCCTGGGTGTTCTTTGGAAGGAATGATGCTAAAGCTGAAACTCCAGTGCTTTGGCCACCTCATGCAAAGAGTTGACTCATTGGAAAAGTCTCTGATGCTGGGAGGGATTGTGAGCAGGAGGAAAAGGGGACAACAGAGGATGAGATGGCTGGATGGAATCACCGACTTGATGGACGTGAGTTTGAGTGAACTCCAGGAGTTGGTGATGGACAGGGAGGCCTGGCGTGCTGCGATTCATGGGGTCACAAAGAGTTGGACATGACTGAGCAACTGAACTGAACTGACTGACAGAGTACATCATGTGAAATGCCAGGCTGGATGAAGCATAAGCTAGAATCAAGATTGCTGGGAGAAATACAATAACCTCAGATATGCAGATGATGCCACCCTTATGGCAGAAAGCAAAGAAGAACTAAAGAGCCTCTTGGTGAAAGTGAAAGTGGAGAGTGAAAAAACTGGCTTAAAACTTAACATTCAAAAAATGAAGATCATGGCTACTGGTCCCATCACTTTGTGGCAAATAGATGGGGAAGCAATGGAAACAGTGACAGACTTTATGTTCTTGGGCTCCAAAATCACTACAGATGGTGACTGCAGCCACGAAATTAAAACACACTTGCTCCTTGGAAGAAAAGCTATAAGCAACCTAGACAGCATATTAAAAAGCAGAGACATTACTTTGCTGAAAAATGTCCATCTAGTCAAAGCTATGGTTTTTCCAGTAGTCACATATGGATATGAGAGTTGGACCATGAAAAAATCTAAGCGCCGAAGAATTGATGCTTTTGAGCTGTGGTATTGGAGAAGACTCTTGAGAGTCCCTCAGACAGAAAGGAGATCCACCAGTCCATCCTAAAGGAAATCAGTCCTGAATATTCATCAGAAGGACTGATGCTGAAGCTGAAGCTGCAATACTGGCCACCTGATGAGAAGAACGACTCATGGGGAAAGACCCTGATTCTGAGAAAGATTGAAGGCAGGAGGAGAAGGGGATGAGAGAGGATGAGATGGTTGGATGGCATCACTGACTCAATGGACATGAGTTTGAGAAAGCTCTGGGAGTTGGTGATAGACAGGGAAGCCTGCCATGCTGCAGTCCACGGGGTCGCAAAGAGTCAGACATGACTGAGCAACTGAACTGAACTGTGATCAGATCTGGGAAGGAAAATACTACAGAAGAAAATAGCAGAGGGGTTCTAGCTATGCAGGGTAGAAGTCTTTTCCCTGAGAAAAAGACTTTGAAATGAGACCTGAAGGTTTAGAAGGAGTCATTGTGAAAGAGACAGGCAAAGAATATCCATACAAAGTCCTAGAGGTAAGTGAGAACTTAATAGGTTCTTCAGTTCAGTTCAGTTCAGTCGCTCAGTCATGTCCAACTCTTCGCGACCCCATGAATCGCAGCACACCAGGCCTCCCTGTCCATCACCAACTCCTGGAGTTCACTCAAACTCACGTCCATCAAGTCGGTGATGCCATCCAGCCATCTCATCCTCTGTCGTCTAGGAAGCAAGAAATGGCCAGAGGGGCAGAAGAACAGGAAGTGAAGGGACAGAGATGTCAGAAGACATTGGAGAGCTGGCTAAATCATACAGGCTTTTGCAGACTCCAGTAAGGACCGTGGATTTTATTCTAAGGTCACTGAATTCATCTGTCTTGTCAGCTTTCTAAAGAGTGTGGAGTAATGTTAAGACCTGAGGATTTGGATCCCTGTTCTGCCAGACTTACACTGTGTGACCTCTACCAAATATCACTCCTTTGGGAAAACCATTTCTGACCTGCTTCCTTTGGATCTGTCTTCAGATTCAAGTGAGATTAGCCAGGGATCATCAGAGGTGTCATTGCCAGGGCCTGTAGGGCATTTTAACCACATTGTTAAACACACAGACCAAGTGAAAGGGAAAGCTAGAAATGGATTGCATTTAAAGAGGTTAAATATAGTTTATACCAGCAAGGGCTGTTTTGCTATGGTGACAGTTAAAAGGCATTTTCTAGCAATGCCTGGGGGTTTCCAGCCAAGATTCCAGCTAAGTGCCTGGCATTTGAGAAGGGAGGTTGAAAAGTGACCTACTAACAGGAAAGTACCTGGAGCCTAGAGCTCGGTCCTGTTAAGACCACAAAGTTGGGGCTGGCTTTGTCAATCCCTACTTCTGATTTGGCCATGAACCCTCACCCAAACTTTTACCTCTGCAAAAACTTGCTAGGTCTCATCTCCATGCTTAGGGAGAGTTAAATATAAACCTAACGAAACTGCCTTGAGGTCAGGACAGCCCCAAGAAGACTTACAAAAGGAGTAGGACGTGTGAATCAGGCTTGCCAGACCCATGTGTGCTGGTGACCTGAGAGCCAGGCTGGAGTTCTAGGTCAGCTCCAGTTGGGCAGGATAGTAGCTACAGGTAGCTACATCTCGTCCATCTTCAGACAGTTGCCCATGGCTGCTCAAGGGAAATTGAGGCAGTTCAGGGAAAAGGACCAGAGTTATACACACGAACATAGCCAGGTCAAGCCCAGGCATGGGATCTAGGCACTCAGAGCAGACTTAATAATGATGATGCCTTTTCTTGAGTACAGACCAGGAACCAGGAGCTTGAATACACTCTCTGTCATCTTCCTACACCCCCTTTGAAGTATGTAGCATTTTTCCCACCTTACAGGTGAGGATTCAGATGCAAAGGAGTCTTGTGACTCTCCCACCATCTACAGGTTGTCTGTGGGGAAGATGGGATTCTAGCCCAGTCTTTCTGACTCCAAAGCTTATGTATTCTTTCTACTAAATTTCATTATCTCTCCCAAGATATCTGCTTCCTCCCTTCTCTCACATAGCCTGAGGGAGGGGACATGTAAGGCACTTTTGCAACAAAAGTCTTTGCCCCTCAAAGGTGGAAATTTAAGAATATCATCATTGTTTTCAGTATCAGCATCATCATCTAACCAAGATCCCTTCCCATGCAGCTGTGCCTTTACCTTCCGGAGACCCAAGGTTATTCTCTCATTGGCGTGAAATCCTTGAACTTGGTGTAAGAGTTAAGATAGTAATTTTTAAAATGTAGTTCCCATACAGGCAGCACTGCCTATCAATTAAAAAAAAAAAAATACAAGTTTTAAGGCCCTACCTCAGGATCTAGTCAATTGGAAATTTGGAGTGGCGTCCAGAAATCTGTTTTAATAAGCATCGCTAGTGATTTCGGTGCATGCTAGAGTTTGAGGAGCACTGAGGAAAGGCATCCGCCAGCTGCTATAATGGCTTCCCAGGTGGTACAGTTGGTAAAGAATCCTCCTGCCAATAAAGGAGACACAAGAGATGTGGGTTCGATCTCTCAGTCTGGAAGATCCCCTGGAGGTGGAAATGGCAGCCCACTGCAGTATTCTTGCCTGGAAAATTCCATGGACAGAGGAGCCTGATGGGCTACAATCCATGGGGTCACAAAGAGTCAGACACGACTGGGCATGCTCAAAGGCAAAGCTACTGTAACAGAAAACCTGCCCCACCCAGAGAAGTTTATTTCCCATCCACACAAAGTCATAATGGGTGTTCCTGATAGGTAGGAAGCTTTCCTCCAAGTGGAAATTTACAGACCCACGTGGGTCTAGAAAGCCATCCTGTGGCTTCACCATCCCCTAAGGCCCATGACTCCTCTGCATGTAGTCAGCAGACAGGGGAAGAGAGGGGATTACATGTGGGAGGTTTCTATGGAGCCAGCGGCAGAATTACTTCTGCAAACGCCAGGTAAGAAATGTATTTCCATGTGCAAGTGGTACTTGCTTATCACTGGAAGCAACAGCTGGAACCTGCAGCTAAACCTGCCCACTACGAGGTATGTGGGAGGTGTGTGCCGGGCTGACACTGGTGAGAGAAGCAGAACTGTCACTAGGGCCTCTCCCAGAGATCCAAGGGGATGGAAGCAGTGGGTCAGAAGCAGGGACTCAGAAACATGAGCTGGAACTAGTGGGAGGGCGCAGGAAGTCTGCCATGGTAGAACTTGGCCATATGGAGGGACCCCTGGAACTTGGTGACTTGCCCACCCCCATAGCAGACCAGCACTTCTATCCCTTGCAATTTCCCCATTCCCCACCCTAGCCAGTTTCCATCTGTTCGTTCCTCTTCTCTAAGAATCCCTGACATGCCACGTGGCTGCCTTTCTTCCGGCCCCATCCTACTTATAAGTCCTGCTGCTGCTGCTGCTAAGTCGCTTCAGTCGTGTCCGACTCTGTGCGACCCCAGAGACGGCAGCCCACCAGGCTCCCCCGTCCCTGGGATTCTCCAGGCAAGAACACTGGAGTGGGTTGCCATTTCCTTCTCCAATGCATGAAAGTGAAAAGTGAAAGTGAAGTCGCTCAGTCGTGTCCGACTGGCAGCGACCCCATGGACTGCAACCTACCAGGCTCCTCCGTCCATGGGATTTTCCAGGCAAGAGTACTGGAGTGGGGTGCCATTGCCTTATAAGTCCTAGCTCTCCTCTAAGGTAAGACACAGGCGCCATGGAAAGAGCTTGAGTTTGGGGTCAGACCTAAGTTCAAATCTTGACTGCATCACAAGATTTGCAGTGGTTGGTTCCCTTGTCTCATAAAATAGAGATAAAGGTATTAACCTTAATGAGTTGCTGTGAAAGCTAAATGAGAAAATGTATTTCAATCACACATAGTAGATAAGGAAGCTATTTTTGTTGTGCTGATCTTATGACCATATGTTAAATCTTTTCTCCTAAACTAAAAGATCCTTGACGGCAAGGACAAGGCTTCTTGAGAATACTTAATCCCCAGCACCAGCTTCTAGGGCAGTGCCTGGAACCTAGTAGATGGTTAAGAAATATTTGTCAATATACAGTGTTCTGTTAATATAAGAAAAAAAGATCCTGATATGTGACAGGTGGTAAAGACACACAAATCCAAAGTTTGGCCCATCCTCTGGAACTGGCATCCAGTTGTCATCATTCTTATACACGGCAAGAATTGGACTCATTATTAAAATCCCTCCAAGTAACTTCCTTACCAGCTGTCCTTCAGGCTGCAATAAGATGACAAAGATCTGACATCTTCATCACACAATTACTAAAACATCCTTCTTGAGTTGCCATTTTAAAATGTTTGCCTAATTTAGCTGGAATTTGGGTTTAACTACAGGAAGAATGTGGGCTTGAATTTGGGGAAGGGAGGAATAGATGACTGAGGCCCTTACACTCACTGAAAGACTTCCTTGCTAGAGAACGCCCAAGTAACAATGGCCTAGTCAAATAAAGCAAGTGACACAAAAGGAACCTGGAAACATCTTTTTTTTTTTTTTCCAAAGAGGCTTGGAGCAGGAGTCTGAGAAGGTCTAACTCCAGCTAAAATTCCTTCAATGTCTTTCTAGGGCTTCAGGACACAGGTCAGGATGCTTGACCTGGTATTTAAGATCATTTCTTCCTTCCATATTTAAGATCCTTCCAGGTTCTGGCCACACCTCCAGTCTCTGCAATCTTGTCCCCTCCTCCCATCTCTGATCCCCACTACTACATACCCCATTGACTGTGTGGACCTTGAGGCTCTTCCAGCTTCTCTCCTGACCAGGGCCCAGTTTTATTTCTTCTCCTGTGCAATGGGGCTGTTCTAGTCCATCAGCCAGCAAATAATTATTGGGGATTTGCTATGTACCCAACATGATTCTAGATGATGGGGGTAAAGCAATTAACAAATAGATAAAAATCCCTTGGCTTTAAAAAGAAAATAAACAACAAAAATGACCAGATAAATGTCAACAATACTGTCTTTTAAATGGTGATAATTGCTGACCGTATTAGCTCATTTCCCTTTTTGCTGGCACTGGTGAGTAAAGGTAGCAAAACAAAACTTGTGCTTGATTCAGTGTATAATTGTTTTAATTAATTTATTTATTTGGGCACTAATAAATGCCACGTTTATTACCATGTGGCATGTGGGATCGAACTTGTGCCCCTGCAGTGGAAGCTCAGTCTTAAACTACTGGACTGCCAGGGATGACCCTCAATGTACTGTTTTAAACATCTTTCTTTGCTGTTCTAAAGACTCAGAGAAATGCTCTGTACCTTCTCCTACCATTGCACTGAGACCCATTAACTGATATTTACAGCACATTATATTGTCCTTCTGACTAGATCAGTAGCTACTTAAGGGCAAGTATAGAGTTTCATTTTCGTGAAGGCACCAGAGATTATCTACTGAATAAATGGGAGAAGGATTGTGTCAACCCTGGCCTGTCTGTCCACTGACCCCTAGTCATAAACCCTTTTCAATATTTTTCAATCCTTTCATTCTTTTCTGCCTCACAAAGTTTCTGCAACTCTTGCAGTGGGCCTGTCCTGGTTTCTAAAGGGGTCTACTGGGGTTAAAATACCTTGGAGCTGAGATCCCTGCGGACATTCTGGAAATAAGCATGGCTATTTTCCAACCCAACTCAATGAAAATAAATACTGCAAAAGTCATCACCTAGTGAGCATCTTCAGTTGCCAGGCACCATGCTAGGCCCTTGACTAGAATGTCTTTCTAATAAGTAAAAAAATTCTCCTTGGTAATCCTCACAGCGCCAGTAACCGTGAGAAATACATGGAAATTACTAGCTGCTATCAATATTACTGTGTCTGAAACTACCGTTTTCCCCTGCATTAGAACAATCTGAACATTGTTAGGCAAAGACATCTAAGCAATTTTAAAATTATTTGAGTCATGACAGAGAGACTCACAACTGAAATATTTACCTTTCAATTTCAGGTGAGGATGTTCCCAGAGATGGAAGATGTGACAAGTTCCCGCATCACATGAGCATCAGAGAAAAGTTCCCCTGACAAGTCACGTGCAGAGATGGGAACCGCTGATTAAGGAGAGGATTAATTTTATCTTCCAAAAATTTCTGCCAGGAAAATACTCTCAGGTTCGTAGAATGGTGAGGCTGGAAAGGTCTTTTGAGGTCTCCTGCTCAGCCCCTTGGCCTGAGGGATGGGGAAACAAAGGCCCAGAGATCAGAATCGCACCCTAATTGTTCAGATTGCCTTTTCATGTGCCCCACACTAAAATTCACTGCAGGAACAAATGAAACAAATAGGGGGGGTGTTTGGATCTTGAGTTGAGTGTGGATATCCCTTTACTCAACAAATATTTATTCTTTGCCAGGCACTGTTCTAGGCACTGGAGATACAGCAGTAAACAAAGCAAACAAAAATCTCTGCCCTCATGGGGCTTACACTCTAAAGAGAAGAGGTGGACACTAGAGATACATATGCATGCAGGACTTCCCTGCTGGCCCACTGGTTAGGAATCTGCCTACCAATGCAGGGGCCATGGAATTTGATTACTGGTCCAAGGAGATCTCACATGCCGCGGGCAACTGAGCCCATGTGCCACAACTACTGAGCCCACGTGCTGCAACTGGAGTAGCCCATGCCCAGCAACAAGTTGTGTCTGATTCTTGTGATTCCATGGACTATAGCCTGCCAGGCTCCTTTGACCATGGGATTTCCCAGGCAAGAACACTGGAAATGGGTTGAAGTAAATAAATATACATACAAACATAAATAGCAAAGACTGTTAAATGACCATTAAAAATAGAAGTATAAAACAGGAAGGCAACAAGGAGGGCCAGTGGAGGAGGGGATAGAAACTTAGGTAGAACAATCAAAGCCCTCACTTAGAAAGTGATAGAAGGAAGGGAGCCATGTGGACACCCAGTGGACAAAATTCAGACAGAAGGAACAACAGATGTAAGGGCCTGGTGAGTCCAAAGAATGCTGCGGAGGTCCATGTGGCTGGAGCATAGGGAGTGAATTGCAAGATTTTGGACATGAGTTCAGAGAGCTAATGAGGAGCTGGAGAGGGGTATACCATATCCTGAGGGTTCTGTGCCATCAGTGGCTGGTTTCCTCTTGTATTTATCCTTGTTTTTACTTCTCCCTTGCCCTGTGACTTCTGACTAGGTCTGGTCAATGGAAGGCACTGGTAGGAGATGAGAGAGAGGGAGAGGGGAAAAAAGCCAAGTATATCTCCCACTCTCTCTGTTTCAAGTGGTATATCTAGCAGGGGCCACAGCTTCTGATGGGTCCAGCTCCCACCAGACAGGCCTACCTGGTTCTGGCTCCAGAGGGACAGGTCTAGCCCTTGGGTTCCCTTTATTCCAGCATCCCAAGAGGAAGTGGCCACTCCCTGAAATCTCAGTGTTGCTTCATTTTCCCTTGGTTGCTATTCCAGATTTTCTAATGCCTTTGTGGTAAACTCCCTGTATTAAACACTCTCTTCTAAATTCCCTAGAGTGGGTTGTTTTCCCAGCTGGACCCTGCCTTTATGTAGGCTGCAGAGGCCCTTGTAAAACTTGAGCTTTTGCTCTAAGTGACACGGGCAGTCACTGGAGGGCTCAAGCAGAGGTTCATGAAGGGCTTAGAAAGTCCAGATAAAGCATTTGTTTCCATCGGCCTTTCTTGAATTGAAGACACCTGTCCAAAGTCACACAAAATCTGTGATGGAACAGATCCCTGGTGCCTACTCCTCTGCTCTCCACTCAGTGTTTAATAAATGGCATTGAGGATCCAGAGATTTGAAAGACAAGGAAAGGTTTTCATATTCTCAAGCAGTTTTGCCCAGGACTCCAACTTGAAGCCCTTTGGTGGTCAGAAAGGGAGATGACACTGCTCAGAGGGAGGCTTTCCTGGTTGGTTTCCCAGGAGTGCCAGCAGAGTAGAGAAGAAAACCCAACACTCAGGGAGCCTTTGCAATATCCTAGGCACCTTGCCAGATAATTTTGCATCCAGTGGCTCATTTAATCCTACAAGGACACTACTCAGTGGGTATTTTTATCTTTATTTTGCAAACACAGCTTCTGAGCTTCAGAGGGTTAGGGAATTGATCCAAGATCACACACCCATTCCATTGACAAGTAGACCAAGGATTAATTAAGACCCTCAAGGTGGCCATCCAGGCAAGGGAGTGGGGAAGTCTTTGGAGAAAGGATTGGACAAGAGACCAGATCTTTGAACTAAAAGTCATTTGGCTTCTCTGAGTCTCAATTTTCTTATCTATGAAGTAGGAATAATACCAAAGATAATCCATTTCAATGGATTTGGATGGTTGTTCAGACTTGAGGTTGATGCTAAAATTTTATGTACAGGCAGAGATCTGCTGACCCTGCAAAAAAGTCTGACTTTCTTCATGTGTCTTCTACAGATAAGCATCTTGCTGTGTGGATGGCAATTCTAATATTTAAAGAAGGATATTCTCATACATGGCTCCCAAATGTAAACCAACTACCTATTGTATAGACTGTAGGCACATTAGTCACTCAGTCATCTCTGACTCTTTTCGGCCCATGGACTATAGCCCACCAGGCTCCTCTGTCCTTGGGATTTTCCAGGCAAGGATACTGGAGCAGGCTGCCATTTCCTTCTCCAAGGGATCTTCCCAACCCAGGGATTGAACCTTCATCTCCTGCATTGGCAGGTGGATTCTTTACCACTGAGCCACCTGGGAAGCCCATAGACTATGTACTCTGGACTTTAGAGGCAATTCAAAGGATTTTCAAGAGTAAGTTTGATTACATACAATTTTTGCCTCACAAACTATCTTTAGAATCCAACTCCTGCATAAGATGTGACTTCTCTGTTTGTCTGCATGTGGCAGGAGAGTCTGTGGCTCCCAGTAGCAGATTCTCAAAGGAAAAAAATGACCCAAAGTTGGCTAGGAAGCACCCTTCTAGACAAATCTTACAAGTATTACAATGTTAATAATGATTAGCATGCTATGGTGATTGTCACTACATATACATTTACTGAGCAACTACTACATATGTGTCAGGCATAATTCAAGATTGAATTAGAGAAATCCATGACCCCACATGGCTCACAGTGCTGTGGGGATAATGAACCAAGTGTAGTGGGCAGATTTATTGGAGAAGGCAGAATATGAGCTGGATCCTAAAAGATGCTGCTGCTAAAAGATGCCAGGATTCTTAACAGGTGAAGATGATACACGGGGTTGCCAGACAGGAGAGATATCTTGAACAAAGATATGGAATGAAGAAGGTGGCAGAGCATGCTTAGAGAATGCTCAGGTGGGATGGAGTCCAGGTTGAGATGTGGGATGAGCAGAAGTAGGGCCCAGCTATGGACACCTTCAGTGTCAGCCAGGATGCATACCTTCCCCTCTGTCCCAGTTTCTCCAGCTCATTCAGCCCCTTATCTTCCCCAGCACCCATTTCAGGGCTGAATACATATGGATGCTTGGAAGAGGAAAACCCTTAACCTAGATAAAAGCAAGACAGACTTGGATCCCAGTCCTAATTCATCTACTATCCAGCTATGTGACTTTAGGCAAGATCCTTCCTCTCTTTGAACCTCAGTCTCTTCAACTCTAAAATGGGAATAGCCATACTTCTCCTGCCCGTAGCATCCAGTAGGGTGTTCAGTCCTTAGTGGAAGCTCATTTCATGTCAGTTGAACTGGACTCTTGCAGGGCATCAATTGAGGCGGTAGATGGTCATATGATTAGGAAAATAGACCACAGACAGACACAAAGCCCTGTGTTATTGCCATGGTCACTGACCTTGAGCAGTTCTCACTGTATCCAAAGACTCTCAGCCCTCTCTCTGCACACCAAGGTCCCTCTGCTGCAGAGGAGACAGGAGGGACATTTATCAATTGCCTGAACTGATGCCAGACATTGGAAATCTCCCAATGCATGCTAATGCCATCGACCCTCACAGAGATGTGCTGGATTTTCAAACAAGCATATTTGACTCTGATTCACCTCTGGAGAAAAGAAAAGTTACATTATTGATATGAAGAAATATCAGGAACAAAGTCAGTCATCCAAACAACAACAGTTCTCTCCAGGCTTCAAGTTTCCCAACTTCTGCTTAGATTCAGGTGACACACCTTGGTTAGAGAACCCACCATGCCATCCACTCACTTGATTATCTAACAAATGCTCACTTTGAGCAGACCCCGGTAGCACCAAGAGAACACAGAGCAGACCCTGTGCTGAAGAAGCTCCCAGTCTAGGGGCAAGAACAGGGCAGAACCATGGACCCAGACCACTGGGTAAGATGGTTCATAGGATTGGGTAGCCCAGAGTGCTGTGAGAGCCAGAGAAGGGAGCACTCACTAGCTTGAGGTGCACAAAGCCAAAGAGGTTTTGAAGATACCAGACCCTCTGCAGGCTGGGCACAGCTGCAGCCACAATGCTTCTGCCCATATCGTCTGCGCACCTGCCCACATCCTCTGCATCACCATACCAATGACCTGCAACCTTTCATCTGCTCCAGGGCATTTCATGCATTCACACCCCTGATTAGGTACGCAAAATGAGGCTTGGGAACCAATGAATGAACCCTTTTCCTGGAAGAGGATTCAGACAAAGTCTCATAGGGAGAAGCTCCAGTTGGCTCTTAGAATGAATATAAGTTCACCCAAGTTGCGGGTCAGGTACTCCGAATGGCATGTGGGCAGAAAAGAAAACATGGGCAGGGGATGGTACAGAGTTCAGTGTAGCTCGAGCATAAGGGGAGCGTGGGGGGATGTGGAAGTTGAGGCTGGGTGCTGGGACAAGGTGGATGAGGGCCTTGGACACAAGCTAAAGAGTTAGGACTTTATCCGGTAGGTGATAGGAGCCCATCATGGGTTGAAAGCAGGATAGTGACTTGATCAACCATCAAAGTGACCACAGCATTCTTGAAGTAGATTCAGAAGGGGCCATATTTTTGCACATTGAAGGAGAAAATCCTACAATCTGACTCAAAGGCAAGAAAGTGCACTCCAGGCCCTAACAGAGCCTTAGCCAGTGAGCAGTCGCTTCCCCTGCTAGTCTGCAAGGGGCCCAGGACTTCCCAAGGTCACCATTCCTGACAGCCTTTGATGTCGCCAGCAATTCTCCCCACTCTTCTAAACCATCACCTTTCAGCAGGTTCTACACCAAGGACAGATTTGATGGCAAGCAAATGGCCCAGTGGAGAAATAAAATGCTTGTGTTTCTTCAGCAGAGAAAGCTGTTGGGGTTTTTTGTTAACATTATTATTATTTTTCTCTGAGCCGTACAAGTGGCAGAACATAATAATATCATTTATTCTAACTCACTCCTGCAAATCAGAACTTTTTAATATTTTCCTTTCAGATGAAAATGCCATTTATCATTATCAAATGAAGTGCTAATGAAAACAACATGTATAAGAAACACATTCACACAGCAGAGCGTGATGGAGCACCTTGTCAGCAGTCCATAGTCTTGCCGTTAATTTGATTTCTGCCAAAAATCACTTAAGTGAGACTTGGGGATTTTTTTCTCAGTGCTCCAGGCCTTTCTACTGAGGCCTGTTTATGCCCCTCTCCTGAGAAGGCTCTGAAATCCTGAGCCAGTTTTAATCTGACTTTTAATGGAACTCCCATTGATTGCGTGAGGGATGTGTACATGGTGAGGAGATGGGGTCATGCTTGCCCTTGTGTGCGTCACTGCTGATGTATCTCACCCAGGATGTATGTGGCTGGTAGACTTTGGCTGCTTCCTGTTTAGGTATGTGTCTGTTATGTGTGTGTTTGTGTACTTCAGTCTGGGTGTGCCTGAGTAAGTGATTACGTGTTTGTGTCCTTAAACCATGAGGACAGTATTTATGCCTGTTCGTTCCCCATTGTAGGCCCATCATCCAGCCTATTGCCTGACACATGCTAGGCACTACATAAATAGTAATTAAATGAATTAAGTGAACGTGCCTGCATGTCTTCACGAGGCCTGCGTTTTTGTCTGTATGGGTTCATATCTGTGTGACTTATACATGTGGGAGCTTCAAGGTAGGAACTATCCCTTATCTCTTGTGCTTCATACAGTGCCTGGCACGTGCGAGGCTCTCCGTAAGTACCTGCTGAGTGAAAATGTCTAGGGGTTTCCACATATTTTTTTTTTAATACATAATATAAAATTAACAATTTTGGAAATTTTTCTGGTGGTCCAGTGGTTAAGACTCCACACGCCCAATGCAAGGCTCTGGGGGTTTGATCCCTGGTCAAGGAACTAGATCCTCATACCACAGCTAGGAGCCTGCATCCCACAACTAAGACCCAGTGTAGTCAAAGCAGAAATTAACCATTTTTGAGTGCACAGCTCATTGATGCTCAGTATAAATTCACAGTGTTGTAAAACCATCACCTCAATCTAGTTCCATAACATTTTTATCATCCCCCAAAAGAAACCCTTTACCCATTAAGCAGTCACTCCACATCCTCCTGCCGCCAGCCCCGGGCAACTGCTAATCTATTTTTTGTCTCTAAGGATTTACCTGTTCTGGATATTTCATATAAATGGAATCATGTGACTTTTTGTGTCCAGTCCCTTTCACTTAGCATAATATTTTCAAGGTTCTCCATATATGTTTTCATGTTTCTGTATTTAAGTCTGTTATTGTTGTTTTAAGTCACTAAGGTGTGTCTGACTCCATCACAACCCCATGGATTGTAGCCTGCCAGGATCCTCTGTCCATGGGATTTCCCAGGCAAGAATACTGGATTGGGTTGCCATTTCCTTCTCCAGGGGATCTTCCTGACCCAGGGATCCTGCATTGCAGGTGGATTCTTTACTGCTGAGAAACTAGGGAAGCCCATAGGTATGTATTACGTGTTAGATTTTCGGCACAACAGGTGTATCCCGAGGACCTTGCATAGGGTCCAGCAAGGAACAGCTAGCAATGAAGAAGCCTCCTTTTGCCATTTCTCCATCCCCTTTCCTGTCTGGCACTGCTGAGCCTTTGGGTAGTCTGTTCCTCAGCCCAGATCACCTTTCCTCACTTCCACCTCTGCTAAAGCCAAGCTAACTCTGAATGATTCCTTAGTGATCTGCCCAAGTGTTATCTACTCCAGGCAGGCTTTCCTGACCCCAGGCTCGGTTACAAGAGCCTCCTCTGGTCTCCCACTGCCCCACTGTGCAGTCATTGACAGTCTACACATCTCTCTCCCTTTATTGGATCATGGGCTCCTAACTGACAGAACTGTATCTTCTTCACCTTTGTAGTCCAGTGCTTAGCATGTTTAGCTTATAGTGGGTAGCCATAAGCGTCGGTTAAAAGAATGATTTTTTTTTTTTAGTAAAAGATGTTCCACGTAGACAGAGCAGCCTTACAAAAGCCCTGAGGCATGAGAGGGTGCATTCATTTTCAAAAATGTCTGCAGTTTGACATGACTTGAACCCCGGTGTAAATCAAGAGGAAATAAGAATTTAAATAAGAAGCAAGAAGCAGGAATGTGTCTATTGTGACCCACACTGAAGACAGTGGAAAGTCCTAGGAAGGTTTAAGCAAGTGCATGACATGGTCCATCTGTGAACTAGAATGATGGGTCTTGCTATCAGGTGGAGGATGAGTTGGAATGGACCAGAATACACGAGGGCGGAGCATTTAGGAAACCGCCGCAGAAGCAGGCAAGTAAGGAGGGTGGCTTGGTCCGGCATGGTGGCAGTGGGACTGGAGACAGAGACTTGAGCAGCGCTCAGCGAAGTGTGGTCTGCAAACTGGAGCTGATTTGTGAGCTACAACCAGCCCGTAATGAGAGAAGTACAAAAAGGGAAAGGTAAGAGTAGGGACTTAGAAACCTTTACAGAGATTTGATATTTCAGAATAGCATTTGGATATTGCTGAGATGTTCTTATTGTATTTTATAGGACTGTTGGTCCAGAACATAGCAAAAATGGAAAAATTAAATGTCCCTCACCACAGATCGTTTAAAGGACATGCTAATGAGTGGGGTATGTTAGAGACAGGGAGAGAGGAACAAGGATGTCCCCAGCAAGACTGTCAATGACACAGGCCATGTCTGAAGCCTCTCTGTGTCCTCAAGCAACCCCCAGGGTTCATCGGATGGAGGATGAACAAGGTCGAGGCTCCCGCCAAATGCCAGGAAAGGTATCTTAGTCTGTTTGGGGTGCTATAACAAAATACCATAGACTGGGTGACTTCAGTAACAATAAATTATTTCTCATGGCTCTGGAGGCTGGTGAGTCTGAGATTAGGGCATCAGCAGATTTAGTGTCTGGTGAGAGCTCGCTTCCTGCTTCATAGTCATCTTCTGACTGTGTCCTCACATGGAGGACGGGGCAAGGGAGAGCCCTCTGGGGTCTCTTTTATAAAGTCACTAAGATCATTCATGAGGGCTTTGTCTCATGATCTCATCACTTCCCAAAGGCCCCTACCTCCAAATATCATCACGTTGGGGCTTAGTTTTCAAAGTATGAATCTTGGGGAGACACAAACATTCAATCTATAGCAAAAAGTGAGGAAAAAAGCTGGGCCCAGAAGGAAAATGGGCTCTGCGTCCAGGTGGTCAGAAGCCGCAGAGGCGTCCGGCTGTGCTCCCTTCTACCACCAGCTCTGCCCTTGCTCTGCCTAAAGGAACAGGACAGCATGAGCTTCTGTGGAAACCGGAGGCATGGAAGACTCTTCCTTATCCTGCATTTAATCAGCCACCAAGCGCTGTGATCTCGAGAGGCAGTCGAGTGTAAGGTTGAGAGCACGGACTCTGGAGCCAGATTTCCTGACTTTGAATCCTGCCTCCACCACATACAAGGCATATATAAACATATATACATCAAGTGCTTAGAACAGTGCTTGGCATATGATGAGAGTTCTGTGTCGTGGCTGTTATGGTTAATGCTATTATACTAGTTGCTTCTACGTCCTAAGTGTCACCTGGATAAACCTGCCCTCTCTCTATGCTTAGTCCCACTGCCCCAACCCAGGGAACCGCCATTTTTCTCCCCAGACACAGTAGCCTCCTCTCCCCCACTGGCCTCCATGTCTTCCATTGGAGTGTCCTTTGCTCCACTCTTGCCCCAGAATGCTCTTTCTGAACCATGAACCTGGCCATGCCACTTCCCTGCTTAAAACCCATCAGCGGCACTCCACTGTCCCCAGGAGGAAGTCCATGCTTGCAGACATAACTCACTATGCCCTTCATGAGTCAGCCCTTTGATCCTCTCACAGCCTCAGCATTTGCCTCAATTGCCTCCACACTCCATGCATCAGCCTCCTGAGCACTTCTCAGCTCCCCACAGGGGGAGCTTTTGCATATTCTGATCTCTGTGTCTGGATCAGCAGCCCCCACTCCTTCATCAGACCAGCTCCTCTGTCTCCTTCAAGCTACAGCTTCTGAGATGCAGCTTCTGACTCCCCAGGCAGAATGAGGAGCCCATTTGCTGTGTTCCCATAAGCCCCATCCCTCCTCAACAGCGCTGACCACACAGTGTTGTCTTCCGGTGACATATCTGCCTCCCCAGACTTGAGCACCTCCAGGGCAGGCTCTGGGCCTAACCCATCTGTGCAGATGCTCGACAAACCCATATAAAATGGGATTGAATTGGAACCAGCCCAATATTGCATTTTAAGAGCCAGAAAGCAGAATAAAGTGGCTGGATCCAACTTCTCCAGGAGAGGCTCATGCGTGGGCAAAGGGAGCAGGGGATGTTCTTTTCTCACACAGTCCTCTTCCTGCTGCCAGCCCCCTTCTCGCCACGTGAGTCTCGTGAGTTGACTCCAGATGGGATGGGCTTGGCAGTGGCTGCCTGGCTGTGTGCCCACCACCCGTGGGCGCCCAGGAAACACTTGCTGAAAGGAGCTGAGGACCATCCAAGCAGTCCAGCTCTCCAACTCCTGCCAGGAGGCATTGGAGACAGGAGTAGGTGGCAAGCAGGTGGTAGGTCACCTGAATCTCCAATATCTCTATGAACTGGAGTCCATAATCCCTACTGTAACGATTGTCGTGGGTGGTCAAGAAGGTCACAGATGTGGGCACATCATGGGCACTTTTTATTCCTGCTCAACCCTTGTTAACTTTCTTGGCATCACCAGGGAAACTGAGGTGAAGAGAATGAGAAAAATCACAGATTTGGGTAGGATCCCACTTCATTTCAGTGTAGATAAGAAAGCCCTCTGAAAATGTACGATATCTGCCAAGGACTTGGCTTGTTTTTAAAAGCCCCCATGGGTGGTGAACTGGGCACTGATTTATAATGTTTAGGAAGAAGAGATAAGCAGTTCAGGAAACATAAGGTTGTGTGTATATGGAAGGGAAGTGAACTGAAACACTACTGTTGAAAAGAGCTAACATTTATAGAGAGAACAGTGCGCTATATATATATATATATATATATAAAATCCAGAGCATCTTCTTTCTGTATCCACTACCCCTAGACACTCACATACTTAGGGGTTGACTGTTCTCTTCATTTGGGAACTTGACTGAGAACAAGCTTTGGAAATTTTGCAAACCCGAGTCCACATTCTCGACCAGCTCATCCTGTTAGTCACTTAGTCCCTTCACCATTCAAGTCTCAGGCTTCTTGTTTGTAAAATAGAGACTGTCATACCCACTGTGCAAGTGTGAGGATCGAGGGAGGTAATGTATGTGAAGTGCCTAGCTCAGCTCCTGGCCAGTTGTAGATGCTTAATAACTGTATTCCCACTCCCTCCTACTCTTCCTAATCATAAGCTCCCTTATTTGCTTATTTAATATATCCTGTATGTGTGTCTCTCAAGCTCCATTCTAAGATCTGGGAAAATAAAGACCAGGATGTAGCCTTCCTTGCCTTATTCAGAGCACCTAGTTCACTTTTAAAATAATAAGAAAGATGGGAAAAGAGAAATAAGTTTTCTCCATTTAGCCTGAATATGGTACGCTGAGAAAGACTGCGACTTTAAAGTCTACTCAATATAAGCATTTAATTCTCCCTAACTTTTCTCCTTCCTTTTCTCCCTTCCTTTCTTCCACAAATGTTTATTTTCCAATCCTGGAAACACAAAGATAAATAAGACATAGTCCTTACTTTGAGGAGTCCACATTCTAATGTGGGAAACCTCACGTAGACAGATGTTCACAAGACATGGGTGCCTCTATGGTGCGTGATGTTCATGCCCACAGTGCAGGCCCGTGCTGTGACAGAGGGAAGCTCCATGGTGTGGAGGCCACAGAGGACACTTGAGAATTCAGAGAAAGCTCTTTGGAAGAACTTACTCATGGGCTAGATCTTAACAGAAAAGTGGGAAAGTGACATGCAAGAGCAGGAATGAGAAGATATAGTAAAAGGAGTGCAGCCATCAGAGTCAGGTAGACTGCAGTTCAGAGCCTTCTCCCTGTGTGGCTCAGGATGACCCATGTACCCTGTATGGAATTCAGTTTCCTCTTCTGTAAAGTGAAGTAATAATACCTGCAGAAAAGGTTATCATAAGTTTGTTGGCAATACAGAAAGGACTTGCCATAAAATAAGTGTCAATGGAAATTAGGTCCGTCCCACCAACCACCACTGGGACAATGACCTTTTCTAAAGGAGTGTGTGAGTGTGTGTGTGTGTGTGTGTGTGTGTGTGTGTTAGTCGCTCAGTCGTGTCTGACTCTTTTCAACCCCATGGACTGTAGCCCACCAGGCTCCTCTGTCCATAGGATTTCCCAGGCAAGAACACTTCAGTGGGTTGCCATTCCCTTCTCCAGGGGATCTTCCTGGACCAGAGATCAAACCCGTGTCTCCTGCATTGGCAGGTGAGCCACCTGGGAAGCCCATCCTCTACTTTTCTAGATTTGGGACACGCAGTTCAAGAAAAAAAATCCCTGACTTTCTTCCTCCCTTTTCAAACTGAATAAATTCCTGAACTTGTCAAGTTCAGTTCACTTCAGTTCAATCACTCAGTCACGTCTGACTCTGCGACCCCATGGACTGCAGTGCGTCAGGCCTCCCTGTCCATCGCCAACTCCCAGAGTTTACTCAAACTCATGTCCATTGAGTCGGTGATGCCATCCAACCATCTCATCCTCTGTTGTCCCCTTATCCTCCCACTTTCAATCCCTCCCAGCATCAGGGTCTTTTCCAGTGAGTCAGTTTTTCATTTCAGGTGGCCAAAGTATTGGAATTTCAGCTCAACATCAGTCCTTCCAATGAACACTCAGGACTGATCTCCTTTAGGATGGACTGGTTGGATCTCCTTGCAGTCCAAAGGACTCTCAGTCTTCTCCAACACCACAGTTCAAAAGCATCAATTCTTTGGCACTCAAGAACTTGTCAAACATAAATGCAAAGTTATGAAAAAACAATCATAAGTGAAAACTCCAGTTATTAAAATGTATGGGGACTAATTATTGATCTGATGATATGCTGAATAAAAAGAAAGCGACATGCTTGGATAAAGGGAAATCTTTTTAAGTCATAAATATGCATGTGTTTATTTTCTTCATCTACACTGGAAGCTGCAGTAGGGTGTATTGTCTTAACAAATTACAAGGGGTGACAATGCCATGTTCAGCCCGATGTGTGATGTCTCCCTGCTCACTTATTAACTTCTGCCAAATTAAAACAAGGGCACCCTCCCCAGCATGGGACACAGGAATGTGTAATGCAAATATGGAATGCTATTAGGAAGACTGCCGGGGGAACCTGTACACCGGCTTCAAGTGGTTTCCAAGGAAACTGATGGCACTGCCAGCAGAGGGCGCTGCTAGGAGGGGCAGCACCTTGGTTCTATTCCTGGAAGGGTGGCCCTCCCAGCCAGCTCTCCCTTTCCCCTACAGGCAATCCTTGAGCCACCTGCTCCTCCCACGTCTCACCACTGCCCTGCAACTCCCTTGCAAAATAACTGCCTCCCCTCCGAACCTTGGTTTTCTCACCTGCAAACTGGATCTCCTAGTGTGTGTGCATGCATGCTGTCGTGTCCGACTCTTTGTGACCTCATGGACTGTAGCCCACCATGGGATTTTTCAGGCAAGAGTACTGGAGTGGGTTGCTATTTCCTCCTCCAGGAGATCTCCCCAACTCAGACTCACATCTCCTATGTCTCCTGCATTAGCAAGCAGATTCTTTACCATTTGAGCCATTGGGGAAGCCCAAATCTTCTAGAACCAGGAGATTCAGTATAATGGTGAGAAGCTGAGACTCTATCCAGAGTCAGGAAGACCCCACATTCTAGCTGTGTGATCCTGAGCTATAATAACCTCTCTGAACCTCAGTTTCATCAATTAAATGGGGAAACAACAGCCATGTAAACCTCATGGGATTGTCTGAGAATCAAGGAATATAATACATGGAATGCAGTTAGAGCTAGGCTACGTAGTAGATCTTCAATAACTTGCCAGCTATTGTTATTATTGCCTTCCTCACAGCTAAATTAAATCACATAAAGTTTGTGAAAGCAATAAACACTATGCCTCCTCAAAATATTTTCTCAAATGTAAGCAAATGGCTCTAAATTCACTCCCCTCAAAAGACCTCACAGCTTACAGATATATCAGCCAGGCTGGCTGATCTCTGTCAGGTCTGGGCCCCAGGACGTAGCAAAAGGCCAGCCCAGGAAAATAAGCAGAATCACTAAACTTTACCAGATATTGGTTCTGGGGAAGGCTCTGGGCTAAGAAATTCACAAACACAATCTCACCGAGTAGTGTAGTCCTTCTTAAGGTAAGAAGCAGCACCTCATAGTTTTTGTGGACTCAGAGAAGTCAAATCCCTTACCAAAAATCACACAGCTGGTGAGTGGTGTAACCTGACCAGACTGTGTCTTTCTTCCCCAGAACTTTCATCACTTCTGAACCTAACCTTAACCACTGCTTCTTAGAGGGGAAGGAAGGTAGAACGAGGAGAAACTACTTCACTTGCCCCTCTCAGCTTTGACTAGGGCAGGGACGTTGGTTGGGAAGCTGTTTCCAGCTTCCAAAAGGGAAAGGTGGCCAAAGGTGACCACAGCCTCAGCAGTTGGGAGTAAGGGGAGAGCTCAGGCATTCCATGGTGGAATGGAGACGTGTTTCAGAAGGGGCACCTTCAGGATGTGTTCAGTTGTTAAGTAAACGAGTGCTGAGGAAGAGGGATGGACGGATGGGTAGATCGTAGTGCTGTTGTGAGAAACATGGGCTGTGAGTCATCACCCTCATCATTGCCTGAGAGGTAATTTCATGCCACGCCCTGAGCTAGGTGCTTTACATGCATGATCCCATTCAGGCCTCACAGCAACCCTATTAGAAGCTATTATTGTCCCCATTTTATATATGAGAGCATGGAGGCTTCCAAGCAATAGCCTATTTGGGACAATTTATATTGCCAGTGACTTGAACCTTATAAAATAAATATCTCACCAGCCCCTTTTAACCATGAAATATATACCCTAGCTACTCAGTCCCTTCCCCTGACACAAAGAGGTTGGGGTGTCCTATGCCCCTACGTTTGTCCCAAAGTCACAATTCCAGCATCCTGGCACCAGACTGTCCCTCCTAAATTGTTCCTCAGGCACCTCTCCCAGCAAGTTTAGTGAGCCTGCCTACCAAAAGAACTTGGAGGCACCCAGGAGTTCTCGAAGGGGACAGGCAAATCAGCATCTCCCCACTGATGTACCTAAATCTCTACTGTCCACCCAACGTCTACATTCCCCTGTTTCTGAATCCCTGAGTTCCCCACCCCACTGGCTCACTCTGCAGCTTGGGTGTCAGACTCACAGCTACTCGGAGCCCCGATCCCCGGAGAGCTATCACAATTGGGTAAATGCAGCTGCTCTTTTGAAGGAGTAAGTTGAGGGCACTTAGCAAATCAACTTCCTAATGAATCTTTTCAGGTCTGGATGGAAGCCGTTCCGTTACTATGGAACTTGGCTTGATTTGGAAATTAATGTGGTAATTTACAGCCACTCTGCCAGGCAAGAAGATTACAGGAGAGGGAGGGAGAGAGTGAGAGGAGAGAGATGTGCAGCGGCAGAGCCTCAAGAGGCGCCAGCCTGGGGCACGTCTGGAGAGCTGGGCCACACACACGGTTTGGGGGCAACACGGTGGCTTCTGCCAGGCTGGGCCTACCAGGCTGGGTCAGAGGCGGAGAGAGACACTCCTCCAAGCAGACCCCAAAACTGATGACCTAACTCCTCTTTAGGGATTTGAGTCATCAATACTGTTAATTTATATTTTTCTTGAAAGGTACTCACTTTTTATCTTAAATAAATTTTATATCACATCATACATGAAAAATCTATGTTACATACCAAGAAGAGAAAAGTTAATGTAAAATTAATTACACTGAAAACAAAATTATTACATTTCAGAGAGGCCTTTGCCCACTAGAAGTTGAGTCTGAAGCTTCCTTTCTATTTGGGAAAAATCAAATATTAGAGAAATACTCAAGACAGAGTGTGAAACCAAGGTATATGTACTTTTTGATATAATCAGACAGATTGAAAGAAGATTTAAATGGAATCCACTTTTTCAACGTATGAGTTCACTGCTATTTCATACAACGACCTTTGCAGTTTATGTATTTGACAAATGTTTACATAGCACATACTATGTGCCAGAGGCTGTTCCAAAAGCTTTTTTAAAAATTAATTCATTCAATCCATTTAATTCACCTAATAGTCCTACGTGGTTCAGCATTCTTTAGCATTCTTCCTGTCTTTGGAGAGAAGAAACTGAGGCACAGAGAGGTCCAGGAACTTGCAAAAGGTCACCTCAAACCATCTTACATGGCACCTAAAATCATGCATGCCCTGATGAGAGTGGCCCAGGCCACTGTCCAGGCCTGAGCTGCAAGCACATGGCAAGGATACTGTTCAGGCTCAGAGTTCTGAATAGCTGCATGCTGATTCCTCAATGACAGTGTCTGTGGGAGGCCCCCATCAGGCCGCCCCTCTGGGGCCCTCTGGGGCTCTCTGACTGTGAGTCTGGGTTTTATGACTAGTAGAGGAGAAACAGTTGGATGCTGATCCAAAGAAGAATTCCAGAGAGAAGGTAGTGGAGTTTTTGTTTTGAGGGGAGGGTGTTTTTTTTTTAAGAGTAAAGAAATACACATAAGCTTGAGAACCACTGCTTTTTTCTGTTAACTACTGAAGGACGTCTCTGAACAGTGCTCCAAGGACCAGTCTAGGGCTGCAGCTGGAGATCAGGTGGCTAGATCTGAGTTCCCCTGGCACAGGAGTGGCAGCAGGGGTGCAGATGGGACCTGTGGAGAGACGAGGGGCTGTCTGCTGAGGGCTTCTGTGATCAGCCACCTCTGCAAGTGCAGGCAGGTGCCCTCAAGGAGCCCCACTCCAGCAGTCCCACCCAGAAGAGGCCCTGCCTGGTTCTGGCCACAGAGGGTAAGATGTGGGGCAACCTTAACCAAAGCTTCGAGTGGATGGTGGGAACCCTGCATCTTTACTGTGATAAGCCTGCAGTATTTCGGAAATCATTAATGCATCATTTCTTTTGCTTCTCCAAGTACATGAGCTTTGCCCAGTCCAGTGTAAAGTTGAGAATCTTCCAGAAAGAATTTCAGAGAAAGATGAAGTAATATGTAGCTTCCAGTATTAAAAAAAAAAAAAAAAAGCCAGAATTTTATCTTGGCTGAAATTGAAAGCAGTATTTTCCCTATAACTAGTTGGGGGAGAGAGGGGACTCTTAAACAGAATGCCTGAGCATCAATAGAAAAACTAATGCAATCCTTCTGCAGAGTTGGGCTAGAGTGTGAGTTAAATTTGAGAGTTCATGATGGTTAATGGACTTCCCAGATTGCTCAGTGGTAAAGAATCCACCTGCTAATGCAAGAGATGCAAGAAATGAGGGTTCAGTCCCTGGGTTGGGAAGATCGCCTGGAGTGGGAAACGGCAACCCACTCAGGTATTCTTGCCTGGAAAATTCCATGGACAGAGGAGCCTGGCAGGCTAAAGTCCATGGGGTCACATAGTGTCAGACATGTTTGAGTCACTGAGCACACACACACAGGGACAGATAATAGTTAACATTGGCTGAGCATTTCCTTTGCATAAGATTGTTCATTTGACAAATGTTCTACATACACAGTCTCACTTAATCTGAATAATCTTGAGGTTGGTGCTAAATATTGTCCTCCTTTTATAGACGAGGGAAGGGAGGAAGCTTAGTAGCTTGGGCAAGGAGGCAACTGTACCCAAGAAGCAACCAGTTCCCTCAGCCACCGTGACTCAGTTCCCGGAAGCAATCAGAATACATGTCCGGCGAGAGTCTGTCTCCAAGACACACATTTTTAGGCTCACATCACTCAAGGGTTCATATCATATCAGTGTTGGGCTCAGGTCAGTCAAGGACTCACCAGGGAACTTCCAGGTAAGAATCTCTGTTCTGTATCTCATGGATGCTAAAGCCCACAGAGGTTCTAAAGGCAACTGGAAATACACAACCCTGGTCTGCCTCCTCTGGGCACCTCCTAGGACCTTAAACAGACTAGGCACCTGCTCCCACATTCAGATTCCATATCTGTAAATAATTCCAGGGCTTGACACATTTATTTGGCAGCCCAGTGAGTGCCCACAGCTGCCACAGGCTCCAAGCATCAGCCCACATGAGTTACAACACTCTTCCTCCCAGGAGGCAGCTCAAAGGTCAAGCAGGACCTGGTTTTCCCTCTGACTCCTGGGACATTGGAGAAGGCCCCTCCCCTTTCCACCTTTCTCCTGCCCTCTGCCCTCCAGACACAGTCCAGCAGAGAGGGGTCTGCCCCTGGCATACCCAGATCTCTTCTCCCCATCAGGCCTTGGGCCTGGAGGTCAGCCTAGTTCTGCTACTATCTACCACATGACCTTCAACAGGGAAGCTGCCCTCTCTGAACCTCAGTGTCTTCATCCACTAAATAAAGGATTGGAGGCTCTCAGGTTTAGCTTCTACTGTTCCTGCTGCCTGGCAAATCCTCCCTCTACTTCTTAACTGGCTAACTCTTGCATCTTCCTAGACTCAACTTATGTTATTGGGACAAGGAAGTCTGCCCCAACTTTCATCTTCTACCTCCTATCCCAAGCCGGATTGCACCCTCCATGGTAATATTAATTACCTTATTAAGCACTTACCATATGCCAGGGGCTTTTCTAAACATGCTACATATATCGATTTATTTGCTTCTTGCAACGCCACTGGGTGGATACTATTAGTACCCTTATTTTACAGAGAAGGAAACTGAGAAATAGAGGCAAAATGAAATGACTCAAGTTCACTTAGCAAATAAGTGGCAGAGCTGGAATTCGAACCCCTGCATGGTTCCCATGAGTGATGAAAACCTGTGAGAATGTACGAAGGAAGTCAACTTGCCTTGTCAGAGTTCCTGTTTTGATATACGAGCCCATTCAGGGAGTCCCAAACAAAATTTTCAGCCAAATTACATCTTTTCTCTGGGCAGTTTTATTCCTCAGGGATAGCCTCAAATCCAACTTTCTGGCCAAACTCCCAGCATCCATAGTTCTGTCTGTTGACATCGTCAAGCTGACTCTCGATCCACTCAGAACAGAAGTCCTGGGTGTGGAGGCACAAGGGCATAGCAGAGCTGTCAGAAAACTTGGGCTCAGCGTCTGACATTTGGCGTGATTTTAGAAAAGTTCCTGCTCCTCTCTGACCTGGTTCCTCACTGAAAAATGGGGATACAGTTACCTTACAGACTGAAAAGATCAAAAGCTTGTTGAAATTAGGGGGGGAAAGGAGGGGCGGAAATCTCACAAAAAACCCTGGGCAAGAAATATTTGGTCCATAATTACTCAACCAGCAGCTACCTGAGCCTGGTGCTGTTGGTGTTAGGACAAGGAAAAAAAAAAAAAATGCCTGTTCTCTCAGAGTTTCCATTTGAAGGTGACATTTGCACTGGAGTTATTTCCAAGACCTGCTCTTCCTGAAGGGGCCTGTCTCTATGAAACTACCACATTCCCCCACATCAGAACCTCAGGATCCTCACTTTCGGGCACCCATAGCCCCACTCACTGCTGTCTCCTCTTCTCCCTCCTCTGCCCCACCTAGGTTAAGGGGTGACCTCTGCCAGTTCCTCCCCTTCTCTGGGCCTGCTTCCTCTTCTCAAAAATAAGGATCCGGAGTCAGATGGACTTCCAGGAACGTCTAAGTGGCTGTCAGGGATTGTGTGGTTTTTTACTCTTTCCTAGAGGGTATTTCTCCCTTGCATGATAAGGTGGTGGAGGATGGTGGGGGCGGGGAGAGGAAAATGAACCCACACATCCAAGAGGGCCTTTGGAGATAACCAGACATGTTCTCCGGAGAAGGCAATGGCAATCCACTCCAATACTCTTGCCTGGAAAATCCCATGGACGGAGCAGCCTGGTGGGCTACAGTCCACGGGGTCGCTGAGAGTCGGAGACGACTGAGCGACTTCACTTTCAATTTTCACTTTCATGCAGTGGAGAAGGAAATGGCAACCCACTCCATGTTCTTGCCTGGAGGATCCCAGGGACGGGGGAGCCTGGTGGGGTGCCGTCTATGGGGTCGCACAGAGTCGGACATGACTGAAGCGACTTAGCAGCAGCAGCAGCAGCAGCAGCAGCAGCAGCAGACATGTTCTCATTGATGCTGAGGCACTAAGTTTTACTCCCTGGCCACGTCAAGCATCTTCAAGTTCCTTCACCTCCTGCTAAGATCACATGCTGCTTCCTTTGCTGGGAGCTCCCCTCCAGTTCTTGCCTTCCTGGTCAGGCCCTATATTATCTGTAAACTTCAGAGCAGAAATCACCTCCCCCCTAGTCCATCTATTTCTGCCCTCATTGCGCTAGAGTATAATTTATTGATTTGGACATCTGTTCTCCCACCACACTGAGAGCTACTCAAAGGCAGGGACTGTATTTTATAATATTGTGTCCCCGGGCCCTAGGTCAGTGCACGGCTCATAGCAGGTTCTCAACTGGTATTGAATGGATTAAATTGAATGTAATTTAAAGTCACCTGCTGAAGTTCTCAGTTTCAGGAAATGGCAAGACAGGGACTGGAATCCAGTCCTGGGGATGACAAATCCAGCACGCCTCATCTCCCTGCAGCTGCCAGGAGCTGCCCAGAGGAGGGGTGTCTGGACCAGCCACCCTCACTGCCCTTCCTCCAGGGCAGGGATGGTCTTCTGGAGCCTGGCTACCAGAGAAGGTCCTCAGGATGCCCTGGGGCCACTGTCCATGCTGGCATTGCTGTGCATCCTGTTTTCCTTCCCTGTTCCCCTCTGAGTCTCCACCAGCTCAGTCCCTGGCTTTCTGGGGGCTGAAGCCAAACCACCCTTTCCCCGTTCTGCTCCCTCTCCCCAGACCTCTATAAATACGGGTGGGAGCCCAGCTCTCTGAATGAGGTGGGAGGAGACAAAGAGAGCCAACCACCCCCATGCCTGTCGAGTGCCCAGTTCATATTCCTGCTGCGACTGTATCTAAATTTGCAAATCATCACCCCATGCCCCACCATCATGTGTCATCTTTTATGCATGGCCACCTCTGCCGTGCTGCTCGGTCAGTTGCTACGCAACCGACGACGGCGCCGCGGGGGCCTGACATTAGTGAAAGCAAATTGACCAGAGGAGCCCTCATCCCGCATGCAAAGCAGCCAGGGCCTCCCTGAGCCACCCTATTCTTCTCCAGGGCCAGACCCTTGGACCACAGCCTCCTGAGCTTAAGCTGTGGACAGGGGGAAAACCCAGCACTCCTACTTCTCCAAAAAAGGCTAAAATCTGGCCAGTGACAAGAGCTACCTCCAAAGGGAAAGCGGGAGTAGGGGCCAGTGTAGCTTCAGGCTCTAAAATTCTGAGTTTCCAGTGGGATGGACATTGACTCCCACAGGAGGGAAAAGGGGCTACTATTCACTGAGTGCTTACTATGTGCTAGGCATGGTGAGAACAGTACAATGCAAAAACTCTAACTTCCTGGATTCCAGCCCAGCTCCACCATTTCTCAGCTGTGTGTTGTGCATGCAAATTTATAAGGACTGAGACCCAGTCACGGAAAAAGGCTGTCCTCAGACACCTCAGAGGGAAATAAAAGGCTGGATAACAGGCTGGAGGGGGAGGGAGACCAGCAGACCAGAGGGATGAGAAGATGAGCGAAGGCAAGGAGGGGAGGATGGGCCTTGCCCTAAGTGTTTCAGGCCTCTGAGCCTCCTGTTGGGAGGAGCAGAGGAAATTAGGAGTTGGCAGTTCTGATCTCCCGTTCTGCTCCATCCCTCATGGTCCCTACCCCCAGGAACTTGACCTCACCAATCTCCTACTTGAGTATATGCCATTTTGCACTGGGAGGCAGCAAGCCGTGCTAGAAAGAGAAAGAGCTTTGGAAATAATTAGAACTGGCTTCAGATCATCAAATCCTGAAGTTACTTCAGCCTTTTGAATTTCAGTTTTTCAATCTGTAAAATGGGCCTGAGGATACCTACTTCACAGGGTTAAACAGCTGACACTTGCAAAGTGCCTAACGGGAAATCAGCAAATGTTGCTCTTCTCCCCCAAACTTCAATGGCTCCCAATTGTCAGAGAACAAATCTGCTTCCAGAGCCCTACCTGGCCCCCACCACTCAGCTTCTCCCTCTCCCACTCCCTGCACCTCTGTACATGTGCTCAGACTGCTGCGTCTGCCTGGCAAACCTTCCTCCAGCTGTTCACTTTCTGAAATCTGGTATACTTCTCAGGACCCAGAAAAAAATAAAATTCAACTCCAATAGGCAAGCCTGCACTACAGGCCATGCCCTAATCCACTGAAATTTTCCAGCAGAAGAAGGAACAAGGAACCAAGAAGCGATCTTCCCTTCTTCAGGGGTTAATTCGAGAAGCTTTCCCAAACTTTGAGATGAGATCACTCAAAGATCAATCATTTATTGATAAATGCCATTTCTGTGACTCCTGGATCCACGCGTCTACATCTCACCCCAAGGATGAACAAGCCCCGAGGATAAGCACAGCTTACAACTTACTGGGCATCAGGCATGGTTCTGAACCCTATAACATCTTGGACTTGACTAACCACTAATTCACAATTATCTGTTAACATATTAACAGTATCTTTAATGTTTATAGAAATCAGTGAAGTAGATTTTACCTCCGTTTGCTAAGGAGGAAACTGCAGCTCAGAGAGAAAACGTGACATGCACAAGTGGATTGCTAAAGATAAAACTGGAGCAGGAACACAGTTCTACATGAAAATAGACTATGAGGCTGTTGTATATGGACTTCATATCATCAATCATCATTAACATTTCAGAGAGATTTGCCCATTTTTAAAACCTACAAGTTACCAGGGGAAGCCATTTATCTGTTTCTTGTCAGGACAAAGTCTGTACCAAACCTAGAGAGGGACGGCGTGGAGGGTGCTGAGAGCACCAGCTCAGCTCTGTGCCCCAGGGCGGTCCACCCTCTGAGGAGTTCCCTTTCTCTGAAACAGAAGGTAAGTTTACCCATCCCATCCATGTCTATTCTAAAGGGCAAAAGTGATTTAGACACCCAAGCGCTAAACTATGAAGCCTTGTTAGGTTTTAGTATCCCCTTAAAAGAGGCATTCCTCCCAACTAGAAGTTTACCTGTTTCTGACATGTGCATTTCTTTAATTATTCAACATTGAATCGTCACTGTTGTTTAAAAGGAGACATGCCAATTGTATTGCCTTCGTGTTGTATTGAAAAGCATTTCTTCATTATTTGGACTAATTTCCAAACAAATTAAAAACGGTTGTAGCAGTTAAGCTCTGACTGCTCCATCTATTAGATTCAGAAGATGGCAAATTCCTTAAACACAGATATAAACAGTTCTGGTAACACAATCTGATTTTATATAATTAATTTTCTGCCTGAGAAGGCAAAAGTTCTCCTTCCCGCTTTCTTTGCCCTCAAGTTCCTGACGGTTCTCACACTTCTGGCAGACTTTTGGTTAAGGAAAAGCAGATTCTGTTACATGGGATTCTGTGGTGTGTAAAAAGATAAATCCTCTCAAATGTCCTTTGATCACAGAGATGGCAAGGGTAAAGGAACTCAAGAAGTTCCTTTATGACCTGATCTCATTGCTTCCTGTTTCTTGCCCAGTGCAGCCACAGCAAACACATCTTCCTCAATGCCTGGTCACTCAGTGAACCAGCAGCCTACAGAGGCCCCAGCCTGAGCCAGCCTTTGGGACAGACATGCCCTGGGGGTGCTCAAGGTTTAATAGAGGTGTGAGGCTGAAACAGGTGAAATAAGGAAAAACATATATGCAAGGAATTGTTTAAATAGCAAGAGAGTTGCCTGGACTGAGCCCCTTGTGAAATGATGGGCATATTAGATGGATCCAAGGTCTAGTCTGTGACCAAGATCAGGATTCAATGTGAGATCAAGTTTATGGTTCACTATATGGCCGGGATCAGACTCTAAGGCTGAGACAAAGGTCAGGGCTCCATTTGTGACCAGTATCAAGACTCAGGCTATGAACAGGATCAGGGCTCAGTCTGTGGCCAAGATTGAGACCTGAGATCCAGCACCAGTCTCTGGCAACAGCCAGGTTAACTTGTGATCAGGATCTTGGCTCAATCTGTGACATGCCATTGGGATTCATAAATAATTTAGTCTCTGCTCATGGATTTCATAGTCTAGTCAGGGAGAGAGTAACCAAAATTATTCTATCAACTATTAAGAGCTTGTGAAAGAGGATAAGAGGAAACAATAAGAACATGAGTGTTGGTCAGTCAATCGTGTCTGACTCTTTGTGACCCCATGGACTGTAGCCTGCCAGGCTCCTCTCTGTCCATGGAATTCTCTACCCAAGAGTTCTGGAGTGGGTAGCTATTCCCTTCTCCAAGGGATCTTCCAGAACCCAGATCTCCTGCATTCCAGGCAGATTCTTTACTGTCTGAGCACAAGAGAGGGCCAGATTGTCTAGTCTTGAGGACCAGAGACTATCTTCTCAAGAAGGTGAAGCTAGAACTGTGATGCCTTAAGGACCTGGCAAGCTCCATTTCAAAGTCCTTTTTTATATCATTGTTTTGAGCATGTGGCCTCATCCATGTAGTGTCCTCCAATTGCCCCCAGTACTCGGTTGGATGCAGAGTTAGTTCCAAGGGACTCTCCCGATTTTCCTCTAACCCAAGTGTCACCAACCCTGGGCTACAGACTGGCAATGGTCCATGGTCTGTTAGGAACTGGACTGCAAAGCAGGAGGTGAGCAGCAGGTGAAATCTAAGCCATTCACCCTACCCTAGTCCATGGGAAAATTGTCTTCCACGAAACCAGTCACTGGTATCAAAAAAGTTGGGTAGCACTGCTCTAACCAACGAGGTCCTAAAGAACACATAGTTTTCTTCAACCTGAATACTTTCCAGTATCTTCTGTCCACCATGGAGATGCTCTGTTTAACCCTGAAACAAATTCCCAGATAACTCTGTGTCTTTGGTTTGGTTGGATGTACTGGATTTCTATGCAGGGATCCATTTACTCCCTTGTACTACTCATCTCCATCTTGCAGCACAAAGGTATGGACCCTTTCCCTTGGTTTGGATTTAATATCCCTCAGAGGAACAGAATGGTGAAGAAAATCAGACCGTGAAATCAAGGAAACCAAGTGGGTTCTGAGGCCTCAGGAGAATCACCCAATCACTCTGAGCTTCAGTTTCCTCATCTGTTAAGTGGAGCTGAAGCAATCATTGCCCATATTGCAGGGTGTTTTGGATGCCCAGGGAGAGAAGTGATGTAAAAGGACTCTGGAGATGGGGAGAATTACAGCACATCTCCCAGAGATAAAGGAGGCAGAAGAAGTTCATTTCAACTTCATGGGACTGGTCGATTCTCACTGGGGTCCCAGGAGGTAGGATCCCTGGCCCCTGTGTCTATTCACAGTCCAGGTGTGTTGGTGAGGGAAGACTGTGTGCTTCTGAGCCACTTCTTTGGGACATGAGCACAGTTTGTATGCCCACTTGTATATCAATGTATATACCCTTATTGTGTCTTACAGTGGCTTCTTTAGAGCAGATTCTGAGATGGGGAATTCATCTGCAAATGGCTTATTAAGGAGATGCTCCCAGGAGAAACCAGTAAAGAAGTAGGAAAAGCAGGACAAGAATGAGAAGGAGCCAAACAAAGATGTGATCTCAGGAAAAAATCCTATGGAGAGCATATCTTAGCCTGATCTTGCAGGAGAACTCTGGAGTGTAAGATGTCCCAACTCAAGAGTGGAGCTGGGCTTTCACACTGTCCCTTCCAACAACCACACAATTATTGGCGAACTCCCAGATACTTCTGGCTGTCTGGGATGGTGGGCGAGTGCTAGTGTCCAGCAGCCTGAGAGCTGTCCCCTGGAGAAAAGTCATAGGTGCCACTGAAGCACATGAAGTGAGGGGTGGAGATCCAAGGAAGCTGTGTAGAGCACCAACATTATCTGCTAGAAGGCTTTCATTGATATTGGTTTCCCCCAGCCTGTGAATTTGCTTTCCAGTCTCTCCAGCTAACCCTTCTCATTTTCCTGTAAGAACTCTACTTTGTCTGTCACTTAAATGGTGGTATTTCAGGGGCTTAAAACCTTTCCCTGACTCCTGACTGCCTGTAGGATAAAGTCCAAGTCCTTTCACATGATTGAAAAGCCCTTTCATGGTTTGTCCTCTGCTGAACACCCCAAGCCTCATCATTAACATGTCCCCCTCACTCTACCCCCAACAAAAAATTCCGTGGTATGGGGAACATATGGGTTCTAAGGAGCTCTCGAACTCCTTGAGCCCAGTAGGGAAGATGGGGAAGACAGAGATATGACAGGAAAATTTAAATCTTTTAGGAAAAAAAGATAAGGTATATGACCCATCTGGGTTCCATGAGGACTTCCCAGGGAGATGAATGTAAAGAATACAGAGGGAATTGGCAGAAAGGGTTGTCTTGGCAGTTTTTGCAACATGAGGGAACGGTGGGAAGAAGTGCAGGAGCAGATTTGGCAGAGAGTAGTCACACATTAACTATTTGTGGAATGAATGAATGAATAACACAGCCTGGACTTTGGAATTCAAAGTCCTTGATTCCTGACTCCTCTGCTTACTCACTGAGAAACATCCAACAAGTCATTTAACTGCTCTGAGCCTCAGTTTTCTCATTTAGAAAACAGGGCTAATGAGACTATCTGAGACAATAGATAAATATACCTTGCTTCAAAACCCTGCTCAAAGGTTAGTTTTCATTTATTCACCCATTCAAATAATATTTTTGAGTTCCTGTGCTATGCCAGGCCATGTGCTGGAAATTAACTTACAAACAGGAATTAGATGGGAACTCTACTTGTAGACAGAGAGGAGACACATTTAGGAGAGAAGGTGAGGAGAGGAGAAAGTTTAGCTTTCTCCTATAATCAAGATCTGGGAGCTCAGAGACAGTTTGACTCATGTC
Source organism: Bos indicus (assembly GCF_029378745.1). NCBI lineage: Eukaryota > Metazoa > Chordata > Mammalia > Artiodactyla > Bovidae > Bos > Bos indicus. The sequence continues at coordinate 96,279,306 of NC_091762.1, read as the reverse complement.
ATCTACTGAGAAGATTTCCCAAAGAAGATAACATTTGTATAACTATGCCCTAAAGGATGAGTGGGGTCTTGCCAAATGCAGAATGGGTCTGGGTAGAAGGAGCTTATATGGAGACACAGAGGCATGAAAGAGAAGTGTGTTTAGATCTTCGGGACTGGTCTGGATGGCAATTGTGTAAATGGGATGATGTTGAGATGTAAGAGGGAATGGGTAAGTCTCTTGAGGTCAATGGATGGATAACTAAACTGTAGTATATCCAGACAATGGAATATTATTAAGCACTAACAAGGAATGAACTATCCAAGGCATGAGAAGATATGGAGGAACCTTAAATGCATATTGCTGAGTCTTAAGTATTATAGATGAGACCCATCAACTTAGAGAAGTCTGAAACACCGTGGACATTCCTCAGATTCACACTAAACACAGCACAAAATAATGGCTACATAAGTTCAGTGTGGTCAGGCAGTAATTTAACTTCCTCTTTTTTTCTCTTTTGGCTGCACCACGTGTGGCATGTGGAATCTTCCTCTCTAACCAGGGGTCAACATATGCCCCCTGCAGTGGAAGTGCAGAGTTTTAACCACTAGACCACCAGGCAGGTACCTGAACTGCCTCTTAAAATATTAATCAACACTCTTCAGAGGAAGATAATAGCACTCATTATTTCTACATGTAATATCCATAGTGTACAATGTTCAATAAGAAGTTATTAGAAGTACAAACAGAAAAATGCAATCCATATTCCAGGAAAAAACATCAAGTCTATTTGTAAGGTGGCCCAGATATTGGACTCAGCAGACAAAGAAGCTGTTATGGATAATCTGAATGATGAAAAGAAATACAGTGAACAATAAGTAGCCTTAGCAGATAAATTTTATTGTTGTTTAGTTGCTAAATCATGTCCAACTTTTTTGCCACCCCATGGACTATAGCCTACCAGGCTCCTGTCCATGGGATTTCCCAGGCAAGAACCCTGGAGAGGGTTGCCATTTCCTTCTCCAGGGGGTCTTCCTGACCCAGGGATCAAACCTGTGTCTCCTGCTTGGCAGTCAGATTCTTTACCACTGAGTCACCTGGAAAGCCCTTAGCACATAAATAGAAACTAGACAAATAGAAATACAGAAAAAGAACCAAATGCAGGGACTCCCTGGAAGTCCAATGGTTAAGACTCCACACTTCCACTGCAGGGGGCGAGGGTTCAATCCCTGGTCAGGGAACAAAGATCCTGCATGCTGCATTGTGAGGCCAAAAATCTAAAAAAAAAAAAAAAAAAGGAGAAACTTCTAGGCCTTCTTAATTATTACCACACACACACAACCACAACAGCACCACTACCACACTTCAGCAATCTCTCCTTTAGATAGTTATTCACTGTGGAAATATCTGTTCAACATGGTTCTGCTTGAAAATTTTGCTTCTACATCATGAGAGTCATTACACACTAGCTCCCAGGGAGCTTTGTTTGATTCTATTGGCAAGGTACAAGATGAAACACCTTCTAAATACTCTTGAATACCCCTCCCTGAAGAGGTCTTAACCAGTTATCTATCGCTGTGTGACAAACCATCCAAAGCTTAATGGCTTAGCACAACCCTGGCTCCAAACTTCGTAGGTCAATAGTTTGGGCTATCCTCAAGTGGGTTCTCCTGCTGGTCTTGGCTTGGTTTATTCATCTGTCAGAGTATATCTGTGGGTCAGCCTGGAAGCTTTGTGTCTGGGAGTTTTCTGTCTGTCTACAGAATGTAAGGGGGTCAGCAGAGCCACGTAATTTTCATCAACCAGTAGGCTAGCCTGGGCTTGGTTACATGGTGATAGCCTCAGTGATCCCAGGACGCCAAGAGAGAAAGCTGCAAGGCCTCTTGAAGCCTAGACTTAGAATTCTCCCAATGTCATTTATTTTATTGGCCAAAGCAAGATGTAAAACCAGACTGAACTGCATTAAATCTCCTGCTGGAAGAATTTGAAAGTATTGCGGCCATTGTTGCAATTTGCCCTAAGGCTTATTTAAGAACTTTTTTTCTATTAATCCTGGCATATGCAAGGAAGAAAGAATGGAGAACACTCCAAAGAAAGCTTTTGTTTTTGTTAACTGAATTATTCCTTGTAACCATAACATATACTAACAGTGTCCTATATTCCCATAGATTATTTATTGTTATATCTTATTATTATTTACTGAGCACCTCGTATGTGTCAGAGACCAGTGAAATAACAGTGGAAAAGGCATACACAATACTTTTTCCCATGCAATTTGTGTAGTGTAATATGGAAAATAACAAGTAGCTATAATGATTTGATAAGTTAGGTGGCGCTAGTGGTAAAGAACCCACTTGCCAATGCAGGAAACATAAGAGACGCCAGTTCAATTCCAGGTTCGGGTAGATCCCCTGGAAAAGGGAGTGACTACCCACTCCAGTATTCTTGCCTGGAGAATCCCATGGACATCCCATGGACATAGGAGCCTGGCAGGCTACCATAGGCAAAGAGTCAGACATGACCAAGGCAATTTAGCATGTAGCATGTGTGGCTTTATTAATCTTTTCCTTTCTGATTTCTGTCTTTAGAGTCTCAATTTTTAAAGCCTTCCATAACTCCAAGATTAAATTAATATTTTCTTGTCCAAATGGATTTGTGGAAGAAGGAAGGTAGATCCCTGACTGGAGGCCCTCTTAACTTGGGTCTCCAATGAACAAACTCAGGCCCTGCCAGAAGGCCAAGCCAAGGAGGGAAACCACAGTTCATCGCCAGACCCAGGTCTTGGCCCCCCTATAAAAGACTGATGCCGTGTTCCTTTCACATTATGTGGCCTCCCTAGGTAGACACCATTAGAGGTTAAAGATCCTGCTTCTATTCAGTTCAGTTCTGTTCAGTTGCTCAGTCGTGTCCAACTCTTTGCGACCCCATGAATCGCAGCACACCAGGCCTCCCTGTCCATCACCAGCTCCTGGAGTTCACTCAAACTCATGTCCATCGAGTCGGCGATGCCATCCAGCCATCTCATCTTCTGTCATCCCCTTTTCCTCCTGCCCCCAATCCCTCCCAGCATCAGAGTCTTTTCCAATGAGTCAACTCTTCTTATGAGGTGGCCGAAGTACTAGAGTTTCAGCTTTAGCATCATTCCTTCCAAAGAACACCCAGGGCTGATATCCTTTAGGATGGACTGGTTGGATCTCCTTGCAGTCTGAGGGACTCTCAAGAGCCTTCTCCAACACCACAGTTCAAAAGCATCAATTCTTCGGCACTCAGCTTTCTTCACAGTCCAACTCTCAGACTTGATGTCGACCCAACTCCAGACTGTATTCTGTCACCACGTCTCCTACTGAACCCCTCTCACAGGTGTTTTAATGTACAACCTGATGTATAATTTAACTACTCAGTAGCATTTGACTGGATTTCATTCAAATGTATACATTCTTACACACTTATGTAGCTATAGGTGATAGAAAGACAGACAGATAGATAATAGTTAGATATACATACAGATAGACAAGAGATAGTTTTGTATTTTTCCACTTAACAGCATATTAGAAAAATTGCCCTATGCTGTTAAATAGATCTACCCTGAGGGATATAGGACAAATAAGTAAATATTAAAGAACCATAAGAGAAGCTGTTTACCCAAGCACCTCTCCTTGGAGTGTCTCCACCCCCAACCTCCCACTGCAACCAGGCCAGTCATCACTGAGAATAGAGCCAAGTACCCACCATCACTCCCTCCCTCCAGTTTTCTGGGTGTTGGATTAATATTTCCTTGAATCACAATGATTAGGTATGAGAGTGGATTTTAGCATCAGTGGCCTGCTTCAGTATGGGGAAATGCATCCCTGATGAGTTTAGGAGAAGGAAATATACCCTGTGGCCCAGTTCAGTTCCCTGGGGCTTGGAAGTGAAAAACCTTAGTTAATAGTAAAGCAGTCAGGGCCTTCCAGTGCAACCTTGGGGGGGTTCGGAGCTCCATTAACAAAATAGAGTTAGGAACAGTACATCCTTTTAGGGCTGTTGTGAGGACTAAGGCAATCAATGCAAAGGCTTTAACAGGCCTCAACACACAGTAAAGAGCTCACTCACTGTTGACTCTGTGCTGTGCTTAGTCTCTTAGTCATGTCCGACTCTTTGAGACCCCATGGACTATAGCCCACCAGGCACCTCTGTCCATGGGGATTCTCCAGGCATAGAGAATACTGCAGTAGGCAGCCGATCCCTTCTCCAAGGGATCTTCCTGACCCAGGAATTGATACAAGGTCTCCTGCATTGCAGGCGGATTCTTTACCAGCTGAGCTACCAGAAAACCACCCCCACCCCCACCCCCACCCCCGCCCCGTTGACTCTACCCACCACTATTAACATTCATTTATTTTATTATTATGTGGTCTTGAGTGAGTCACTGAGCCCCTTTGGGTCTGGGTTTCATGTTTCACCTTGACATGTTTCAGGGCTTCATGATGTTTTTGCACACACTTTTTCTTCTGCTAGAATCCCTTCTGCCTATGCCTACTGGGAAAACTCCTACTCATCCCCCATGTCCCCTCTCAGCCATCAGTTCCCCAGGAAACCTTCCTTCACCTCCTCAGGTACGCTTAAGAGTTCTCTTCAGGGCTCCTGCACAATGTACCCCCTTTGTCGTGGACTGCTTCCTTCCTTATTTCTACTATTTATATCTATGTTACCCCTATACCTTCCCCTCCTTCACCTCTTCTACCTTCTTTGCTCAAGTGTCACCTTCTTCAGGAGACCATCTTTCGGCATCCACTGAAAACTGCTTCACACAAGACACTCTTCATCCTCTTCCTAGCCTTAGTCATCTTCCTAGATGGATGAGCTTCCCTTGCGGCTTGGCTGGTAAAGACTCTGTCTACAGTGCAGGAGACCTGGGTTCAGTTACTGGGTTGGGAAGATCCCCTGGAGAAGGGAAAGGCTACCCACTCCAGTACTCTGGCCTGGAGAATTCCATGGACTGTATAGTCCATGGGGTCGCAAAGAGTCCTAGATGGTGTTAGTGGTAAAGAACCAGCCTGCCTATGCAGGAGACATAAGACTTGGGTTTGATCCCTAGGTCAGGGAGATCCACTGGAGGAAGGCATGGCAACCCACTCCAGTATTCTTGCCTGGAGAATCCTATGGACAGAGGAGCCTAGCAATCTACAGTCCATGGGGTCACAAAGAGTCGGACATGACTGAAGTGACTCAGCACACACACCAGGGTATATGTTCCTTGAGGGCATGGATTCAAGTCTGTTTGGGTCACTGCTATAACCTTACCATCTAGAAAAGGGCTGGGCCTAGAACAAGGGAGACAATATTTAATGAACAAATAAATGAGTAAAGTGGGCCTCCTGATACCATTTCATGCTGGGTATTGGCAATATTGGTGAGACCAGTCAGCTACCAGCTGGTGCTATGATGGAGGGACTCAGTACTAGCTGTGCCCCACCGTGCTGAAGTCTCCCTTCCTTCTTCCTCCCTCAATATTTCCAGCAATACACTTGTAAATGATGGGGATCAGCAGAGTTGAGCTTTGATGCCGAGCTGGTTCCAGAAGCTACACATTCTGCCTTTATTGCCCGATATGGACTCAGAATTGCATCTTTGTATTCCACCACTTCCCAGGCATCTAAAGCCCAAAAGTCCTTGGTCCCTCCCCCTGTCTTTGGACTGGTATGATGTGAATGTCCTCGTTTAACAGGCTAGGCCCCTAAAGTCCAGGAGAGATCAATCAGAGAGACCATTTCTATATACAGGGCATGTGGCCATTGGATCACCTCACAGAGGATTTTCTTTTCTTTATTTTCTGGTTCTCCTGGGTCTTCACTGTTGCATGTGGGCTGTGCTCTAGCTGTGGTGAGTGGGGGCTACTCCTTAGTTGCAAATCACGGCTTTTTGCTGAAGTGGCTTCTCTTGTTGCAGAGCGCCAGCTTTAGGCATTCGCGGGCTTCTGTAACTGTGGCTTGAGGGCTGTAGAGCACAGGCTCAGCAGTTGTGGTGCATGAGATTAGTTGCTACATGGCATGTGAGATCTTCCCAGACCAGGGATCAAACTGGTGTCCCCTGCACTGCAAGGTGGATTCTAAACCACTGGACCACCAGGGAAGTTTGGATTTTCTTTTCTTTACAGATGAAGCTCCTAGGGTCCATCCAGTCCACTGTTTCTCAATCTTTTTTCTATTGTTTCCTACTTAAGATGTGCTTTTAAACAGTTTTTTCTCTTACTTCTCTTTGCCTCATGAAATTTTAATACTACAGGTATATGCTGGGTATCTGTTTATGTACTCTGTGTATGTTGGTGTTTTTTACACTTAAAACAGAGTAAGCTCTTTTTCAACCCCCCAAAACCACATTCCCCCCTCTTCAGGTGAAAATCACCACTTTCTTGGGGGCAATATTGCCCCCTCTGAGAATGTATGATCTAATCTAAAATTTTCATTTTGCAGTTGAAGAAACTGATACCTCAGAGGATGAGGTATTGCCTCAAGGTCACTTAGCTCAGACCCATGGAGTCAAGAGCAGGTCCAGATTCCTGGCTCCTCCTCCCCACACTGCCTCAAACATAGCTGTCCCCTCTCACTCTCACCCCTGCTTTTCCTTCCCCACCTCAGGGCTCCATCCAAATCCAGGCCCCCAACGTTCTTTTTTTTAAGGAATTTGAGGAAATATTATTTGTTATTTTCTTTTTGTTTTTGACTGTACGGGGTCCTCACTGTGGTGCGGGGGCCTTCTCTGGTTGTGGCGCCCAGGGCTTCTCTCCAGTTGCAATGCTCCAGCTCAGTCGTTGTGACATGCAGGCTTAGTTGCCCCATGGCATGTGGGATCCTAGCTCCCTGACCAGGGATCAGATCTACATCCTCTACATTGAAAGGCGGGTTCTTAACCACTGGGGAAGAAGAACCACCAAGGCAGTTTCCAGGCCCTCAACTTTATACGAGCAAGATGGTCTGAAACTAAGGAACCAGGTGCCTTCTAGACTCGGCTGTGGATCAGTCCATGGGGAGACCCAAAGGGTCATCTGGGGCTTCCTTCACAGAGGGCTGGCGTGAAGGGACAAGCATTGCTCACCTTAGGTCTTCACCGACAGATCACACTGACACTTTATTGGAGGTTCAGCCCCATCACCTTTTCCAAATGCATGACAAAGATAAAACTACTGCAGCAATGAAAAAAAAAAAAAAAAAACTTGGAAATAATTAAACAGCAAGGCAGCCACCCATAATGATATTCTGCAGCACACTTTGGGGACAGTTTGCTGCAAAAGCGCCCGAGCACTCTGGTTGTTTAATTAACATTGAAACGGCAGTTCCACAAGAACTAAAAACCCTGCTAATTTATGTGTCTTTTAATGATGCTCATTTAAATACTGTCAACTTTCCATTAGTTTAATATTCATGATTTTGAATCATTAAAACACCCTGATATGGGGGCAGTGGAGGGGTGGGTGCAACTTACTTATATACCCAAAAACACAAACTGAAGACAATAATTTCCAAATTCCTATCTTCCCATCCATCCCACCAAAATCCTAGCCCCTTAGAGAAACTGTAAACCAGCTGGGGTGCTTTGGGGGCTGCAGATAATGCAGTGGATTGAGTGTAGTTTTATCATTTACTGCCCACTCCCCTTTAGAACTGGGGCTTCCCTGGTGACTCAGTGGTAAAGGCTCCGCCTGCCAATACAGGAGATGCAGGTTCAATCCCTGGGTTAGGAAGATGCCCTGGAGGAGGGAATGGCAACCCACTCCAGTATTCTTGCCTGGAAAATTCCATAGACAAAGGAACCTGGTAGGCTACAGTCCACGGGGTCACAAAAGAGTTGGACACAACTGAGTGTGTGCACAGACACACCCCTTCATAACCAAGCTGGCCCACTCTCACTGTGGGTAGTCACAGAACTGGGAGTTCAGCAGGCAAATGCAGGCTCTTGATAAAGCACCAAGAGGCCAGGTTTCAAACCCCATGGTGTTCAGAAATATTTCAATCATGCCTGAGAGACAAAAGTTACCCTGAAATGTGTTTCTGGAAAAGAGGGACATTTAGGATGGCTCAGAATAAGATGCCAATGAAGTGAAGAGGCATAGGTTCAGAAGGGGCTGTGGATGCCTTTGCATGTACAGCTGCAGGACCTCAGACATGAGCATCACACATGCAATTGCAAATGAGTCAGCCCACACAGAAAGCAAAGACTCAACACACACAGATGCTCACAGAAACACGTGCTCAGTAAGAGCACGTGTGAAACTCAGTAAGAGTGTGTGAAAACCACTAAGGGGAATTCAAATCAATCCAGTTCAAGAGGACCAAATTCTCACAGTAGCCCACATAGTATGCTGGCCTCTGAAGATTCCGAACTAATTAAGTAGGGAAGATGGACAAATGAATGGGCAAGAGTCATTCACCATGAGATAAGAACCAGGGGACACGAGCGTGGGACTGTGCTGGGAGCACGGAAGAAGGGGCACGCAAGGGGGAAGTGGGACTGGCATCAGAACCCAGGTTGTCAGTGAAGTGAAGTGAAGTGAAGTGAACTCTCTCAGTCATGTCCGACTCTTTGCGACCCCATGGACTGTAGCCAGCAAGGCTCCTCTGTCCATGGGATTCTCCAGGCAAGAATACTGGAGTGGGTTGCCATTTCCTTCTCCAGGGGCTCTTCCCAAGCCAGGAATCGAACCCTGGTCTCCTGCATGGCAGGCAGATGCTTTATCCTCTGAGCCACCAGGGAATTCCCAGGTTGTCAGTGGGCACTTCCTAAATGCTAGTTCCCATCTCCTCCTCAAGATCTCTCTTTGCAGGAGTATGCTGCAACACTGGATCCTGCTTCCCCTGAGCTAAAAACCAAATGTGGGGGTAAGTCACATCTATCTGTATCTCTATTTATATATCCTTTCCTCAAGGCAGACAGATTATGATTAAGCATCTTGAGAGCAGGGAACAGAGCGCTGACTTCAACACCACCCAGAGCTGGGTTCCACTTCCTATCCTTATGACCCTGGGCAAAGCCAGTTAATAAATAAATATGAATCTGAGTTCCTCATCTGTGAAACTGAGATAATAGCATTAATATTATTTTTTTATTACTGAGGTACAGTGGATGTACAATATCATATAAGTTTCAGGTGCACAACATAATGACTCAGTTTTTAAAGGTTACATTTCATTTATAGTTATAAAATATTGCCTACACTCCCTTTGTGGTACAACATATCCCTGTAGCTTATCTATTTTATACATGGTAGTTTGTACCTCTTAATTCCCTCTCCACTTCTTTCTCCCCACTAGTTTGTTCTCTAAGTCTGTGAGTTCTGTTTCTTTTTTGTTGTATTCACCAGTTGGTTTTATTTTTTACAGTCCACATGTAAGTGACTTTATACAAAATTTGTTCTTCTCTATCTAACTTATTGCACTAAACATGATACCCTCCAAGTCCATCCACATTCTTGAAAATGGCAAAGTCTCATTCTTTTTTAAGGCTGAGGAGTATTCCACTGTGTGTGCATATCACATCTTCTTTATTCATTCGTCTGCTGATGCACACTTTGTTTGCTTCCACACTTTGACAATTGTAAATAATGCTATGAACAATGATCACCAATATCACTTTTATTGAAAATAATCTGTTAATGGGTGTGTCTTTTCACTAGAATGTGATCTACCTTGGGGAATGAACAGTTTGACTTATCTCTGCATATTCAGGGCACGGCACATGGCAGGAACTAGATAGATGCTGAACTGAACCGCACTGTTCACCCCAGAGAAAAGTTGTAATATAAATGAAGTGAAATATATAAAGAGCACTTAGTAGGTGCTCAAAATAAATTAACTGTGACCAGGGAAGGGATCAAGGAGGATCCAAGAGAGAGTCTGAATCTAAAGTAAACCTTGAAGGGTGGTATCAGGTAGACCAAAAAGTAAAGCATCTTACATTGAAAGAACAGAGAGCACAAAGAACCAGGCCAGGAAAGCCCAGCCCCACCTGTCCCTTCTTCAGGCCTCATTCCACCTTGATAGACCCCTCTAAACACCATGCTGTCTCGCAATCCCCTTCCTGTCTTCAATTCCACCTGTTCTTCCTTAATCACCAGTTAACTCCTACCTGGACTTCAAGAACTGGTTCTGGAGTCACCTCTTCTAGGAAGCTTCCCTTGATTCCCAACCTCCCACTGGGGCCCTCTCTGGTTTTTTACAAGTCCTCTGTCCCTGCCTCATCACACCATGTGGTCATCACTGTTTATATGCCTATCTTCTCACTTGGAGATCAAGGCTCACTTCTGAATCACCATTGCACAGCCCAGTGCCCAGCACAGAGCCTGGCACAGAAAAGTTTTTGCCTAACAGATGGAAGGCAGTCTGAGTAAGAATGGTGATTGGAGAATGCAGCCCTCAAATCCACTGGACACAGACACGTGTCAGAAGTGGACATCTGGTATAAACCACCAAGGCCTGGGCCAAACCAGCTTCTTCCTCTCCCTCCCCCAACCACTATCCAGTCATGCTCTTTGCTGGGCACTGGGCATGCAGTGATGATTGATAAGGAGGCCTGACCTCCAAGTGAGAGGAGAGGCATGTAAACAGTGATGACCACATGGTGTGATGAGGCTGGGATAGAGGGCTTGTAAGAGCCCAGAGAGGGCACTAGAGGGAGGTTAGGAGTCAGAGGTCCTGTTGTCTAACAGGATCCTGCTTCCACCCTCCATCCTCTGTGCCTCTTCTACCCCCATTCCCACTGCCCCAGCTCAGGGCTTGCCAGCTCTCCCTGCCTCGGGCTACCACTCCCAGCCCCCCTGTAATCCATTCTCTGTGCAGGGCCAAAGAGACCGAGCTAAAAGCGAAACTCTTCCTCAGAGGGAAATCTAACTTCTCAAACTGACCTGGAAGGCCCTCAGGGATGTGAGTGCCGCCAACCCCTCTCCTTCTCCAGCCTCATTTCTCAAGCCTGCCGGCTTTTGCCATCACCTCTTTCTCCTTCAGGCCTTCCACCTGCTGTTTCCTCTGTCCGGAAAATGCTTTCTCCTCTTCACCTCCTCTTCTCCCAAATAATGTCTCTTCACCCTTCAATCTCAGCTTCGATGTCACCCACTCCAAGAAGCCTTTCCTGGTACCTCCCAGGCTGAGCCAGGCCCCCTCCTATCTTCCCTGGGTCCCCCTTCTCTGATTCTGGGCATTTGTCAGATGAGAGAGAAGATGCTTAGTTAGTCAGAGGTAACCTTATGGAACAGGAGGGAGTCCTCCATGGGGCTGTTCTTTCCTGGCTTATTTCACCCTAAGGAGCAGCTGTACATAGACCCCCAAGCATGTCTGTGTGGTCTTTGCCAGGGGAGGGGGGCTGCCAGAGCAAGAGCACCTTCCTCCTGACCTTCTGCCTCTCTACGTTCTTGTGACTCACTGATGGAAAACATCCACCCCTTCTGGGCCTCTTCCTTATTTCATCACTTTAATAAATTAAGAACAGATTGAAAGGCAGGAAACATTGTCTCCTGGGCCCCAGCACCCACATTCCAACTCAATTACAGGATTTGTTTTTCGGGTCTGGCCAGAGGCAGCTGGGATGTGGCAAAAAGAGTGAGAGAAAGAGTTTAAACGAAGAGGCCAGAGAGAAGGCAATTCAAATTCCAGCTCAGCTGCTCACCAGGGGCCTCAGGCAAATTCTTTCACCTGAGTCTCCTAATCCACACCTGAAAAATGGGTGATAACAATGATGCACCCTTCACAGGGTAGCGGGAGCAAGTCGAATGAGTTAGAGAGTGTAAAAAGGCTTTGTAAGAGAAAGAGATCATTGCTGATTCTCTTGGTTAAAGTTAGCATGGTATCAGGCCTGCTTTCCCTTCTAATAACAGCTCTGGGATTTTGAACCAAGACTCCCAAATTCCTTGAGGTAAAGTCTTCTCTCGTGCTTCGCTGCAGCTAATACCAAGAAGAGGGACTCCCTGAATCTTTAGTCATACATTCAACTGCTGTTCCTTTTGTTTTCATTTGATAGCCAGCATGCTGTATTGGAAAAAAAGCTGAGGTTTGGGTAGGACTTGGGAGATAAAGCCTTGTTCCCAACTGTACTACCTGATTTCTTGCCAACTGCATCACTTTTGCGGCTCACAGTTTAAGTTTCTCTATGTTTAAAGTGAGGGCAGAGGGGGGATAAGTTAATAATCCATTATAATTTCACAGGGTGGAGAATAAGATCAAATTAGACTTTTTACAAGCTGTACACAAACGTAAATTGCTGTTAAAAGGATATTACTAATTCAATTATTATAATAACAACTAAGTAATGATTAAGAAGAATATTCCAGCTAGATGACAATGTCTCCTCTTCTTCAGGGAAGAGAACTGCATAGCTTTCTTTAATCACCCCTTCTGAGTTCTCTGCAATCTATGATACTGGAAGTTCTCCCTTCTCTAACCCAATTATTCCATGCTTCAAGTTAAGCCGTTCTCATTTTATGCTCTCCCTTGGAAAGGAGAATAAGGTCACCATATCCCCTATGAAAACTTTCACCCAGTTTAAGACCATTCATAAGACACACTTCTTCCTTCCAACCTGCCTGAGGAGAGCACACTGAAGGAAAGTGATAAATTCTGTTTTGGAAAGGTAGGTCAGAAGTGCACATAGATCTTTCAACTGAGATGCACAATAGGCTAGCTGGAAATAAAATCTGGAGGTTCAACAGAATGCTCTGTGCTGAAAATAGTGGTTCAGGAGGCCTCAGAATAAAAGTTGCAGCTGAATAGCTTCAATCTCATTAAATGATTCTCCATTTCCTGGCCAAGTAATCCACTGTCATGCCTCCCTGCTTTTGTTCCTTCTGTTTTCTCTGCCTAGAATGTCTTCTCCATCTTATCCACCCATGTGAGTCTATGCATCACCTCCAGAGAGGCCCTAAAATTGCCAGAGACCTCATTCACCTTTCAACAAAATGCTGTAAACTAGTTGTACATTCCAAGCACTGCACAAGGTATTTTGTTAGACCTAACCTACTCAGTCCTCACAACACCACTGTTAAGTATTATAATCCTCAATTTACAGATGAAAAACTAACTAACGTGTCCAAAGCCATGCAGTTTGTGGTTGATCTAGGGTTCAAACCAGGGTCTTCGGGTGATAATCCCAGAGATTTTATTACTACAAGATTCTGTCAACTATTCCAACAGCAAGAGATGTAAGGCGGGAGTGGACTAGCTTCCAGTTCTCAGACTCAGATTCAGATAAAAGCCTGACCTCAATTTAGGACAGTTACTCAAGCTTAGGGCTGAGTTGGCCAAGCAAATCAGCTGGTCAGCAAATAGAGCACTCCTTTGCTTCATGTTATCTCTTCAGAGGTTGCCCTCCTTTGGAGCTCTCCATGGTACTGATATGACTTCCATCTGCGAGTCCTGAACGCCTCACATATTCTCCCCTTAGGGATTATGTAGGTTTGTAAGGGGTCCACCTCAGCCATTTCCCAAGTATGTTCCTCAACTTGAACCTCCAACTTTGCTCTTCCCTATACCAGATACTCCTCTCTCACATACCTTGTCTTGGCTCTCATCAGTTTCTTGATGTAAAGAAGTCACAGTAGCTTTCTCAGAGAGGGTTCTTAGGTACCTAATATGTATCAAGCACTATGGTGATGACTTTTACAGGCAATACCACTTATAACCTACTAACATACTACATGGCTTACTTATTTATTGTATGTATTATTTATGGTTTCTTCTCCACCACTAGAATAGAAAGCCCAGAAAGGCAAGGCAAGGTTTATTGTCAATCCACTACTTTATCTCCAGAAACTAGAAAGAGATGCCTAGCACACAGTTGTTCATCAGCAAATAAATGTTGAATGGTTAAGTGAATTATTATAGAAAAAAATTATAGAAAAACAATACTATAACATAAAGAGAGAATTATGACTGCATTTAACATCTCAGAGCTTGGGCAAAATGACTTCTCATGGATGTTTCTTGTCCTTTCCAGATCCAAATTCACAGTGGGCTCTGAGGGAACTGAAATATCAGAGGCAGCCCAAAGAAAACAAGCAAGGCATACCCTACAATTGCTCCAATTTAGTGCCTTGAGAGAGTTTTTAGACCTTAGAACAAAGAGGGAGGACCCAAGAAGAACCTGGTAGACTCTCTGATTTGAGGAGTCAGAGCTGAAGTCAGGGAGAGCAAGGCAATGAGAGTTCATGAGACAGAATACTGGGGAGGAAAAACACCACACAGAAATCCAGAGATTTACAGAGATTTCTCCTTGAGTATTGAGCGCATACATGGAAAATTACATAAGGCCTAGGAAAAACCCGTCAGTGCCCAGCACTCACATAGGTCAGAAACAGTGCCTGGTGGTGCAGTGGTTAAGACTTCATCTTCCAGTGCACGGGGTGTGGGTTCGATCCCTGGTCAGGGAACTAAGATTCCACATGCCTCAAAGTCAAAAACCCAAAACATAAAACAGAAACAATATTGTAACAAATTCAATAAAAAACTTTTTTAAAAAGAAAGAAATAGTGCCTGTTTCCACTAGTCAGTTTGAAAAACAGCTCATAATTCATAGGGCATTGAGTAAAGCATTCAAAAGGGTCTTACCTTAATAATGGTAAGTAGTTAGCTCTAGACTAGAAGCTGCTCTGGTCCTTTAAAAAAAATCTTACCATCCAGAACCAAATGGATCAAACCACTCCCAAGTAACTTAACTAAATTCCAGAACAAATCTCAAGAATATTTAAAAAAAGGCAAAACATATTCAAGTAAAAATTATCAGAGATGCAAAGAGGCAGGAAAATATGAGCCATACTGTGGAGAAACATAAATAAATAAGAAATGACACAGATATTAGAATTAGGAAATAAGGACATTAAATAGGTAATAAGATTAAATTTCCTTTGTTCAAAAAGGTAACTAGAGTCATAGAAGATATGAAAAAGAGACCCAAGTTAAACTGGTAGAGTTTAAAACTACAGTGCCTGGAATGAAAAATCCACTGGATTGGATTTAAAGCAGACTAGATCTTGTCACGGAGAAGGCAATGGCACCCCACTCCAGTACTTTTGCCTGGAAAATCCCAGCCTGGTGGGCAGCCGTCCATGGGGTCGCACAGAGTCGGACACGACTGAGGCGACTTAGCAGCAGCAGCAGCAGATCTTGTCAAGGAAAAAAAAAACCAGTGAACTTGAAGAAATATAACAAAAACTATTTAAAATGAAACACAGAAAAAGACAGAATTTTAAAATCAGAAGATCATCAGTGACCTGGGGGACAACTTCGAGCAACCTCATATACATATGATTAGAGTCTATGAAGGGAGTGCAGAAAATTATCTGAAGAAATAATGGCTGAAACATTTTCCAAATCTGATAAAAACTATAAACTCATAGATCTAAGAAACTCACCTTACCCCAAACACACCAAAAAAGATGACAAAAACTACATGAAGACACTTCATAATCATATTTCTCAAAACTAGTAATTAAAAAGTCTTAAAAACTATCACAGAAAAAAGAAATATTTTATTTCTTTTTTTATTTCATTTTTTTCAGAGGAACAAAAATAAATTGGAAATAGATTTTTTCTTAGAAATAATGTAAGTCAAAAGACAGTGAAGCAGCATCTTTAAAATACAGAAAGAAAGCTGTCAACTTAGACTTCTATACCTAGTAAAAATACCTTGCAAAGGGGAAAGCAATATAAATCTTTTACAGACCTACAAAAGCTGAAATAATCCATCACTAACAGAACAGTGATGAGTTATAAGAAACGTCAGCTGCTGCTGCTAAGTCGCTTCAGTTGTGTCCAACTCTGTGCAACCCCATAGACGGTAGCCCACCAGGCTCCCCCGTCCCTGGGATTCTCCAGGCAACAATCCTGGAGTGGGTTGCCATTTCCTTCTCCAATGCATGAAAGTGAAGTCGCTCAGTCGTGTCCACCTCCTAGCGACCCCATGGACTGCAGCCTACCAGGCTCCTCTATCCATGGGATTCGCCAGGCAAGAATACTGGAGTGGGTTGCCATTGCCTCCTCCAAGAAATGTTAGAGGAAGTCCTTTAGTCAGAAGGAGAATGAAACCAGATGGAAAAATGGAATGAAAAATATCAGAAATGGCAACTACTTAAATGTATAGGACTTTTAAAATATTATTTAAATCTCTTTAAAAGATAATTGACTTTTTAAGTATAGAATTTCAGTTTGGCAAAATGAAAAGAGCTGTGGAGATGGATAGTACTGATGGTTGTGCAACATTATGAATGCATTTAATAACACTGAACTGTACATTTAAAATGGTTAGACGGTTAACTTTATGTTGTATGTATCTTATCACAATAGAAAATTTTTAAGATAAGTGACTGTTTAAAGGAAAATAATAGCAATATATTGTAGAATTTACACGTGCAATGTTTGACCAAGTTCACATAAATATCAGATGGGGAGAAACAGAAGGGCAGTATTGAAAGGGCCCTATATCGAGTCGTTCAATGTCACTGAAGGTACACTCTGATGGTAATGTTTACTATAAACCCTAAAAAACCACTAAAATAGCACCACAGAGAGTCCATACACCAATAAAAGAGATAAAATGGAGTCATTAAAAAATACTGTCCATCCCAAAGATGACAGATGTAAATCTACCCCACTTTACATCAATAATGGCATGAAATGTAGATGGCTCCCTGCCGCCCTGGGCCTGTTGAAATGACCATGTGATGAGCATGCCTCTCTCACATCTGGATTCAATCCTCAAAGACATTTCTGAGGTAGACAGAGCATGGTTATTGTTTCCTAACACAGATTAGGAAAGCAAGACCTCCTGTGGGAAGATAACTTGTTCAGATCAATGGCAAGTTAGCAAATGAATCCTGATCTCCCTCCTCCCAAGTTGAAGCTGCTTCGACCAAGCCCTGAGACAGACTCCTCCCTTTGAAAACTCATTTATTCCCACCTACCCCCACTTTTCTCTGTCTCGCTCTTAAAAAGAGAAATACAATTTGGCATGAATTAATGATGAGCCTGCCTGACCAATTACCAGGGCTAAGTGCTCTCCTGCTGGGAGCGACCCCCACAAAGCACTAAGTGATGTGGGCCTAGCCAAAGGGCCCCCGCCCACCAAGGCCTAGTGCTCTCCTGGGTCCAGGCTTAGAGGAAGCAGCTTTTCAATTAGTTTTTGCCAGACAGACTGGCTTCTCTGCACAGCAAATTGGGTTAGGGAGCTCTCCTCCAGTTGGCCTCTTTGTCTGGTCCCACCCGCCCCAGCAAAGAGGGAGCTAATCAACTGTAAGGCCAAGCCTGCAAACTTCAGGCCTCCACAGAGGGAGGTCAGCACAGATCTCAGGGTCCTTCCACTAAGGTGGCATTCCAAAAGCTGGGAAATGTACCTGCACTAGTCAGACAATGGCCTCGGAGCCCTGGGATCCAGGCTCCTGAGCTAATCAGAGAAAACCATGCTCAAAGGAAAGAACCCAAGGTCTTACGCTTTCACTCCACCCATAACCACCCTGTTAGTAAAGCCGAGAGTTCAGCTTGCTCAGTGTGCCTTCAGCCTGGGTTTCTCTATTTCTTTCTCTTCTAGCACTTCAGAAGATGCAATGCAGAAGACCCAGTTTCGATCCCTGGGTCGGGAAGATCCTCTGGAGAAGAGAATGGCTACTCACTCCAGTATTCTTGCCTGGAGCATCCCATGGACAGAGGAGCCTGGTGGGCCACAGTCCATGGGATCACAAAGAGTCAGACACAACTGAGCAACTAACACTACTACTATTAGCACTTCAGAGAGAGCCCAGATGTCATTTGAATATGGATAGAAACATGAGCAGAAGGGAGCCTGGGATCTCATCATGATATATTTTAAACCCTGAATCCCCCTTTTCTGGACCAGTCCAGGTTCTAGCACAGAGGTGGCACTCTCCATCCACAGAGCTCAATCAAGGAGGGCTTGACCTGCTCTACCACACCCTCTAGTGGGCACTGTCACATCGAAGCATTGAACTCGCCCTCAAAGTACTGACACACCACTTCACAGTTTACTGTAATTTCAGGGACACTGTTGTACCTGATCCTCACAATAACTCTGTTAGGCAGTCTGAACAGGGGTTGTGGTTCCAATTTTAGAGCTCAGGAAACAAGTTTGGACACGTGAGGAGATTTCTCAGAGTCAATGTGAAGCAGGGTTGTTACCGAAGCCCAGGTCTCTTGCCAATCCATAGATGCATTTTCTCAGCTTCCCTTAAATGACAGTGTGTTTTATTTATCCTGTGAGCCTGAGGGTCAGGTGTATCTTCTTATATGCTATAACCCTCACCTTCACACCTCATGCACACTAAGGTTTGACTCTGAGCAACAGGGAAGGTTCCAGCACAATGTACCCACACAGTCAGCCAGCCAGCACAGACCTGAGCACCTGTCATGATCCAGGTACTTGGACTCCAACATGAATTGGACCAAGTCCCTGCCATCAGGGAGCCCACAGGCATTTTGAGAAAATTAATAGACAATGACACCTTGTGAACAGCATGACATTGGAGGTGCCACAGGAGTTAGGAGGTACACAGGGAAGGCCTCTGGCTCAGAGGAAAGGAGAAGCCTGAACCAAGCAGAAGAGTGAGGATGAGTTCACTGGGCAAAGATAGGGGAATGGGCAGGTGGAGACTATTCCAGGCAGAAGAAACCATAGAGAAAAGAGAAATCACAAGGTGTCTTCAGGAAACTTCTTAGTCTAGCTGTAGCCTGAAGCATGAGGATGCAGAGAGGCATGGGGAGGGACCCATGGCAGGGCCAGACCAAGAGTCCAGAGAGGCTTTCTCAGAGTGAGCTCCCTGTGAGGTGGTAGCTGCAATCCCACAGCTAGGTGGGTTTATGGTCAAATGTGCTTATACCCATCAGGGAGCTAAGCAGAGACAGGGCCTCTGGGGAGTGAGCAGCTGGTGATGCTGAAAAGTGTCTGCCAGGAGAATTCAGCTGTGAACACTTCCCATTCCCAAGAGGTCAAGAGGCCCTGTTGTTCCTCTCTAGTGGAGGCCCTGAGATCACACTGTCATCCATAATTCATTCAACAAACAGTCTGCCTTGTGCCTGTGCTAGCTCTGAGCTAAAACTCCAGGGACATAGAAATAAAAAGACATGGTCCCTGTTTTTGAGGGATGCATGGTCTTTGGGAAGAAAGGGAGCCAGAGGAGAACAGACTGGGGAATTACTGCAGTGCAGTGGGTGGTGGGCACAGAAAGGAAACAGCAAATCTTGTACTGGTGCCAAAGAGGAGAGGAAGCTTGAGCTAGGTTTTAGAGGATGGGCAAGAGTTTGCCATGCAGGAAAGGGTATTCTAGGATGCAAGAAGAGTCTGAAAACCATAAAGACATAAAGGGGCATGGAGGAGCAGGGAGCAGCAGGAAGCAGCTGTGTGTTGAGGTGCATGCATGATGGAGGATCAGGACACAGGAAACCAGTTTTGCTGGCTTAAAGAGCTGGGATGCTCTCCTAGGTTGGGTTTTGGTTTTTAAAGATGACTTCAGCAGAGAGTGGCTGAAGCTGAGGGCTGGCGCAGAAGGCTTAGATCCAAAGGTACTAAGGAGGAAGAACTGGCAGAGCCAGAGGACTGACTGATGATGGGAGGAGACATTCATTCATATCTTGCTTTTTTAAATCACCAAGTCCTGCTAAGTGAACTTCTTCTGCAAGGTAGATATGAGGATTCAATGAGCTAAAGTAAGTGAGACCTCCCAGTACAGACATCCTCACCCTCACACCCAGTAAACATAAAGTCAGGACTCAATAAAGATCTACTGTGCTGACTCCATACCTGACTCAAAGAATGAGGAATGAATGAACAAGTGGATGAGGGAACTGATAACCTGTGGACCCCTAGCAAGCAGCATCAGAACAATACAAGTTTTTATGGCCTCCCAGAAGTTCTGGGGAAATGCTACCCAGAAGCCTAGCCTAGTGGTTTATGTTTCTTAGAGAAGACCTGGGTGAGAGTAAATCTCAGGGATTGTCTTAGAGCTTGGGATCCACCTGATCCTCCTTGGAAGATCTAGCCTTCATTCTTCTGTCTGGTGTCAGGCATTGGAGGGTAACATATCTATACCTGACTCTGAGGACCCATCTCTAGAACTGAGGTTTGGGGGTATCCAGCTGTCCCATCTTCCTTGCACAAATCTCAGTAAGTCAGAAGACAACTAGTGAGAAACGGAAGAAACTCCAAAGGAGTCATTAACATCTCTTAGTCCTACAATGCACAGGCACTGTGCTAGGTATGTATGCATACTGAGTCACTTCAGTTGTGTCTGACTCTTTGTGATCCCAGGGACTGTAGCCGGCAAGGCTCCTCTGTCCATGGGATTCTCCAGGCAAGAATACTGGAGTAGGTTGCCATGCCCTCCTCCAGGGAATTTCCTGACCCAGGGAATTGTACCCACATCTCTTGTCTCCTGCATTGGCAGACAGGTTCTTTACTATTGAGCCACCTGGAAAGCCTGTTCTAAGTATATTATATGTATTATCTCATTAAATATAGCAATCCTGGAAAGAAAGTGATTTCCTCCACATTTTATTGATTAGGAAACTGAAGCATAGAACAGTGTAATCTTTCTTAAGTCATGTAATGACATTCTGGATTAATTATCTATACTTAAGAAACTTATAGAAAGTTGCAAAAATAGACAAAAAGTGATTCAGTGTGATCATCCTAACATAGCAGCTATTATTTTGCCTAGCTCCTGTATGCTTGGCATATACTTAGGATTTTATTATTCATAAAATGTTATCTCACTTTTTTATTTATTTAACATTATATCATAAGCATTTTTCCAGGTAACTATGTTGCCCTCAAACTATTGTTTTTCATGGCTGCAGACTGTCAAATCAGGTGTAAATACCTGACTTTAATTAACCATTTCCCATGGCTGTATACTAAAATTGCTACCAATGATTTTATATTATAAATAATCACTCTTCTTTCTTTTATTTAAAATGGTCTCCTTTCAGCAGGATTATTTCCTTCGGGCAGACTCCCAGACACAGAAATAAGAGGTCAAAGGGTATGGATATTTTAAGGCTTTTGATAACTGCTGCAAATGCCTTTCTCATGGGAACTTTCAACTTCACTGCCCATGTCTAGATACCTTCTTTACCTGTCCCTCTTTCCCTAGTCTCTTTTGCCCAGGCACAATGCTTCCTTGACCCTCAGTCTCCTTATCTGTGAGATGGAATGAATGACTCTGCTCTGCCAACCCCTTGAGCTGGAGATACAAGAGATTCAGAGACCGCATAGGGAAGAGAATGTTATTCTATTCAATGTCCTATTTATACAACATGGCACCAGACTACATGAGTTGGGAGCCCATATCTGTCACTCAGGAGCTGTGTGTCTTTGGGCAAGTTACCAACCTCTCTGTACTTCAGTTTCCCCATCTGCAAAACAAGAGTGAAGAAAACAATAGCAAACTCCACCCCCCACCCCAAGAGTTGCAGATGAAGTTTTAAGGAGTTATTTTATACAGAAAGCACACAGCAAGAGCCATGGTTGCTATAGAAGTGGTGTCTGATAAGGGAGGCAGCACTAGCAGAAAAAGCTCCAGCATTCCTTCCTACGGGGCTGCCCCGAGGGGAGGGGGCACTTGCCAGGTGCCCAACAGACGGACTTTTTGTGGAAACAGCTGATCTAACTCTAATGGCAGTGACCATTACTCCCTCTCTGCAGCCTGCCCAGTATGGGGTCTGCGTTTCTCTGCCCCCAACCTCACCACCACTCCGCCCTCGGGCTGCTGTGGCCCGATCTTATCCCTTTTTCATCAGGCTGCCTAACTGACCGGAAAATGCAAACGCATCCCTAAATGCTTGAAACCCCCCCAACAACCCCCAGCCTTCCTCCCACCCCCGTTCCGGGAAGCCCGGCCCCAGCGCCAGCCTGACGAGCAGCACTTAATTCTTTATTGAAAACCATTAACTGGAGTTCAGTTCTCTGAGCCCCAGTTTCAAATTACCCACAGGAAACACCAGGCTGAGAGAGTGGCTTTCAAGGGCAGAGTCATCTCCTCGAAGAGACTGGCTCCGGGACTGGGGCTGTGGGGACTTATTTATTTTGAGAGGCAGTAACAGCAACAGCAGCAATCATTTCAACTCCTGGATGCATAAAAGCAGGCGAAGCACCCTCCTCTTCCTGCTCTTCCTCCCTCTCTTTAACAATAACCCAAAGCATCAAGGCTGGCAGGAAGTATTATCACCCAGGATGGATGGGAAACCGATGGCCTGAGGGTCACACAAGCAAGCAGGCAGGCAGGCTCTGGATCTCCCTGCCTGTGAGCCCCATGACCCTCCTGTCACAGCACTTCACGGACCACCCATAGCGGGGCCTGCCCGGTGAGAAGCACTGCAAGGGAGATAGGTGAGGGGAATGGGACTCTGGCCCTTGACCAGAGACCAGTCGTGACTGGGCGGGGAGACAAAGAAAAAGACAAGGGTCTCAAAGACCCTGGTTCTAGTGGGGCCTGTCACTGACTGCCTAACCCACGGTGGGGTTAATTATTATTCATGGGACATGAAGGGAGAGGCATTGCTAGAAGAATAAGGACAGGAGTGGGGAAACCGAAAAAAGTGTATCCTCAGTCCTCTCTATCAAGATTTCTAGCCAACTGGAAAGAAACCGCATTCATTCATTCATTTTTGAATCGCCGAAGGTTACACTGAGCAAAGTACAAAGAATTCTCACTGACTCCTCCAAACAGCATTTTGAAGTGGTACTACTAGTCTCCCCACCAACCAAGAAGGAAAGTGAGGCTCCAGGAGTTTGGGTGATTCTCTCATAATTACACACAAGTAGCAGAATCTTCACCCTGACTTCACGATTCCCATGACTTCTTTATCACCATCACAGTCACAATTTGATGAACATCTGCACTGAGACCCAACAAGGGTCTGGAGACCACAAAGGCCCTGTGGATCTCCAGGGAAGGTATCCCAGAGTTGAGAGGTGGGAGAGACTTGGCCAAATGAAAAAAGCAGGGGAGAAAGTTCCACAAAGGGGCAATGACACAGCCCGGGGTTGGGGATATCAAAGCACACGGCGTGTTAAGGCGACTCAGGAATTGCTGAACTGTCTGAACTAAGCACAGACAGTACAGAGGGGCCCTGCCCTCTGGAAGTATGCAGCCCCCAGGAGAGAGATGAAAACACATCAAATGACTTAGTATTTGAGGCAAATTGGGTAAGAATTTTTTTCTAAGTAAAAAGAGCTTTCTACTTGTGTATCTTGCCTCCTCCGCCCAGGAGCCTGAGAAGCAGCTGAACAAGGAGGCTGGGGGAGGGAAAGAGCTTTGGCCTCAAATCAGGGGCCTCCTTCCCCAAGGCTGACTTACCATCTCTGTGAATCTGGATTTTCTCTTCTCTACAAAGCCCCCTTCCCAGCACTTCACATTACTATACCTGACAGCAGCTTGAAAAGAATCAAGAGATTGGGTTTTATTCTCATTTACTTCGTTATACAAAATGTGAATACTGAGGTTCAGAGACATTAATAACTTGCTTATAGGCATTCCCAGAAAATACTTGACGTGAAATTTGATCTCAAATATAATGGATTCCTCTGCCTTTCTGTCACTTCCACCCACAGATCCTATTCAGCTCTCTGGAAAGCCCAATGCAATAAGCCTGCTCCTCTGTCCACAACGCCCCTTCGGATGGATGAAGACAACAGCTGTTGTTCTCACATCTCCTCTTTCCAGCCAAACACTCCCAGATTTTGCACCCAATATGATTACCAAATTACTACAGGATTTAGCCGCCCTTGAGAAAGAAACAAGAAAGAACAAACAATAGAAGTAGTTCCCTGATGCCCAGGCTGGTGTCTTGCCTCTGGATCGGCAGCCAGTACCGCAGTGAACTACCCGCGGAAAACAGTCACAGCCTGTTTGCCTTCCCCAGTCCCTCAGCTCCCACAGCCAAGCTGGACACCAGCTTGGACACTCCAGGGATCTGTCTCCACCTAAACCTTGTCCCGTCCCTGCCCCTGACTGGCCCTTATTTGAGCTGGGTCCATTTTCTTGGCCACATTGCTGACTGCAGTGCACGCTCATTCCAGAAAATGCCGACCTCTGCTCCAAGCCGCCTTGTCGGCAGTTTCCCAGACATAGCTGGACTGTTTATTTATTTATTTTTGTGTTAGCAGAGAGGAGAAAATCACATCGGCCTAAAATGAATACTAATGAAATGCCTTCGTTAGCTTCCTTTGTGATCAGAATGAAAAATCGGATTTCCGCAGAATTGCAAGCCATATATTTCTTTCCCCCAACCTTTTTCTTTTCTTTTTTTTTTTTTTGCCCTTTCCTCTGATAGGAAGATTAGGGACAACCAAGAAGGAAAGTTAAAGTCATTCCATAAAAGATATCTGCATTTTTAGGGGTGCCTTTGTTGCAGAGGGACAAGGAGGTGCAATTTCTCCAAACCCATTTTTCTCAGCCTGTAAAGCAAATGTACCTATTTGTCCTCTGCTGCAACAATGCCAGCTGCATTCAATCAACTGAGAAGCTGCAAGCCATAAACCTTCTTCCCCCAGCTACAGGGGTGGGGGTGGGGGGAGGGAGCAAGCAAGAGAGGAGACATGCCATAAAAATTCATCAGAATAATGTAGGGATGAGACGCTCTCAGATCGCCGGCAAGCAATCAACCAATCACTCATCTCGTGGCATTTACAGCACGTCTCATTCCCCTGTTCCTTAAGGACAATTGATTTTTCCTGATTCCATTAGCATAACGGCGTGGAAAATGTCTGCAGTGCAATATTTCTGGAAAGTTCCAACAAGTAGGCTGGGCACTGGAGTGTGACCATCTCCATAAAGCTTCCTCAGGCTCCGCGGCAGACATGGCCACAGTCACTGCACAAGGCCCAGAGAGAATGGCGCAGCCTCCAAAACTTGGGGGTCCAAGGGCACCTCAGGGGTGTCTAACTAGGTAATTGTCATTGATATGAAACCCCTCATCTTCTCATCCCTGAACAAAGAGGCATTTTTTTTCATGCAAGACAGGGCACTAGGGATTGAAACCCACCCAGCCCAGGAGGGATGATGTAGGTTTCCAATCCTAGGTCCATTTGTGGGCTTTCGAAGCTCCTGGATTTGGGAGCCAAGAAAAGAATGCCTAAGGTGGTTATTCATTTGTGTGTGAACAGGAGGCTGCAGGAGTGGGTGCAGGAGTCATTATTCTGCTCCTCCATCAGCGGGGTCACCATCACCTTCTCCACTGAAACAGCATACACGTGAGGAGGGGATGTGAGGAGTTTGGGGCATGTAGACCTAGGTTGAAATCTGCTTCTTCTTTTTATTTTGTGTGTGACCATGGGCTACAGTTAATGAATCTCTCTGATCCTCAGTTTCTCTGTGAAAATTAGGGGCCTCATTAATTCACAGGTCACTGGGAGAATTAAAGGAAAATGTGCAAAGTTCTTAGCATGATGCAAATGCAATGACTATTCAACAATCAAATTCTTGTCCCTCCCCCTTTCTCCAAACTTCAGTTCTCTCCTTCTCCATCAGCAATGGAATTCTCGAACTATGTCAGTTTCAGCTGGTCAAGGTGGTGAATCTTGAAAGTGCCAAAAGGAAACATACAAAACCCATCTACTCTTTCAAGCAAGATGGAAACCTGGCTATGCCCTTTAGAATGTGCTTGGGGAAACTCTGTACTCTTATTCCACCTCCTGAGTCAGCCCCTATCTCTTCTCTTACCCTCTCCTTTATTCTCACATTGCACTAGAGGGGTCTTTCTAAAACACTACATATATGACTGTCATGCCCCTGCCTAAAACTCCTCCTTGGTTCCTCACTGCCGTTGTCTCTTCAGCTCAGACTGGGTCTCCTGAATGCATGAATGAAAGAATGCATGTGTGCTCAGTCGTGTCCAACTCTTTTGCAACCCCATGGACTGTAGCCCACCAGGCTCCTCTGTCCAAGGGATTTCCCAAGCAAGAATACTGGAGTGGGCTGCCATTTCCTACTCCAGGAGATCTTACCACCCCAGGGACCGAACCCATGTCTCTTGCATCTCCCACATAGGCAGGTGAGTTCTTTACCACTAGCGCCACCTGGGAAGCCCATTGCCTAAGGCTCTACACTTATTTCAGTGTTTGGTCACTGTTTGGGTGCTGGCCATGGTCCTGAATCTTTAAGCGCAACGGAAAGAAGAAAGTAATAAAGAAACCTGGAGTGTGGTGAAAACAATCCACATTCAGATAACCTTTAAACAGCGAGCCTTTGGAAAGCAGAAGGGGGCAGGGATTCTGGGCACTTAAGTTCCAGTCCTGGCTCTGCTGCAAACACTCTGCTCAAGACACAAAGCCTTTCCAGATCTCAATTTTTCTTGCCAGTCAAATGGAAACAAAAATCTGAACTTCCCATATCACAAGATTGCTCTAAGGGTTACAAAGATGATGTCTGTGGATATTTTAGTGATCTTTTTTGAAATTGCTTGCTATGAAAGGGCTGTAAGTTTCCTTCCAGCCCTTTAAGTGCTCACTGACCAAGAATTATCCACAACTGACCACCTCTACTTCCTTACCTCCAAATTGCTCCTCAGTCTATGCTATGTGGCTTCTGGACCCATCACTCTGACAGAACAGTTCTCAAGAATGACCTCATGCTACTAAACTCATTGGCATTTTTCAATCCTTATTACACTTGCTCTCCTAAGACCATGTTTCTTGCTCTCAAGCACTTACCTCAGGATATAATTATGCATTCATTTGTGTGACTGTTATATTAATACCTGCTCCCCAACTAGACTGTGAACTCCATAAGATTAGGAATTGCATCTGTTTTTGTTCACCACTGCAAACCCATGTCCTGGCATAATGGTCATGAGGAGTAGTCTCCCCCATGACTTAGCAGGAAGGCAGGCAGTGTGCCCAGAGTAGGCCTGACCATATCTAGCACTGAGACTCCAACAAAAGCCTGGAACCTCCTGGAAGTCCAAGAGACAACTTCCCAATGCCAGAGCTTCTGCCCCAAGCTTCATGGGGCTTAGAGCTCTGAGAAGGCCTCCACCCTCTTGAAAAACATGGGTGACATGATGAAGACTGGCATGGTGTCTATCCACCTGAACACAGTAAGTATAAAAAGGTAAGTATCATGGGATAACATCTGGGAAAACACTGAGCCCAGATGCTTTGCTGTATGAAAAATGAAAACCAAGGCCAGAGAGTAAGTGTGATCTCTCTACGGTCTCATAGTGAGTTAGTGTCCTCCATAGTACAGAGAGAGAAAGAGGCAAGAAGTGTGATCTCTCAGGTCCCTTGGACTCCCTTCTCTGGACTACCATGACCTCTAGGCTGCCTTCTACCATAATGTATGTGTCCTTGAGTGGTCATTTTCTATTCATGTCTGCCCCCTCCTGAAGGGCAAAGGTGGTATCTGATTGGTAGTATTGTATTTCCAGGGACTAGCTTAAAGTGTGACACACAGAAGGGATCAACCAATGTTTCTTAAATAGACACTGGATGGTGAAGAGATTGAAGGAATGGGTGTTGAGGTATAAGAAGTCTGACTGTGAACAAGGCTCTGAGCCCCACCTAGCTCCAGAGCCCAATAATGAGAGATGGTCAGTCTCTGGATATCCCTCAAGAGCCAGCCTTGGGCTCCATGGTGAAGTCCCATGGTATGCTACTGAGTTTTCAGCCTGTTCACCCAAGAAAGCCAGAGTCATTCCATAACCTCCTGGGAATGACAACTTTAGAGTTCATGATTCATCCTTGCAGGTAACACAAAGCAGAGAATATTATCTGTTTGCATTTGAAGGCCAGGGAGACAGGTTCTTCTATCCATTCCATGGGGAGGCATAAGCAGAGATTTTGCAGTTAGAGCCCCCAAATGTAAATTCCAGCTTCTTTACTTACAACTGTAAACCAAAGTCCACAATGTAGATTTATGAGGATATAGAAAATATGAGCTTTGCCTTGAAGGAGCTTTGTTGTTGTTTAATTGCTAAGTCATGTCTGATTCTTCTGTGACTCCATGGACTGTAGCCTGCCAGGCTCCTCTGTCTAGGAGATTTTCCAGGCAAGAATACTGGAGTGGGTTGCCATTCCCTTCTCTAAGGGATCTTCCCAACCCAGGGATCAAACCCACATGTCCTGTGTCTCCTGCACTGCAGGCGGATTCTTTACCACTGAGCCACCAGGAAAGTCCAGGAGCTTACACTCTATTAATAGGAAAAAGACATGTCAACGAGAACTCTATTGCAGGTAGAATGTGATTAAAAGTCCCCCAAACAGGATGGTACTGGAAGCTCATAGCCAACTGGGAAGAAAGCTTTATGGAGAAAACAGCCTCTCATCTGAGTCTTGAAAGATGCATGGGATTTTAATGGTACAGAAAGGAAGAATATCCTGGTGAAAGAGGAAGCAGGAGAGCATGGGGCGTGTTCCTGGAATGAGAAGTAAGCTTGTTTGACTGGAGGGTTTAGTGGATACATGGAATATAAGTGGAAGTTGAGACATAAAAGTAAGTTGGGCCAAAGTAAAGAGACTTGAATGTTGTTTAAATACTCAGAGAGGTTAAATAACTTATCCCAGAACACACAGCGTCAGCGTGGGATCTAAGACTGGGCTCCTGAATGCTTCCCCTTTACCACTTTGCCCTCATCTTCAATTTGAGTAATGGCACAACAGTTAGCAGAGCCAACACATGAGCACAAAAACACATGGAAAAGAAATAATCAGAATTAGTGTAGCTGATTGTGGAGAGATTAGAGACTCTAAAAAAGAAAAGTGTAAATTACAGGGTGAAAGCAAGGAAATATGTTTTGCCCCGTACCTCTACAAGAAGTATACTCTACCGCCCATCAAACTCATGTTTAGAATAGCTCACTTCTAAAAAACAAAAAACAAAAAACTTTGCCATGGGCATATCATGTTGATACATTAAGTATCAATTAAACACCCCATCACAATTTTTTCCTTCAGAAATATTTATCTTTGCTAACATTTTTTCATGGAAAATGCAAAGGCAAATTTCAGACCAGCTCACAAATTCTGAATTATCACAAACTGAATTTGTTAGTGAAGAGAAGCTGAGATTGGAACCAGGTGATTCAAATATTCAGCAGCTTTAGAATGCTCTATCAAAATGTTCCAGCATCCCCCAGGCTCTAACAAATTGACTTTGCAGAAGGATAGCATGGGCTTAGCCAGACCCATGTCCAAGGATCTGCTCAGACACTATCTAGCTATGTGACCAGGCGCTCCAGCTTCACTCCACCCCTTAGGGCCCATCTCATATTGTGAGGATAAAATAAATCAGGCAATGGATTTGGAGTCTATCACAGATCTCACATTCTAGAGGGGGGAGACAGCAAAGAAAACAAAATAAGTGAAATGGGATGCCCCAGCTCTGTAGGTAGGGTTTCAGGCCAGCGCAAGAGAACTATTTGTGTGTTAACAGGCAGAAGAAGCTTTCCAGGTGGCACTAGTGATAAAGAACCCACTAATGCAGGAGATATAAGAGATGCAGTTCCAATCCCTGGGTTGGGAAGGTCCCCTGGAGGAGGGCATGGCAACCTACTCCAGTATTCTTGCCTGGAGAATCCCATGGACAGAGGAGCCTGGTGGCCTACAATCCATAGAGTCACAAAGAGTCAGACACAACTGAAATGACTCAGCAAACGCTCAACAGGCATAAAGTCACCTTTTGCTTCTGCCCCTCTGAGAGGCACTAAGCTTACCCTTTTATGTAAATTATTTATTGTTGTTATGATGGAGGTTATTACGTCTCCATTTTACAGAAGAGGAGACTGAAGCTCAGCGTATCTTGTCCAAAGTCATATGGCAAAGAAACTATAGGCTGAGATTCCGACCAACACCTCTCTAAGGGCCTGTATGTGCCATCTCTAAGTTATGCCATCTTCGAAGCCCAGTGGGTGTCACCATGGAGACCTAATCTGTATATCCACCTTGCAATCCTGGGGTAGTAGGGATCTTTCTCGAGTGAGGCTCCAAGAACCTTGGGAGAAATGGTAAAGAGAACTTTGGAAGTGATGTTCATGTAAGAGTCACAAACTTAGAGAGGCAATAAAGGCAGTCTAATACCAGAATGGAGTAGTAGTGTGGAGGTGCCTTTTGAGGTAAGAGATGGTTGAAACATGAATGTCTCATTGGGGAAATTAAAGGAGCCGCAGGGTTCCCAAGTTTTGGAGGGGAGTTCCGGCTCAGAGATTCAATAGCAAAATGAGGGTGGGGAGGGGCACTGCTGGTCCCAGGTCTAGGTTCTCAGCTACTTCCTGCTCCCCACCAGGAAGAGGTGATACTCCTGGTATGGCTGAGGATGGATGCAGAGTCTGAGTGTATCTTGCTGTGGAGGAGTGTGACGTAGGGAAGAGGCTAAAAGTTTGGTAGAGCCAGATGCTCATCCTCGTCGGAGGCCACATACCTGATCAAATCAGTGTAGTACAACTCTCCAGCATCCTTAAAACCCTTCTTGGACTTCACTGGCTCTGAGATGCTTTCCATGACCTATTCCCTTAGGTTTGATCAATCTCTCC
Source organism: Bos indicus (assembly GCF_029378745.1). Classification (NCBI taxonomy): domain Eukaryota; kingdom Metazoa; phylum Chordata; class Mammalia; order Artiodactyla; family Bovidae; genus Bos; species Bos indicus. Next base: position 96,248,839 of record NC_091762.1, on the reverse strand, counting down.
CTCTGACTTCCTGTTGTGACATCTTCCTCACCATAAAAACCACTGTCAGTTTACATGCCTATCGCCTTGTCCAAAGTGAGAGATTCCCTGGAACAAAGACCTACATCTGAGGCATGACTGGGTCCCCAGGGCCTGGCACAAAGTCCTGCTTAAGTGCAAGCTTGGGAACTGTTTGTTGAACTGGATAACAAAAAGAGTGCTCACCAAAAAAGAAATACAAAGGCATAAGAAGAGCAGTTGTGTGTGTGTGTGTGTGTGTGTGTGTGTGTGTGTGTGTGTGAGTGTAAGGGGTGCTTGAGGCCACACCCTGCCCCTACCCTTTGAGGGAGGAAACCTCATTTCTGGAACTAAGATAAGCCTCCTACCTACACAGAATGTTCAGCCACCTTCACAACTTCTAGGTTAAACCTTCTGCAGGGAGTTCAACAGCAATCCTGGTGTTTTCTAATGAACTTCAACTACTTAAAACCAACCTCAAGCTGATGAACACCTCTAGAGGCTTCTAGAAAAATGCAGACAGACACCTCACCCTTTGCAGAGACGTCTTCAAATACTACATGAGACTACTGTCTGGGCAGAGTCTTCCACGTGGTCACCTGAGAGATCTTTCCTAAGACTGATCCCATCACGGCCAAGCTGAAAATCAAATTGTAAGGTGATCAGCCCTCTGCCCCACCCATACTGCTACCCTGGCCATTTGCCAAAAACACTCTGTTCACATCTCTGTGCCTTTGCAGATGCTGTTCCCTCTGTCAGGAATTCCATACCCATCTCCACTTCCTCTACCCCCATCCCAAGCAAAGGATCTGATACACCTTAGGAACTATCCTAGTTTGGGTTTCCCCAGAAACAAATTCTAAAACAAGGATTCATTTACAGGTTGTATACTTGGGAAATATAGTGTAGTATACTTGAGAAATATTTAGGTCCCTTCTAGAGTTTCCTGAAACACTAGAAGGGACCTTGAGAAGTGAGACAGAGAAGGGAAGGCACCAATAAAGGGTGCAGCAATTTACCTCCATGAGTAAATAGAACCTAACTGCGGGATCCAGTGTAGAACTCTTTGTCTCAAAGTTACCCAGCCTGGAGGGTGAGGGAGCTGGGCTGTTTATCCACCAGATCCCATCCTTCATTGACTGAGAGCTGCTCTGGGGGAGGTGGGATGCTAACAACCTGGTACTGCTCAGAAATGGTAAATGCTGGGGGCCTGAGAGTGGGCACTGATAGCATCTGCTTTAGATGCTTAGACATTTTGCTGGACAAATGGTTGACATGCAACTCAATAATGATGATAATAATTACTAATATTTATAATAATTAGTATATAATTACTAATAGTTTGCTGTGTTTCCAGCACAGTCTAAGTACTTAATACTTTTTTAACCCTTCTAACAACCTAACAACTGAAGTTATTGCTATGTCCAATTTACAGATAAGGAAACAGAAGCACAGAGTCAAGTAACCTACTCAAAGCTGTGCAGCTAATTACTGACAGTACCAGGACTGAACCTTGGCAGTCTGGCAGGTAGGTGCCCTACTTACTCTACCCATACAATCTGGAGATGCTCCACCTTAGAACCTGGAGCTGCCATTTCATGTAGTCTTGGACAAGTTAGACCACAAGTTTAGTTTCCTGATCTGTAAAATGGGGGGCCATACCACTTGATTCCTGTACACACAGCAGAAGCTAGTGTATTAGGGCTGGGCTAGAACTTGGTCTCCATCTATAAAAGGAACTCAAAAGTCTCTCCCAGCTCTGGCACTCAGCTGTCTTGTAACTCAACCTCCTGCATCCTTCTGTGACCTTGCTTAGGTGCACAGCCCCTCATGAGCCTCATTTGTCTCTTCCATGAAGCAAAAATGCGTCCAGTGTCATCAGGGGAGAAGAGGTTGTCTTCCTGCCACCCAATCCTCCTACCAAGAATCCTGACATAATGGCTATAGGAAACGCCAAAGTCTGGGCTGAGGGTCAAATTCAAATTCCAACTCAACCACCACCAGCTGTGGAGCCTTCAGCAAGTCATTCATGCAAATCTCAGTTTCTCCACCTGAAACGCAGAGTTTACAGCCCCTACCCCTAAATGGTTGGGGAGAGCTTAAGCCCCAACACATATTAGGTGCTCAAGTACAAGCAGTTTCACATTCTTTGTTTTGAAGAAGTACGCTGATACAGTTCCATTAGGGTGAAAAAAATCTTAACGTTCACTTTAATTCTAAGCCCTGGGGGCCTTTTGCAGGGCTGACAACTTTGTCTGGAGGATGGTAAATATTTGTCTATTTCAGAGGCAGCATTTATCTTCTAAGGCGCTCGTGCCAGTCCCCGTGCTGACAAGCAACTTGTTTATTTATTACCCTAATAGCAAATAGATTGTCAGGCCTGGAGGCTCTGCAAGCACCATCCTTGAGTTTGGGCCTGCTTCAAGCCCCAGCCACCCAGGCTCTGGCCAGCTCTATGAGGCCTGGGGAGCTGGGGGAGCAGTGACCAGCAGGGACCTAGCTCCTTCCATGTCTTGCCATTTATATTTTTATTTGTTCTATCCAAAAACCCCTGTGTAGAACCCATATCATGAGCCTTGCCCTGGGCTGGCCCTGGGCTGCAAAGAAGAACCACACACAGCCATTATCCTTAAAGGGCTTGCAGTCTTGACCGTGGGGGGATGATGAGAATAAAAACAATAATAATGTGACTAATAGAGTAGCATCAAACACTTACTCTGTGCCAGGTCCTGTGCAAGGTACTTTGTATATACTAACTGATTTGATCCAACAAACAAGTGGATACTTTTATTATCCCCATTTTACTGATAAGGACACTGAGGCATGGAGAGGTTAAAGAACTCACCCAAGACCACCTCTATAAAAATCACAGCAACAGAGAGCAGGGGTAGATGCTGGAAACTATATAATAACTATACAATAATACTTGTACATTTTTGGTGACAGTCACATGTCCTCCTAGCTATTCTTCCCACATGCCAGGCACACCCCTGCCTCAGGGCCTTTGCACTTGCTGTTTCCTCTCCCAAAACAGTCTTCCTCCAGACATCTAGCTCACTCACCTCCTTTAAATTTTCATTCAAATGTTGCCTTTTCAGTGAAACCTTCTCCATCTGCGGCTGCAGTCTCACCTGACCCTCCCTAAGCCTTTTGCTTAATGACCTTCTAGAGCACTTACCATCCATCACAGTACATACTTTACTTCTGTGTGTGTCCACCTCTCCACACTAGCACCTCCACAGGGCAGGTTTTTTTCCTGTCTTATTTTCTGCTTCATTCATAGCACAAAGGGCAGAGCCAAGCACACGGGCGTTTTTTTAATTAATAAATCTCACCTTAAAGATTGAAGAGCACATCTCAGCAGCTCACCCTGGAACTGCTGGTCTCCTCCAGGTCCAGTCTTTCATCCTCCTTCCAGGGGTCACCAACATTGTCCTCAAGAGATTTCACCTCCTCCCATGGTTTCAGGTTCTTCCCTTCTCTGAGGACTCTTGGATCTTTATCTATAAACCAGAGCCCACTCCTGAGCTCACCTGTATAAGCAACAACCCTAAGGACATCTTCACCTGGGTCCTACCTGAGTCTGAGTCCCAAAAGATCTCCCCCATCACACAAATGCACCCCCTCCTCCCAGAAACCTGTCCCCCAGTTACCTGAACCAGGAACCCAAGGGTCAGCCCCAACACCTCCACTCCTCTGCCCCCCAATCAACAGTCCTAAGTCCTCAAAGAGAATGAGATGGTTGGATAGCATCACCAATTCAATGGACATGGACTTGGGCGAACACCGGGAGATGGTGAGGGACAGGGAAGCCTGGTGCCCTGCAGTCCATGGGGTTGCAAAGAGTTGAACACGACTGAGGGACTGAACAACAACAACAACAGAGTTTTCAAAAGCATTTCTTGGCTGCCCCCTTCTCTATCATCAGCTGAATTCAGACCATTATTATAGGAGCATATGGCTACAGCCTCCCTCCTGGCTGCCCCACAGCCAGTCCCTCCCTATGACCATGGTCTGCAGTCCTTCTAAAACACTAATATGCCCTGCAGCTCTACTGTTCCATATTCTTCAGTAACTGCCCTTTGCCCACTGACTGAAGGCCAAAGTCATAGCCTCTTCCTTCCCAGTCTTATCGCTGACCTTGGCCCTCCCCATTCCCTAAATACACCTTGCTGTCCCGCATGCCCATGCCTGTGCTTGGGCAGTTCCCTCTACCTGGAATGTCTGTGCTCCTCTCCTCTGTGTAAGAACTCCTCCTCACCCTTCACAGTGCAACTCAGATGTCACTTCCTCCATGCAGCCTTCTCTGAGAGAAGGGGGCATTGTGAGGACATGAGTGTGAAAGAAGGAGGCCATTTTGGGGGAACAATGGCTTTTGCAGCTTCCAGGACCCTCTGTCAGGGCTGGGCTCCTGTAGGTGGTGAGCTTACTCCTGCTTTAAGGGGATGGTGTGTGACTGACCACGGCTGGGGCCCTCACAGTGACCCCCCCCCCCAGCAAATACATGTCATTCCTGGGCTCTCAAGAGCTTGTGTCAGAAGGTAGCTGATGCCTGAGACTGCAGGACTTCTAACCACACAAAACATTCTGGAGGAAGGAGCCTTCTAGGGCTTGAGGCATCACCTCCTGCCACTGATCAGAGAGATGATGGCCCCACAGGGAAACTGGAACTGTGTTGTATGGTGGTTAAGCCCACAGAGACCCTAGAACTAGGCTGCCTGGCTGCTCTACCACATCCTACCTGAGTCCCTGGACAAGATACAAAATTAGCTTGCCTCAGTTTTTCCATCTATAAAATAGGCAGAGTGCTTATAGCCACTGTACTTCATAGGGTTGTTGTGAGGATTAAATGGGTCATTACACACAAAGCACCTAAAACATGATAAGCACTATTTAATTTTTGGTTATTGTTGTTATTCTTCACACTGTGTTTTGGCAGAAAACCAGCAATGAGATAGAGCAATGACTAGGCACCGCTTCTCCAGGAGGGTAGTGGCCGGTGGACATGACCTTGGGGTGTCCAGGACTCAGCTCCAGCCTACTTTCTCCATCCTCCAAGGCGCTCTCCACTGGAGATCCCACCAACCCTCACCTCCATTATGACCCAATACTGCTCTTGTCTGCTTCCATGCCTGTTTCCCCATCCAGGCTGTGAATTCTAAATGGCAGAATCCATCCTGAAGCAGCTCTGGAGCCCAGGTACATCACTTGGTGCCAGGCAAGTAGTATGGGATCCATAGCTGAGTGGAGCTACCAAAGTCGCCCCAGCCTATAGCCTGTGGCCTGAGATCTGAAGCTTGCAGTGCCTGCCTCCAAGCTAGAGCCACAGGGAAGCACCACACTCCCATGTTCTCAGACCTGGGCATCTTGAAGGGAGTGCTTTTGTTACTTTCTGGAGAGCAGGGCCTCCAAAGCTACAGAGACTGTTTATGAGTTAGAAGTCAAGACCTTGGAGGAACTAAGGTGTTTGTCTGGTAGAGAAGGACAGGGCCACAGCTCATTCCCTGTGAAAGGCCTTATTGCCACAATCAACTTGACCAATCAGGAACCCCCTGCCATTTACCATTCCCAGTATTAACTTTTTTATTGTTTCTTGGCCATGCTGCTTGCTTATGGATTTTAGTTCCCTACCAGCAATCAAACCCACTCCCTCTGCAGTGAAGGCAGAGAATACTAACCACTGGACCACCAGGGAATTCCTCCAGTATTAACTTTTTACATTGCTAGACAGTAGGAAGGCTGAGAGTCCTACGGGAAATGCCAGGACAGCTATTGCCAATCAGTATAAAAATATTTCAACACGTTGGTAGTCAGCAGAGCTCTATTCGTACAGCCCAGCCATTAGCCCTGGTCACACCAATGAAGGGGACCCAAGGCTTTGTCCTGCAGGACTTTACTGCCCAGTGAGAAACTAAGGGGCACTGCAGAGACATAAACACCAGTTACAACCCAATGAAACCAGTGCTATGAAAGAACCACATGCAAAGCTAGATGGGACTCCAGTGAAGGAGAACCTGGGGGGTTGGGAGGAGGGTTATTTTGGTTAGGCTTTGGAGCTTTGACTGGGTAGATAAGGGAGAAACAGCACCACAGGCAGTGTGAACAGCAAGGGCAGAGGCCTGGAATTGGGTATAATCTGGGCGTGTAGAGGGAACAGGGCCAGCAGGGAATGTGGGAGATGATACTGAAGGATAGGCAGGACTCAGACCGTGAAAGGTGAGACTCATATGCCTAGCCAACGAGTTTGGAGTTTTGCCCAGTTGGCAGAGAACAGCTGAAAGTGTTTTTTGACAGGTAAGTGACATGGAAGGAAAACTGATGTGGCCTCAGTGTGGACAGTGAGTTGGACAGGCTATATGGGAGGTGGAGAGGCCAAGGAGGGTCCTGGCCAGGGATAGTGAGGGTGAGGGCAGGGCATGGGCAGTCAGAGAGAAGAGAAGCTGGGCAGTGCCTGTGGGCAGCACCACCTCAGAAGAACATTATCAGCCCTGTTAGGCCAGACTCAACCTACAGGAATTGTTCAGTTTCTGGATTGAGAGAACCCGGAAGGCTTCTGAGAGCCAGGGGAAATGACGCATGAGGGTTTTCCTCCTCATGTATTTAGCCAACAAACAGGGGAAGATTACTGGTGGGTCTCAACCAGCACAGCTCCCAAGCATGGCTAGCTATCCAAGCTACTGTTGTCATCTCCAGGCCTTGAAGAAGAAAGGGAGAAGTAGCTCCAACTCATCGCAGAAGGTTCAATCATCATAGATCTTTCACTAACTGCTCTGTGGTCAGAGCAGTTCTAGAGGCCCATGGATTATCATCCAACCCACCAAAGAAATGTTGCAAAGTGTAAAATCAAAAGGCTGTTGTTTGAGGCTGAGCCCTGTAGATATTTCTGGGCCAGAAGTCCTGCTGCGGCCACTATTTGTCTATGTGATCTTGGGAAAGTCAGTCCACTGACGTTTTACCCCCATTTCCTCATCTTTAGAGGATGAACATTCTGCACCTGGAGATAGCGAAGGACAAGGAGGGGCCTGTTGCAGTCCATGGGGTTGCAGAGTCAGACACAACTTAGTGACTGAACAACAACCATTCTGCCCCTCACCTGAGGATGGCACTTCTGTTCTTGGTCCATCTTCTGCACAACGGTAACAAGCCAACTACCCAACTCCTCAGCTGTAAAGAGTTTTATACAAATATCTGGCACCCTATTGGGAATAATTAGAACAAAAGAGCTTGGAGGCAGGGAGGAAGGAAGAAAAGGAGGATAAGTTGAGATCATCAGGGTTAAACGACAGGTAGATATTGGAAGGTTGAAAAGAAGTCATAACAAGTTGCTGGCTAAGCCAAAAAGAGCAGCCTCTCTCCCCTCTTCTCTCTCTCCTCCTCTCCCTCAATTGCCATAAGAATAAAATAGAATGAGATGTGATAGAAGAGATTGGCTAGCTCTTTACCAAACCCACATCCTCTTCTTCTGGGCACACGGCTAGACCACACTTTTCAGTCTCCTCTCACTGAGAGAAGCCATATGACTGAATCCCGATGCAATGTGAGCAGAAGTGACAAGTGCCACTTACTGACCTGCACACAGAAGCCTCCTGCTCTTTCCCTTTCTGCTGCTAGGTGTAGCTGAGAGAATGCTTCCACAGCCACATGTTGAACTTGACAGACCCACAATATATTAGCAGTCTGGGTCTCTGACTCATCACTTGGAGGACAGATTCCTCTCAATCAGGAACACCCATTCTGTGAATAAAGAAAATGTAGTATATATACACAGTGGAATATTACTCAGTGAAAAAAAATGAAATAATGCCATTTTGCAGCAATATGGATGAACCTTGAGATTATCATACTAGGTGAAGTAAGTCAGAAAGAGAGAGAAATACCATATGATATCACTTATATGTGGAATCTAAATTATGACACAAACGTATTTACAAAACAGAAACAGGCTCACAGACATAGAAAACAAACTTATTACCAAAGGTGGAAGGAGGTTGGGGAGGGATAAATTAGGAGTTTGGGATTAGCAGATACAAACTACTGTATATAAAATAAACAAGATCCTACTGTATAGCACAGGGAATTATTTTCAATAACCAAATGGAAAGGAAAAAAAGGAATACCCATTCTAGACTTTACCAGAGAATAAAATAAAATTCTATAATATTTGAACCGTTATGCTTTCATGGGTTTGCTTGTTATAGCAGCTAGTGATACACTAACTAAAGCTAATAATTGCAGAGTTTAGTGTGGTCTCTGGAACATGGTGATTACTCAGTTTATGGTAGCCAAGAATTCAGGAGGCCAGAAAGCCCAACAATGAGACCATAAGATACCAAACTTACATGGTTCTAGAAAACAAGCCTTCATTCTCTGTCTATTCTAAACCCACAAAAGAACTGATGAGTACATCTCTGGCTCTCTGTGAAACAGAATAAGTAATCCCCATCTGAAATGGTGACCCTGAGGAATAAAGGAAATAATTATGATGTGTCATTTTTGTCAAGATACTTGATTGCATCAGGCATTTAACTAATGGCTTTACCTACATTATCCTATTTCTTTCTCCCAAGAACACGAAGAATCCTCATTTTACAAATGAAGATAGAGACGAGTACGTTAAATAACTTGCTAAGTCACACAGATAGTAAGTAGGCAGTCAAGCCAGGACTTGAACCCAGATCTGATTGATGACAGAGGATAGTCAGAATCCTTAACCACTGGCCTTTTCTGGGTGAGCAGATGCCCTCCAGGGCCCATCTCAGGCTTATGGGCTCCACACCAGGACCTTCGGCCAACAAGGAAGGACAGTTAGGTCTGGGCTCACCAGGGCTGATTAAGTTGAGTCTCAGTGTAAGATTTGGGGGTTCTGCTGGCTCAATCCATCTCTCCAGGCTCAGCTTCATCTCTGTCTTCAGGGACCTGGCCAGCTGCTGCCAGACCAGCATACGATGCAGCATATAAAACACTGAAAAGAAAATGGAGGAAAACAACTCCACAGTAGGCAGCAGGGAACTTGTCACCCAACTCCCTTCCACCCCATTCCCAGACTCCCAGGAGGCAGCTGGAGGTTGGACCCTGGCTTATTCCCAAGGTCACCTTCATGACAGTTCCACCAGGGCTGTGGCTGGCGCACCCGCCAACGCCAGGCCGTGATGGATTACTGCTCACTCTGGCTACTGTTCACTGCACAATCCAATCTACGAGACACACATATTTCTCAATTCAGGGACTTCTTTTATTTTATGAAAAATCAGCCAGCCGCTCAGGCATGAGCGGTTAGGCTTGGCAAGTGCTTAGATTTTGTGAGCCTCCTCCCGCCTTGTTGCCTTCCCAAATTCCCTTCCCTCTGCCCTAGTCTACCCATTACCCACTCTTAGCCCCATAGACGATAGAAGAAAGAACACAGTCTGGGGGGTGAGATAGTCCTGGGGTTAACCTCAACTTCTGCCGCTTATTCTCTGAGAGATTTTACATGAGTCACTTACACTTCCTCATCATGATGACATTACTACACTTGAAAGTTTTTACAAGGCATAAATGAGTCATGGACGTAGAGTTCCTGGCACAGTAGACAGCTCATCTGCACCTACTATGCACAAGAGCTTACTCAGTTTCCTCTTCTGCATCCCTATTCTTCTTTTTTAAAATATGTATTTATTTGGCTGCGTGCATGCATGTTAAGTCACTTCAGTCATGTCCAACTCTTTGCAACATGGACCAGAGCCTGTCAGACTCCTCTGTCCATGGGATTCTCCAGGCCTACATACTGGAGTGGGTTGCTGTGCCCTTCTCCAGGGGATCTTCCTGACCCAGGGATCGAACCTGCATCTCTTACATCTCCTGCATTGGCAGGCAGGTTCTTTACCACTAATGCCACCTTATTTGGCCACACAGGGTCTTAACTGCAGCATGTGAGATCTAGCTCTCTAACCAGGAATTGAACCTGGGGCCCCTGTATTGGGGACATGAGTGTTAGCCACTGGACCACCAGGGAAGCTCCTCCATCTCCATTCTTAACCACTTGTTCTTCATTCTCTCTGTCCTTTGCTCTCTCTTCTTCTTCCTTCTCTATTCTCTGCTTCACTGTAGTTCATGTCAATCCAAAAGATGTCCCAGACTGCTCTATCCTAAAAGTCAGAGAATTACTGCCACAAGCCTCTCTGAACTAAGTTTGTTCCTCATTTTCTATCTTTATCTGGACAACCCTGGTCTGTTTGTGCTGTCATTAGGATATAATCCATATGACTCAGACAACAGTGGTTATGATACTGTGTCACTGACTTCCAGAAAGGCTGATTCCAGGGTTCCCTAAAGATCTCTTGTCATTAGCCTTTCAAATTCTGATGAATCACTGTTCCCAGCCCTTCATCTTTCTTTATACTTAACCCTTCAGATTTGAAAGGGATACCCCTACCAGCTCAAAGAGTGGGGAAATTATTCTCTCGTGGGAAGTGACCAGGAGATTATCTTTACAGAGGTGAGTAAAAGCAAAATGAATTTGGGCAAACTCTGGAAGATGGTGAAGGACAGGGAGGCCTGGAATGCTGCAGTTCATGGGGTCGCAAAGAGTCAGACACGAGTTAGCAACTGAACAAGAACAACAAAAGCACAATAGCAGCTTGATCTGTCCTGTGAACCCAAATTCTCCCACCACTTCATGGATTACTTGAGTCATCTCGATGATGAACTTTTAGATGGATGGAAAATCAAAAAGCTTGATTGGATATAAAATCAAAGCTGAATTAGTGCTATAAGAGAAGATAAAAATTGAGGATAGCTTTATTAAACATCCCTAGGTCTCCTTTTGCTGATGCCATCTTAAGGGTTAGAGGAGGTTGGTCCCGCACGTCAGGAGATACCAAAGACCTTGAGTCCAGGGCAGCCACATGCTGAGCACTGGTACCAGCAGTCAGAACAGAGTGAGAGGCTCTGAGCTGCCTGACTTATCTGTCACACATGTCAGCAGCAGAAGACAGCATCTCCCCAAACATCCTTGACTTCTCAAGTGGACCTTCCCCGCTCAGATACCCAGCCATTCTTCAAGCACCACCAAATCTACCCTCTTTTCTCCATTCACAGTGCTTCTGCCTTATTCCGGGCCCCATCATCTCTCACCTGGGTCACTGCATCAGCCTCCTTCCTGCTCTTTCAGCACCCCCACAACCACCATCACCATCCTCTCTGCACAGCAACAGTGTTCTTCCCAAAATGCAAATCTGACCAAGGCTCTCTACTCCTTGGAAGTCTGCCTCTGTTCTCAGGTTCATCTGACTGGTTAGAATAGCAAACATCCTTGGTAAAGGGCCAGGCAGTAAGTATTTTTGGCTTTGTGGACTCTGTGGTCTCTGTTACAACTGCTCAACCATGCCATTGCAGTCAAAGTAGCCATTTGACAATAAGCGAACAAATGGTAATGGCAAGTTTCAATAAAGTTCTACTTATAAAAACAGGCAAGGAGGGCCTCTCTGGTGGTCTAGTGGTTGAAAATCTGCCTGCCAGTGCAGGACACACAGGTTTGATCCCTGGTCCAGGAAGATCCCACATGCCGAAGAGCAACTAAGCCCATTGCACCACAGCTACTGAGCTGCCCTCTGAGCCCTCCAGCCACAACTACTGAAGCCCACATGCCTAGAGCCTGTGCTCCACAACAAGGAAAGCCATCAGGATGAGAATCCATGCACTGCAACGACAAGTAATTCCTGCTTGGCACAACTAGAGAAGGCCCAGGGACAGCAACGAAGACCCAGAGCAGCCAAGAATAAATAAATAAATCTTAAAACAAAAAAGCAGGCAAGGAGCTAGATTTGGCCAGAGAGTGATGGCTTTAAACCTCCATGATTTACACCAGTCTACATGCCCTGCGTGACTTAACCACTGCCTCACAATGGTTAGCCTCATCACTCATCATGCAATGAGTTCACTGGCCAGCCAATCAATACAACTCAGTTCCTCCAAACAGGCTGTGCTTTATCAAGTGCCATGCCTCTGCTCATGCTGCTCCTTATGCCCATGGCTTTACCTCACTAGTTCCTATTCATCTTAGAAGACTCAGCTCAGTCTTGGAAGAGAAATTTAGCAATACCCAAATACACATTTCCCTTTGACACAGCAATTCAACTTCTAGAAATTTGTCCTTCAGATAAACTCACCTCCTCCTCCTAAGTTACTTCAGTTGTGTCCGACTCTGTGGGACCCCATAGACCACCAGGCTCTGCCGTCCCTGGGATTCTCCAGGCAAGAACACTGGAGTGGGTTGCCATTTCTTTCTCCAATGCATGAAAGTGAAAAGTGAAAGTGAAGTCGCTCAGTCATGTCTGACTCTTTGCGACCCCATGGACTGCAGCCTACCAGGCTCCTCCATCCATGGGATTTTCCAGGCAAGAGTACTGGAGTGGGCTGCCATTGCCTTCTCCATAAACTCACCTATGAGTGTTCAAAGATTTGGGAGAATGGCATTGAAACATGTATATTATCATATGTGAAATGGATCGCCAGTCCAGGTTCGATGCATGAGACAGGGTGCTTGGGGCTGGTGCACTGGGATGACCCAGAGGGATGGGATGGGGAAGGAGGTGGGAGGGGGGTTCAGGATGGGAAACACATGTACACCTGTGGCAGATCCATGCAATGTATGGCAAAACCACTACAATATTGTAAAGTAATTAGCCTCCAATTAAAATAAATAAATTTATATTAAAAAATAAAGTAGTACATAGTATTCCAGAGTACAAAAAATAAAAAGATATATTGAGAAGGCAAGATGCAAAACATTGCACATGATAGAGTCCCATCTGTGTATAGAAGGATGCACACACACACATGCCATGAGTGTACACACAAATGCTTGATATGTATAGAGCATCTGAAAAGATACATAAGAAATATAACAGGGGTTACCTCTGGGGAATGTAGCCTTGGGATTTCTTTGGAAGGAATGATGCTAAAGGTGAAACTCCAGTACTTTGGCCACCTCATGCAAAGAGTTGACTCATTGGAAAAGACTCTGATGCTGGGAGGGATTGGGGGCAGGAGGAGAAGGGGACGACAGAGGATGAGATGGCTGGATGGCATCACTGACTCGATGGATGTGAGTCTGGGTGGACTCCGGGATTTGGTGATGGACAAGGAGGCCTGGTGTGCTGCGATTCATGGGGTCGCAAAGAGTCGGACACGACTGAGCGACAGAACTGAACTGAACTGAACTGGGGAATGGAACTGCAGTTGAAGATGGGGGCGGGGCTCTCAGATACTGTTGTAAAGCTTATACACTACACAAGCCCAGATGGAACCATATACCTAGACCATAATCGTGATGGTGTCCTCTGGAATTGTACAATACAGCAGCAGCCCTGATTTTGGAGAAAATAGATCTTTTATTACCCAACCTTTTATCCCATTTGAATTTTTATGACATCAAATCCTGGACCCTGAGAGTTGGCCCTGGATTTGAAGACTGTGCTATAGCTGTTTGCTTGCTTTCCAGGCTGCGCATTTTTTGAGGAGAAAAAGCCTGCTTTACTCAGACCACTGTGTGAGTCACACCATCGAACACAAGAGAAAAAGATACAGAGACCATAGATTAACCTGACTCGGAGCTGGATCTTGTCAGAGAGAAAAGTAAGGAAGGGTACTTAAGCCAAAGGGAACAGCAAGTGTGAAGGCATCGATGGGTGAAAGAAGCTGCACACTCAGTAGGTGATCAGAGTAATATAGAGAAGTAGACTGCATGTGTGCATGTGGGTATTAGATTTATCAAACAGTTCCTACAATCTACTGGGGCACAGAAAACATGCTGGCCAAGTCACGTTCTTCTGAACAAGTCACATACAGTCAAGGCCAGCCATCCAGAACTGGACACATAACAGCCTTCTGTGATTCCAGTGCTCTGAGGCAGGAAATGAAGAGGAAAACAAGCTCAGATGCCTTTAAAATGAGGTAAAGTATTGCTGGCATCCTGGGAATCAGAGGCAAGAGACAGCTTCTGATAGGGGCTATCAGAGAAGGCTTCCTGAAGAAGCTGGCATAGCTTGTGGTGGGTGGAAGATGAGAAGAGTTTAACCAGGCAGAGATGGAACAAGGCAGGACTGAAGGGGGTGACATTTTAAGGAAAGGAAGGGGCACAAGAGAGCCCAGGATATGCTCAGGTTGCTGGAGCATACAGCCACATGAGAGGAAGGTGGAGATGAAGCCAGTGAGGTTGCTCGGTTGGCTAGATGGGGAGGGCTTTGATCATGGGGCCAAGGATGCTGGCCTGTTTCCAAACCATTGGTAGAGTCTGGGTTTCCAGCTGACATTCTCGGAAGCCGAGGGTCATTATCCAGGACATTAAGTGTCTAATGGGCCCATCTCAGTGCCCTGTGCAGCCTGGAGCACAAATGTTTTCCAAATGCTGTTTTTATCTCTTGGCAACCATGAGGCCAAGCCCTCTGAACTAAAAGCCGTGTGTTGGCTGTAGTGCACTCTCCTCTCTACTGCCCAGGGCCTGAAGCCCTGAGAACTGTCTCCTCATCCCTGCCACCCGACCCCGCCCCAGCCCCAGCCCAGCCCACCCTTCCCCAGAAACAAAGCCAAGCCCACACCTGGTCTCTTTGACCTCATTTCTGCCTCACTAATTGATCAGAGCACAATAATAGCAGGCAACAGGAGGACTCGTCCCCAGTGGATGCAGGGCTCAGGAGAGAGCCTCAATTATTAATCCCACACCAGCTGCTGGAGCCAACAGGCCTCCTGGGTGCCCAGAAGAGCGGCCTGGTCCCAGGTGGGGGTGGGGTCAGGGTTGGGGGTGGAGGAGTAATATGCAGCAGCTCCTAAGCACATCTGGAGTAACCATGGCAGCAGGATCTAGTGCCCAGGCTGACTGAGTAGGGGGCCTGCTAGCCATCTTGGCCTTGCTGAGAGGCAGGCCATTTAAAAGGCCCAGAGGACACCCTTCCACTTCCCTTCTGCTCGTCTGTAGCAGATGCCCTTCCTGCAGCTTCCCCGTCCCACAAAGGCCCTCTGGACAGAACCAAAGAAAGAAGAACAGAAAGAAATCTTGGCCAGGACCAAGCCCAGTGCCTCCCAAATTTTCTCTCCATGCTTCAGGTCTTCTTCCTGGGGTTCAGATCAAGGTCTTTCTGGGGACCTGGGTGTAGGGACATAAATATTACTATGCCGCTTCTGTCTGCCCCTAGCTATACCCAACTTCCATGGCCAACCTACCCAAGCCTCACCTCCTCCAAGAGGTCCCTGACTGTTCTGCCTTCCCTGGCTCAGTTCACCTCTGAATTCCTTTTGCTCTGTGCCATGGAGTCCACAGGATTATAGCCTGCTTTCCTTTTATGTCTCTAAGTCAGCCATTGTATCCCTATAAACTCTTCAAGAGCAAAGTTCTGCCTTTTCCAGACATCCCTGGTGGCACAGTGGATCAGAATCCACTTGCCAATGCAGAGGTCATGTGTTTGATCTCTGGTCCAAGAAGATTCCACGTGCCATGGAGCAACTAAGCCCATGTGCCATAGCTACCGAGCCCATGCTCTAGAGCCTGTGCTCTGCCACAGAGAAGCCACCACAATGAGAAGCCCATGTACAGCAATAAAGAGTAGCCCTGCTCACCACAAATAGAGAAAGCACACACAAAGCAATGAAGACCCAGCATAGCCAAAAATAAATACATGAAATTATAGAGGGGGGTGGAGCTCTGCTTTCTCCTTCTTCTTCTTGTGGGAAAAGGGAAAAGGCATGGAATTGGGAGCCACCAGAACAGAGTTCAAGCCTGGCCTCTGCCACTAATAAGCTACATGACCCCAGAGAAGTTGTTCAGCCCCTCTGAGCCTCAGGGTCTCCATCCATAAATGAAGAAGACAGTAATCCTAGCCTCCCAGGTGACAGGCCAGTGGGGCTGTCCTGTCCATGTCTTCTAACTAGGAACTCCACCTTTCCCACTGGGTCTACTCCTCCAAATACTGTATGCTCTCAAAAGAACCTTTTATCTACTTAAAAATCATATAAAGCAATACGTGTATGTACTGATGATTTGCTGTACCCTGCAGGCTGCTGATGTCACTTCAGTGGCATGTTCTACCAAAGGTGGGTTTCATGGTCAACAAAGGGATGTGTAGTTATAATGACTCCTGGTAGAGAGACCAGGAACCAGGCACAACCCTGGGATATCTTTTAGAACTCATTAGGCTACAAGAAAGGACTGAGGGATATGGGACTCAAGGCAACCATCCAGAAGTATCCCAGGTCCTGGAGTCATCAGGACCTGGGTTCAAGTCATACTTCTTCTTTGAAAGCTGTCAGTTCCCATCTGAGCTTTGGTTTCCCCATCTGGGGATCATACCTTGAAAGCATATTTTAAAAAGGGAAACAAATTCTGTAAAATGCCTGGCACATAATGGATACTCAATAAACTGTATCTGAGGGGATTGATTTTGTGAGGAGCCATCAGCTTTCTTGAGGTATACCAAGATACAGACCAGAAAACGCACCCATTTTAAGTGCATAACTCAGTGGTTTGAACAACTGTTTCCAGTTGTGTAATCACCACCACACTCATGACGTAGAACATTTCCCTCACCCCTTTATCACACATTGCTGGTTCTCCCTTTCAATCTATACCCTCCCCCTACTCATGGCCCCTAGAAACCACTGATCTGAGGTTTGTCGTTATAGTTTTCTTTTTCTAGAATTTCATATAAATGGAATAACACATTACATATTGTTTTTTTCATTTAGCAGACTACAGTGGAGATCCATCCATGTTGTTGAATGTGTCAATACTTCATTCCTTTTTATTAATGAATAGTTTTCCATTGTCTGGGTATGCTACAATTTGCTTATCCTTTCCCCTGTTTGATGAATATTTGAGTTGTTTCTATTATTAATAAAGCTGCTACAAACATTGGCTACAAAAGCCATGGTTATTATTTATTATGGAATTGCAAAGAATTAGAACTGGACGTGTCTTCAGAGATTACCAAGTTCTATCTCCCCGAAGATGAAGAAAATGAGGCTCACAGGGGGAAACTCATTCTGCTACTCAAAGTCTGGTCCATGAATCAGCATCATCAGCAACATCTCAGAGTTCACTAGAAATGCATAATCCCAGGCTCCATCCCAGACTTTCTGATTCAGAATCTAGATGTTAACAAGATTCCCAGGTGCCTCACAGGCATATTCAAGCTTGAGAAGCACTGGTCTAGAAGACAAGAGACCTGTGTGGGTCTAGTACTAATTTATCTGACTCCCAGGCCAGGGCTGCTTTCCCCAAGTCACAGTGACTGGCAGTGGAAGTAGTGGGTCATGAGGGTCCCAGGCTTCAGGATCTGGAAAGCCCTTTGAATCTGGGTCTGACTGGTCCAGCTAAGAGCAGAGCTACAGCTGCCTCTGTAGCCCGAGGGGCCACAGGGCTGCTCAGTGTCTGGGTCAGCTTGGCTCCCAGAGGTCCTGGGCTCCTTAATTGAGAATCATAATTATTTATTTAGGTAACAATGCTATTAGCATGTAGAATTAATGACAGCCATGTGGCCTCAGTTGAAGAAGGCAGAAGGCAAGGGCAAAAGAGTCCTGGCTGGGGCTTTTAAAGCCCAGAAGTGCTCAATAAACTTTTCTCCTACAGAACATAACATAACACCCCTTAACTGTGTTATGTCTATTAAACAGATACCTGTGAGCATAAGCACACTTTCCCCAAACAGCTAAGGAAAATAATAATATTCATTACTATTAAATTTTATAATAATATTTTATAATATTTAAAAATAGTGATTATGAATTGTTTCTGGTTTTAACAAATTATAACACTTCATTGTTCTCATTAATGGGTGGTAATTTCAGGACGGTAAATTTAGAAGAGAAAATAATATTGCTAGACATGAAATTTTCTTCTATTTTGTGACTGGCTATTACAGTATATTTCCAAACTAAGAAACAGGGAACAATCTGGTTCACCCCAAAATGGACAATCAATTAGTAAACCCAGAGCTTTGGGCCTCTCTAAGAGAGAGGGTATCACTGATCTTCATATATTTAATGAGTGTCCATGATGTTCTGCTTACTTAAAGCAGGGAACAGAGAGACAGGAAAGAATCCTTGCTCTCCAGGAGCTCATAATCTAAAGGGGGAGAGGGTAGGAGAAATTTAAGACACAAGTCAAAAACCATACAAGGTATTCTGCCCGTGACCAGTTAGTGGTATAAAATGTCAGTGCTTCTGTAGCTCAGAGAGAAACAAAATCTCTGTGGTTGGAGTGGTTACACAACACTTCCAGGAAGAAGTAAGACTGAGAAAAGTCTTAAGAAAAGGAGAGAATGCACCAGAAAGGGAGAACAGCTTGAGCAGAGGGCCGGAGGTGGGAAACACACAAGCTGCAGACTTTGCCTGACAAGCATATGGCGCCGTTGAGGACAATGGTGTGAGCTGAGTCCAGACACGGAGTTGGGGACCAGCACCCAGCCAGGCTAAGCAAGTATAACTTCGGCAAGAGTTGCTGAAGAACTTTACACAGGAGCTAATGTGGTCAGATTTGTAACCTAAACTTGAGGAAAATTATAGACTCATTACCTATAAAATCGAGGAAGAACCAACTAGTTCACAATGAGACTAGTCCACATGTCACAATCACCTGGTTTCTTGTATAGAAATCCTAGGCCCCGTTTCAGTCCCAATTAATTAAAGTCTCTGGGGTGAGGCCTGGAAATCTGTTTGAATTTAAAAATGCTGACTTTAATTTGTTGAGAGCATTGATTTTAAGTCTTTCATTTTTCAGAAAAGGAAACTAAGGTTTAAATGACAGATTAATTTTTCAAAGGTCATACCACCAGTAAGTGGCAGGGCCAAGAATCCAGACTCCAAAGTCTTGGAATGGCCTGCCTCACCAGATTGACTTAGGATAGATTTTATTTTATTTCAAAAAAACCAAAACTATATCGTACAAGACACTGATCTGCAAAGGTATTTAACAGCACTATCCATAACCTCCCCAAGAGGAAGCATTCTGGTACTTTCTGCTCACCCTTCTCCTCTGGCTGCCCTCCAACCTCTCCTCCCACCCAGGACACTCAATACAAACCAGCCAAGGCTGGTTTGGATCAGCCTTCAGAAGGGCTTCCTGTTGCTGTACAGAACACTAATGCCTCTCAGCATCCTCTAGACCCAGGTGTGGAGCAGATTAGAGGCAGAGAAAGGAGGAGTCAATCTAATTGCATTTCATATCACATAACACAGAGACTTCATTAAGGGTCAAATTTTGCAATTAAAAAAAAAATAGTTATAAATTCTCCTGTGCAGTCTTCCTCGGCCCGCTCTCCCCTCCAGCCCCAGACACTTGGAACTCATTCTCACAGCTAAATTTGGGGCAGGGGTCGGGGAGGAATGGAATCATACTTCCTAAAAAAGGCAGACCTATTTTACATAAAGTGAAGATCCAAAATACACAAAATAATAATAGTCAACCCTTTACAACATTTACTCAGTGCTAGGCATTGTTTAAAATGCTTTACATTGTTAACTCTTATAACAACCTTATGAGATAATTGCCATTATAAAACTCCCACTTTACAGATGAGGAAGACCAGAGATACAAGTGACTAGCCCTGGGTCTTCAGGCTAGTGAGTGGCCAAGCTGGGAATCAAACACAGGCAATCTGGCTCCAGAGCCCATGCTCATAACTGCAATGCCAAACCCACTACATGTCAAGCCCCGTGCTGGGAGCCGGACACAAAGATAAACCACAACCAGCAGCAAAGGAGCTCACAGTGCAGTGGAGGGAGAGAGTCACTAACACAGACAATAACCGCACAGTGTGATAAGGGCTGGGACAGAGGGCAGCCCAGGGATCTGGGAGCATGGAGGAGAATCCCCTCAATGCAGCTTGGAGATCAGGGCTCTCATGCTTAGCTGCTCAGTCATATCTGACTCTTTGTGACCCCATGGACAGTAGCCCACCAGGCTCCCCTGTCCATGGGGATTCTCCAGGCAAGAATACTGGAGTAGGTTGCATGCCCTCCTCCAGGGGATCTTCCCAACCCAGGGATCGAACCCAAGTCTCCCACACTGCAGGCAGATTCTTTACCATCTGAGCCACCAGGGAAGCCCAGAGATCAGGGATGAATCCTGAAAGAAGGAGTGCCTGGTTTGCCCTTGAAAGATAATCATCTGTCAATAATTGTTCCCCAGGAGGCAGGCATTAGCATTTCCTGTGCCTGGACCATCTCTGTTCCTAAT
Source organism: Bos indicus (assembly GCF_029378745.1). Classification (NCBI taxonomy): domain Eukaryota; kingdom Metazoa; phylum Chordata; class Mammalia; order Artiodactyla; family Bovidae; genus Bos; species Bos indicus. The sequence goes on along the minus strand of NC_091762.1, from coordinate 96,228,636 downwards.
AATCCCTTCCTCTCCTAATTGGATCTGGATGCTTTACATCCAGATCCTGCCCTTGATGAAAGAAGACTCAGTAAAACTCTACTTCCTGGATTCTCAATACTCAGGCCTCATAGAAAGCTCCAGCTTAACAGTCTCTCAAAGTCCCATGGCCACAGTGTGGAAGAGATTTTTTTTGCAGTAAACCATCTAACAAAACACAATTCAATTATGTCCTCCAAATCCTAAAATAGAATAATTCTCTTCTCTCTTCTTTAGGGTCTTTAAGGAAAAGGGAACACACACGGGGTCTGGCTTAATCCAGCCACTGTAAGGTTTCCGCAGAGGAGGAGCATGAACTGAGATGTGGACAATAAACCCTAGGTTTCTGCCTACATAATGGAGAGGACAGTCCTCAACTGAGATCAGGAACAAAGGAGAGCATGTCTTGGCTAAGACAGCCTAAGAAACTGAAAGCGTCCTAAGGAGTGTGCCAGCTGTGTCATTCTCCCATTTGGAATCCTTTGAATGAAGAAAAAGGTACAGGTGGCTTCGTTTATTAGTTTTCAGGAGCACCCCATGTGGGTGAGACCTCTAATCAATTTCTGGAAAAGAGATTTTATCAAGCATCCTTAGGGCTAAAAATGGAATGGGGGAGGGGGGAAGACCAGTATTGTTCCCAGAGGCAAGGCGGAAGTCTGAAAGAACAAGACTGGCCTGTCTTTCAACTGACTTGCATGAAGACAGAGTTCTGGGCCCTAGGAACTATGGGTGGGCTGAAAAACCAGGAGAAGAGGTGATGCTGAGGCTATCCTGAGATTCAGCTTCCCAGCTGATTACTTCCTCTGAGTCTCAGTTTTCTCATCTGCGAGATGAGGCTGATAATCTGTGATAGGCTCATCCCTACAGGCTCATCTCACAGAGCTGCTGAGGGAATTGGATGGGATCATGTCTGTGAATGCTCTTTGTAAATGGTTTCAAGGCACAAATGTGACTTTACAGTAACAATGCTCAGTTTGCTTTCTATTCAGTCACTGATCCCCACACAGGAATATGGTCATACTTTTTGTTTGTATATACCTATCATTATTTTATCATGGGTATTTTTCACTTTATACCATTTCTTTAAGGTAGTCAGGCCAGGTATCATCTTATTCCATAGACAAGAAAGCAGAGGCCCAGAGATGTGACTTGACTATAATTCAGAATTTTCTGTTCTGCATCAATTAACAATTAACATATATATTATTTTCAGTTCAGTTCAGTCAGTCTGATTCACGACCCCATGAATCACAGCACGCCAGGCCTCCCTGTCCATCACCAACTCCCAGAGTTCACTCAGACTCACGTCCATCGAGTCAGTGATGCCATCCAGTCATCTCATCCTCTGTCATCCCCTTTTCCTCCTGCCCCCAATCCCTCCCAGCATCGGAGTCTTTTCCAATGAGTCAACTCTTCACATGAGTTAGCCAAAGTACTGGAGTTTCACCTTTAGCAATATTCCCTCCAAAGAAATTCCAGGGCTGATCTCCTTCAGAATGGACTGGTTGGGTCTCCTTGCAGTCCAAAGGACTCTGAAGAGTCTTCTCCAACACCACAGTTCAAAAGCATCAATTCTTCTGCACTCATCTTTCTTCACAGTCCAACTCTTACATCCATACATGACCACTGGAAAAACCATAGCCTTGACTAGACGGACCTTTGTTGGCAAAGTAATGTGTCTGCTTTTTAATATGCTATCTAGGTTGGTCATAACTTTCCTTTCAAGGAGTAAGCGTCTTTTAACTTCATGGCTGCAGTCACCATCTGCAGTGATTTTGGAGCCCAGAAAAATAAAGTCTGACACTGTTTCCACTGTTTCCCCATCTATTTCCCATGAAGTGATGGACCAGATGCCATGATCTTTGTCTTCTGAATGTTGAGCTTTAAGCCAACTTTTTCACTCTCCTCTTTCACTTTCATCAAGAGGCCTTTTAGTTCCTCTTCACTTTCTGCCATAAGGGTGGTGTCATCTGCATATCTGAGGTTATTGATATTTCTCCCGGCAATCTTGATTCCAGCTTGTGCTTCTTCCAGCCCAGTGTTTCTCATGATGTACTCTGCATAGAAGTTAAATAAGCAGGGTGACAATATACAGCCTTGACGAACTCCTTTGCCTATTTGGAACCAGTCTGTTGTTCCATGTCCAGTTCTAACTGTTGCTTCCTGACCTGCATATAGGTTTCTCAAGAGGCAGGTCAGGTGGTCTGGTATTCCCATCTCTTGAAGAATTTGCCACAGTTTATTGTGATCCACACAGTCAAAGGCTTTGGCATAGTCAATAAAGCAGAAATAGATGTTTTTCTGGAACTCTCTTGCTTTTCAATGATCCAGCGGATGTTGGCAAATTGATCTCTGGTTCCTCTGCCTTTTATAAAACCAGCTTGAACATCAGGAAGTTCATGGTTCACATATTGCTGAAGCCTGGCTTGGAGAATTTTGAGCATTACTTTACTAGCGTGTGAGATGAGTGCAATTGTGTGGTAGTTTGAGCATTCTTTGGCATTGCCTTTCTTTGGGATTGGAATGAAAACTGACCTTTTCCAGTCCTGTGGCCACTGCTGACTTTTCCAAATTTGCTGGCATATTGAGTGCAGCACTTTCACAGCATCATCTTTCAGGATTTGGAATAGCTCAACTGGAATTCCATCACCTCCACTAGCTTTGTTCATAGTGATGCTTCCTAAGGCCCACTTGACTTCACATTCCAGGATGTCTGGCTCTAGGTCAGTGATCACACCATCATGATTATTTGGGTTGTGAAGATCTTTTTTGTATAGTTCTTCTGTGTATTCTTGCTATCTCTTCTTAATATCTTCTGCTTCTCTTAGGTCCATACCACTTCTGTCCTTTATGGAGCCCATCTTTGCATGAAATGCTCCCTTGGTATCTCTAATTTTCTTGAAGAGATCTCTAGTCTTTCCCATTCTGTTATTTTCCTCTATTTCTTTGCATTGATCACTGAGGAAGGCTTTCTTATCTCTTCTTGCTATTCTTTGGAACTCTGCATTCAGATGCTTATATCTTTCCTTTTCTCCTTTGCTTTTCACTTCTCTTCTTTTCACATCTATTTGTAAGGCCTCCTCAGGGAGCCATTTTGCTTTTTTACATTTCTTTTCCATGGGGATGGTCTTGATCCCTGTCTCCTGTACAATGTCACGAACCTCATTCCATAGTTCATCAGGCACTCTATCTATCAGATCTAGGCCCTTAAATCTATTTCTCACTTCCACTGTATAATTATAAGGGATTTGATTTAGGTCATACCTGAATGGCCTAGTGGTTTTCCCTACTTTCTTCAATTTAAGTCTGAATTTGGCAATAAGGAGTTCATGATCTGAGCCACAGTCAGCTCCTGGTCTTGTTTTTGTTGACTGTATAGAGCTTATCCATCTTTGGCTGCAAAGAATATAATCAATCTGATTCCGGCGTTGACCATCTGTTGATGTCCATGTATAGAGTCTTCTCTTGTGTTGTTGGAAGAGAGTGTTTGCTATGACCAGTGCATTTTCTTGGCAAAACTCTATTAGTATTTGCCCTGCTTCATTCTCTATTCCAAGGCCAAATTTGCCTGTTACTCCAGGTGTTTCTTGACTTCCTACTTTTGCATTCCAGTCCCCTATAATGAAAAGGACATCTTTTTTGGGTGTTAGTTCTAAAAGATCTTGTAGGTCTTCATAGAACTGTTCAACTTCAGCTTCTTCAGCGTTACTGGTTGGGGCATAGACTTGGATTACTGTGATATTGAATGGTTTGCCTTGGAAACGAACAGAGATCATTCTGTTGTTTTTGAGATTGCATCCAAGTACTGCATTTCAGACTCTTCTGTTGACCATGATGGCTACTCCATTTCTTCTAAGTTATTCTTGCCCGCAGTAGTAGATATAATGTTCATCTGAGTTAAATTCACCCATTCCAGTCCATTTTAGTTCATTGATTCTTAGAATGTCAACGTTCACTCTTGCCATCTCCTGTTTGACCACTTTCAATTTGCCTTGATTCATGGACCTGACATTCCAGGTTCCTATGCAATATTGCTCTTTACAGCATTGGACCTTGCTTCTATCACCAGTCATATCCACAATTGGGTATTGTTTTTGCTTTGGCTTCATTCTTTCTGGAGTTATTTCTCCACTGATCTCCAGTAGCATATTGGGCACCTACTGACCTGGGGAGTTAATCTTTTTGCCTTTTCATACTGTTCATGGGGTTCTCAAGGCAAGAATACTGAAGTGGTTTTCCATTCCCTTCTCCAGTGGACCACATTGTGTCAGACCTCTCCACCATGCCCACCTATCTTGGGTGGCCCCATAGGGCATGGCTTAGTTTCATTGAGTTAGACAAGGTTGTGGTCCTAGTGTGATTAGATTGACTAGTTTTCTGTGATTATGGTTTCAGTGTGTCTGCCCTCTGATGCCCTCTTGCAAAACCTACCATCTTACTTGGGTTTCTCTTACCTTGGACGTGGGATATCTATTCACGGCTGCTCCAGCAAAGCGCAACTGCTGCTCCTTACCTTGGATAAGGGGTATCTCCTCACTGCTGCCCCTCTCGACCTTGAACGTGGAATAGCTCCTCTAGGCCCTCCGGTGCCCATGCAGCCACCACTCCTTGCACTTGGGGTCGATATTATTTTATCATATATCAAATATTATATATTTATAATTAAGTATGAACTTATACTTAAGCATCTTCTATGATCATGCTAAAACCTTGAAAGGAGCAAAGTAGCCCCTTCTTCTATTTCATAGTGAAAAAACTCATGCTTCTAGAAGTGAGAGTAGCAAGTTCAATGCCACATAGCCAGAAAGAAAGAGAACAAAAACTGGAACTTAGCCCTTCAGATTCTAGATTCAGTGTCTGCTTCTCTCCACTGTTTCAGGTTAAGCTACTCTAGTTAGAAACTCCTTCTATTGTAGTGGTTGCAGAATTTGGAGATGGATCAAAATCCATCCAAAGCATTTGCTACCTGACCTTGATTGTCTTTGACCAGTTCACATGAATCTCTTTGACCTTTAAGTGTGCTACTCAACGAATGCCTCTTCTTTGTGACTGCACTAGGCCCCACATAGACTCTATCCTTATGTCTGTGACACTTAACTGTATCTACTTGTTTCCTTCTCTTAGCCTGGGAACCTTCTGAGAACATGAACTCTATCTTACCTTCCCTGTGTCCCTAGTGTCTACACATAAAAAGCCTACCATAAATGACTTCATAATACTGAACAAGCCCCTCATTGCTCTTGACTTCAGTTTCCCTGTCTATCAAATGAGTAGGAAGTGATTACCTCTACATTTCTTCCAGTATTAAAATTGCCTGATTTCATGTGAATAATGTTATCTCTGCCTATCACAATCGTATTCACCCTCCAGTGCCAGTTTGGCTCACTCATGCTCTCTGAGGACTTCTCCAATCTCCCATAGAAATTCAGGGACACTTCCTCTCCTCAAATGCTGGAGCAGTCACTCTCTGTACTACTCACCAGCCCTTGGCCATACCGCCTCTCCCATTTTCTATATCCTGAGTACCTGTACCTTGTTTCCACACATCAGATGGTGTAGCTTATCTCCACATTTGGATTGTAGTTTGAGAACACAATCCATGTACTAACCTTCAGTTTTTGCCCCCATGGTGTACTAAGTGCAGCCCTGGGTTCATGACTATGAATTAGGAGAGCTGGAGCCAACTCCCAACTTCTTCACTGACTCTCTGTGTGACCTTGATTAAGCCACTAGGCCTATGGGCTTCAGTTTCCTTTGTTATAAAATATAACTAATATTGCCTCCAGAATTATTGTGATAAAGTAGATAACAGACAAAAAAGCACTTTGTTAACCATAATAACCTTACAAATATAAAGAACTAAACTTATATTACCATATGTAAAATAGATAGCCAACAGAAATTTGCTATGTGTCTCAAGAAACTCAAACAGGGGCTCTATATCAACCTAGAGGGGTGGGATGGGGAGGGAGCTGGGACAGAGGTTCAAAAGGGAGGGGATATATGTATACCTATTGCTGATTCATGTTGAGGTTTGACAGAAAACAACAAAATTCTGTAAAGCAATTGTTCTTCAATTAAAAAATAAATAAATTTTTAAAAAAGAACTATGTTAGTGTAATTGCTATTATGGTATGCTGCTAAGTCACTTCAGTTGTGTCTGACTCTGTGCGACCCCATAGATGGCAGCCCACCAGGCTCCCCTGTCCCTGGGATTCTCCAGGCAAGAACACTGGAGTGGGTTGCCATTTCCTTCTCCAATGCGTGAAAGTGAAATCGCTCAGTCGTATCTGACTCTTAGTGACCCCATGGACTGCAGCCTACCAGGCTCCTCCATCCATGGGATTTTCCAGGCAAGAGTACTGGAGTGGGGTGCCATTGCCTTCTCCAGGTATTATGGTGTGGTTGCTATTTAATGTATTTGACTAGAGAGGAATAGAAATAGCATGCATGTATTCATTTGTTCAAAAAGTTTTTCAGATACTAAGATTGGTGAACAAGACATGGCTTCTGTCCTCAAAGGATTCTCTGTTCATTGTAGTGAAAGAAGCACTGAATTTAGTGTCAGAGACTTGGGCTTGGATCTCAGTTTTGTCACTTAGAAATTATGTAACCTTGGGTCAAGTCATTGTGACTCTTTGAAAGCCAATTTCCTTTATTTATAACAAGCGATTTGGACCAGTCCAGCCTCCCAGATATGAAAGTCTAAGATTCCATAAACATAAGAAAATTCACGGCATCTTTTCACTCAAGAGGATCTGTGGTAGTGGGGAAAATACATGGTTAACTTCTGAGTGGCTGCTGTCAAGCACAGGAATAGAAAAGTACACCATGACTAGAGTGGAAGATGCTGTCCTCAAAAAGCACATGTCCTAAGCACTACAGATCCCTGGCCTGCTTGTGTCCTTTATCGAGGCCGTGAGGCAGAGACTGTTTCAGCACCATGGATAGCACCATGGCGCTGCCCCCATGGCCTGGAGCCTAAACAGGCCTTTCCACCACCAACCAGATGTTCCTGCTTTCTCAGCCAGCTTAAGGCTAAAACAAACCTTTTCAACCAGGGTTTATCAGAGTTTCTAAATTACATACTGGGAAGAAATTTAATTGGTTTAATTAAGAAAGTTTATTTCATGGTAATTCAGTTTTGTTATGCTGCAAGACTTAATGTGTCCTCTGGTGGGAGCGTCTGTTATAAATATTCATTGCCTCACTCAAATACCCTCTCCTGGCCCTAATCTCCCTCCCTTACCCCCATAGAGCTTGAAAATATGTCTGAAGAACATTGAGAAAAGTGAGGCCTTCCTGAGCAAGGACACCAGGCCAGAACAAGGTCAAATGAGTTCAGTGGAAAGGCATAGAAGGTAAGACTTTTATAATGTGTTACTCCTGCATTTCACAAATAGGGAAACTGAGGCCTGGAGGGGGAAAGACAGGTTATATACTCAGCCAATGACAGAACTGAACTAGGGACCAAGTCTCCTGGCTTCCAATCCATGGCTCTCACCTCCCAGTTTCTAAATTCAGACTGTTTTCAAACTAACTCTATAGATCATCTGGTCAACTTGCTCACATACAAAGGGGAAACCAAGTCCTAGACAGGGGTCTGTCTCATGTGTTTCACTGTCTCCAGTGAAAAGGAGCTCAGTGTTACATTTGCACACATTTGCTGATTATAATAAGGAGATAGAATTGAGGTTTGACATTGCCCTTCCTTGAAGAAGCTTATAGTTCAGTTGCACAAAAGAAACAAATTGAAAATAGGCAGCAAAATGGTAGTAATGAACACTTGTTATGCACAGCTCAAATACATTCCTCAGAGTCCCCCTAATGTACCCCATTACTTCATGCCTTTTTGCTTTTGTTCACAGAGACCCTTTCCCAATGCCTAATCAACTCTCATACATTCTTCAAGACCCCAGAAAATCTTCCCAACCCCTCCCCTGACACACACAACCATAACTAAGTCCCTCTTTCCTCCATGTCCCACTAGACTCTACCCTTCTATCTCATGGCATTTATCACTCTGAATGGTTCCTTTTTCACTTGTCTGTCTGTTCACCTTGGAATCACTCTTTGGAAACACCAGTGCCCAGAGCACTGTCTGGCAAAGACTAGAATCTCGGCAAAGAGAAGCTAAATGGATGAGTATGAAACTGATTTACTGTGGAGTATCAGTACGTTAGGGTATATACCTGGAATAGTTTATTTTTTCCAATAACTGCTACCAACTGTACTTGGTTAAACCCCTCTTTTTCCTTCTGGGTAGCAGGCCACCTTAACAAATTCTCAGTCTGAGGCCACAACTTTTCAGTCACTTTCAGTTATTAGAACAGTTTCATTTGAGTTCTTTAGGATCCAATTCTATTTGCTTTTTTTTTTTTTTTTTCATTCTTGTTTGTTTCAAATCTCTTCCTACCCCATCCTGTCATTTCCTGCCCCTCACCTCTACCACCCAGATCAAGCATCTGACTCTAGCTGGGGTGGGAGGGGCAGGGTCTGCTCTCACTCACTTCCTTCTTCCTCTTCCACTGCTCCAATGTTAGGGTACGAGGAAGGAGGGAAGAGGAAGTGGACACATAGGGTGATGGCTCACAGTGAGATGTTGTTGTTCAGTCACTGAGTTGTGTCCAACTCTTTGTGACCCCATGGACTGCAGCATGCCAGATCTTCTTGTCCCTCAATATCTTCCAGAGTTTGGCCAAGTTCACGTTCATTGCATCAGTGATGCTGTCCAGCCATCTCATCCTCTGACACCCTCTTCTCCTTCTGCCCTCAATCTTTCCCAGAATCTGGGACTTCTCCAATGAGTTGTCCGTTTGCATCAGATGACCCAAATACTGGAGCTTCAGCTTCAGCATCAATCCTTCCAGTGAAAATTCAGGGTTGATCTCACTTAAGATTGACTGGTTTGATCTCCTTTCTGTCCAAGGGACTTTCAGGAGTCTTCTCCAACACCACAGTTCAAAGGCATCAATTCTTTGGTGTTCTGCCTTCTTTACAGTCCAGCTTTCACAACCATGCATGACCACTGGGAAGACCATAGCCTTGACCTTTGTCAAGGTATATATGGTCCATATATGGACCTTTGTCAGCAGAGTAATGTCTCTGCTTTTAAACACACTGTCTAGGTTTCTCATCGTTTTCCTGCCAGGAAGCAATTGTCTTCTGATTTCATGACTGCAGTCACTGTCTGCAGTGATTTTGGAGCCCAAAAAGAGGAAATCTGTCACAATGAAATAGTCCTCTTCTAAGTATACCTTAGCCACTGACCCAGTTTGTTGTTTGTGGGATCCTTATGGGTTGTGGGGAGGCTCTCATAAACCTGGTAATGAGGAGCCTCCCCAAGTAGCTCCCCTATGCACTGGAGATCCCCACTGAGATATGCCTCATTATTGGTTGACACCCTCACATCCTGGTCTCACAACTCAATCCCCTGACACCTCTCACTATATAGGACCCTCAATCTCATCTAGTCTCTGTGGGCCCCTCACGCCCAGAGGCCTGTGAGCACATTTGAGACCTGACTGGGGCAGGGAAGCTGACCTTGCCCCTTTTGTTTGAACACCATCTGTCTCTCCTTAGTTTTTCCAGTGCTACACCAGAGCCAGGCCAAGTAGTTAAGTGGAGAGGCTACCCTTTCTACAAGGCCTTGTCTCAGGGAGGGAAAATTCTTTGTCTCCTCCAGGGAATTGGGATGAAAAGTAACAGCTTTCCCCTCTCCCAATCCTCTCCTAGGGATAAGAGGTCAGAGTGGGACTGATTTTCTAACCAGGAGACTCTTAGCCAGCAGTGGTCATCCTGACTCCTGGTCACCCCACCTAGAGTATGGAGAACAGAGATTACTGCTTCATTTTATAAATGAAAAATTTGAGATCAAAACATGCTGGTGAATGGAGGTAGTGACTTAAAATGTAGGGACTTGCTGTCTTTTTTCTAAGCTATGAACTTTAGTTGTCAATTTCTGGGGGACAAAATGATCCACTTTGCACCTCACTTTCTCCTGCACACTATTTCCTAGAATTGAGGCTAGCACAAGAGAGGTTCAGAAAAGAGTGATTCCCAGGAGATAATCAGGGGAAACTTCCTGAAGGTAACAGTCTGAAGTTGAACCTTAAAGACTAGACAGAATTAGAATTATGGCCTAGCCATGGGAAAGAAGAAAAATAATGGTTATGACATTTTACAGGAGATAGAACAGAGCTTAGCATATAGTGGACATTCAATAAACAGCCCAATTACATGGATCCACTTGCAGCTGGCTCAGCCAGTAAAAAATCCACCTGCAATGCAGGAGACCTGGGTTCAATCCCTGGGTTGGGAAGATCCCCTGGAGGAGGGCATGACAACCGACTCCAATATTCTTGCCAGGAGAATCCCCATGGACAGAGGGCAGAGGAGCCTGGCAGGCTACAGTCCATGGAGTCACAAAGAGTCGGACATGACTGAGTGACTAAGCACAGCACAGCGCCTGCAGCTGGAAGTTCTCTCAAGAAAAAAGTAAAATTGCAAGGACTGTGCAACCAGATTGATTGAATTCAGATCACCACCCTCCCATGATTTTGCATCTTCAATAAGTCATTTGACTTCTCTAAGTCTTTATTTCCTCATCTGGAAAAAAAAAAAAAAAACAGGATATTAAAACCATTTAGAGGATTGTTATAAGGATTAAGAAAGTGGGTGGCACATTGTAGCTGAGAAAATGCCATGTGTCCACAAAATAGGTTTATTTTCTCCCTGGGCACACAGCTTCATTTCAATTCCCAGTTCCCACAAGGAACCCTGTACTGAATTTTATCCAATCCTGCTGCTACTGCTAAGTCGCTTCAGTCATGTCTGACTGTGCCACCCCATTGAAGGCTGCCCACCAGGCTACCCTGTCCCTGGGGTTCTCCAGCCAAAACACTGGAGTGGGTTGCCATTTCCTTCTCCAATGCATGGAAGTGAAAAGTGAAAGTGAAGTCGCTCAGTCATATCTGACTCTTAGTGACCCCATGGACTGCAGCCTATCAGGCTCCTCCGTCCATGGGATTTTCCAGGCAAGAGTACTGGAGTGGGTTGCCATTGCCTTCTCCGTTTAGCCAATGGAATATGGACAAAAGTGAGGCATACTACTTCCAGGCTTGGCCTTAAATCCACCATGTACCTTCCATGCTTCTTTTATTCACCCTTTTCAGTGAGGCTAAAAGGGAAAGAGTCTAGGAAAATAAAGTTAGTATAGAGCTGTTCCCAAGAGCCAGCTGGCCAACTTCTGACTATGATGGACAAGGAATAAACTTTTCTTGTTTAATCCACTGAGATTTGAAGGTTGTGTGTTTCAGTAGCAAGCAATAATGCCTCAACAAACACACACATAGAAAATGCTTGGTAAATATTGGCCATTATTACTGATAATATTTTATAGTTCATAAGAAGTTTGTAAGTAGCTGATTATCACAGAACCCTTGTGAATGGAGTATGGAGAACAGAGATTACTGCTCCATTTTATAAATGAAGAATTTGAGATCAAAGCATGTTGGTAAATGGAGGAACCCACTAACCACACATAAGCAAGGATGTCACATAAACAAGACCAGAAGCACTATATGCGACTCAAACCCCTCTTACCCTGCATGCCCCTGAATACCTGTTCTACTGGGCTGCATAAAGCACTGGCTGCCCTGGTATCCATCCAGGCTAGAGGGTGATAGTAGTGGCAGGATACAAAGAATTACTAATTCCTGACAAGGCTTGTGCAAGGGCAGGCAGACAGATACTAGAGCCAGGTGAGCTGACATCTTCACTCATTCAGAAGCCCACATGCCACCGTGGAAAATACAAGGAGATGTGAATTCTAATGCTGGCTCTGTCACCATCTTGCTGAGTGACTCTGGGCAAGTCACTGTGATCTCAGGACCACAGTTCTGAGTCAAAGTATATAGAGTAACATCAGGACAGACGGAGTAGCCTTGCCCCAGAGGTCTGGGGCCCCCTAGTTACACGTTGAGCAGAGAGTTCCCCACCTCTAGGAGACCTTGGGAATCCCCTCAGAGCTCCATGAGATTAGGCCGGCTCCACCCCTTACCACAACCACACAAAGCTGCTCACTCTCCAAAATCCCAGTCAAAAAGCACCTGCCACCAAAACAAGTGGCCTGCCATTCCAGCAGGGGCAAGAGCTGGAAACAAACGGTGTTTTGTCTAAATAACTGTTTCCACAGCAGTTCCCTCTCCAAGAGGGTTTTTTGTTATTATTATTATGCTTGTTCACTAAATATTTCCAATACAGTTAACAAATGCCTCCATCTGAGGAATCAGCTGCCCTCAGACTGCCAACTCTGGTGAATTACCACCTGTCAAGGGAGGGACCTGAGCACCAGAGACTACACCGTGAGACCCCAAGAGGGGACAGCTTTGCAAAAGATGACATATAGACCAGAGACAGGACCAAAATGAGGAAACAGGTTATCTTGACCCTGAGAGCTGTGTCAAGCTAATAATTGTTACTAATATTTATATTATCATATTGTTAGTACCACTGTTACTATTTTAGAACAGATAGACCTAAGTTTAAATCCTGACCCTCCACTCATTAACCACATGCCCCTCTTTAAGTCTCAGTTTTCTCATCTACAAAATGGGCAAATAATCTCCATCATCTCAGGAAGATCAAATGAAAAAAAATAAAAAATATGTTAAGTGCCTGGCCTGATCATTCTTGTGCTTAGTCGCTTAGTCACATCTGACTCTTTGCGACCCCATGGACTGTAGCCCACCAGGCTCCTCTGTCCATGGGATTCTCCAGGTAAGAATACTGGAGTGGGTAGCCTATCCCTCTCCAGGGGATATTCCCAACCCAGGAATCAAACTGGGGTCACCTGCATTGCAAGTGGATTCTTTACCAGCTAAGCTACCAGGGAAGCCCATTCTTAACTAACATTTAAACACAAGTGGGAAATGTCTCAGAAGGAAGAGCATTTTGGATAAGGGCACAGATGTAGAGCTGGATTGCCAGGGTTTGAGCCTAGCTTTTCTACTTATTAGTGTCTTGCCCTTAGACAAGCTATTTAACTCCTGGAGCCTTGATTTCCTTCATGTTCTAAATGGGGATGATGATGGTGTTGGTGATCACATGTATATTGTAGGGTTAGAGATGCATGCAGTAAGTACTATAAAAGTGCTATCGATTGTTATTTCCAATTTTGCCTCACTCCTGTTCAGGTTTTAAAGAATTTTCACATTAACCTCTCATTGTGGCCTGGAAGGTGGGAGGGCAAAAATTATTCTACACATTTACAGAGGAGACAGGAGACTCAGAGATGCCTAGAGACTTGTCCAGGTCACACAGTCAGGAGGAGGAAGAGCTTGGTCTTGAATTCAGTGTTCCAGTTGTGAGTCCTGATCTCTTCCTGGCCTCTGACAACAGGCGGCCTAGGCCATAGAGCAGAGCGAGGAGGGAGGCCCCTGCCCCTTTCTACCAGCTTCAGCTCCATTCTGTGCCAGGCACCAGTGGTTGAAAGTGGACCTAGTGAACTGAGGAAATGAGTTAGAACAGGTAATGCTGCATGGTTGGCTCCTAAAGTGGGCAGGGGAAGGAGAAGGCAATAATTCTGACTGGATTGATTTTGCCTGTAGAGCCATTAACTTCATGCCTCCCACTTGGTTAGGAGCAAAGCCAAGTGCAGCTGCAGGTCCTTGCAGCCTGCTGCCTCTACCGCTGATGTTAGAAGAGAGGCGGTCACCACTGAGAAGGAGGCCAGACTGGGCTGGGGCAAGAGTGAGACAAGAAGAGAGGGACTCAACCCCAGGATGGTGTGAGGGCCTCCCTAAATTTTGTACCATAGGCTTCTAACTTACCTTACCACTCCTGACCCTGAGCAGAGAAAAGGTCCCACACAGACTGGGGATCAGGACCGCTGAGTTCAAGTCCTGGCTCTGCTGCTCACCAGACTGTGGACCTAGGCAACTGGTTTTACCAATTCCCAGAAATAAGGGTGTGCATCCCTACAATGAAGGACTGAAGGGTGACATGTGGCCTAGATAGGAGGCTGAGCTCTCACAGTGGATGGCAGCCTTTAGTCACCACCTGCTTTGCAAACAGACTTGCTCTCTGCTCCCTCCCAAAGTCAAGGCACATTGAGCTCCCCATTCTCCTCCTCACTCCTCCCCTCCATTGCCCAGCCTGCATATTCACACTTAGTCCAGCCCCCACACCTTTACACAGGCTGCTACCCCTCCTCACCTCCACCCTAGGCCACTAGAATCGTCTTCTTCTCATCCCTGATCGTCCCATTCTTCTATTTCTCCTCTAAATATCAAGTCCCATCTTGCACCCTTGGCTCCACAGGACACACAAGAGTGAACACAAAGACAAGGCCATGTAAGGACATAGCAAGAACATGGCCACCTACAAGCCAGAAAAATAGGCCTCACCAGAAACCAACCTTGCCAGCACATTGACCATGGACTTGCAGCTTCCAGAACTGTGAGAAAATGAATGTCTGTTGTTGAAGCCACCCAGTCTGCGTATTCTGTGGCAGCCCTAGCAGACTGATGTAGAAGGCCTGTGTTACTGTTCATTTGTGATCTGGGCTGGTCACTTCCCTTCTCCAAGACTATTTCTACAGCTGATAAACAAAGAAAGCTCTGCTGAGGGAAACTCAGGAATGTCTTCACAGAGAAGGTGATTATCAACATAGAGTAGGTGCTGGCAGGAAGGGTGACATCCAGCAGAGGGAGGGCACCCAGCAATGCCACGAAGGCTTGAAACAGCCCATCCTAAACCACCAGGTGATTTTTCATCTGAAAGAGCCGTGCATGATGAAGCTGGAGCATGCAGGGCCAGAGGACAGGGCGGGTGGGGGACGGGGTGGGCGGGACCTGCTAAGCTGTACAAAGGGCCAAGTTCTCATTGCTGAGGGCAAAAGACATCCACTGAATCTTGAGTAGGGCAGTGGCATGGTTTATGTTTTAAAAGGGTCGCTCTGGCTGGCATGTGGAATCCGGATTGCATCTGCAGAGAGGAGGCTGCTCTGGGCTCCCTGACATGGGGTGGTGGTCTGGACTAGTGCAGTCGGAGGAGGAACAGGGTGAGTGACAGTAGCAGAATGAATGGACTAGATATGGTGTTGTCTGGATGAAGAGGGAGGAAGAGGGATACTGTTCCCCATCTTCCAATTGGGCAGCTGCTGGGTGGGGCTGGTCCGAGGTGGAGGGGGGCCTGTGGATGTGGAGGTGCTTTTCCACACTGAGGGTGGGGCTGTAGACCACCCCAGCACCAGCACCACATGACATGTGTTCAATAAACATTGGCTCAATAAATAAATGTGAGGAAACAAAATGGTAAGGTTGTCACCTTGGCTACACTCTTGGTCTGAAACTGGGCTCCCTATCCATGAAACTGGCAATCCTCCTCATTACCCCTTTGACCCTCCCAACCAGCCACAACCAAGTAAGACCAGAATTAGGATCACGTGCTGTGGGAGGGACACTCACACTCAGTACTTCATACGACCCCTGCAAGGACCATCCTAGGTAGGAAGATCACCCCCACTTTGGACGGGAGGAAACTGGGGCTCAGAAGAGTTAGCAACTGGCTTAAGGCCACCTGGGCTACTCCATCCCACAGCCTCCTGTCTCCTTGAGGGCTGTGAACTCTCCACCTTTGATAGAGAACAAGAATAAATTCCTAGAAGTCATCTGCTACACCATTTAGCTGAAAAGTATTAATATTTCTTTAAAAATTATTCTGTCATCTTCTTTCTTCATATTTCAGAGTCTTGGGCCACAGCTTTTAACTTAATCTGCTGGAAAATATAGCCTGGCCATGTATCCTGTCCCTCTGATCTGAGGCATGGCTCTCAACCACAAATTATTTCCACTTCTCATTAATAATATTCATCCATCATATCATATTCAGGGCCCACTTATCCTTCCTGAGACATATAATTAGAATAAAACTGGAAATTTAAAGTATCAGAACTTCCTCTGATCTGCCCCTTATTGTCAGCTGGGGAAACTAAGGCCCAGAGAGGAAAAAAGACTGGTCGAGCCACACAGCCACTCAGAGGCAAAGCTGGGCTTTGAACCCCAGTCTTTCAGCTCTGCAATCAGTTTTCTTCCCACAGCCCCTGCCTCGTCTCAATGAAGTCAGAAGCCAGCAGGTCACCCTTGTGGGCCAGTTCACTGCCTTCTTTGAGATAGATTTTCTGTGGCTTGATTGCTGAGGTTCTGGGCTGTCACTGAACTCTCCTTTTACTCACTTCTGATTAAAAAGAAAAAGAAAAGAGCTATGCAGCAGAACCACATGCTGGCACTCTGGTATGAAGAGCCCAAGGAACAAGAAAAGGTGAGTGGAAAGTGAGTTGGGACAGCTAGAGGGCAGGGGGCAGGGGACAGGGGTGGAAAGGAAGGATTCAAAGATCAATGAAATAAGTGAACCCTTATTTTTGAACATCTGCTCTTGCCATGCACTAGGCTAGACAAGATGCCTTCCTTTCCTCATTTAACCCTCAAGTCAACACTATTGAGTGGATTTCCTTCTTTTTTGGATTTCCTTCCAACCTAGGTTACTACAGAGCACTGCACAGAGTTCCCTGTGCTCTACACTATTTTCTTCATTAGCTATCTGTTTTATACATGGTACCATCATGTATGTATGTCAGTCCCAGTTTCCCAATTCAACCCATTCCCCCTTGGAATCCATACATTTGTTCTCTGCATCTGTGCCTTTATTTTTGCTTTGTAAATAAAATCATCCATGCCATTCTTTTTTTCAGATTCCACAAAAATGTGTTAATATACGGCATTTGTTTTTCTCTTTCTGACTTACTTCACTCTATATTGACAGTCTCTAGGTCCATCCACATCTCTACAAATGACCAAAGTTCATTCCTTCTTATCTGCCCCTAGGTATTGTGATTTGGGTAGTTTGAGCAGGGACCCAGGAATCTATTTCTAAATAAATGCTGAAACTGATTCCAATTCACAGTAGGAGTTAAAAGCAAGAGGACCCCCTTGAAATATCCTTTGACTCCCACCTCCACCTCAAGTCCTAGTGAGGAGTGTGGAAAAGTTACCACCCTGGTATGAGTTGGAGGGCTCTGTATCTTTCAAACAAGGGTTTTCCCTAAGATCAGATCAGATCAGATCAGTTGCTCAGTTGTGTCCGACTCTTCGCGACCCCATGAATCCCAACACACCAGGCCTCCCTATCCATCACCAACTCCCAGAGTTCACTCAGACTCACGTCCATCGACTCAGTGATGCCATCCAGCCACCTCATCCTCTATCATCCCCTTCTCCTCTTGCCCCCAATCCCTCCCAGCATCGGAGTCTTTTCCAATGAGTCAACTCTTCGCATGGGGTGGCCAAAGTACTGGAGTTTCAGCTTTAGCATCATTCCTTCCAAAGAACACCCAGGGCTGATCTCCTTCAGAATGGACTGGTTGGATCTCCTTGCAGTCCAAGGAACTCTCAAGAGTCTTCTCCAACCCCACAGTTCAAAAGCATCAATTCTTCGGCGCTCAGCCTTCTTCACAGTCCAACTCTCACATCCATACATGACCACAGGAAAAACCATAGCCTTGACTAGACGGACCTTTGTTGGCAAAGTAATGTCTCTGCTTTTGAATATACTATCTAGGTTGGTCATAACTTTCCTTCCAAGGAGTAAGCGTCTTTTAACTTCATGGCTGCAGTCACCATCTGTAGTGATTTTGGAGCCCAGAAAAATAGTCTGACACTGTTTCCACTGTTTCCTCATCTATTTCCCATGCAGTGATGGGACCGGATGCCATGATCTTCATTTTCTGAATGTTGAGCTTTAAGCCAACTTTTTCACTCTCCACTTTCACTTTCATCAAGAGGCTTTTGAGTTCCTCTTCACTTTCTGCCATAAGGGTGGTGTCATCTGCATATCTGAGGTTATTGATATTTCTCCCAGCAATCTTGATTCCAGTTTGTGTTTCTTCCAGCCCAGCGTTTCTCATGATGTACTCTGCATAGAAGTTAAATAAGCAGGGTGACAATATACAGCCTTGACGAACTCCTTTGCCCATTTGGAACCAGTCTGTTGTTCCATGTCCAGTTCTAACTGTTGCTTCCTAACCTGCATATAGGTTTCTCAAGAGGCAGGTCAGGTGGTCTGGTATTCCCATCTCTTGAAGAATTTGCCACAGTTTATTGTGATCCACACAGTCAAAGGCTTTGGCATAGTCAATAAAGCAGAAATAGATGTTTTTCTGGAACTCTCTTGCTTTTTCCATGATCCAGCAGATGTTGGCAATTTGATCTCTGGTTCCTCTGCCTTTTCTAAAACCAGCTTGAACATCAGGAAGTTCACGGTTCACATATTGCTGAAGCCTGGCTTGGAGAATTTTTAGCATTACTTTACTGCGTGTAAGATGAGTGCAATTGCGTGGTAGTTTGAGCATTCTTTGGCATTGCCTTTCTTTGGGATAGGAATGAAAACTGACCTTTTCCAGTCCTGTGGCCACTGCTGACTTTTCCAAATTTGCTGGCATATTGAGTGCAGCACTTTCACAGCATCATCTTTCAGGATTTGGAATAGCTCAACTGGAATTCCATCACCTCCACTAGCTTTGTTCATAGTGATGCTTTCCAAGGCCCACTTGACTTCAAATTCCAGGATGTCTGGCTCTAGGTCAGTGACCACACCATCGTGATTATCTGGGTCATGAAGATCTTTTTTGTACAGTTCTTCTGTGTATTCTTGCCATCTCTTCTTAATATCTTCTGCTTCTCTTAGGTCCATATCATTTCTGTCCTTTATCGAGCCCATCTTTGCATGAAATGTTCCTTTGGTATCTCTGATTTTCTTGAGGAGATCCCTAGTCTTTCCCATTCTGTTGTTTTCCTCTATTTCTTTGCATTGATCGCTGAAGAAGGCTTTCTTATCTCTTCTTGCTGTTCTTTGGAACTCTGCATTCAGATGTTTATATCTTTCCTTTTCTCCTTTGCTTTTCGCTTCTCTTCTTTTCACAGCTATTTGTAAGGCCTCCCCAGACAGCCATTTTGCTTTTTTGTGTTTCTTTTCTATGGGAATGGTCGTGATCCCTGTCTCTTGTACAATGTCACAAACCTCATTCCATAGTTCATCGGGCACTCTATCTATCAGACCTAGGCCCTTAAATCTATTTCTCACTTCCACTGTATAATCATAAGGGATTTGATTTAGGTCATACCTGAATGGTCTAGTGGTTTTCCCTACTTTCTTAAATTTAAGTCTGAATTTGGCAATAAGGAGTTCATGGTCTGAGCCACAGTTAGCTCCTGTTCTTGTTTTTGCTGACTAAGCCTGTGAGAATTCAGGTTTAATTATTCTTTAGCTCTAAGAGACTAAGATTCTCCAGTTCTGTGATTTTTGCCCAGAGGTCTGGCTCAGCAGGGGATGGAGGTACACCCTGCAGTTTCCTGCTAAGAGGTAAAGAGAAGGCAGGCAGAACAGGCTTGGGGCAGTGAAAATGGCCTTACCAATCTGTTATACCATTTGATGAACATCTAGCTAACATAGCATAAGTATTTAATAAATACTTGTAGAGTGAATAAAATATTTGTCAGAGTTACAAGTGTTGGAAACCCAGTTGAAATTTGCGGAGATAAAGAAGGGAAGGATACGGAGTGTCCCTTGTGAATGAGGTGCGGCTGGGCCTCAGGAAGCACAGCAGCCAGGGTCTCAGATAGTTCCAGGTCTTCCTGTCACCCATCTTGCCCTCTTTCAGCATGTCAGCATCATTCCACCCAAGAAAATCATGCTTTCCCCTATATAGCATGAAAAATGACAACCTACTTCTACCAAGCCTCACATCTAACAACTCCTGCTCTCACCAAAGACCTAGGATTTCCTTCCTCTTATTCCAATTTGAAAAATCCCAAAGACGCCCTCCAACTGGCCCAGCTGAATCAGGGATGCACCTCTGACCAAGTGGGTAAGATTACATAGCACATACCCTGTTCCTAGAGAAAAGGAAAGGTCCATATAGTCAAAGCTATGGTTTTTCCAGTAGTCATGTATGGATATGAAAGTTGGACTATAAAGAAGGTTGAGTGCTGAAGAATTGAGGCTTTTAAACTGTGGTGTTGGAGAAGACTCTTGAGAGTCCCTTGGACTGCAAGATCAAACCAGTCAATCCCTAAAGGAAATCAATTCTGAATATTCATTGGAAGGACTGGTGCTGAAGCTGAAGTTCCAAAACTTCAGCCACCTGATGCGAACAGCCAGCTCACTGGGAAAGACCCTAAGGCTGGGAAAGATTGAAGGCAAAAGGAGAAGGGGTGGCAGAGGATAAAATGGTTGGATATCATCACAGACTCAATAGATATGAACTTGAGCAAATTCCAGAAAATACTGGAGGACAGAGGAGCCTGGCATGCTGCAGTCCATGGAGTTGCAAAGAGTCAGACATAACTTGGACACTGAACAACAAAAATGAATCAGGCAGTTACTTCTTTTGGTGACTATTATAAAAAAAATTTTTATTTGAGTGTTTTCCATTGTAAAGCATAGTAGAGTCAACTTTCCATTTTCACATTATATTGTTTGGTCCTCAAAAGAGCCCTGATTTGGGATGGTAAAAGGAGCATTCTTTACTGTCTGACAGAAGAAGAAAAAAAAAAAAAAAAACTGAGGCTCAAAGAGGTTAAGCAAGGCCCAAGTTAGGTTCAAGGGCTGGGACTAGACCACATGCCTTCTGACTCCTGGTCACATATTTGATGAGCAAAAAAAAAGATAAACATACAACAACAGTAATCACTGCCATTTATAAGTGCCAAGCCCTTTACATCAATTATTACATTAAATTCCAACTACCCTATAAGTATTATTTCCATTCTCATTTTATAGATAAGAAATTTGAAACATAGAGTGTTTCTGTGGCTTGCTAAAAATTAGCTCAGAAAGGACAAAGCCAGGATTGGATCTGTGATGCTTCCAATGTGAAAACCTGAGCCCCTTCTCCTGCCACATGCTGCTAAAAGAACATATTATCAGTGTCAGGTAATTTTGGAAATGCCAGAAAGTTCCTCAGCTTAAAACCCTCACCCCCATTTGCCAATTACAAAAGTTCAGCATTCCTACTTATATAGCACAGAAAACTATATTCGGTACCCTATGATAAACCATAATGGAAAAGAATAATTTTTTAAAATGTATATATATATATATGTATAACTGAATCACCTCACTCTGCAGCAGAAATTATAAATCAATCATACTTCAATGAAATAAAAAGTTGAAATTGAAGAAAAGTAAACAAATATTCAGCATTCCTTCCAATTAATGTTTATAATTCTTTGAGCCCAAGTCTGTTCTGCTGCTGCCGCTGCTGCTAAGTCACTTCAGTCGTGTCCGCCTCTGTGTGACCCTATGGACAGCAGCCCACCAGGCCCCTCTGTCAAAGGGATTCTCTAGGCAAGGATACTGGAGTGGGTTGCCATTTCCTTCTCCAAGTCTGCTCCTGTCCAGGAGCATATATGCCAGAAAGAGGAGCAATCATCCTAAGCCAATGATTATGCAAGTACGGTCCCTGGACCCGCATCACCTGGGAGCTTGTTAGAAAAGCACATTCCGGGACCCCACCCCAGACCTACCTTAACGGGTTGAGTTGTGTCCTCCTCAAATTCACATGCTGAAGCCCTAACTCTTCAGCACGTAGAATGTGACTATATTTGGAGATGGGCTTCCCAGGTAAAGAACCTGTGGTAAAGAACCTGTCTGCCAGTGCAGGAGATGTCAGGGACGCAGGTTCCATCCCTGGATCGGGAAGATCCCCTGGAGGAGGGCATGGCAGCCTACTCCAGTATTCTTGCCTGGAGAATCCCATGGACAGAGGAGCCTGGTGGGCTACAGTCCATGAGGTCACAAAGAATCGGACACTGAAGCAACTTAGCACACACACACATATATGGAAATAGGGTCTTTAAAACAGTAATTAAGGTTAAGTGAAGTCATTGGAGCGGCCCCTGATCTCATATGCCTGGTGTCCTTGTAAGAAGAAGAGATTAGGGCACAGACTCACACAAGGGAGGAGCACATGAGGACACCAGAGGAAGACGGCCATCTATGAACCAAGGAGAGAGGCCCTCAGAAGAAACCAACCCTGTAAACATCTTGATCTCAGGCTTCTAGCCTCCAAAAAAGTAAGAAAATAAATTTCTCTTGCTTAAGCTCCCCTGGCTTGTGGTGGTTTCTTATGCCAGTGCCAGCTAACTAATACACTAACTAAATCAGAAATTCTGAGGCCTAGCAGTTTGAGTTTTAACAAGCCCTCTAGGTGATTCCAATGCACCCTCAGTGTGAGAACCACTTCTCTAAGCCGTAATCAGACATGTATACCTCTCTGTTGCTAGGATGTATGAATACAAGCCTGGACTTCAGCTGTGGTTCTAGCCTGGTGGGGGCAGCCTGTCTGAGAGAATGCAGTCAGATGCAAAGAGAAGCAAACATGAAACTTGGAAAGGGAGAGAGAGAGAGAGAGAGAGCAACAGGGAGCAGAGATGGAAGAAATAGATGACAGTGTTCAAGTTCATAGGAGGCCACTCTGGGATACCCCTGACCAGCTCACTCCGAAGTTTTGACTCTTAAAAGACATCTTTGTCAGTTTCACGTCTGTAAATAGAGTAATATGCTCCCAACAGATAGGCCCTGGTTCATTTCCCCTACATTCTCCACAGCTCTGAGCAACAGGATCATAGAATTACAGATGTCTTCCAAGTAACTGTTGCCTGGTGAACCCTCACAAAACCACTCCTCCTTGCCATCCTTGAGGCCGTGGCTGAGTGTTGGCCTCATCGACTCCTGCCTAAAACCCTACAACAGCCCCTAACTGGTCTTCTACATTCAATCTCTCCTCCTCACCCTCCCACATCCTTCTACCTTGCAGTGGAGGGACCCAATTAATCCCTGGCACTCTGTGACCATGCTGCTGCCCTGATGACCCCCCTTTCCAATAGCTCCCCACAGTCTTCTGATCCTTCAGGAGCTGTTTCATTAACTCCTCCCCCAAGTCCTAACCATTGACCCTTGCTCATATGGGTGGGTTCACCTCTTAGCCCCCAGCACCTGGGACAGAAACCAGCTAGCTAGCCCCCAAATCCATTTTGCCTTCCTTCTGGGAACACATCTAGACTGTATTACCCAAACTCTCTTGCAGCTCACCATATCTATGTGTCTAGCCAATGAAATGTAAGAGGAAGTGATGTGCGTCACTTCCAAACTTGGCCCATAAAACTTCCTGCATGGGAACTTGCCTGGTGGTCTAGTGTTAAGTATCTGCCTTGTAGTGGAAGGTGCTCGGGTTCTATCCCTGATTAGGGAACCAAGATTTCACATACTGAGGAGCAACTAGAGAGTCTGTGAGCTGCAACAAAAGATCCTACATACCGCCACTAAGACCTGACATAGCCGATATACAAATATTTTTTAATAACACCTGCATGACCCTCTATACTCTTTTCCCCCATCTACCAGCTGGAGGTCAACACCCAGGGTGACCTTGGCAGATGCAGGGAAGGTTGTAGAGCCTGGATTAATACTGGTGAGGTTCAGAGTACCCCTCCTCCCCCACTGTCCCTAACTGAACTTTACATGAGCAAGAAATTAACACCTATTATGTTAAGCTATTGACTTTTTAGAGTTTTGTCTGTTATAGCATCTGGTGTTAAGCAGAAACCATGGCCTGGATCATTGCAGACTTGTTTGGGGCCCCAAAAGAGACTTGCTGTGTCTCTCTGTTCACGCTGCTTCATCATCCTATCCAATCCCATCCACTCTTCAAGTCTAGCTCTGGTCTCCCCTCCTCCACAGTGACTTCCCTCACCCCTCTATGCCCCATACCCCAGGCTCAGTGGATCCTCCTCTCTTTGCACCATGGACTCGCTAACATTTATTGAGCACTCACTATGTGCAAGGCTCTGTGCTTAGGCTTTATAATCATTAACTTTTTGAATCCTCATCACCATGACAAGTGGATGCAACCATTCTCCCCATTTTAGAGATGAAGCTTGGAGGACTAAGTGACTTGCCCACACAGCTAGTAAGTGGCAAAGTTAGGATTTCAACTCATGAAGATTGGCTCCAGAGGCCCCACTTTTTTTTCTTAACTTTACATGGTGACACAATACTGCCTCTCCATACCCCCATTATTTTTCTCACATCTGGTAATACTGTCTCCTATGATGATATTTGTAAGTGCAAATTAAATATAATGTGATCCTTTAATTAGAGGGCACAGTGTACACTGAGCAAATCGTGGTTGGTTATAACACAGTGGAGAGGAAGAGTCTGCTACAGGGGAATCAGTGGGGGTGGGGGAGTGGAGGGGATTGGGGGACTACAGTCCTGATGTCTCTAGGATGCTTCCTTAGAGGGGCTTGGCCCTTTGTTTCTCTGGCAGTGAACAGTCAAAGCAAAGGAAGGAGAGAGGAATCTGTCCTAGGACAATATCGCAGTGATAGAAAAAGAAAGGCTGTTCATGTTAAGCAAAAGGGTGGGGATGTCTAAGGATGGATTTGCTCTGTGATGTTCAGGTTTTACAGCCATACACTTATAGCTGTAAAAGCACCTTTATTATTGACGTTCCTAAAGGAAAAATAACTTTGGAATGGCAAGTCTGAAACTGCCTAGCCCTTAACCTCTTTCTCCCCATTGAGGCAATTGTCTCTATGATTTCACTTTTTATAACATAGGATTTTTCAGATGCAACCTCTGCATCCTAATAGAACACAGCACACCACTGGTGTCTGTTGGGATGTCAGTTCCCACAGCAGAGTGCCCTGAGGGCAAGACCAGGTCAGCTCCATTGCTGGGACCTTAGCATCTGGCACAGAGTCTGGCATGGTCTCTGCCACCACCACCATCCTTCCTGAGATCCCAATCTTCCTCTCTCTTCTCTGTCATACCTTTTGGCAAACAAAGCGTCACTAGCTGGTCTGACCCACCTGCTCTATCTCCTGCACTCCTATCTACTGTTACTGCAAACCACAGTGCCCAGAGCCCATCAGCATGTGAAACCCCAGCACATGCCAGCACACACTGCACCACCACTATTATAAAACTCACAGTAGCCCAAATAGACCTGGGTTCAAACCCCAGCTCTACTACTTCATAGCTCAAAGATTTGCAGCCTCTCCAAGCCTCAGCTTCTACATCTGTAAAATGGAGACAAAAAAATACCTAGTGCTCAGGGTTGTTGTGAAGATTCAGTTCAGTTCAGTCGCTCAGTCGTGTCCGACTCTTTGTGACCCCATGGACTGCAGCACGCGACGGCAGCTGTCCATCACCAACTCCCAGAGCTTGCTCAAACTCAGGTACATCGAGTCAGTGATGCCATCCAACCATCTCCTCCTCTGTCGTCCCCTTCTTCCCCTGCCCTCAATCTTTCCCAGCATCAGGGTCTTTTCAAATGAATCAATTCTTCACATCAGGTGCCCAAAGTATTGGAGCTTCAGCTTCAGCATCAGTCCTTCCAATGAATATTCATGATTGATTTCCTTTAGGATTGACTGGTTGGATCTCTTTGCAGTCCAAGGGACTCTGAAGAGTCTTCTCCAACACCACAGTTTAAAAGCATCAATTCTTCAGCACTCAGCTTTCTTTATAGTCCAACTCTCACATCCATAAATGACTATTGGAAAAACCATAGCTTTGACTAGATGGACTTTTGTTGGCAAAGAAATGTCTTTGCTCTTTAATATGCTATCTAGGTTGGTCATAGCTTTTCTTCCAAGGAGCAAGCATCTTTTAATTTCATGGTTGCAGTCACCATCTACAGTGATTTTAGAGCCCAAGAAAATAAAATCTGTCACTGTTTCCATTGCTTCCCCATCTATTTGCCATGAAGTGATGGAACTGTATACCATGATCTTCATTTTTAGAATGTTGAGTTTTAAGTCAGCTTTTTCACTCTCCTCCTTCACTTTCATCAAGAGGCTCTTTAGTTCCTCTTTACTTTCAGCCATAATGGAGGTGTCATCTGCATATGTGAGGTTATTGATATTTCTCCCGGCAATCTTGATTCCAGCTTGTGCTTCATCCTGCCTGGTGTTTCACATGATGTACTCTGCATATAAGTTAAATAAGCAGGGTGACAATATACAGCCTTGACGTACTCCTTTCCCAATTTGGAACCAGTCTGTTGTTCCATGTCTGGTTCTAACTGTTGCTTCTTGATCTGCATATAGATTTCTCAGGAGGCAGGTAGGGTGGTCAGGTATTCCATCTCTTTAAGAATTTTCCACAGTTTCAATTGTGATCCACATAATCAAAGGCTTTAGTGTAGTCAATGAAGAAGTAGATGTTTTTCTGGAATTCTCTTGCTTTTTCTACTCTCCAACGGATATTGGCAATTTGATCTCTGGTTTGTCTGCCTTTTCTAAATCCAGCTTGAACATCTGGAAATTCTCAGTTTATATACTGTTGAAGCCTAGCTTGGAGAATTTTAAGCATTACTTTGCTAACGTGTGAGATGAGTGCAATTCTGTGGTAGTTTGAACATTCTTTGGCATTCCCTTTCTTTGGGATTGGAATGAAAATAGACCTTTTCCAGTCCTGTGGCCACTGCTGAGTTTTCAAAAATTGCTGGCATATTGAGTGCAGCACTTTCACAGCATCATCTTTTAGGATTTGAAATAGCTCAGCTGGAATCCCATCACTTCCACTTTGTTCGTAGTGATGCTTCCTAAGGCCCACTTGACTTCACACTCCAGGATGCCTGGCTCTAGGTGAAAGACCACATCATCATGGTTATCTGGGTCATTAAAATCTTTTTTGTATAGGTCTTCTGTATATTAAATAATATATAGAGTCTGGCATAACACTTAACACAGAGACATCGAATGAATGGTTAAGTAGCACTGCTTCTTCTGCACAAAAGTCCTGAGACAGCAGCAGAGATGGTCCTAGTATTCATTTTCAAAAGAGGAAACTGAGGCACAATAGCCTAGGTGACAGGCTTCGGATCACACATCCTACAGATCCTACTTCCTCCTTTCCTGCTTCAGCATCCCATGAGCAACGCCAGAAATCCCCACTCCAGCAAGGCAAATGGGAGGGCAAGTAGCATTTATGGTGGCTGAGGGTCTGGATGGGCCAGCTAGATCTACACACTGGCCCTATGAGCTGGACCTGCCCTTTGCCCCAATCTCTCTCAAAAAGCCCAGACCCACAGGAGCCATGGGATAGTGACCTCCTGTTCTGGCACTAACAGTCCTAAACCAAGAGGTGGGAGCAGGAGATTCTACCTTCTACTCCACAAGTTAGGAGTTGTGTGAATTTAGGAAAGTCACTGCTCCTCTCTGAGCCTCCATTTCCTCACTTAGCCCTCCATGGGAGTAATAATACCTGCTTTTATAAGTTATTCAAAGATCCAGTGAACTGTTGCATGTAAAGTACCTAACACAGGACACAAGACCTGATCTACACAGGTGTGCTGTGTAAGGAGAAGCTGTTTGACAGTGATGGTGGTGATGGTCATGATACTGCTTCTCAGCGGAACAGGACCAAGGTCTCAGCGAGATTTGCCCCCCCACCCCCCACCCAGTAAGCACTAAACGTGCTTATTCTGATTGGTCAGGGGATGCTATTAGAAACCAGGATGAGTCCAAGTGCCACTGGATATTCCTGTGCCCAAACCCTGCCCTCCCTTCCCTATCTCCTTCAAGTCCTTGAGTGAAGAAAGAACCCAGACAATAAATAGAAAAGGAATGGTTTGGTTACACTGATTTTTAAATGTAGTCTTGACCCCAAACCCAACTCTGAGAGCTGACTAGGCCATGGGAAATCTCTTTCACCTGAATGAGCTGGGACAGAACCAAGGCAGGCCCCCAACTGATTATTCTAGCCCATGACTGAGCCCAAATCTTGGCAAACAACCCCCTCTGTACCTAGGTAAATGCAAGAGGAGACCAGGACAGAGGAGAGAGGCTGCCTGATGCTCTGAGTAGTGTGGGTGCCCTGGGGGAGAAAGCGAGCTGAGAGGGAACCAGGGAAGTCCAAGGTCAAGAGATGGAGCAGGGCTGCAGCAGAGAAGAAAGTGAAGTCACATTCATGAGCTGTCCTTGATCACCTTTGAAACTTCCAAAACTCCCCCAACCCAGAAAGGACCCCACAGATCAGCAGTCCTCTAAAGTCTGAACTCCACCAGAGTCTCTGGGGGGTCCAGTCCTTTTCAACTGGTGTGACACCCCAGAAGATGAGCCCACATTTCATCTCTTGCTGGCCCCAGGTCCCTGCTCCAGCCAGGCCATCCCCTTGCTGGATAGGCAGCAGTAAGAACTGGTCCCAAGGATGCAGTTTCTGTGCATTGAAATCTGGCCCAAATCCTTTAGCTTTATGTTTTCAGCCCACATCTCTCCTTCTCCTCAGCCTCAGGCCCAATGTGCCTCTACTTTGATCATCCACAGCCCCATTTTCCCAAGCCCACTCCAAGTCATGCTGGTTCCAGCCTTCCCTGTCTACATCAGCACCCCACCACCCGCTTTGAGCTCCCACAGCCCATTCTCCCTGCTTCCTCATTTGCTATATTGGCCATTTAAAAAAAAAAAAAAAAAACCTTAACAGAAAGCACCTTGTATCATCAACAGATGTTTAGCCCCTATTTTATGTTAGAGGTTTGGGGAACACAAAGACAAAAGGACATGGTCTCTGACCTCAAGGAGCTCCTGGACCGGGGTGGACAGCACTCCTAACTAGAATCCATGACGGTATGGTGAAAGGATAAGAGAGAGACAAGCCTTGTGTAGTGGAGTTCAGAAGAGGGAAAGATGTGGGCATGTTTCTTGATGTGTGCTCAGTCGCTTCAGTCGTGTCCGACTTTTTGCAACTCTATGGACTGCAGCCCACTAGGCTCCTCTGTCCATGGGATTCTCCAGGCAAGAATAGTGAATAGGGTTGCCATGGCCTCCTCCTTGGGACCTTCCTGACCCAGGGATTGAACCCTCATCTCCTGTGTCTTCCGCACGGCAGGCAGATTCTTTACCCACTGAGCCACTGGGGAAGCCCCAAGACTTCTTGGGAGAAGCTGCATACCAGTAACATCATCAGAAATGAATGGATTCCAGAAGGCAGATAGAATAGAGACGGTATTCAAGGCTGAAGTATACTCAAGTATACTGAAGTACACTTGAAGTATATTCAAGGCAAAAACTTGGAGTGTGAAATTGCCTCCTTGAGGACAGCAAGTATTTCCATTTGCCTAGAATGTACATGTAAAATTACATGTACTAGTAACCATGTAGAATATTTCGCTGATTGAATCAGTCTTTGCTGAAAGAGCCTTGACTGGAGGAATGATACATTTGTTCCTAGACGTGTTGAGGGAAAGAAAGAAAAAATAGGGCCTTTGAAAGATTTTCAGGAGGAACAAACATGACATGATCAAAATGTCATCACAGAAATATTAAGCTGGCAGTGTGAGAAGGATGTATTAAGATGAGAAGAAACTGGGTACAGATATATGAAATACCATTTCATATTCATTACATGGGTGAAAACAGAATATTTGATAACGTCAAGTGTTGGGGAAAATGTGAATCCATGGAAATTCTCAGATGCTAGTGATGGAAGTGTTAATTGTTACAACTATTTTGGGAAACAATATTAATTTATATAGCTTGAATATTTGTCTATGTTCATATGCAACCCCTATGACTCAGCAGTTTCACTTAGACCAATATTCCTTGCTGCTGCTGCTAAGTCACTTCAGTCATGTCCGACTCTGCAACCCCAGAGACGGCAGCCCACCAGGCTCCTCTGTCCCTGGGATTCTCCAGGCAAGAACACTGGAGTGGGTTGCCATTTCATTCTCTGATGCAAGAAAGTGGAAAGTGAAAGTGAAGTCGCAGCAGTTTTAAGTGTGGTTCAGGGACCCTGAGACTTTTGAGGGGAATCCATAAGGTCAAAAACACTTTTGTAATATATTTGAAAGGCATTATTTGACTTTTTCTCTCTTGTCTCACAAAAATACAGAGGAGTTTTATAGAAGCTGTGTAACATAAGATAGCTCAACAGACTGAACATGGAAGTAGATATGAGAATCTGCTATCATCTATTAATCCAGACACTAAAGACATTTGCAAAAATTTAATAATGCCACTCCTTCTACTTAATTTGTCTTAGTAAATGTAGTGATTCTTCACTTAAAATATATAATTTATATTAACATATCATGAGTTTGTTATTGCCATTTTTAAATGAATTAATAAATAATATAGTTATATTTTTCTGTTTTAATTTCTAATATAGAAAAATCTATAGATATAATGCATGTAAACAAAAGTTCTCTGGAATATTGAAACAAAAATGTTTGATAACCACTGCCCTAGACAAATTCTTGCACATGTGTACCAGAGACATGAACAAGAATACCTGTAACAGCATTATCTTAGCAAACTATTTGTAGTACTAAAAACTGGAGACAACTCAAATGTCCACAAACAAGAGAATGGATAAAATTATTACAGTATAGTCACACTACTTTAGTGGACTATCATACAGCAATGAAAACAAATGAACTACAGCTTAAAAAAACCAACAGGATATTTCTCAGATTTATTTTGAATTACATTAGGCAAAATCAAGGCAGAAAATAGAAGAACATTCTTCACAATATCATTCTTACAAAGCTCAAAAAAGCTATAAAATAGGTATGTATATTTAAGGACACAAACATAAGAGATAAATTTTTTTTTAAGCAAGAGAATGATAAATACACATCCACCCTCTCAGATGGAAGCTGAAAGCTGCGATAAAGAAGGGAGAACTACACAATGAACTGCTGTTGATAAGCTTCCGATTATTAAAGTGGGTGGTGACTGATGAGTAGCCCTTTTATGATGATGCTTCATAATTATATATATGGTATATATCTTTTTGTATGTATCAAATAGGTGAACTGTGAACTTCCAGATGTTCAAGCTGGTTTTAGAAAAGGCAGAGGAACCAGAGATCAAATTGCCAACATCTGCTGGATCATGGAAAAAGCAAGAGAGTTCCAGAAAAACATCTATTTCTGCTTTAATGACTATGCCAAAGCCTTTGACTGTGTGGATCACAATACACTGTGGCAAATTCTTCAAGAGATGGGAATACCAGATCACCTGACCTGCCTCTTGAGAAACCTATATGCAGGTCAGGAAGCAACAGTTAGAACTGGACATGGAACAACAGACTGGTTCCAAATAGGAAAAGGAGTACGTCAAGGCTTTATTTGTCACCCTGCTTATTTAACTTATATGCAGAGTACATCATGAGAAACGCTGGGCTGGAAGAAACACAAGCTGGAATCAAGATTGTTGGGAGAAATATCAATAACCTCAGATATGCAGATGACACCACCCTTATGGCAGAAAGTGAAGAGGAACTAAAGAGCCTCTTGATGAAAGTGAAAGTGGAGAGTGAAAAAGTTGGCTTAAAGCTCAACATTCAGAAAATGAAGATCATGGCATCTGGTCCCATCACTTCATGGGAAATAGATGGGGAAACAGTGGAAACAGTGTCAGACTTTATTTTTCTGGGCTCTAAAATCACTGCAGATGGTGACTGCAGCCATGAAATTAAAAGACGCTTACTTCTTGGAAGAAAAGTTATGATCAACCTAGATAGCATATTAAAAAGCAGAGACATTACTTTGCCAACAAAGGTCCGTCTAGTCAAGGCTATGGTTTTTCCAGTAGTCATGTATGGATGTGAGAGTTGGGCTGTGAAGAAAGATGAGTGCAGAAGAATTGATGCTTTTGAACTGTGGGGTTGGAGAAGACTCTTGAGAGTCCCTTGGACTGCAAGGAGACCCAACCAGTCCATTCTGAAGGAGATCAGCCCTGGGTGTTCTTTGGGAGGAATGATGCTAAAGCTGAAACTCCAGTACTTTGGCCACCCCATGCGAAGAGTTGAATCATTGGAAAAGACTCTGATGCTGGGAAGGATTGGGGGCAGGAGGAAAAGGGGATGACAGAGGATGAGATGGCTTGATGGCATCACCGACTCAATGGATGTGAGTCTGAGTGAACTCCGGGAGACAGTGATGGACAGGGAGGCCTGGCGTGCTGCGATTCATGGGGTCGCAAAGAGTCAAACACGACTGAGAGACTGAACTGAACTGATGTATCAAATATAATATGAAAAAATACTCCTAGTATTCAGACTCCAGTTTCTAAATACCATTTCCCACTAAAAAGAAAGGGAGACAATTGGTAAGTAGCATTTTAAACTAGGAGCTAAATTAGTTTAAACTACCTAAACTCCCTTTTGCCCCAAGCCCTTGGAGAAATGGCTGATTGCAGGCCTGGGGCAGGAAATGCACAGAATGGAACACCCTGTCATTCTAGAAAGCAAGGAAGCTAGTAGGGACTACTGAGGTTATAATCAAAGGCAGTTGAGGTTCCCATTAACCAAAAGATAGGACCATATGAGCATTAATAAAGACAAAAACTGAAATGGATTGAAAAACATCCCTTTTATTTAAATCCATGAGTTCATTAGGATACAATATCATCTCATTCGTCACCTTTGGATAATGCAGGAAACCAACCTGTTATTTTTTAAATTGAAAATAAATGATAAGAATCAAGCATTTTTCCTGCTTTTCCTATATGAACTGCACCTCAGGGTATCCAAATAGTTTATGAGAGGATGTTACTCCTTAAACAACTCCAGCTAAAGAACAAAGGAAAAAGTAATCCTGTGGTGGTTATCATTCCCCTTGAGGCTATGAATGCCTAGATGGCTAGCACATCACTTAGCAATCCTCTTATCCAACTGTGCCCCCAGACTGCCCACACTCAAACTGAAACACCTCATTGGCCAACTTCCCTGAATTTACTTCATCAAGTTAGAAAGGTCCTACCAGAGGCACTCATGATTCAGGATTCTCTTCCTTTGGCAGATCCCTACTTTCCTCCATAGTAGTGAGTAGGAATGAGGCTATAATCAGGAACCTCTCCTCAATTCTTAAAGATATTGCAAAATTCACGCTAAAGCAATAGCTGCCAGACAAAATTCCTAAGCCTCTTTGGCCAAAGTTGTTCTTGATAATAGGATGCTGCTGCTGCTGCTGCTAAGTCGCTTCAGTCATGTCCAACTCTGTGGGACCCCATAGATGGCAGTCCACCAGGCTCCCCCGTCCCTGGGATTCTCCAGGCAAGAACGCTGGAGTGGGTTGCCATTTCCTTCTCCAATGCAGGAAAGTGAAAAGTGAAAGTGAAGTCGCTCAGTCATGCCCTACTCTTAGCGACCCCATGGACTGCAGCCTACCAGGCTCCTCCGTCCATGGGATTTTCCAGGCAAGAGTACTGGAGTGGGGTGCCATTGCCTTCTCCGTGATAATAGGAGAGTCCTTGATTAATCTTTCAGCTAAGCAAGGAGGTGTCTGCTGTGGCCAATACTACTTGCTGCCACTGGATTAACACTTGTGGGAAGTTGAAGTTGAGCTGCTTAAGTTCACTGAACAAGTCACTTGGCCAGGAAATCAACGAGATCTTTCTTTGACTCATTTGGCATTGATATTTGGGCCTTGGGGACCATAGCTCTGAAGTGCACTCCACATATTAGAAATTATCTTGTTTATAATACTCATAATGGTCTCCCTAATGCACTGTATTCTCTCAAACTCTTTAAATGCATGTTTGCAGCCACTAATTACCAAGTAAATTATCTTCTTAGGACTGGAACATCAGAAAAGGAATGAAGAAAATGACCAAAAATGGGTTTCCCGTGTGGCACTAGTGGTAAAGAACCCATCTACCAATGCAGGAGACAGATGTGGGTTCAATCCTTGGGTCCGGAAGATCCCCTGGAGGAGGAAATGGCAACCCACTCCAGTAATCTTGCCTGGAAAATCCCAAGGACAGAAGAGCCTGGAAGCCTCAGTCTGCAGGGTCATAAAGAGTTGGACATGACAGAGACAACTTAGCGTGCACATGAATTTGAAATTATGAACTGTAAATACCACATAGATTCTGCAAAAAGATATTATAACCTGTGAACCTCATACAAAACTAGAAAAAAACTGTAAGAACTTCAGGACAGTAACAAGGAGTGATGCTAAGCCCCTAAATTTTGATCAGATCTCCATTAGGCTCTCTCAGTTGACAACATCCCAAAATGTAATCACTTATGCTAAGCCCCATGTCATCAAACCAAGACTTAATATTTAATTACTTAGTTTCAGCCTCTCCCAAGAATGAAATCTTAAACCAGTCAGTCAGGAACTACCTAGTCACAACTAGTGAGTCAATCTGCCTGATAGATCCCTGTCGACCCCTAAAGGAAGGTGACCTTGCCACAACCAGTTCGTTCCCTTCTGCCTGTAAAGTTCTTTTATTTTGTATAGGTCCTCAGAGCTCCTTTCTCTCTGCTAGATAAGATCCTGCCCAACTCATGAATTGTTGAATAAAACCAATAAGATCTTCAAAAATTATTTTAATGACAGACTATAATTATTGTGCAAATGCTGAGGAAGTAATGGATCGATGGCAGCTAATAACAAAAAGAGATGTGATGATTAGACAATTTTGTGCCTCATGGTAAAAGTTCACCCCACCTCTGAAGTATTCTTGCTCAGAATTCAAATCTGATGATGCCTCTAGATTTAACTCCTAATATGGAGAAGGCAATGGCACCCCACCCCAGTACTCTTGCCTGGAAAATCCCATGGACGGAGGGGCCTGGTGGGCTGCAGTCCATGGAGTCGCTAGGAGTCGGACACGACTGAGCGACTTCACTTTCACTTTTCATTTTCATGCATTGGAGAAGGAAATGGCAACCCACTGCAGTGTTCTTGCCTGCAGAATTCCAGGGACGGGGGAGCCTGGTGGGTTGCCGTCTATGGGGTCGCACAGAGTCGGACACAACTGAAGCGACTTGGCGGCAGCAGCAGCAGCATTCAGCAAATACAGGGGACAAATGACCATATCAAAGGACACCATGGGATACAAGCAGCAAAGTCCAGATGTGGCAAACAGGATAAACAACCAAGGTTCCTCAACAAATATAGAGCTAGGGAAAAACAGGAGGAGTAACCTACAGATTAAAAAAGACTTAAAAGACACTATAACCCAATTGCAATATACAGAACTTACTTGGATTCTGAATCACATAAAATTTTAAAGAAACAAAATTATGAACTAACTCAGGAAATTTGAACACTAACTGCATATTTGATGACATTAAAGAATTCTTTATTTTTAGGTATGGTAATGATATCACGCACACTTAGCTGCTCAGTCATGCCCAGTTCTTTGTGACCCCATGGACTATAGATCACCAGGCTCCTCTGTCCATGGGATTCTCCAAGCAAGAATACTGGAATGGGTTGCCATTTCCTTCTCCAGGGGATCTTCCTGACTCAGGGATCTAATTTGGGTCTTCTGCACGGCAGGCAGATTTTTTACCATCCAAGCCACCAGGGAAGCCCCTGATGATATTATAGTTATGTATTTTTCCAATTTTTATTGTGGTAAAATATACAGAATATAAAATTCACCATCTTAACTATTTTTAATAGTTCAGTGGAATTAAATATATTCATAATATTGTGCTACCATCCCCCACCATCCATCTCCACAACTCTCTTCATCTTGTAAAACTGAGTTCTGTACCCATCAAACACTACCTCCTCATTCTCCCCTCCCTCCAGTCCCTGGCAACCACCGTTCTACTTTCTGTCTCTATGATTCTGACTACTCTAAGTACCTCCTGTAAGTGGAATCATATGGTGTTTGTCTTTTTGTGACTAGTTTATGTTTATAGCTATATATTTTAATGTATTCTTATATTTATAGGCCTGATGATATTTTGTCTAAGCTAGGCTTTGCTTTGAAAAGAGTCTAGGGGATTCAGACAGACTGATTTTAAGGCAACTCCATCTATTGTATGACCCTTCATCTCTGATACTTAGTTCATCTTTTTTTTCCATTTGCTAAATGGGAATAATAATGGCACATATTTCAGAACAATTTTTAAAGTATTAAATTAACTCACATGCATAATGCTTAAGAGTACCTACTTATAGACAGGTATCTAATAACTGCTATTTTCCCCATTCATTAACATTATTCTTTCAATAAATGTTTTTATTGTTCATTTGAAAAGATATTTCACATACTGATTTTTTAAAAAATATATGTATTCGAGATGACTGGCTAGAAAGGTTAACAGTTCAGTTCAGTTGCTCACTCTTGTCTGACTCTTATGACCCCATGAACTGCAGCATCTAGGCCTCCCTGTCCAGCACCAACTCCTGGAGCTTGCTCAAACTCATGTCCATCGAGTCAGTGATGCCATCCAAAACTTATTTTATATATGTATACACACACACACACATATATATAAATAATCTGTGGGCACTTCCCTGGTGGTACAGTGGATTCGAATCCTCCTGCTGCTACAGGGGACACGGCTTCAATCCCTGGTCCAGGAAGATCCCGTGGAGCATGCCACAATTCCTCAGAGCAACTAAGCCCATGCTCCACAACTACTGACCCCACACTCTAGAGCCCTGAGCCACAACTACTGAGCCCACGTGCTGCCACGGAAGCCCATGCACCTAGAGCCTGCACTCCACAAGAGAGGCCGCTGCAAGGAGAGGCCTGGATACCACAAAGAGTAGCCCCCACTTGCGGCAACTGGAGAGGGCCCACGTGCAGCAATGAAGACCGAGCTCAACATAAGTAAATAAACAAATAATTTTTTTAAACAATAATAATCTGGGGGCATGGAAGTGTGAGGAGAGTGGGCAGGAGTAGATAAAACAAGGCAGCCTGTGGGTT
The DNA here is from genome assembly GCF_029378745.1 of Bos indicus. Classification (NCBI taxonomy): domain Eukaryota; kingdom Metazoa; phylum Chordata; class Mammalia; order Artiodactyla; family Bovidae; genus Bos; species Bos indicus. The sequence goes on along the minus strand of NC_091762.1, from coordinate 96,191,863 downwards.
GACGACTATGAAGCTGGGTGACGTTCACAGGGGTTCATTACTCCCTCTACTTTTGTATGAACTTGGACTTTCCATAATAAATCTTTTTCTAAAGAGCAAAGGCAAAACAAAGATATTTCCAAGCAATAGCAACAACGAAAGAAAGAGAATACGGAAGCAGGAGGGGGTTACAATCATGCAGAGGGGAGGACAGTGATGCCATCAAGAGAGAGACACAGAGAGAGCAGGAAAAGCAGCTTGGGAGGAGCAATGATAAATAGGGTTTTGCACACATTGATTTCAAGATGCCAAACTCCCTCATTTAAGCATCCAGGCAGAATCAGTGCATCTTGGAAAGATCATTTTTAAAAAAACTCCAAAACCTAGCTGACAAGTTCCAACACAACCAGAGCTCTATCCTCTACACTGCCTATCTGGGAAAGCAATTGTTTGTCTCTGCCCTGTTTCCAGTCCATAACTCAGTTCTGTATCTGTGACAAGCAGCTTCCCAGTCCCATGGTGACCAGACATGATGCAGCATTCGGTACCTTGGAAACCGTGAGAGAAGGGAGGAGACCTTGACAGGGTGGGGGCCAGGAGCGTTTCTCAGAGAAATGAATTCACCTCACCTGCCAGGGAAACTGAGGCTTGGCGAGCACAGAGCTTATCCCCAGCAGAGACACCAGCAGAACTCAGGGATCAGGGTTCTCAGCTAAGAGGGACTGGGACAAGGAGGCAAAAGGTAAGTAGCATTTTTAACTACAAATGGAGGACCTTTTTCATGCCAAGCCCACTGGTCATCCCACAGACAGCCCATCACTCCTAGCAACAGTGAAAAATTCAAGTTTACAAGAACTGAGATCTGCTGGACATCAGCAGTGGGGACTCCTCCCATCTCCCATATCTGCCCCCTCAGTTCCTGAAAAATGGAGCCTCTCCCCAAACCTCATATCACGAAGCCCTCACCATCCACCCATGCACCCAGGCAGAAGCCAAAGGACTAATCTTTATGCCATGTCCCTGTCCCTCACACCTCACAAGGATCCCCCATCCCTTCTCCATCCATTATTATTTACCGAGCACCTGCTGTGTGCTGAATACTCTTTTATGGTTGACAACGTGTCAATAAACGAATCAGAAAAATAAATCCCTGCCTTTGAGGAACTTACATTGTAGTGGAGGGAGACGAACAATAACCATAACAAGTAAGTTGATTATGCGGCACATCTGAAAGTACAGTAAAAGAACAGGGTAGTAGAGGCTGGGGTTCTGGGGGGGCGGGGAGCAGCCCGTCACTGAGAACCATCTCTGCCTCCTCACTGCCCTGAACCAGGCCTCTCTCTGTCTCCTGGACCACTGTAGCTGCCCCTTCATAGCCTTCCCTGTCCCCACCGGCCCCTTCCCATCCATCTTACAGTCAAGTTCATCTCGCTCAATCACAGATCAGATCATGTCATTCCTTACGTAAAACCTCTTATGACTGTAAATCCCTCCTTAGCATCTGCCTGCTCAGCTCATCTCCCACCACACAGCCCTGCCCTCCAACTGTGCATGCGTGCTAAGCAGTTTCTGTCGTGTCCAACTCTGTGCAACCCTATGGACTGTAGCCCCCCAGGCCCCTCTGTCTATGGGGATTCTCCACGCAAAGATACTGGAGTGGGTTGCACGCCCTCCTCCAGGGGATATTTCTGACCCAGGGATCGAATCTGTGTCTCTTATATCTCCTGCATTGGCAGGCAGATTTTTTTTTTTTTTTTTTTTTTTACCACTAGTACCACCTATAGTGCACCCTGCCCATCCTGCATGGATGTCAGCCACCCCCACCGGTCCTGAGTTCTGCAACAACCACCCTCAGCCCAGCTTTCCTCACCCTGCTGATGAATCCTGCCCCAAGACAGCCTGGCCCAGCTTTCCTCACCCTGCTGGTGAATCCTGCCCCAAGACAGCCTGGGAGTTCAGGATCTCCATTACCAGACAAGGCAGCAAAAAATCAAGGACCATGGCTTCTGCCTGACATTGGGTTTCCCACAAACAGACTCTCAAGTGAGGAGTTGTGTACAGAAGGCTTACTGGGGAGTCCTCTCTGGAAACACCCCTGTAACTGGGCAGAGACACAAGCTGACCCACAGTGAATTGCAACTGGTATCTCAGCAGATCCCACAGAGAGCCCTGGATCTGAGATGGCCCCTCAGAAGCACCCAAATGAGGGAAGACGGCTGGGCTCTTATACTCCCACATGGGCACAAGGCCCCTTCCTAGCCACAGTGATCCCTTGAGATGAAGCACATGTAAGGGCGAGGCAGTTCCTACAGCCAAGGACAACTTTCAGTGAGCCACCAGCAACCAACATTCCCAGCAGTTGGAGGATGGTGCGTTGACCCTGGGGAGGGGATCCAAGCAAAACACCGCAGTATCCACTACAGCCTCTGACAGACCTGAGTTTGAAACTTGCTTCTGTCACTTACAGCTGTGTGACCTCTGTGGAGATAATAACAGTCTCTGCCACTCGCTGGATGCTGGGAGTCTTAAATAAGAGAAACTGTCTGGATAAAAATGGCAGCTGAACTTTAATGCTTATCTTGTCTCTCTCTCTGCACCCCCTCCCCTAAAATGACAATAAGGAAAAGAGAAGATATAAACCCAGAGGACAGGAAGCAAAGAAAAGGAGTCATAATGGATGAGAAAGTTCAATGAATTTCTGTAAGATTGAAAGGGGTCAGAGGAGTGAGTGGTACTTATGTTGCAGAGTGATGGGACCTAAGCTCTCACACTCCACCACCGCTGAATGAGTGCTCTCAGAATAGCCACACTTGCCTTCTCTTTACATACTTTGGGAGCTGAATACCCCTGTCTGGTAGAATGTTCCTCAGAATGCCCATATAATATCTCCTGCAGTTAATTCATCTGCTTTTCCCAGAAACAATTGTTTATTCCCAAACCTGTTTATGCCAGCTATACTTGCTCTTGTAATTATGTGAGTCAATTTAATATTAATAAGCCAATAAAATATGATAGTGAAAGGGAGTTATTTTATGAAACTAAGTTGAAAGCCTTGAAAAACTCAGTGAAGGCAGATTGCTATTTAAAAACATGTTCAGATAAGTTACAGACAAGCAATTGTAACAGATTGGAAGGAAATTATATAAATCTAGAAGGAATCTGCGTTCAGATTGTTCCATAAGCTCCTGTAAGTTTAGCTGTACTATAAAGAAGCAAACCAGGATCTGGTAGACAATGCTTTAAGCACTGGGGTTTGCACAAGAAAGACCTTACAGAATTCCCATGAATAGACCCATACTCAAAGAAAAAAGAATAGGCATTTGTATGTTTGGGGTTAAAATTAAATGTTTACAATTTAATTTTTCAATGATTAAAAATTAGAAAGTATTTTATTTTTCAATGATTTCTTGCATGGAACAATTTTTGATGAACTAAATTTGTACTAGTTTCTACTGAATCACGTAAGACCCGCAGAAGGTATGCCACTGAGAAGAAAGTCAATGGCTCTGCTGAACTGGGAAGGGGGCACGGAATAGAAGATGAGATTTTGAGGCCAGAAAGGGCAGAAAACAGGAGGATTAACTGAGAATCTGCCCGGTGGTCTGACCTTATTCTCTGCAGAGAATAAGGCTGAAACAGTGACCACAAGACCCATCACTATGTACCAGGATAATAGCTTTACAAACCCAACAACCCATGGGGTAATATTCTTATTAGGTCTAATTTACAATAGAAAACTGAGGCACAGGGAGATTAATTGACTTGTCCAAAGTCATACAGCTAGTAAGTGGCAGAGATGGGATTCAAACCCAGGTATTCTGGCTCCAGAATCCATGCTTTTAACCACATCCATCCTGCCTTACAGAGTAGTCCCAGAGAAAAAAACTTCCCTTGTTGATATTTATCTGTCTCCCAACCAAAAGGCCAGACCCTATCTGATCCACCTAAAGGGAAACTGGTACAACTGCCTCCACAAAAGTCAGTCAACTTCTTGGACTCTCATCCTAATTGTGTACAGAAACCTAAGATCACTAAATATCAGCAACATCTCCAACATGGGGAGGGACACAGAGTCTGAGAGAGACCACAATAAATCAAACAAACAAAACAGGTCAACTAGAGGAGACAGAGATAAGCCAGGGAACAGGAGGAGAAAATCACTAAGTAATATTCTGAGAGATAAATAAAGCAGCTATTTCAATTGTTTTATTTGGGAGAGAACAGGGAACAAATAAGAACCCTTAGAAATTAAAAATATAATAGCTGAAGTTTAAAAATTCAATAGAAGGATTAGGACATAAATTTAAGGAAATAATCTAGAGAGCAGAACAGAGAGAGAAGGACAAAGGAAATAGGAGAAAAGAGGCGAGGAAGGATCCAACTCATAGGCGCTTCAGAGAGGAAAGAGGAAGAAGGAAATTATTAAAGAAAACAGTGTTTTGTCTCCATGGAACTGAAGGACATGAGTCTCTAGATTGAAAAGGGCCACCCAGGGACTAGCCCAATGAATGAGAGTCACAAATATGTCACATGCATTCTGAAATTCCAGAATTCCAAGGATAAACAGAAAACCCTAAAAAACAGAGAGGGAGAAGAAGAGAGAGAAGTTACACATGAAATAAGGAATCAGAAAGCACAAAGATTCTGAACAGTAAATCCAGGTGCAGAAGACAATGGAGCAGAGCGTAGAGTTTCTGAAGGAGAATAATTTTCAACCTAAAATTCTATGCTTAGCTGAATTACCAATCAAGTACAAGAGTAGAATATAGATTAAGTCCACACACATGAAAATTTCCCACCCCTGCCCAATTTCTTAAGAGACAAGTGGAGTTTCCCAAAGAAGGGAGTAAACAGAGCCAGACAGAGGCCCAAGAAACAGGAACATGGGAAGAAAGCTTTGGGGAAAAGAGCCCCAGCAGACAGCTGGCCAGTGCAGTTTGGGAGGGAACATCTCTGGGAGAAGGAGGCCCAAGTCAGAATGTGGAACATGACGGAGGTTTTGTTGGGGGGAAATATGGGTTGAGAGGTGTAAGGCAATTCTGATACAACATTTGCGGAAATGAAGAGCCACATTTTCTTAATAGGAAGGCTGATCACTGAGTTACCTAAATATAGTGTTCCAAATATACTGGGCAGGGGAATGGGATTGGAACACAGCTAATTCTTTATTTATTCCAACGGGCAGACAATAGGCAATGTCTGAAACTGGTAAATTGAGAAGCAGCAGTATAAGCATATTAGTTCAAAAAATATAAGTAAACATTAGAAAACAAGTTAAAAGGGCTCAAACGATTACTACCCGCGGGCAGAACTGGCAGGGTGGATTGGGTGAGCAGGTAGAGCTATTTTTTCAGTAAGAGCATCTGGCCTGGGCCTCAGATTTCCTAAAGCATTTTCACATGCAGTATCTCATCCGCTTCTTAGAAACTCCCTTGCGAGGCAGGAAACCGAGGCTCAGACAAGGGCAGTGATCTCTCAAGGTCAAAGAGCGAATGAGGCCAGACCTCCCAGAGTTTGCTCCTTGCCCCTTTCCCCCACCCACACACCGAGCTCCAGAAACCTGCTGAGGACCAGCGGGTGCACCGGATGGCTCACCCCCAGTCCCGACGCCCCAGACAGTGTCTGGGAACTACAACAGCAGGAGTGTGGGCGCGGCCGGGCTCGGCCAGCCACTGCCCCTGCGCCGCCCGCCGCGTCCACGCTGTCCTTGGAAGAACGCGCGGGGAACCGCGCGCAGTGCGGCAGCGCCCCCTGCCGGACGCCGGGCTCTCCGCTCCCAACCGGCCCCGCGCTGAGCTCCGGATAACCGGATGGATCCCCGGCGCGCGTGGCTGTCACCCGCAGGCTCCGACCCCAGCGGGGCCGACTCTGGACCATTCAGGGCCAGAGGATGAAGTATTGACAGAGAGACCCTCTCTAGAATCACAAGACGCGTCGGCCCCCGGGACCCTCTCCTTGGACGGACTGTAGGACTAGAGAGGGTGACAACCTACCCAAGGTCACACAGCACGTCCATTGTACAACTGCTACTAGGACCAACACCTCCGGTGGAACCTTCCAGAGATCCAAACCTCCCGGTTTCTAGAGCCCCTTCAAACTGGCCTCTTGGGCTTTAGGGAAGAGCCAAGGACGAAGGGATTTGGGTTCCTGCACTGTTAACACGCACCCCTGGGTGACCTTGGGCGGGACCTCCTCCTCCTGGGGGGCCTCGAAGGGCGCATGACCTCCAAGGGTCCTTCGCGCACCCAGCCGAGCTGTGTTCCGCTCTTGGCAGCCGCTCATCGCTCAAGAGGCGCCAACAGCGGCTACGGCTGACCCCTGTTGGCCACGGGAAGAGTCGCTGCTCTGGAGGCTGGCGGCGAGGCGAGCCCCACTGACGGCGCCCACCCAGAGTTGGGGGGACCCCTCCCTTCCCGCGTGTGCATCAGCGGGCACTCTCACGGCGCTCACACTGAACACACGGACTCAGACACACCGCGGCTGGCGCGGGCGGTATAAGACGCTTAAACACACCTTTATAGTTGCGTGTTTTAGATGAGGGAGACCTTCACAGTGTTCCCAGGAGGGAGCCAGGTTTCCGTAAGAGCAGCACAGTGAAGTGGTTAAGAGCCTTGACTATAGAGCCCCAGCAACTGGGTTTGAGTCATACTTTGTTCTTCTCAGCTGTATGACCTCGGAAAAGTTAACAAAACTCTCTGTGTCTCAATCTTTGCCACCGAAAAGTGAGGATAATGCCTAATATATAACGCTTTGTGTATGTGAACTCATCTCGCTACATTGCAACTCCGTTGTGACGTGTGCTCAGTCCCTAAGTCACGTGGAACTCTTTGCAACCCCATGGACTGCAGCCCGCCAGGCTCCTCTGTCCGTGGGATTTTCCAGGCAAGAATACTGGAGTGGATTGCCATTTCCTGCTCTAAGCGTTGTGATGTAGGTACAGTTATTATCCCCATTTAACAGTAAGGCACAGAAAGGGCTTCCCAGGTGGTTCAGTGGTGAAGAATCCATCTGCCAATGTAGGAGACGCAAGAGACGCGGGCTCGATCCCTGAGTGGGGAAGATCTTCTGGAGGAGGAAATGGCAACCCATTCCAGTATTCTTGCCTGGAAAATTCCACAGACAGAGGACAAAGAGTCGGACATGACTGAGCACACACTCACACACAGAGAGAAAGAAAGGCTAAGTAACTTAACCAATAAGTGGTAGAGTCAGGACAGGAATCCGGGTAACCTAGCTCCAGGATTACTGCTCTTAATCATCATACCAGGATGATAATAGTACCCACTTTATGTGATTGTTGTGAAGATTTCATGAACGGATATGTGTAAAGTGCTCCAAACAGTACCTGGCAGGAAGTCTTGGTTCAGTGTTACTATGACTGTTCACTCAACACCTACTGTGTGCCAGACACTATACTAGGCACCTCGGAGCCACTGCCCTGGTGAAGCTGCCAGCCCAGGAAACAGACAGTGAACAGGCCTGAAGAACATGCGGGTGCCCTCAAAGTCAGGATCCCTGGCCCGAGGGTAGCCAGACCCATCTGTCCAGTGACCGAGAGTTGATTGAGAGAAGTCCAGTACAGAGAGGTCTCAGAGTAGAAAACAAGCACCTCAAGCTAGGCTGAGGAAGGCACTCAAGCAGAGTGGCTTCTCCACTGAGGTATTTGCTGAGCAGAGGTGAGCCGGTGTAAGGGTGACAGCCCTGTGGCAGCCGTGGTGTCCATCCGCACCTGCTGCTGCTGCTGCTAAGTCGCTTCAGTCGTGTCTGACTCTGTGCGACCCCATAGACGGCAGCCCACCAGGCTCCCCCGTCCCTGGGATTCTCCAGGCATGAACACTGGAGTGGGTTGCCATTTCCTTCTCCAATGCATGAAAGTGAAAAGTGAAAGTGAAGTCGCTCAGTCGTGTCCAACTCTTCACAACCCCATGGACTGCAGCCTACCAGGCTCCTCCGTCCATGGGATTTTCCAGGCAAGAGTACTGGAGTGGGGTGCCATTGCCACCCGTACCTGGAAGGCCTCAAGTCCCCTGCTACAGCTGGGAATTACCTGCAGGTTGGTCTGGACGGGCTTCCCTGGTAGCTTAGCTGGTAAAGAATCTGCCTGCAATGCGGGTAAGCCTGGGTTCCATCCCTGGGTTGGGAAGATCCCCTGAAGAATGGAACAGCTACCCACTCCAGTATTCTGGCCTGGAGAATCCCATGGACTGTATAGTCCATGAGGTCACAAACAGTTGGACACAACTGAGCGACTTTCACTTCACTTGTCTGGGTGCACGGGTTATTTTGTTTTTAAAAACATCACCCCCATAGCCCAGGGGAAATATTTGCTGTGCAAGAGCTGGGGTCCCAGCTTGAAGCCTGAAGGAGGGGAACTCTGAATGACTCCTTGGGATGTAAACATCTCACCCCTATCAGAGGTGATAGAGAGGCTGGAAGGCCCCAGCAGGAGCTTGTGTATGGGGAGGGTGATGGGACAGGCTGACTTTCCTGGTTCTTCCACTGGTAAATAAGATTGCTCTTTCAAAATGTCCTTGTTGATGCCTTTTGGGGGCTAAAGGGACAACCACCCCTCTCCCCAAGGGGCAACCAGTTTAATCAGATTGCTTATCTTATGGCTCCCAGTTGCAGCCTGAGCTTATAGGAAAAGAAGCATGATAACCAGGTTCTAAAACTTTAAGGTCCTCTTAGGGCTTCCCTGGTGGCTCAAACGGTAAATAATCTGCCTGCAATGCAGGAGACCTGGGTTTAATCCCTGGATCAGGAAGATCCCCTGGAGAAAGAAATGGCAGCCCACTCCAGTATTCTTGTCTGGGAAATCCCATGGACAGAGGAGCCTGGTGGGCCCCAGTCCATGGAGTCGCAAAGAGTTGGGCACAACTGAGCAACTAACACTTTCACTTTTAGGGGGAACAGACTGGAGAACTTTCAGAGGGAAGGACAAGGAGCAAATATTTGTTGAACCCTCTTTTGTGTCAGACCCTTAGTAGGTGCTTTATCTCTATGGTTGTTTCATTTTTAATTCTCATTTTTAATTCAATTCTCTTTAGCAGCCGTGTGAGGTAGAGGTAGTATTCGTCATTCCCTGTAGGCTTCCCCAATGGCTCAGCGGTAAAGAATCTGTCTGCAATGCAAGAGACACAGCAGGAGCCATGAGATCGATCCCTGGGTCAGGAAGATCCCCTGGAGGAGGAAATGGCAACTCACTGCAGTATTCTTGCCCAGAAAATTCCCTGGACAGAGGGTCCTGGTGAGCTACAGTCCATGAGGTCAAAAATGAGTCAGACATGACTTAGACACAACTTAGACACGACTGAACAACAACAACAAAATTTTTTATATATAGTAGAACCAAGACTCCATTGGTGGCATTGCTCTCCCAAGGTCACGGGGCAGGAAAGCAGCAGAGGCAAGATTTGAACTCCAATCAAGGTGACCTTAGAATGGGAACCTTTCCCACCACATTCCAGTGCTTTCTTAGAGGGGACTGGTGGCAGGGAGGGATGATGGGGATGACAGGAAAGGAGAAAGGCTAGAAGAGGGGGGTTTTCCAGACCAGCAAAGTTAGAGAAATGCAGGTTACGAGTCAGCATCTTCACCAAGGTCTTTGTTTCCTCCTGGCCACACAAACTCAGCACGACTGGGGCCTCCTGCCTCTGCAGGGTATTTTTAAAACCACCCACCTCTAAAACTCCTCTGTTCCTGTGCTTTAAAGTCCCTCTGAAAAGTTGGAATAAATTCGCCTGTTTTTTCTCCCAGACAAATGCAGAGGAGGAAAACAAAAAGAACACGTATTTTATGAGCGCAAATTTGGGACAGTGACACCTCCAATCATCATTTTACAGCACAATGATATACAGTAATTAGGTGTCAGGAGTAATCTATGGCCACGAGAATAGAGTCATCTCTGCGAGGAAAAAAAAAATTATTTCTTCCCAGAAGGAAATCTGAGCCGTGGAGAGAGGGAGAGGGTGGGAACTGCAGCCTGAAGAAGGCAGGGCACAGCTGCCCACAGGGCACAGGGCAGCTCAGGTGGCATCCATGAGGGAGAAAGAAGGGGTCACGAGGACTGGATTTGAGCCCAGCCTCCTGGCTGTGATATTTTGCAGCTGAGAGATTCTGGGCAAATCTGTTTCCCTCTGTGGAAGGTGTTTCCTGGGTGTGCAGGGCCCCAAGTCCTCCTGGAAGGTTTCTGAGTAGAGGAGCTGGAGATGGGCCTGAGAGATGGGAGGATATGGACGGGTCCGGTGAAGCAGGAAAGACATTCCAGACCGAAAAGCCGGCCCCAGCAAAGATGTGGAAGAGGGTAGTCTGCCTTGAGAACCCTCTTAAGGGAGAATTGTTTATTAAGACTGTACCATTCACAACCATTTCCAGTTTAATCCTTTATGAGATAAAATTCTGGGGCTTTGCCTCCATTTTCTTCACAAAAACACTACCCAAAGGTCATTTTGTGCCTGATAACTTGGGCTCAATTTGTCTCTACAACTTCCTCAAGTAAGTCAACCATTCAACCTGAGTTTCCTGATCTATAAAAGGGGGATATTGAATCTGAAGCTATTGTGAGGATTACATGAGATAATATAAATCCATGCAATATAGTCAAATTAACTTTCAACAAAGGACCTAAGAATATATAATGGGGAAAGGACAGTCTCTTTAACAAACGGTGTTGGGAAAACAGGATATACATGTACAATAGAATGAAATGGGACCACTCTTACACCACACCCAAAATCAACTCAAAATGGATCAATGACTTGAATATAAGACCTGAAGCCATAAAATTCCTAGAAGAAAACATGAAGGGAAAGCTCCCTGACAATGAGTTGTTGACACCAAAAGCAAAAGCAAATAAATGGGACTACATCAAACTAAAAAGCTTATGCATAGCAAACCACAAATCTGATAAAGGGCTAATATCCAAAATACACAAGGAACTCATACAACTCAACACGAAAAAAAGAAAAACATAACCCAATTTTTTAATGGGCAAAGGATATGAATAGACATTTTTCCAAAAAAGACGTACAAATGGCCAACAGGTACATGAAAAGGTGCTCAACATCACCAATCGTCAGGGAAATACAAGTCAAAACCACAGTGAGCTATCACCTCATGAATGCTAGAATGACTATTATCAAAAAAGACAAAAAATGATGACTGTTAGCAAGCATGTGGAAAAAAGGAAACCCTTGTGCATAGTTGGTAGGAATGTAAATCATTACACCCACTGTGGAAAACAACCAAAATTCTAAAGAAATTAACAACAGAACTACCATATGATCAGTGGTAAAGAATGCAGGAGACGCAAGGTCTCAATCCCTGGGTTAAGAAGATCCCCTGGAAAAGGAAATGGCAACCCACTCCAGTATTCTTGCCTGGGAAATCCCATGAATGGAGGAGCCTGCTGGGCTACAGTCCATGGGGTTGCAAAAGATTTGGACACAACTTAGAGACTAACCAACAACACCACTGTATGATCCAGCAATCCCATTTCTGGATGTATATTCAAAGGATACCAATCACTGTCTCAAAGAGATATCTTCACTCTGTGTTCACTGTAGCTTGAATTTGTTATAGATGGCCTTTATTATGTTGAGATACATTCCATCTATACCTAATTTATTGATAGACACTTGCTCCTTGGAAGGAAAGCTATGAAAAACCTAGACAGCATGTTACAAAGCTGAGACATCTCTTTGCCAACAAAGGTCCATCTAGACAAAGGTCCATCTAGTCAAAGGTAATGGTTTTTCCAATAGTCATGTACGGATGTGAGAGTTGGACCATAAAGAAGGCTGAGTGCCAAAGAATTGATGCTTTCAAACTGTGGTGCTGGAGAAGACTCTTAAAAGTTCCTTGGACTGCAAGGAGATCAAACCAGGCAATCCTAAAAGAAATCAACCCTGAATATTCATTGGAAGGACTGATGCTGAAGCTGAAGCTCCAATACTTTGACCTCATGCAAAGAACTAAATCATTGGAAAAGACTCTGATGCTGGGAAAGATTGAAAGCAAAGGGAGAAGGGAATGGCAGAGGATAAAATGGTTGGATAGCATCAACGACTAAATGGACTTGAGTTTGAGCAAATTCCAGAAGATAGTGAAGGACAGGGAACCCTGGCATGCTACAATCTATGGGATCTCAAAGAGTCGGACATTACTTAGCGACCGAACAACAACATATGATTTTTATTAATATGGTGTATGAAATTTATTGATTTGAATATGTTGAACTATCTTTGCATTCCTGAAATAAATCCCATTTGATCATGGTATATGATCCTTTTGATATTCTGATTAATTCAATTTGATAACATTTTATTGAGAATTTTTGCAGCTGTGCCCATTAGGGCTTCCCTGGTGGCTCAGCTGGTAAAGAATCTGCTTGCAATGCAGGAGACCTGAGTTCCTTCCCGAGTTGGAAAGATCCCCTGGAGAAGGGAATAGCTACCCACTCCAGTATTCTGGCCTGGAGAATTCCATGGACTGCATAGTCTATTGGATTGCAAAGAGTCAGACATGACTGAGCAACCTTCACTCTCATAACATTAATTTTCAAGTGTTGAAAGAACCAGCCTTTCAGGCCTGGGATAAATATCACTTGGTCATGATCAATACAAAATTCTAAATATTTTAAAAACATTTTTATTATGGACAAATTTTTAATATACAGAAATAGGGAGTATAGTAAGCATTCATGAACCTATGTTCCAGCTTCATCAGTTATCAACCCCTGGCCAGTCTTGATTCATCTACATTTCTACCAGCTCCCTCTCCCCACCATCCCCTCATTGTTGAGGGTTTTTTTTTTAATCAAATTCTATTCACTTAATCCATAAACATTTCAACATGTGCCTAAAAAATAAGAATTCTTTCTGTTTTAAACAAATCCCTTAACCTACCTTAAAATTTTAACAATTATTAATGTCATTAAAAATACAACCAAATAGCAGAAACTAACACAACATTATAAAGCAATTATACTCCAATAATTAAATAAATAATGCAATTGGCACACACAAATATTTTTAAGTAGAAGTGTTTTGTTTTATAAAATAGATACAGAAAGTGCACTAATCATAACTACGCAGCTTGGTGAATTTTCACAAAGCCCACTGCCGGTCTAACCAGCTCCCAGATCAAAATACAGAGCATGACAGCACCCCCAGAAGCCTCCCTTGCCACAGAGTAATTCTGCTATTCTTTAAACCCAAAGATTTTCAGGGACAGAGTCAAGCAACAGTAAGCCTGTGACCCCAGCACTGAGAACAACGATTCCAGACAGAAGCCACACAGCCAGTACCTCAATTACTTCTCCTATCCATCAGCTCTTTCCAGTTTTCATTGATGGATTTTTAAGTACTCCTTGTATCATTTCATCCTTGCACTGACCTAGTGAGGTAGGCGCAAGAGGCAGTCCATTAGTTACCCCATTTTATCAAGAAATTGAGATTTGGAGAAGTGGTGTGACGTGCCCCAAGTCACACAGGTAGTTAATACTCAGTAGAGAGAATGCAAGGAACTTGCATGGGCCAGGTTAGTCATATAATTTGTGTCATGTAAACCTCTCAGCAGCCCTCAAGGAAGCTGAGGCCCAGAGAGGTTGGAGTCTTGCCCAGGTCACACAGTTAGTGGGTGGTGGAACTGGGATTTGAATACAGGTCTGCGTGCATGCGTGCATGCTAAGTCACTTCTGTCACATCCAACTCTGTGCAGCCCTATGGACTGTAGCCTGCCAGGCTCCTCTGTCCATGGGATTCTCCAGGCAGGGATACTGGTGTGGGTTGCCATGCCCTCCTCCAGGGCATCTTCCTGACCCAGGGATCAAACTCATGTCTCATGCCTCCTGCATTGGCTGGTGGGTTCTTTACCTCTAGCACCACCCGGGAAGCCCGAATACAGATCTGTGAATGTCGCTCTGTCATGTCCGACGCTTGGCAACCCCATGCACTATACAGTCCATGGGATTCTCCAGGCCAGAATACTGGAGTGGGTAGCCTTTCTTTTCTCCAGGGGATATTCCCAAACCAGGGGTCGAACCCAGGTCTTCCACGTTGCAGGTGGATTCTTAACCAGCTGACCACAGGGAAGACATACAGATCTACTGGCATCTAAACCACAACACTGCCCACCCCACCCCAGAGCCATCACGCCTCTGGATTTCAAGACTGAGCTTCACCCACAGTCACCGACCATGCCCCCAGCCCCTTCATGGACCCTGTCCATTCAGCTCACTTCAACACACTCAGTGAGCAGCCACAACTCTGCTCATACCCACACAAGTTGCCTCCTCCTGGCCAATACCAGGCCTTTTCCAGCACACTATTTGTGGACGTGAAGGACAATCCCCACCTTTGGAACCCCAGAGGCAGGCAGAGAGGCAAGGAGAAGAGGGCCCCCAGAGCACCGCCATCTCAGGTCCTCCTCCCCTTCCCTCCTCCTTGCCTTCTCACTCCCCACCACGCCCCCCTCCTCTGCCCCCCTCCTCTGCCCCTCCGTGCCCCCTCAGTTCCCTTCTCCTCCCCTCCCCGCTTCATCCCACAGCCTCTACCCCACCAGACAAACTTCGTGATCCCCAGTGCCTTCAGCAAGTGAGGGGAAAGTTTTTCATTTAAAGTCAAGCCTCAAAAGAGAGACAGAGGAAGAAAGAGGAAATTAAAGTGGCTCCTGCACCAGGGAGCTGGTGCCACCTCCCAGACCAGCGTCAGCAGGGAGGCCACTCTGGACACTGTAATTCTCTTTGGCTTCTTATCACCAGCGACCTGTGCCCAGCTCTACTAAAGACCCAAGGGGAAGAAAGGGAAGAAAACAGGATGAAAACCAGGTGTGGGAGTAGGCCTGTGGTATGTGAGTAATATCACTTAATTTTAGCCACCTCTAATTTTCCATCTTGTCATCACATTCGATTTCTTCTCCCCGCCTCGCCCCATTCCCAGCTGAACAGTGATTTCCAAATAAGTGGCTCACTCTGGCCCTATCATATAACAAATCTGTGGGCGGATACCAAATAAGGCAGCGCGCTGGATCAGAGGAAGGGGAAACAAGAGATGCTTGTCACTGTCGGTACGTGACCTTTGGGAAGTTATTTAGCCTCTGTAGCCATCAATTTCCTCATCTCCAAAGTAGGGAATAGATAGACAGCAGCTACCTCATAAATTTGATGGTATGAAGGGAGTTAATATGTGGAAAGCACCTCCAGTGCCAGGGACATACTAAGTGCTCAATAAATGCTAATTGATATAGTGATAAGCAGCATCCTCAGCTGCATCTCCGTGGGGGGGAGGGTGGGGGACAAGGGTTAACTCTGTCCATCTGAAGCACCAGCCATCCCTAGGAATTGCAGAGCTGCTGTCAACACTCCTAGGCTTCACTTAGATGATGACTGCAGCTCTTCTTTCATGCCTCCCGGTTTCACATGTGTGGTGTGCCCAGAACATTCTTTACCCCTTTCTCTTTTGGGAGAACTCCTATGTACTTCAAGACCCAGCTCACATGTCACCTCCTCTATGAAGCCTTCCTGACTTCCCAGACCATTAGTCAGTCCCTCTCTACTCAGCATATCCCTGGCATTTTGGGTAGAACCTCAACTGAGAAAATTCAAGACCTCTCCAAGTACAAAGTGCCTTATTATCTGCTCAGCCACTTCCAGGGGCAGGTGGTCAATATGTTTCCTGTGTGATATGAAGCCCTGGAGGACAGGACCTTGATTGTCAACATTCCACTCCAGATAGTTACTGAGGACCCACAAGAAGCCAAGGACCAAGGACTAAATCTTTTAAGTTTTAAGCTACAGCTGAGAAATTGCTTCTGATAAGAAATAGTCTCCACTACAACATCCCAAACTGTAAAAATGTCAGATGTTTGGTAGAAAAACGGGAGTCACAATATCCTACCCCCCTTCCCCGCAGAGTCTTCATTCTGCTCAGCTCTGTCAGTAGCACACAGGGAGAGAAAGAAAAAAGAGAAATACAGCAAACCCAGCTGTCACCAGAGGGGATACACACCAGCAGTGTGGTGCATCCATTGACTTTACATCCCTTATTTCATGTCATCACTGTAAGGCAGGGATTGTTCCTGCTCCCCAATAAGAAAACTGAAGCTCAGAGGGATGACTGACTTTCCCACCCTCATGGGCAAAAGTGGCAAATCTGAGACCACAGCCCAGTGTGTCTCTGGGGAAAGCAGGTGCCCTTCTCTCCACAGGGCGGCCTCCAATCACACGACTGGGGCCATAATTGCCCATTATCTCCATAATCTCCCCTCCCTGGGTTGGCCTGCCTTCCCCCTGACTTCCTTCCCTGTTCTCAGGACATATCCGTGTCCCGAGATTATTTATGAGCTCACCATTAATCAGAGATCAATTTCCACGTGTCTTCTGACTTTACAGCAACCACGAGGCAAACAAACATACCAGGCCTTCCATATACTCCGAGCTCTGTGTTACTTAGGGCAGCTCTAACACCCAGGAAATTGAGGAAAGTACCAGACATTCGGGTCAGCGATTCGGTGAGACTCCGAACTGTGAACAAGAGAATTAAGTGTCTGCTGCACATCACAGCAATGGTGACTAGGCGCTCCATAAGGTTGACAGTATATAATGGAAGATACTACGTTTCACCCCTATAAAACTCAGGTTTAAAAGACGAAGACGACACAAATATTTTAGCCTTTTATCTCAGGCTCAACCAGTAGAGAATTACCATCTCTCTCAGCCTCTTTCCATTCTTTGAGATTATATCCAACCTGAAAAACCTCTCTCAAATCTCTAAGGCCTTCCGCCAAGTGTTCTAAAAATAACAGCATGTAAAGCCCATCTCCACCCAGCTCGTCGCTCTCCCCCCACCCCCTGGGGAAGATTCTATGCAGCTGCAAAGATGTTTGCTGTTTAGATGGCAACTCAAGTAGAATCCGTTAGTACCTAAACATCCTTCAGTCAGAAGCCTCCTGCTCCAAGGGACAGCGAAACTGCGCAGGGTCTGCAGAGTGGCACGGTGGCAGAGCCTGCCTTTTTATTTTGTTATTTACATAGGGCAAGTGTGCAGTGTGCATGGCCCTTCCAAACAAGCACTAATCTATAGGGAGCAGGCACCCTGTAACGTCACTGACTCCTCGGCCGCGCTCACTGGAGGGGAAGGCCATCCCCCAGACAGAGAATGAGGAGTCCAGGAGGCCCCAGCCTTCTTGTCTTGGTCCCTGGGGAGGCTTGCGATTCCTGTTCCATGGCATCCAGAGCTTTCCAGCTGCCTGCACCAGTACTGCCAGCTGGGAGTTCTCCACCCCTGCTTCTGCTGCCCTCCTCTGTGTGGGCCCTGCACCAAACCAAGGGAAAGACCTGGACACTGCTGTTCCAACTCCAGCTCTGCTGATTAATGCTGTGCAACTTTGGGGAAGTAACTTACCCTCTTTGAACTTCAGCTTCCTTAAGTATAAACTGTCTGGGCCCAGTTTAAAAAGTCAGATTGTCCCAGTTCTCATTTCTATGGTTCTACTAAGCACCCTTGCCAATCTTTTTAGGAACCTGAGATTAGTGCTTGCTGGATGGCTTAGTTGGAAGCCACTTCAGGGTCCCTACTCAGAGGTGCTTTCCTTCACTGAAGACAATGACAAGCCCAGCTGCTGCCTCTTCTGGACACTCTTCGCAGAGTCCCAGGACAGTCTTTGTCCCCCTTTCTTTGACTAACACCGGTGTGTGGAAGCCAAAGTTTTCTTTGGTCTTTTTTCCCAGAAGGTCAGTGCATCTCTATGAAGACTGGAATCCTAGTGAGCCGCCCTAACGCCAATGCCAACACCCAACTCAAGAGCCGGGTTGCTCTGATAGACCAGGATGCTCACGAGGGCCAGGCTCAGGTCTCAGCACATTCTGAGTTGTTGTTCAGTTGATAAGTCATGTCCAACTGTTTGTGACCCCATGGACTGCAGCACGCCAGGCTCCCCTGTCCTTCACTATCTCCTGGAGTTTGCTCACATTCATGTCCATTTAGTCATTAATGCCATCCAACCATCTCATCCTTTGTGGCCCTCTTCTCCTCCTGTCCTCAATCTTTCCCAGCATCAGGGTCTTTTCCAATGATTCAGCTCTTTGCATGAGGTCAAAGTATTGGAGCTTCAGCTTTAGCATCAGTCTTTCCAATGATTATTCAGGGTTGATTTCCTTTAGGATGGACTGGTTGGATCTCCTTGCAGTCCAAGGGACTCTCAAGAGTCTTCTCCAACACCACAGTTCAAAAGCATCAATTCTTTAGCACTCAGCCTTCTGTATGGTCCAACTCGCACATTTGTACATGACTACTAGAAAAACCATAGCTTTGACTATATGGAGCTTTGTTGACAAAGTGATGTCTCTGCTTTTTAACAGGCAATCTAGGTTTGTCATATCTTTTCTTCCAAAGAGCAAGTGTCTTTTAATTTCATGGCTGCAGTCACCATCCACAGTGATTTTGGAGCCCAAGAAAACAAAAGTCTGTCACTGTTTCTACTTTTTCTCCATCTATTTGCAGCATCTTATTATTCCTTAGTGTGCCCCCTTTCACAGATGAGGAAACTGAGGCATAGAGGAAGGAGCAGCTAACTCTGGGAGAGTGAAGGAGGGTATCCTAGAGGAGGTGGCTTGGAAGCTCCAGTTACCAGATGGAGAAGAAAGGGAAGGTGCTCTGTGTAGAGAGGACAGGGCTCCAGATGCCCCTCTCCCCTGACCCCCACTACCTAAGTAGCTTCTGGTGAAGTTCATACAGTTATTTTTTAAGTCTGAATCCCAGGGTGTGATTCCACTCATCTTCCAATCCCTTCCAGTCATCTTCTTTGGCCAGAACTCAGCCCGTGTTCACACCGAATGATGAGAGAGGCCAGAGAAACAGTCTGCATGCTCAGGAGGAGAGGGAAACCGGTTTGGCAAGCAACAAACCAGTGTTTGTCACTTCAGATCAACTCCTGGCACTTAGGAATCACAGAACCTTAGAATCATAGACCCATAGAATGTTAGGACTATCACTTTAGAGAATCTTAAAAATATGAAATCAGGGGCCTCCCTGGTAGCTCGTGGTAAAGAATCTACCTGCCAATGCAAGAGACAGGGGTTCCATCCTTGGTTTGGGCAGGACCCCACGTGCCATGGAGCAACTAGGCCCACATGCCACAACTATTGAGCCTGTGCTCTAGAGCCCAAGAGCCACAACTGTGGAGCCCGCACGCCACAGCTACTGAAGCCTGTGCGCCCTGGAGCCTGTGCTGCACAGCAAGAGAAGCCACCACAACGAGAAGCCCACGCACCACAGCGGGAAAGTGGCCCAACTCACCTCGACTAGAGAAAAGTCCACGCAGCAGTGAAGACCCAGCACAGCCAAAAATAGTAAATAAATAAAATTATTTAAAAAAATATGAAGTCATAGAACCTCCAAGTCCTATACTCAAAGAATTTTGAAATAACACAATCCTGGACTCTGAGGAGTTGGTCATAGACTCATCCACCTCGTCCATCAGATTATAAATTATGTGAGAAGCATTTCCCACAACTGCATATCCCCTCAGCATGCGTGCCTAGTTGCTCGGTCATGTCCGACTCTGTGTGACCTCATGGACTGTACCCCACCAGGCTCCTCTGTCCATGAGATTCTCCAGGCAAGAATATTGGAGTGGGTTGCCATGACCTCCTCCAGGGAATCTTCCCAAGCCAGGGATCAAACCCTCATCTTTTATGTCCCCTGCATTGGCAAGCAGGGTCTTTACCACTAGCGCTGCCTGGGAAGCCCCCATTTCCTCAGCACCACCACATTAATCACAAAATAGAAACACTCATAGTGGCAGCAGAGAGGGATGTGGTGCCTCCTATGTGCAAGACACTATTCTAAGCACTTTCAATGTTTAACTTCTCACAACAACCCTAGGAAGTAGAACTATTATTATCCCAATTGACAGATGAGAAAACTGAGGCAGCGAGGTTAAGGAATTACCCTGGAGTCAGACAGCTAGTAAGCATTCAATAGATATTATTGATGTATAAATGTTGAACTCATACGAATTGCTGTACAGATGTCACTGTTTTCCTTTCATGTTATCTCTCAGTTGTAAAGGAGAAGGACAGTGAGTTGTCAGCGCATAACCGAGCATATAAAAGACGCCCACTGATGGAGAACAACTCACTTTGTCACTTGCTCCCTAAACTTCTGAAACAAATTCCCCATCACAGTGGGGAAACTGGCAGGGCCTCATTAATTTCTGGGAGGGGGTTTGAAGTCAGTTTGAAGCACGAGCGAGCGATGGAAGGGCTTATCCACCCGCTCACTGAGGCTCCATCTAATTAACAATAAACCAGACGCCGACACAATCCGCTTCTACATCTGTAACACGCTGACAATCTAAAAATGCCAGCCTCCTCCTTGTGTGTCAGCTAAATGTCACTGGCGACATTTGATGCAATTCAGAGATGAAAGTAAATCCAATATTATCACTGACTAAATAACCACAGGCCCAATCACAGGGCCCCAGGCCCCAGAGCAGGATGGGGAGAGAAGGCAGGGCAGCAGGAAGGAGGGGGAGACGGAGCCCTCCGAGATGAACCAGCCCCCAGCTGCCCGCTGGCAGGAAACTCCAGCTTGCTGACCTGCTCTGCTTAGGAAGATCAGGACTTAAAACTCCCAAAGCCACCTGATTGGCCCCTGAGGGCTGTTTGCCCTCTCTGAGCCTTGACTTCTTCACCTGTTAAGGGAGCAGACCAAAACACTGCCTCTAGCGAAAGATTGATGCTACTCTAATGTTCAGTGATTCATTCAGTCACCCCTTGGCACTGTGTGACAGGTACTGGTCTAGATG
Organism: Bos indicus; assembly: GCF_029378745.1. NCBI lineage: Eukaryota > Metazoa > Chordata > Mammalia > Artiodactyla > Bovidae > Bos > Bos indicus. Next base: position 96,171,076 of record NC_091762.1, on the reverse strand, counting down.
CTGGGGACGCAGCAATCTTTTCACCGGTGGTCCTCTCTGCTTGAATGTAAGCATCATGAAGGTAAGCACCAGCCCCGCTTTGTAGCCCAGTTCCAGCCCACACAGGCACTCAGTAAATGTGTGTGGTGTGGAATGAAGGAATGAGTCTACTTGTTCCACCTCCCCCTCAACTTCGAGCTTCTCAGGAGGCTGCGTAGTCCTCAAAGGCAGACATTAGGTATCACTTGTCTCCTCATCGGTTCCCAGCAGAGTGATGACCACCTTGATGCAAATTCCCGCTTCCCACCACATGGGCCACTTCTCAGTGGCAGCCAGGATAAAAAATTACACCACCGACGGTGGACATTGAGTGCTTCCTGGTGTTACCCTGAGAAGGACACAACATCACTTATGCAGTGCTCCAGCCATGGGGGCAGCACCTGAATTTAGTCACGAGGGAACAGCAGACAAACCCAGAAAGAGAAACATTCAGCTGAAAAAGGAGCAGGCAGGGATGGGCAGACTGCATCCTCAAAAATGTCGTTGTCATAGAAGACAAATAAATGCCGAGAAATGGATCCAGTTCTGATCCAGTTATAGGAAGTTAAAAAGATCTGACAACTGAGCACAATGTGTGGCCATAGACTACAGGGAGAGGTGTTATAAAGGACATTACAGGGTCAATCGACAAAACTGAAATACCATCAGCATTGATGAAAGTGTTAATAGTAGTTTCTTTGCTGCCACAACAAATTATCACAAATTTAGTGGCTTAAAACAGTGCAAATTTATTTAGGACATGGCCATCTTTAAGGGCCACTTTTCTGCCAACTCAGTCAATATTTGAAATAAGTATTGTATTAATGATAAATTTACAGAAGTTGATAACTGTTTATCAATTATGCTTATGTAAAAATATATCCTTCTCCTTTAAAAATATGCTTTAAAATATTTAGAGGTTAAGGATTGTGATGTATGCTGCTTACTGGCAGATGGTTCAGGAGTAATAAATAATATACAGTCGGGAGGGGAAATAATAAAGCAAATGTGATGATTTACAACAGGTGATTCAGGATAAAAAGCATATGGTATTCTTTTGACTATACTTGAAATTTTCTGTAAATGTGAAATAATTTCCAAATTAAGTGTGTATGTGTGTGTTCTGGATTCTCCATAAGTGAGATTGCCAAAGAGCTGCAATTAGAGATTTCCTGTGTCTTAGTTTCGCCTCACCAAGTAGATGGAGCTCCTCAGAGGTTCCTCATTGTAGAGAGAAGAAAACCCTAGGTCTTCAACATAGCATTCAAGCTCCTTCATGACCTTCAGCCTCCTTTTCTGATAATCACATCTTCTGTCTCCCATCTATTCCTTTATCCATGCCCAATTACTCATCATTTCTCAAAACTGTATCATAACAATTTCTCCATTTATTAAGCAACTAGTGTGTACTGGGTCCAACCCACGGCATTTCACTTAATCCTCAAACAACCATTCAAGTTAGGTACCAATGTTTTCTCTTACAAATGGCAAATCATAGGCTCAGAGAGGCTAAGTCACTTAAGGTCATACAGCTAAGGCTAGAGTTTAAATCATGTCTCTCTGATTCTAAAGCCAGGCTCTTTCTCGCATACTACACCACCCACCCTCCAAGTACTGATTCAGTAATCATTTCCTAAGTACCCAGTCAGTGCTGGGCGCTATGACAGACTCAAATGCAATCAACTCCACTCCCAACCACTCAGTTCAGTTCAGTTCAGTCACTCAGTCGTGTCCAACTCTTTGTGACCCCATGGACTGCAGCATGCCAGGCCTCGCTGTCCATCACCAACTCCCAGAGCTTACTCAAACTCATGTCCATCGAGTTGGTGATGCCATCCAACCATCTCATCCTCTGTCATCCCCTTCTTCTCCTGCCTTCAATCTTTCCCAGCATCAGGGTCTTTTCCAATGAGTCAGTTCTTCACATCAAGTGGCCAAAGTATTGGAGTTTCAGCTTCAGCATCAGTCCTTCCAATGAGTATTCAGGACTGATTTCCTTTAGAATGGACTGGTTGGATCTCCTTGCAGTCCAAGAGACTCTCGAGAGTCTTCTCCAACACCACAGTTCAAAAGCATCAATTTTTCAGCACTCATTACTATTTTAAACAGTTTTATTTATTTACTTATTTTTGGCTGCTCTGGGTCTTTGTTGCTGCATGCAGGCTTTGTCTAGTTGCAGAGAGCAGGAGCTATTCTGTGGTTGCAGTGCCCATCCTTCTCTTTGCGGTGGCTTCTCTTGTTGTGAAGCATGGGCTCTAGGGCATGCACAGCCTTCAGTAGTTGTGGCTCCTGGGCTCAGTAGTCGTGGTTCTCAGGCTCCAGAGCACTGGCTCAATAGTTGTGGCTCACAGGATTAGCTGCTCTGCAGCATCTAGGATCTTCCTGGACCAGGGATGGGACCCATGTCTCCTGCACTGGCAGGTGGATTCTTTTTTTTTTTAATTTAAATTTATTTATTTTAATTGGAGGCTAATTACTTACCACTGAGCCACAAAGGAAGCCCAGCCCCCAAGAATGTATGATTTAGCCAGACAGGGCCAGGACCAAGGCTGGAGTTAGGTAGGGGTCAGGGTCAATCAGTTTCCAGAGCTTAATCCAGAAGGCTATGACTCAAACCATAGTGGTCATGCAAGTAGAGGAGGACATCTACTGCCCACTCTCAGCTGGTAGGATCAAGCCTGGTGCTTGCTTCTCCACTGTTTCCTGGGTGAAGAGGCTAGGGGCCTTTGTATTAATAGTCAAGTCTCTGCTGCCCTCTAGTGGCAAATATGGAGATGACCGGAGGAGAGGCTTCACGGAAAAGACAGAGAAAGTCTACAATAACTGAGCCTTGGGAACTCTGTGGCTGTCCATTTGGTTAAGACTCTGCCCTTCCACTGCTGGGGGCCCAGGTTTGATCCCTGACTGGGGAGCTAAGATCTTGCAAGGCGCATGGCACAGTGAAAACACACACACACAGTTAACTGAGCCTCTGCTTAGCTGGGGTCTGTGAGCTGATTCCCAGGCTTGTCAGCAGAGGCCTGGTGAAACATGGTTCAGTCTCCTTTAACAGGAGAAGTGGTCAGCTTTTCTCAGATCATATATCAAGCCCCCAAGTTAACACCAGACACAGCCTCCGCAAAGACTGAGCCACGATGAAGGTCACAGCCTGAGCCTGGCCTTATCCATAGGCTGCGTTCTGACCATAATTAGAGACTACAGCCACCCTCAGACCTCCGCCAGTCCCCTGGCCCACTCCCCCATTGTTTAACACCACCATTATTAAAAACTAAATTCTACATATTTACAATTATATAAGCTGTATAACAAAACAAAGGTAATACGAAATGTATTGCTTCTGAATTATTTTATTACATTTTATTTACTCTTCCCCATGCTCTTGAGGTTATTTAGATCTACTGCATCTGCATGGCCCAAATACTACATAACAGTGAGCTGGGGTGCCTCTCCCCCCATCTCCGTCTCCAGGGACATTGGTAGCTTGAAATCACGATGGTGAGAGTATTTACGCTGCAGAAATCAGTAAACACTACGAAACAGGCTTGAGTTACTGTTTTGCTAATTGTCTAGACCAGAAATTAGCCAATCACAGACAACATGTTATTTTTGTATGGTGACCTGAGAATGATTTTTGCATTTTTAAAATTCTGGGGAAAAAAATAACAAAAGGATAATATGCAAGAGAGATCATGGGGGGCTAAAATATTTACTCTCTGGCTAGTTACAGAGAGAGTTTGCTGAACTATGGTCCAGACCTAGGAAAGTGATGGAGAAAATGTTAATACTGCAGATTATTAACATGTCAGGTCTTTAGCTGTTACACTGTAAATCCATAAAATATTGAGGAGGTATTTTTCCAGTTTTGAAAGCTATTATCTAATGCAGAAAAAAAAAATCGTTGACAAACAGGTGAAATTCCATAATGTGTAGTACTGAAGCTGAAAGAGGTTTAAATTTAATTTCAATAATTTCTATGAGGTTTGGACAATAATTTCACAGAAGAACATACATCTGATTTACTGACTAAATTTAAGTGGGAAAAGAGCATATTGGAATGCATCTCTCTTTGTCAAATAATGGTTGAATCACAACCATAGTTAGCCACACATGTAAGAATTTGACAAATATCAGTGAAACTATCCTGTGAGAATCAATTAGATAGATAGAATTAACAATAAAGAATATTACATATTTTATTGTTTTAAATATTTTACTCATATCAGTAAAAATTTATAATTAAAAATATGGATGCATACACACGCATACATTTTTAGATGGCTTGTTGTTAAAATTTTTTCAGCACACCCCTACCCAGCAGTATTCAAATACCCATTAATGCTATCCCTCATTTGGCAAAAGGCTGGGTTTGCCCATGTCCACCAACACCCAGCCCCTTCTTTCCATGAACCTTACTGCCATTTTCTCTCTTCTCTTTTTCTAGAACTTTTACCTTTCAGATTTTGGACCTCTGTTTTGTTTTTGCTTTTATATTTTCCACCTCTTTTTTTTTTTTTTGCTTCCATTTTAGTTATCTCCTCAGCTTTATCTCATAGCCCCTCAATTGCGTTTTTCATTTACACTCTCAAGTATTTAACATCCAATATCTGTTTCTTCACCAATCATTCTTTTTATGGCATCCTGTCCTTTAACGGATGCAATAGTTTCTCCTCTCTGAAAATATGCATGATAGTGTGTTGAATATTTTTAAGTGTTTATCTCCGTATACAATCTGTTTCTGCCAAGTAGCCATTATCCATTTGTTTGTTTGCTTTATTTTGTCTTATCTTTTCTACTAGACACCTTCCTTGGCTCTCTGGTGAGCATTACTAAAAGAATGAAGAGTCCTTGAAGAAATGTCTGATTCCTGAACTAGAGCAGAGAAAGTAGTAGATGAGGCCAGAACATCTCTGTGACAGCTGTGCTCAAGGAATGACATAATGATGGACACAAGAACCAGCCTAAAGGAGCTCCCACAGGATAGATCTGGAATATATTGAGTAGATATATTAAGTAGATATGTAGACTGAGCGATTTCAGTGGTAACAGACTGTAACTCATTGATTGAAATAAAATCCATGAGTCCACATTGATGTAACTTTATAAATAAATATATGGTAATTAAAGGAAGCTCTTCCTTATCCCAGAAACCCAACTAATAAGTATAAAAGGAATGGTGGAATTAGAAAATTGCCACCAGATAGTATCATGATCGGAGAAGGCAATGGCACCCCACTCCTGTACTCTTGCCTGGAAAATCCCATGGATGGAGGAGTCTGGTGGGCTGCAGTCCATGGGGTCGCTAAGAGTCAGACATGACTGAGCGACTTCACTTTCACTTTTCACTTTCATGCATTGGAGAAGGAAATGGCAACCCACTTCACTGTTCTTGCCTGGAGAATCCCAGGGATGGGGGAGCCTGGTGGGCGGCCATCTATGGGGTTGCACAGAGTTAGACACGACTGAAGCAACTTAGCAGTAGCAGCAGCATGATAAGAAGTGATTTAGGAAAGACTTGATGATACTAAAACTAGTGAGTGATAGATATTAATTGTAAGGGGAAACCGATAATTTAACACTGGCGAAATGTGACATCTGCCTCCTTAAGCATATGATTGAGGTTAACATCACTGGCAATGGGGTGAAGAGATGCCATGGGCCTCCTGAATGATGCATCAAGAACCGAACCATTTCTGCAGTGTTCCTGCCAACAGGGCATAAATCAGGGGGAAATATCAGAAACAATCTGAGGGACATTCTGAAAAATACCTGTCCTGAACTCTTGGAGAAAATTATCAATGCCATGAAGGCAAAGAAATACTGAGGAACTGCTTCAGATGATAAGAAACAGGATAACTAAATGCAGCACGTAATCTGGCCTTTTCTCCTTTAAAGGATATTATTGGCATATCTGGCAAAATCTGAATAAGGTCTGCAGATAAGATGATAGCCCTGAAACAATGTTAATTTCCATGTTAGGAGAAGGTCCTTGGTCTTGAGAAACACTCACTAAATTATTCAGTGATAAAAGGACTTTATGTTTAGCAGAAAAAATAATAGGAACATAGGGGAATTTCAGAGAAGGCAATGGCAACCCACTCCAGTACTCTTGCCTGGAAAATCCCATGGACAGAGGAGCCTGGTGGGCTGCAGTCCATGGGGTCGCAGAGTCGGACACGACTGAAGCGACTTAGCAGCAGCAGCAGGAGAATTTGGTGAAGAGTAAACAGGAATGCTTGCGATTTGTCTCTAAGTCTGAAATTAGCTACCCACCACCCCCCAAAAAAAAGTTAAAAGAAAAAATTTAAAAGTTGATTGGGAGCTGTGGGGCTTGGGGCTTGTTGACAGTGGCCACCCTGGGGTGAAGTCTGCCAGAGATCTGACTGGGCCATTTCATTAGGTGCTGCCCTCGTCCCAGGATCATATTCCAGTCTTCTGCTTCAAGATTCCTGCCTGGCTGCCGGGTGCCAGGAGCTGAGGCGGACAGGGAAAGGAGCATTGTCCTGGGGACTCCACAGACATTCAGGATGTAAACAGTTACTTAATCTCCTTCTTTCCTGCCCTCAGGTCCCTGTTTCCCCCAGGTCAGAGACCCTCTGTTTTATACTCTCCAAAGAATAATCCTCTAGTTTTCTGCCCACTTTGGGGTGGGAGGGACATGGGTGGATGGGGGTCATCTAGCCGCCATGCTGTGCTTAGTCGCTCAGTTGTGTCTGACTCTTTGGGACCCCATGGACTTCAGCCCACCAGGCTCCGCTGTCTATGGGATTTCCCAGGCAAGAATACCAGAATGGGTTACCATGCCCTCCTCTAGGGGATCTTCCCAACCCAGGGATGGAACCCAGGTTTGCCACATTGCAGGTGGATTCTTTACCACTGAGCCATCAGGGAAGCCCAAGGCACTGTACTTTAGTGAAATAAACCAGTCACAAAAGGACAAATATTGTGTGATGCTACTTATAAAAAGTACCTAGAATAGCCAAATTTATAGAACCAGAAAGTGGAACAGTTGTTACCAGGGGTTGAGGGGAATAGAGATTGAGCAGTCAGTATTTAATGGGTACAGAATTTCAGTACGGGATGATGAAAAATTCCTGAAGATGGATAACAGTGATGTTTGCCTCACAATATAATGGAATTAATGCCACTGAGTTGTACACTTAAGAATAATGGTTAACATTTATGTATATTTTACTACAATAAAAATAAATTAAAAATATAATACTGGAGTGTGACGTCAAGTGGGCCTTAGGAAACATTGTTGTTGAGTTGATAAATCATGTCTGACTGTTTGTGACCCCATGAACTGCAGTGCATCAGGCTTCCCTGCCCTTCACTAACTCCCTGTGTGCTATGCTTAGTCACTCAGCGTGTCCAACTCTTTGCAACCCAATGGACTGTAGCCCGCCAGACTCCTCTGTCTATGGGGATTCTCAGGCAAGAATACTGGAGTGGGTTGTCATGCCCTCCTTCAGGGGATCTTCTGAAGCCAGAGATCGAACCCAGGTCTCCCACATTGCAGGTGGATTGTTAACCAGCTGAGTGATCAGGGAAGCCCAAGAATACTGGAGTGGGTATAGCCTATCACTTCTCCAGGGGATATTCCCAACCCAATATCTTCTCAACCCAGGAATTGAACCGGGTAGCTGAGTTACCAGTCAGGTGGTCTGTCTACTGCTCTTTTTTTTTCAGCCCACCTACTTCTAGAAGTGCCTGAGCCTTTGGAGGGTTCCCAGTGTAAACCCAATTTCTTGCATAGACCAGTGGGGGTGTAGCATGCAGCTTTCTGAAGTCTTTTGACTCAAATGAGGTCCTAGCTTCCTTGCTGCTGGCATCTCCTCTCCTGTTCACTAAGTCCTTGCAGCTTTAAATCTAGTAATCAAATTTTTTTTGCTGTCATTTTAGTGGAGTTTCAGGAAAAGAACATACATGTGCAGGACTTTAGTTGGAAGTCCTTTGCTGGGTTTTCTAATTTTTCTACAAAGAGCACACATGGCTCCTACAGTTTTAAAATATATTTAAGCACGCGCGTTAAATATTGTGAAATCATATAAAACAGTTTAAGAAGAGGATGTTCATCAGGTGTCCGACGGGAGAATACCTCGAACGGGCTGGGTAGTGTAAGAAAGGTATCCTGAGATGCCCGCGTTTTCAGACCAGGAAGGCGAATAAATTCCTCTGTGTATGCATAGTAACCGCCGCGACCTGCAGTTACAACCGCAACAATTAAGAGAGAGACCACTGGGTTTGGCGGGCAGAGCGGTCCTTGGGGTGATGAGGCTAGCGAAAAACCGTCACAGTTCCTCAGTTCAAACTTCACCGAATTTCAGAGGCAACGGGACGCTTGCACACCCAGATCGGCCGAAGCCCTCCTCGGGAATGAAGCTGAGGAAGGAGCCGGGCAGCGTAGCGTAGTCGAGGGTAGCGGGGAATTGAGGGGTGGGGAGAGACACACAGAACCGAGGTGAGAGCCAGGCCTCTATCCCCTGCACCTAGATGAGGTCAGATAGGTCGGGGGCAGAGGGGGGAGCCAAGACCAAGGCTGAGTGCCAAACCAACACCCTTGTCTGAAGCGGGCAGATGCACCAGGCTCACCCCAGCTGCGCGCTCAGGTGCGCGGAGCCCCGAAGAGGCGGGGCCCGAGATGAGCGGCCTTTCCACCTTGGGCCACACGGGGGCAGCAGAGGACAGGCGGAGAAGACAGAGGGCCTTGGGATGGGGGTGGAAGAGGGTAAGGAGACGGGGAGAAAGAGCTAGAGAGGGCTAGAATCACACCGAGACAAAAGATGAAAGTGAAGGCAGTAAAATGAAGAGAGGGGAGACAGGCAGCCAGACGTCCCGTAAAGGTGCGCCTGGAAGCCCCAGAGCCACCGGGGAACCCAGCACTACTAATCCTGACAGTGACCCCCACCAGGTGCTGTTTGAGGCTGTGATAGAGAACTGCAAACCCATTTTATTGAAGGAACTGGGGAACAGAGAGGACTGTGATCGACTGATAGCACGTGGAATCCTCACTGGATCGTTTCCTGGCTGGGTTATTTAACTTCGCTGCCTCACTTTCCTTACTTGTCTCACGGGGTTGTTGTGAGGATAAAATGAAATAACATATATAACGTGCTAGAGTAGCACTCAGCATCAGTTCAGTTCAGTCGCTCAGTCGTGTCCGACTTTGCGACCCCATGAATCGCAGCACGCCAGGCCTCCTTGTCCATCACCAACTCCTGGAATTCACTCAAACTCACGTCCATCGTGTCGGTGATGCCATCCAGCCATCTCATCTCTGTCGTCCCCTTCTCCTCCTGCTCCCAATCCCTCCCAGTATCAGAGTCTTTTCCAATGAATCAACTCTTCGCATGCGGTGGCCAAAGTACTCGAGTTTCAGCTTTAGCATCAGTCCTTCCAAAGAACACCCAGGACTGATCTCCTTTAGGATTGACTGGTTGGATCTCCTTGCAGTCCAAGGGACTCTCAAGAGTCTTCTCCAACACCACAGTTCAAAAGCACTCAGCATAAACGCCAACAATTATTGTGTTTTTCTACCTTGTGACAACAAGTTAGAATGTTTTATCCATTTAAAAACTTAGTTATCTGTTTTTTAAGTTTTTTTTCTGTGAAATTATTTACAGATATCTTCCTCCTCCCTTGCCCTTTTTAACCTTTACACATATCACAAAGTCAACCAAAATGTTTGCCTACTCTGAAATCTGAATCCTAATTAGTGGTAAAAATTTAAACTTGGTTGGCACATCACACTTTAAAAGTATATGTACCATTTTTTTTTTTTTGGACTAACATTTTATTTGGACATCAGATTATAAACAAGACAAATAAGTAAAATCCAGTGTTAGGAAATAAAAAGAATTTTAAAAGAACAATCACAATGAAGTAAGTCAGAAAGAAAAACATCAGTACAGTATATTGATGCATATGTATGGAATTTAGAAAGATGGTAATGATGACACTATATGTGAGACAGCAAAAGAGACACAGATGTAAAGAACAGACTTTTAGACTTGGTGGGATGATTTGAGAGAATAGCATTGAAACATGTATATTACCATATGCGAAATAGATCGCCAGTTCAGGTTCAATGCAGGAGACAGGGCGCTCAGGACCAGTGCACTGGGATGATCCTGAGGGATGGGATGGGGAGGGAGATGGAGGGGTGTTCAGGATGGAGGACACATGTACACCCATGGCTGATTCATATCAATGTATGGCAAAAGGCACTACAATATAGTAATTAGCCTCCAATTAAAATAAATTAATTAATTTTAAGTAAATAAAAAGAACGATCAGGACAAATGACTCACAAGGGAAAGGGGAGTGACTTTTGAACTAGTCTGTGATTTGTATCATTCTGTAACTTAATTTCTAAATATACCAAATGAATTGATAATTTAATCTCTTAATTGTAATGCTCTAATTTTAAAAAAACTAATGTGAATTATAACATGAAGAGATTTTCATCTTGTTAGTTTTTTTTCTTCTGCCGTATAAAAGATAATTTTTATATCATGTTTTGGGAGTAATAACAGCTTTTTTGCTCTATATAAACACTAGTGGAGATTCTCCTTAACAAAATGATTATTGAAAACTAATAATCTCAAAACATGGAGGGGAGCCTTAGTTTCCATGTTTGCTTGGTGCTGCTGAAAATATTCCCTCCATCCTATAAATGGGGAACCTGAGGCTCAGAGGGATTCAGTGACTTGCCACATGGACTAGAGCCAGGGAAGGCCAGAGCCAGGACTTAAAATCAGGTCCTTTGACTTTTCATGGCCGGCTGACTCAGCGGGAGACAGGAAGTGCCTGCTCAGCCCAGGGGCTAAAATTCGGTTCCACTGTCTAGCGGAGCCAGCCTGATGCCATGCCTTGGCAGGGGCTCGGCAGTGGCCAGCAGCATGTTTTGCTCTCAAGCCGCTTGCTTGAAGGGCTTGAAAGGTCAGCGCTGGACAGCGTTGGGAAGTCTGTCAGATGGGCCCACCGTCGCTGTCTGGAACAAACATCTGGACAGGGAACACCAAACAGGTGGCACGGGAGGGGCACATGCTGGCACAGGAGGAGGGAAGCATGTAGTCTCCCAGAGCGGGGCCCCAGGTGCAGCTGGGCGCCCCTGGCTCAGACACTTAGACTTCCTCCCCCGCCCCTCCCTCTTCATCTGCAAAATGGGGATAACAATGGTCCTTTCTTCCTCAACCAGGCAGATGGGAGGGTGGAATGAGGTGACAAATTTGAAGGGCCAGCCCTGTGCACAGAATGCTCCAAGCAAGGCGCTCCTTTATTATTACTTGAAAAAGGAATAATACTCTTTCAGAATTATTTCAAAGAGTAAAACAAATGAAGGTATTTCAACACTTTGGACACAGCAGACGCTCAGTGGCGCCTTCAGTGGCATCTGCTGCCACGCCTTGGAGTGCCGGAGGCCCCCCGGGGGGATGCACACCCCCACACGGGTTGGTCTTTTCAGCCAACAACAGTAACTGGTGGACAGAACCCCTGGTGCCCCCAAGCCATGCCCTTCGAGAAGGATGTATGCACAGAACAGTGAGGCCGGTGTAGGAAAGTGAGCTTGGGGCTCCCTCAAGGAGGCCCTGCTAAGCTCTGCTGGGCCCACTGGTGGCCAATGGTGGTCTCTCCTCGTGCACCAGCCCTCAGTCTCACAGATGACCCCAGACTCTGCCTGTCAGCTGTGGCCCCAAAGCAGATGACCTGCCCCCCAGCCTTCCCCTTCACCAGTTGCCAGCATCCTCCACCATCCTTGCCCCTGTCCTCTGTCCCTCCAAAAGCCAGGATCCTTCCTCCTGCCCAAAGCCACCCCGCAATCCACGCCCCTCTTCATCAGCTCCTTCTTTCCAGACACCCTCTCACACCTGCCCACTGACACCAGCAGGTCACCCACCCCCATCTTTGCCTCCTCCACACGCTTGAGCCTTGCAGCCCACACTTTCCTCTCCCGGTTCCCTCCCTCGGCTCCATTCCCCACCCCCTTAACAAGAGTCCTTGTCCCCTCCTGTCTCTGACCCCCTCTGGAAAGCTTTGTGAGTTTTTCAAACAAGCAAATGAAAGAAAACCTGGCTTCTATTTGCTAAAGCAGCCCCTTGGCAGCCTGTGGCAGCGAAGATCTCCCTCCTTCGAGAAGGTCCCATGTCCCCTTGATCAGGTCACCCCAGGTTTCCCTCCTTCCTCTCCAGCCACATCTCTGCTTGGCAGACTCTTCTTCCCTGCTGACAATTCCTGAAATCTCTGTCTCCAGCCCAGAGATCTCTCCTAAGCACAGACTCACATGCCCAGATGCCCCATTCATCTCCACTTGTGTGTCCCACAGAAACCTCCAACTCAAAAGGTTAAAACCTTAGCTGACTTCCACCCAAACTGCTCGTCCTCTCCATCTTGGACATGGCCATCTCCACATCCTCTGTCAAATAAGCCCCAAACTTCAGCACAACCCGGCCCCCAACCAACTCACCTTCACCTCCTGCCAGCTCCTCTCCCCAATTCCCTCAAGTCCCTCTTCCCAAAGGCAACTGGGAACACCCAACCCACCTCCCCTGGGAAGTCTTTCCTGCTACTCCACGAGCCACTAGCCGCTCCACCTCTGTCACGCAGGTCCCAAAGCCAAGGGTGCAAACCGGCAACTCAAGGACCAGGGTCAGCCTCCAGAGGTGTTTTACCCCACCATGGACTCAACACAAAGCTTTTAAAAATGAGCCACTGTCAACTGTATTCGTTTCTGAAGGCTGCCAACAGAGTATGACAAACTGGTTGGCTTAAAACAATAGAAATTTATTCTCTCACAGTTCTGAAGGCTGACAGTTCAAAATCAAGGTGTCGGTAGTGCCTTCCCCTCCCATTGCCCCACCACCAAGGGCCCTAGGGAAGCCTCCTCCCTGAATTAGGAGTGGCAGTGTTGATCTCCCTTCTTCAAGAAGGTCCCATGTTCCCTTGATGAGGTCGCTCCAGGTTTCCCTGCTTCTCTTAGGGCTTCCCAGGTGGCTCAGTCGTAAAGAATCCACCTGCCAATGCAGGAGACACAGGAGATGTGAGTTTGATCCCTGGGTTGGGAAGATCCCCTGGAGAAGGAAATGGCAACCCACTCGAGTATTCTTGCCTGGAGAATCCCATGAAAAGAGGAGCCTGGTGGGTTACAGTCCATGGGGACGCAAAGCATCAGACACGACCAAGCACACACGCATGCACACGCTGGCTGATGCTCGCAGTCCTTCACACTCCTTTGCGCCTGGCAGCACAGGTCCAGTCTCTGCCTCCGTCTTCACGTGGCCGTCTTCCCTCTGTCTATCTCAATCCTTGTTTTCTCTTCATATAAGGACACAGTCATTGAATTAGGGTCCGCTCTAAACCATAGGACTGGGACTTCCCTGTTGGTTCAGTGGCCAGGGCTCCACGTTCCTGTTTCATTCCTGGTCAGGGAACTAGATCCTGCATGCCCCAAATAAGAGTTTGCAAGCTGCAACTAAAGACCCCACATGCAACAACGAAGGCTGAAGATCCCACATGCAACAATGAAGGCTGAAGATCCCACATGCCAAAACTAAGACTTGGCACTGCCAAATAAAGTAAATAAATAAAAATAAATATTTAAATAAATAAATAATAAACCATAGGACTCCATAGTATTTATGCGAAGCCCCTATTTCCAAATAAAGTCATGTTCAGACGTGCCAGATGAACATGAATTTGGCAGGGACACTATTCAACCCAGTGTATTTAAAATTAGGAGATTATACATAAATATCTAGATTACCACCCTTCTTTTTAAAAAAAGATCTGACCCCACATCATACTCGTACATTACTTTGCCAACAAAGGTCCGTCTAGTCAAAGCTATAGTTTTTCCAGTAGTCATGTATGGATGTGAGAATTGGACTATAAAGAAAGCTGAGCGCCGAAGAACAGATGCTTTTGAACTGTGGTGCTGGAGAAGACTCTCAAGAGTCCCTTGTACTGCAAGGAGATCCAACCAGTCCATCCTAAAGGAAATCAGTCCTGAATACTCATGGGAAGGACTGATGCTGAAGCTGGTCAATACTTTGACCACCTGATGTGAAGAAGTGACTTATTAGAAAAGATCCTGATGCTGGGAAAGATTGAAGGTGGGAGGAAAGGGGACAACAGAGGATGAGATGCTTGGATGGCATCACCAACTCAATGGACATGAGTTTGAGTAAACTTTGGGAGTTGGTGACAGACAGGAAGGCCTGGTGTGATGCAGTCCATGGGGTCGAAAAGAGTCGGACACAACTGAGTGACTGAACTGAACTGAACTGACTGAGGCTCTGTGGTGACAAGTGGCCAGAGCAGAAAAGTGTTTTTCATTCCCATGTATACTGGGCACATGATCTCCACCCACCACAGTCCCTACACCGAGGGGTCTAACAACTTTGACAGCAGGCCAGGATTAAAGACCACTCCCCTACCCACACCCTACGTCCTTAAGACTAGCAGCGACATTCTATCAGAGTAAGAGGCAGCAGCAAAACAGAGGGTATGCAACTCTTTAAGAGGCAACCGCGCTCCACCCAAGCATTTCTCTCATTGACATTACCTACCTGCCCCTTGGAATTTTCACCTGGAGCCCGGCTGTACGTTAATGACGTGTTTATGTGACTGTCCGTGGCTGGAGGTACCACTCACTCAGCACACCCCCACCCACAGCCCTTGTCCTAACTCCTCCACCACCAGCATCTCCACTGCTTTCCCTAAGGGCTTCCTCTGGCTTCCAGAGCCTGTTTCCCCACCCCACCCCCTTGCTGGTCCTCAAATGACTGACTGAGTTCCTGTATAAAACTCCAGCTCCCTCACCAGCAGCGAAGCGCTCTAAGGCGCATGTTCTCCACGGAGCTGCGCATGTTCTCCACGGAGCTCCGCAGGGTTTCCCAGCGCAATGTGAGCTCCAGCTGCTCACTGTGGGGACGAGGCTTCAGTGACACACCCTCAGGTGGCGCTCCGCCTCACTTCCTCTCTGTCCTGCGGAAGTGCCTGCTGGATCTCCCCTCAGATAACCTGCTTACACAAGAGCCCTTATCCCAGGGTCAGCTGTGGAGGAACCCAGAGTTGAGGACCGAGATGTGGTCTGTTTGCTTTGTTCATCGCCACAGCACACAGCACAGCGCAGGCACGCATCTAGTCAGCTGTCTGCGTGGACCTCTGCCGTCTCCCCTCCAGCCAGGCCTGGCTTAGGTGCTGGGAGACAGTGATGAGAGCGCCACTCTTCCCTGCCCTCCAGGAGTCTCCAGTCCAGGGAAGAGAACAAAGGTGGCTGCCTCCCTAGAAGCCTACCACTTGGCCATGGAAAAAAACTTAGGAATGTGAAAAAGTGGGGAAACAGCACAGACTAGCAAAGAGTGAGAACTAAGATGAATGAACTGATCCTTCATTCACTTGGCAAAAATCCACTGAGGGATATCCTGACAGGCGCGCACACACACAAACAAGCCAACAAAACACCAAGAGGTCAGTGGTCTGATAGGAGCAGAGAGACTGCGGCAGCACGAAGGAGGGCTAACTCAGCCTGGCAGGGCAGGAGGACTCCCTAGAGGAGGCATCTTCTCAGCTGAGTCTTAAAGGATAGGAAGATATGTATAAGATATTAAAAGGAAAAAGCATTCTAGACAAAGAAACCGCACAGAGACTCGTAGAAAGGTATGAAGATGGTTCTGTTTAGCCACTTGCAGTGGCTTGGCATGGCTGAGACAGGAGAGGGCTCAGAGGGAGGAGCAGCCAGGGGCAAGATTATGGACAAGTTTCTCCGTGCTAGACAGAGGCATTCAAACCTCTTTGGGACTCAGTTTTCTCCTCAGTGGAATGAACATGACGAGGCTCTTGTAAAGATAAGACGTACTAATGCAAGAACAGACCTTTATACAACAGCTGGCATTTCACTGGCTCTCAGGGAACTTCAGCTACTTCATCCTGAGAACCATGAGAAGTCACTGTAGGATTTGAAACAGCACAATGCGTGGTCAGCTAGGAGCCTTGGGAGACACCAGCAGGGAGGCTGCTGGGATCCGAAGTGAGATGTCAGCTGCCTGGAGCCCTACCCCACCCCACCCAGTGCCAAGAGCTTCTTATGTCTCTGCCTGAGAACTCTCTCCAGCACTGCAGTCTTCTTGGGTAGGGGCAGGGCAGGCCAGAAATGCTGAGGAGTTAACACCCTCAGATCAGATCAGATCAGTTGTCAGTCGTGTCCGACTCTTTGCAACCCAATGAATCACAGCACCCCAGGCCTCCCTGTCCCTCACCAACTCCCGGAGTTCACTCAAACTCACATCCATCGAGTCAGTGATGCCATCCAGCCATCTCATCCTCTGTCGTCCCCTTCTCCTCCTGCCCCCAATCCCTCCCAGCATCAGAGTCTTTTCCAATGAGTCAACTCTTTGCATGGGGTGGCCAAAGTACTGGAGTTTCAGCTTTAGCATCATTCCTTCCAAAGAAATCCCAGGGCTGATCTCCTTCAGAATGGACTGGATGGATCTCCTTGCAGTCCAAGGGACTCTCAAGAGTCTTCTCCAACACCACAGTTCAAAAGCATCAATTCTTCAGCACTCAGCCTTCTTCAGATACAACCTAACCCAAGAAGAGTTGGGAGTTGGTAGTAAGTCCTACCGCCTCCTGGATCTCATAGGGTCTTCAGTTGTTCTGAGCTCCAGGTGATGCCAGAGGCAACCCACTTATTAGCTTAACTTTTATTAGCTTTTCTCCATTTCCTGACTCATTTCTGTATTCCCTCATTGTGTCTCCTAGAATCATCTTCCAAATAAATGACTCATACCCTAATTCTGTCTCAGGATACACTTTCAGGAAAATCCAAACTGAGTAGCTGGTACCAACCAATCCCCACCCACCCACCCCCAGAAAGCAAATGTCAGCAGGAAATTCCAGAACTAAATGGCTAGCCAGCCATTTTTGCCATTTAGCCATGGCAAAAAGAATCCCATTTCTGGTGGGAAGTGGGAGGTTTTAGCAGCATCACATTCATGACTCTCACCTGTGATGGGTGGACTGGGCAGATACATAAGTGGAAAGGGAATCCAAGCTATGTAATAGCTCCAGCAATTGAAAGATATGGAGGCAACGTAAGGATTATGGAGTTGATTAACTTTTGTTATCTGCCACAAGAAGCCTCAAAGAAAGATAATCTTACAGGTTTAATAAAGTCCACTAGCAACTCAGAACATATTATGAAAACTAGAAGGGCTCCATGACACCAAGAAACATTTATCTCTTACAACCAGAGAACGGACTGTGCCAAAAATCAGCCCAAAATTTGATCGTAAGCAAGGCCGGGTTACAAAAGAGGCTGAATCCACAGGCCCAGTAAGTCATGGGCTAAAGTTAGGGTCCAAAGGGCAGAAGAGGCCCTGAGACTTGGGGTTCAGATTTAAGAACTTCAGACTGCCACATTCTCCTGAACCTTGTAATGGTGTCACAAATACCTCCCTTCCCCTCATAGGCAAGGGGAGCTTCCCACTGCCAGGAGACCATGCCAAATCCTCACCCAAGACACATGTTCTCCAAGATAATGGTCCTTCTCCTGCCTCCCACCACGCCACCCCACCCCAGCCCACCCCACTGCCCATGGCATCCAGCCCAAAAACTACAGTCTGATCTCACAATGACTAGAGTAGTCAGTCAGTTGCTCAGTCATGTCCAACTCTTTGTAACCCCATGGACTGCTGCACACCAGGCTTCCCTGTCCATCACCAACTCCCAGAGCTTGCTCAAACTCATGTCCATCGAGTTGGTGATGCTATCTAATCATCTCATCCTCCATCGTCCCCTTCTCCTCCTGCTTTTAATCTTTCCCAGCATCAGGATCTTTTCTAATAAGTCAGTTCTTCACATCAGGTGGCCAAAGTGTTGGAGCTTTGCTTCAGCATCAGTCCTTGCAAAGAATATTCAGCACTGATTTCCTTTAGGATGGACTAGTAGGATCTCCTTGCAGTCCAAGGGACTCTCAAGAGTCTTCTCCAGCACCACAGTTCAAAAGCATCTATTATTTGGTGCTCAGCTTTCTTTATGGTCCAACTCTCACATCCATCCATGAATACTGAAAAAAGACATGGCTTTGACTATACGGACCTTTGTCGGCAAAGATGGAGTAGTACTGGTCCTTATATGGAAGGTAACAGATTATTCATCATCAAAGCTACAGGAACTGACTAATGGTTTCAGAAGCAACTAAAAGATGAGGGTGTTGGACCATGTTTCTAGACTTGACCAGGTTTTCAGATCCAGAGTCCATTAATTAAAAGAGAGGCCAGATCCCTTTGCTAGGAGCTGATGTGTCATAGCAAATATATACAATACATATTACCCCCCTTTCCCCAAAAGCCATATAACCAGTTACAAGACTAATTGCATATTGAAGAAAGAGAACACCCAAGTCCCTTAAGAGCCATTGAATAAAGTGCCTGAACAGGCACTCTTACCAGGGAACCCAATATGCCATAATGGCTCCCTTGTTGGACTGGGATTGTTTTAAGGCCAGATGACACAGAGAGTCCTAGCCCAAGTCCATCTTATAGTGAACTCCATCCTGTGAGAAAAGGTCAAGTGACATCCCCTGAAACTACCCCCTGTCCTGGCCAAGAGAAGGAGTCAGAAGCAGTGCTACATCATGGGTAGGATGGCAGGAATTAGTTCCACCCTCCGTGATTTAAAGGCTGCCAAGGTGGTGCATTTTGCTACATGTGTGTGTGCTCAGTTGTGTCTGACTTTTTGCGACTCCATGGACTGTAGCCCACCAG
Source organism: Bos indicus (assembly GCF_029378745.1). Lineage (NCBI taxonomy): Eukaryota > Metazoa > Chordata > Mammalia > Artiodactyla > Bovidae > Bos > Bos indicus. The sequence goes on along the minus strand of NC_091762.1, from coordinate 96,152,291 downwards.
GCTTCTCTGTCCATGGAAATTTCCAAGCAAGAATACTGGAGTGGGTTGCCATTTCCTATTCCTGGGGAATCTTCCCAACCCAGGGACCAAATCTGTGTGTCTTTTGTCTCCTGCATTGGCAGATGGATTCTTTAGCACTGTGACACCTGGGAAGCCCCATTTTTACCATATCTCTAATTTACCATTATATCCCCTGAAAAAAAAAAAATAGATTATGGTAGACAATAGAGGACTGTTGGAAACATAACCAATCACAGCCATCATGCCAGATATGCTACCTCTGCTACAAACAATCAGCCCCTGGTTATGGAGCTACTGATTCCACACATGTATTCTTTGCAGTCCCCATCAAAAAGCAAGATCAGCAGTTCACAGTTCCCATTTCACAGTCACCTAGGATAAGCAGCAGTACACACTGATCCTCTTGCCCAAGGGCAGTGGTAATCCTCCTTTCTGTCTCAATATATGTCAGGGGAACACAGATCATTCTGACACTGCCACAGAGTATCATCATACTATCCACCCTGCTGATGGCATCATCTTAATCCCATTACAGAAGTACTCTTGCAAAGATACTTGTGCGCCAGAGAGTAAGTAGATTAACCCTACAAAGATTAAGGGGACTGCCACATCAACAACACTTTAGAAGTCTAATGGCAAAGGGTATTTAGAGGAGATCCCACCACCCCAGAGTAAAGGCTGTTATTGTACTTTTACCTCCTACAACTAAGAAAGAGTCACAGCCCTTAGCAGGTCAGCCCACACTTAGGTAAACTGCTCTAATCTGTTTTCTGGGTGACTTAGAAGGTTACCTACATTGAGAATTCTCTACAGTTGGTTCAAGTTGCTGTAAAAGCTGCCCTGACCCATAAGCTATATGAACCAGTAGACCCAGTGGTGATAGAGGTGTCTGTGGTCAACAAAAAGACCATGTGGAATCTCTGACTAGTCTCAAAAAAGAGCTTCAGTGTAGGCTTCTGGTGTTCATAGTTCTGCAGCAGAGAAGACTTCACTATTCAAAGACAAGTTCCTGGCATACTACTGGGCCTTAGGATATAAACCAAGAACATGACCTAGAATATAAGATGACTACAAAACCAGAGATGCTTATCAAGACCTGGGTGTTGGGAATTCTCTGGCAGTCCAGTGATTAGGACTCTTCACTTTCACTGCCAAGGGCACAGGTTGGTCAGGGAACTAAGATCCCGTAAACCTAGTGGCATGGCCAAAGTAAAAAATAATTAATAAAAAAAAAAACTTAGGTAGGGGTTTCCCTGGTGGCTCAGTGGTTAAAAAAAAAGAAAAGCCTGCCTGCCAATGCAGAAGACGCAGGTTTGATCTTTGGTCCAGAAAGATCCCACATGCTGCGGAGCAACTAAGCATGAGCACCATAACTACTGAGCCCATGCTCTACAGCCTGGGAGTCATAGCTACTGAGCCCACGGGCCTCAACTACTGAAGCTCTTCGAACCAGGTGGCCAAAGTATTGGAGCTTCAGCTTTAGCATCAATTCTTCCAGTGAATATTCAGGACTGATTTCCTTTAGGATTGACTGGTTTGATTTCCTTGCAGTCCAAGGGACTCTGAAGAGTATTGTCCAACACCACAATTTGAAAGCATCAATTTTTTGGCACTCTCACATCCATACATAACTACTGGAAAAACCATAGCTCTGATTGTATGGACCTTTGTCAGCAAAGTGATGTCTCTGCTTTTTAATATGCTGTCTAGGGTTTTCATAGCTTTCCTTCCAAGGAGCAAGTGTCCTTTGGTTGGAGTCACCGTCTGCAGTGATTTTGGAGTCCAAGAAAATAAAATCTGTTACTGCTTGCACTTTTTCCCCTTCAATTTGCCATGAAGTGGTAGGACTGGATGCCATGATCTTAATTTTTTTGAATGTTGAGTTTCCAGCCAGCTTTTTCACTATCCTCTTTCACAGCATCAAGAGAATCTTTAGTTCCTCTTCACTTTCTGCCATTAGGGTGGTATCATCTGTGTATCTGAGGTTGTTGATATTTCCCTGGGCAATCTTGATTCCAGCTCATGATTCATCCAGGCTGGCATTTTGTTATGACGTACTCTGCATATAAGTTAAATAAACGGGGTGACAATATACAGCCTTGACATATTCCTTTCCCAATTTGGAACAGCCAATTGTTCCATGTAAGGTTTTACCTGTTGCTTCTTGACCCGCATACAGGTTTCTCAGAAGACAGATAAGGTGGTCTGCTTTTTCCATCTCTTTAAGAATTTTCCACAGTTTGTTGTAATACACACAGCCACAGGCTTTAGTGTAGTCAATGAAGCAGGTTTTTCTGAAATTCTCTTGCTTTCTCTGTGACCCAATGAATGTTGGCAATTTGATCTCTGGTTCTTCTGCCTTTTCTAAACCCAGTTTGTACATTTGGAAGTTATCTGTTCATGTACTGCTAAAGCCTAGCTTGAAAGATTTGGACATAACCTTACTAGCATGCAAAGTGAGTGTAATTATACGGTACTTTGGACATTCTTTGGCACTGCCCCTTTTTGGGATTGGAATGAAAACTGACCTTTTCCAATCCTGTGGCCACTGCTGAGTTTTCCAAATTTACTGACATACTGAGTGCTGCACTTTAACAGCATCATCTTTTAGGATTTGAAATAACTCAGCTAGAATACCATCACCTCCATTAGCTTTGTTTATAGTAATACTTCCAGTCAATCCTAAAGGAAATCAACCTGGAATATTCACTGGAAGGACTGATGCTGAAGCTGAAGCTCCAATACTGTGGCCACTTGATGTGAAGGGCCAACTCATTGGAAAAGACCCAGATGCTGGGAAAGATTGAGGGCAGTAGGACAAGGGGGCAGCAGAAGATGAGATGGTTGAATGGCATACCAACTCAGTGGACATGAGTTTAAGCAAAATCTGGGAGTTAGTGAGGGCTTCCCTGGTAACTCAACTGGTAAAGAATCTGCCTGCAATGCAGGAGACTCCAGTTTGATTCCTGGGTTGGGAAAATTCCCTGGAGAAGGGCTAAGCTACCTACTTCAATATTCTTGGGCTTCCCTGCTGGTTCAGATGGTAAAGAATGCACCTGCAATGCGCTAGACCTGGGTTTGATCCCTGGCTTCTGAGGATCCCTGAAGGAGGCCATGGCAACCCACTCCAGTATTCTTGGCTGGAGAATCCCCATAGGCAGAGAAGTCTGGTGGGGTACAATCCATTGGGTTGCAAAGAGTCGGACACAACTGAGTGACTAAGCACACACAGGGAATTAGTGAAGGGCAGGGAAGCCTGATGCACTGTAGTTCACGAGGTCGCAGAGTCAGACATGACTTAGCAACTCAATAACAGCAATGCTTCCTGAGGCCCACTTGACTTCACAATCCAGTATTATATTTTTAATTTATTTTTATTGTAGTAAAATATACATAAATGCTACCATTTTAACTATTCTTAAGTGTACAACTCAGTGGCATTAATTCCATTCATACTGTGGGGCAAACATCACCGTTATCCATCTTCAGGACTTTTTCATCATCCCATACTGAAATTCTGTACCCATTAAATACTAACTGCCCATTCTCTCTTCCCCTCAACCCCTGGTAACAACTGTTTCACTTTCTGGTTCTATAAATTTGGCTATTCTAGGTACTTTTTATAAGTAGCATCACGCAATATTTGTCCTTTTGCGACTGGTTCCCTAAAGTACAGTGCCTTGGGCTTCCCTGATGGCTCAGCGGTAAAGAATCTGCCTGCAATGCAGATCTGGGTTCGATCTCTGGGTTCAATCCCTGGGTCTAATCCCTGGGTCAGGAAGATCCCCTGGAGAAGGAAATAGCAACCCACTCTGGTATTCTTACCTGGGAAATCCCATAGACAGAGGAGCCTGGTGGGCCACAGTCCTTGGAGTCGAAAAAGCAAGACACAACTTAGAGACTAAAGAACAACACAGTGTCTTCAGGCTTCTTTCATGTTATTTCATGTATCACAGTTTCATCCTTATTTTAGTCTTTTCATTTTCTATCCATTATTGAGAGAGAGCTATTGTAGTCTCCCACTATTATTATACAACTGCTTCTCCCTTTAATTCTATCAGTTTTTCCTTCAGATATTTTGAGGATCTGTTATTAGGTGCATAAATTTATTATTATTATTATTATGCCCTCACAGCAAACTCTGAGGTAAGACCATTACTATCCCCATTTTGCAGATGAGGAAAAGGTTTACAGAGGTCAAAGTAAATGATTCTTTTTAAAAATGTATTTATCATCATTGGAGACAGTCAAGAAGAGAGTGAAAAAGTTGGCTTAAAACTCAATATTCAGAAAACTAAGATCATGACATCTGGTCCCATCACTTCATGGCAAATAGATGGGGAAACAATGGAAATGGTGAGAGACTTTATTTTCTTGGGCTCCAAAATCACTGAAGATGGTGACTGCAGCCATGAAATTAAAAGACACTTGCTCCTTGGAAGAAAAGCTATGACCAAACTAGAGAGCATATTAAAAAGCAGAGACATTACTTTGCCAACAAAGGTCCATCTAGTCAAAGCTATGGTTTTTCCAGTAGTCATGTATGTATGTGAGAGTTGGACTATAAAGAAAGCTGAGTGCTGAAGAATTGATGCTTTTGAACTGTGGTGTTGGAGAAGACTCTTGAGAGTCCCTTGGACTGCAAGATCAAACCAGTCAATCCTAAAGGAAATCAGTGCTGAATATTCATTGCAAGGACTGATGCTGAAGCTGAAGCTCCAATACTTTGGCCACTTGATACAAAGAACTGATTCATTTGAAAAGACCCTAATGCTGGGAAAGATTGATGGCAGGAGGAGAAGGGGACGACAGAGGATGAGATGGCTGCATGGCATCACTAACTTGATGGACATGAGTTTGAGTAAGCTCTAGGAGTTGGTGATGGACAGGAAGTCTGGTATGCTGCAGTCCATGGACTGGCAAAGAGTCGAACATGACTGAGCAACTGAACTGAACTGAATTGTACCCACTCCTAAGTCTGAGTATTGTCAGTTAACAGGAAAATATAAAGCTTTTAGCCTGCTTGTTCTACTCAAACTGCCTGTCAAATTGCAGGCAAGCAAGTACCTTTGGCCAATGAGGAAAGGTCTTTCCTTACAAAAGAATTTCAACTAGAAAATGTTGATGGAATGATGGGATTAGAAAAACACTTTTTGCAAGTCCTCATGGAATAATATTCTAGATGATGATGAGCAATGGATAAAAAACACATTTGATAAACATTTGGTGGATGTATTTTCTATTGCTACTATATTTACAAACTTAGTGGCTTAAAGCAATATACATTTTATTATTTTACAGTTCTGGAGGTCAGGAGTTTGAAATGAGTCTCAATGGGCTAAAAATCAGAGTGTCACGAGGGCTGTGTTCCTTACGAGGCCCTAGGAAAGAATCTGATCCCTGGCCTATAGCTGGGTTCTAGAGGCCACCTGCATTCCTTGCCTAGCTGCCTCTTTCTCCTTCTTCAAAGCCATCAGTGTAGCATCTTCAGAGCTCTCTCAGACTTTGAGCCCTCCCTCCCATGCCTTCCTCTTCCACTTTAAAAGAGCCTTATGCTTCACTGGGCTTCCCTGGTGGCTCAGACAGTAAAGACTCTGCCTGCAATGCAGGAAACCTGGGTTCAATCCCTGGGTCGGAAAGATTCCCTGGAGAAGGGAATGGCAACCCACTCCAGTCTTGCCTGAAGAATTCCATGGACAGAGGAGCCTGGCAGACTATAAACCAGGAGGTGGCAAAGAGTCGGACATGACTGAGTGACTAACATTTTCAACTTTGTGCTTACACAGGACTCACCTAGATAATCCAAGATAATCTCTTTATCTTAATTTCAGTTGATTGTCACCCTTAATTCCATCTGCAGTCTTTCATCTTTCTAGGTAACATATTCACAAATTCTGCCTATCACAATAAGGAACTAGATGCTTGCAATGTATCAAATTATCAACTTACTTAGAGGTAATAAAGGGGGAAAACACACCTTATCAATGAAGGAGTCAGATTGTCTCCAACTAAACCCACTGATCAATTTTAACATCACTAACAGATGTGGTATGCATTCTGATATTATATAGCATGAAGTAAAAAGAATCACCTATGAAGTATTCTTAACAGGAATGTTTTACATGACTTTAAACAACCTTTTGTAACTAACTTCCAGTTTATCAGAAAGACTGGGGATGGAGGAAAAAGTTAAATGATATCACGAAAAAGCAAGAAAATTATCTTAGTTTCTTTAGTAAATCACTGACCAAAAACAACAACAACAACAAAAACCCAATGGCTGTTTAGGATTAAATAATAATGGTTCCCCCAGAAGCAGACCCCCATATATGGATTTGAGTGTATGTGGGAAGTACTGGAGTATCTGTAGAGATGCAAGGAAGAGATACAGGGAAGGAAAGGTGTTGATACTGGGTTTACCATTAAGCCAGCTACCACTGTGGGCAGCTGAGTCTCAATCTCATGAAGAAACTCTAGGAAATGACACAAAACACAAGATTCAGAATTACCACACCCCCTCAAAAAAAAGAATTACCACACCCAAAGAGCAAGGGAGCTATATAGCAACTGGTAAAAGTCACTTCTATAGAATTGGTCCCTGGGAGTGTTCATTGCTTGGCATGCAGCAAGCAAGTAAAGCAATCTTGTACAGTGGTATACCTAATATATTTGATACATGCAATGGATCACATTTAACCTCTTTCACAATATGAAAACATTGTTTTCAATAATTAGTATGGAATAAGATGAAAAATAATCAGATGGGAAATACAGTAAAAAGTTTCTTTTGTTGAACTTTGTACAACCATGACATTAAAATGTAAAATAATAAAAAATAAAATAAATAATACAATGCCAAAAAAGAAAAAGAAAGATAAAGGCTTTCTAAATATATCAACATAGTTTTTGAAAAAGGGGGGAAACATTCCCCCTATTGATCTATTGCCGTAATGAATAATAACAAAATTTATTTTTAAGCCTTAACTTTTACAAATTTTCCAGGGACTTCATCAAAATTATCTTCTCATATATACATGTCAAACAGACAGTATAATCTGTCAATCTGTCTTTACTCCTTGATAGCAGTTTTAATTTTGAAAAATCTCTTTTTTATGAAGTAACCCATAAATACTTTGATGGAGATTCTTAAAACTCTATTTCACAACAAATTCTGGAAATCATAACATCACATACTACTTTGTTTTTGGAGAATGATGTTGCTGCTAAGTCACTTCAGTCGTGTCCGACTCTGTGCGACCCCAGAGACGGCAGCCCACCAGGCTCCCCCGTCCCTGGGATTCTCCAGGCAAGAACACTGGAGTGGGTTGCCATTTCCTTCTGCAATGCATGAAAGTGAAAAGTGAAAAGGAACTCACTCAGTCGTGTCTGACTCTTAGTGACCCCATGGATTGTAGCCTACCAGGCTCCTCCATCCATGGGATTTTCCAGGGAAGAGTACTGGAGTGGGGTGCCATTGCCTTCTCCGTGGAGAATGATGCTAGTGGATTCTAATTGTCTCCAGAGTCAGTTTTCCACTAGAGTATCTTCACTATTCTACTATGCTTGGTAATCTCCATTTTTATTCTGCAAAATAAGATGAAGTGGCTGAATGACAGAAAATATCGATATTATTTGAGTCACTGTTTTAGAATGAGTGTCCAGTTCTTGGTCGAAATGATCAAAATATTCAAACACTGACTTTTTGTTTCTTCTGGCATCTTTTGTCATTTCTCCTGGAAGTCTTCTTCAAAATTTGGTTCTTCTTTTCCATGTAAATATCCATTCCTTTCATTTTGTGTTGTATAGTCAATGGCCTTCTCCACAATTCTTATGTGTCAGTCTTCAACCATGACTTTTACCATACATTGTTCAAGGTTGATTCTGGACCTTTGCAAACATTAGTTTCCTATTAACCTCATCTAAAATTTCAAACCAAATAATAAAATATAATTCAGAAAACAAATCATGTAGGGCAAAGAACAAATTATGAGTTGACTCTCTTATGTGCATGCTTTCTTTCAGATTGCACAGTATCTCAAAAGTTAACATTAACTTTCAAACTTTGTCTTTATTGTGGACACAGCTTCATTTGCCTAGAATAGTTTGTTTCACTGACATACTCACATTCAGCAGCATTTTTAGTAAATTAGGTGATATTGAAAAGAAAGAATAATTTTTCCCCAAAGTTTAATAAAAAAAAGTCACACATTAAAAAGAACTTCCAAAAGTGTGAACTTCATAAAAGTTCAGAGAATATTGTAAAAGGCATAAATAAGGATTTGGAATTAATATCTTTGATTTTTATCTGAACTACACTATGCTTACCAAAAAAAAAAAAATACTGCACCTCAAATTTTACACTTTGTTTTACTGTTTTAAATTTCAAACACAAAGTAAAATCTCCAAGAGGTCACATGAAGTGACAAAATTAACTCAAGTTCTGATAATTTTTTGATTTTATCACCACTTATTTTGAATCTGCTGTTTAAACAAGGGAATAAATGGTTCCACAGAAGTTGGAGTATTGAACTACATCCTAAGTAAGCTCCGATGATTCCAAACCTTTAGTAATTTAGTTTTGAAACAAATGCAAGTAGTTGAGTTTTCATATACTGGGTACTAACTGTATACCTTTAATTGCTCTGAATTAACTTACAAGTAGAATACAAGGCTTGTTAAAATGTAAGTAATTAAAAAGAAATGATTTGGTTCTGGTTCCAGTTTAGTTGGAGTAAGCACATTTCACCCTCTCTCTCCCAATGTATGCAACCAAAACTTCCCAGAAAGAACACGTGGACCTGTTATCTGAGGACTCTGAAAAGTAAATAATAACAGGAGGGTTGAGGAAGAAAACCAGAACATGAAGAACCACTAACCCAGTGGTGAGTTTTCTTCTTTTACTCCTCTAATTCCCCCCAGCCTGGACTTAAAGTTAGCCTGAAATCTAAAATAGTACATCCAGAACTAATGGTAAAAGACTAAATATTTCCCTCCTAAGATTAAGATATGGCAAGGATCTCTACTCTCATAACTCCCATTCAACATTGTAGTGGAAGTAAAACTACCCCTACTTAAAAGATGAGATGATGATTTATGCAGAAAACCCCAAGGAATATACAAAAAAGCTCCTAATAAGTGAATTTAGCAAAGTTGTAAGATACAATGTCTGCTTATAAATATCAAATGTATATATAATAGTAATGAACAATTGGAAACCAAAAATGTTTAAAAGAGCACTTTCAATGGTTCCCCCCACCCCCCACAAATGAAAGAGGTATAAATCTAACACAACACATTCAAAATCTGTGTGCTGAAAACTATGAAAAGCTGATGAAAGAAATGGAAGGAGAACTATATCATGATCATGGGTTTGAATACTCAATATAGTTAAAATTCAATTCTTCCTTGAAACTGAAATTAAACTATAGATTCAACACAACTCTAACCAAAATTCCAGCAGGAATTTTTGCCGATACAGACAAACATATTCTAAAATTTATAAGGAGACCTAAAAGGAACTAAAATAATCAAAGCAATTTTAAAAAATGAATAAAGTTGAAGGATTCATGGCACTCAGTTTTAAAGCCACAGTGAGGAAGATAATGTGTGATTAACAAAAGGATAGATACATAAATCAATGGAACAAAATAGAATCCATAAATAAACGCACATAGACATGGCCACTTGTTCCTTCAACAAAGGTGCAGAGACAGTTCAATAGTGAAACGATAGTCTTTTCAACAAATAGTGTTAGAACATATGTTCACCTGTATGCAAAAGCATGAATTTCAACCTGAACTTCTTGCCTTTTACAAAAATTAACTCAAAATGAGTCATGGGTCAAAAGTCAAATAATATAGTTATTAAAATTTTAGAAGAAAAGATAGAAAATCTTTATGACTTTAAGCAAACAGTTAGTAGATATGATACCCGAAAAACAATTCTTTAAAAATTGATAAATTGAACTTAATGAGAATTTAAAATGTTTCTCTGTGGAAGGTACTGTTAAGAGAATGAAAAGATAAGCTACAGACCAAAAGAAAATACTTGCAAATTACATATCCAGCAAAGGACTTGTATCCAGAACATACAAAAACAAATGCTCAGTCTGGTTTATTCGATAAGTTATATACAACTCTTTGTGACCCCATGGACTGCAGCACACCAGGCTTCCCTGTCCTTCACTATCTCCCAGAGTTTGCTCAAATTCATGTCCATTGAGTCAGTGATGCTACCTAACCATCTTATCCCCTGCCATCCCCTTCTCCTTTTGCCTTCAATCTTTCCCAGCATTATGGTCTTTTCCAATGAGTTAGCTCTTCACATCAGGTGGCCAAAGTATTGGAGCTTCAGCATAGGTCCTTCCAATGAATATTCAGGTTGATACCCTTTAGGATTGACTGGTTAGATCTCCTTGCAGTCTAAGGGACTCTCAAGAGTCTTCTCTGGCACCACAATTCCAAAGCCTCAATTATTTGATGCTCAGCCTCCTTTATGGTCCAACTCTCACATCCATATATGGCTACTGGAAAAGCCATAGCTTTGACTATACAGATCTTTGTCAGCAAAGTGATGGATGTCTCTGTCTTTTAATATGCTGTCTGTGTTGTGAGAGTCCCTTGGACAGCAAGGAGATCCAACTAGTCCATTCTAAAGGAGATCAGCCCTGGGTGTTCTTTGGAAGGAATGATGCTAAAGCTGAAACTCCAGTACTTTGGCCACCTCATGCGAAGAGTTGACTCATTGGAAAAGACTCTGATGCTGGGAGGGATTGGGGGCAGGAGGAGAAGGGGACGACAGAGGATGGCATCACTGACTCAATGGACATGAGTTTGAGTGAACTCCGGGAGTTGGGGATGGACAGGGAGGCCTGGCATGCTGCAATTCATGGGGTCGAAAAGAGTCGGACACGACTGAGCAACTGAACTGAATTGAACTAAACTGGATTTGTCATAGTTTTCCTTCCACGGAGCAAATGTCTTTTAATTTCATGGCTGCAGTCACCGTCCACAGTGATTTTGGAGCCAAAGAAAACTAAATCTGTCACTGCTTCCACTTTTTCCCTTTCTATTTGCCATGAAGTAGTTCAGTACATGGGACTGTATGCCATGATCTTAGTTTTCTGAATGCTGAATTTTAAGTTTAAAAATTTTTTATATTTAAGAATGTATAAAAACAAATGCTCAATATTCAATAATAAAAAGAACAAACCAAACCCAAGGCAAGTAGAGAAAGGAAATAATAAAGATTAGAGTGGAAATTAATGAAATAGAACATAGAAAAACAACATGCAAAATAAAATTATATGTTATTTTGAAGATTAATAGAATTGACAATCTTTTAGCTAGACTGGCCAAGAAAACAGACTAAAGATTGAGGGAAAAGACTCAAATTACTAAAATCTGAAATGAAAGAGGAGCTTTACTACTGGCCTTACAGAATTCTTTTAAAGGATTATAAGGGAATATTGTAAACAACTATGTGCCAACAAATTAAATAACTTCAATGAAATGAACACTGAAATTGATACAAGAAGTAACATAAAATTTGAACAGATCAATTACAAGTGAAGAGATCAATTTAGTAATCAAAAAACTACCCACAAAGAAAAATCCAGGCCCATGTTGTTTCACTGATGAATTCTACCAAATATTTAAGGAAGAATCAATACCAATTCTTCACAGACTTTCAAAAAATAGAAGAGGGCACAATATTTTCCAACTTATCCTATGAAACTAATATTACCTTGATACCAAAATCAGACAAAGACATCACAAGAAAACTACAGCCTGAAACTCCTTATGAAAATGATGCAAAATTTCTAATAAAATGGGCTGGATCCAACAACATACAAAAAAGGATTATACACCATGACCAAGTGGGATTTACCTCAAGAATATAAGGTTGTTTTAAAATCTAAAAATTGATTAATATAATAATTAACAGAATAAATGATAAAACCATATGATTATCTTGCTGCTGCTGCTGCTAAATCGCTTCAGTCGTGTAGGACTCTGTGCGACCCCAGAGACGGCAGCTTACCAGGCTCCCATCCCTGGGATTCTCCAGGCAAGAACACTGGAGTGGGTTGTCATTTCCTTCTCCAGTGCATGAAAGTGAAAAGTGAAAGTGAAGTCGCTCAGTCGTGTCTGACCCTCAGCGACCCCATGGACTGCAGCCTACCAGGCTCCTCCGTCCATGGGATTTTCTAGGCAAGAGTACTGGAGTGGGGTGCCATCACCTTCTCCGATGATTATCTTAATTGATGCATAAAAAGCATTTGACAAAATTCAACACCACTTCATGATAAAAACACCCAACAAACTAGGAATAGAAGGGTACTTTCTCAACCTAATTAGGACATCTACAAAAAATGCACAGCTAATATTGTATTTGGGCTTCCCTGACGGCTCAGACAGTAAAGAATCTTCCTGCAGTGTGGGATACCTGGATTCAATCCCTGGGTTGGGAAGATCCCCTGGAGGACAGCATGACAACCCACTCCAGTATTCTTGCCTGGCGAATCCCCATGAAGAGCCTGACAGGCTACAGTCCATGAGGTCCCATAGTCAGACACGACTGAGCGACTAAGCACACAATGCTGTAATTAATGATGAAAGAAAGATTAGGAATGAAACAAGAATGTCCAGTCTTGTGGCTCTATCCAACATTTTGAGGGAGATTCTAACCAGGGAAATTAGTCAACAAAGTGAAATGAAAGCCATCTGATTAGAAATGAAGAACTATATGTTTACAGATGACATAACCTTGTATAGACTACTCTGAGGAACTGACTACAAAAATCTATTAGAACCAATAAATGAATCAACAAAGGTGCAGGATACAAAATTAATATACAAAAATCAATTGCACTTCTATACACTTGTAATGAACAATCCAAAAGTGAAATTAAGAAAGCAATTTCATTTACAATAACATTAAAATAATAAAATACTTAGGAATAAGTTTAACAGAATAAGTTCAAAACTAATTTCTTAGAAACTGCAAAACATTGTTGAAAGTAATTTTAGAAGACCCAAATAAACAGAAAGATATCCCATGTTCATCAATCAGAAGACTTAATATTTTTATGATGGGACTGATCAAACTAATCTAACATAGTCAACCCAATCCACATCAATTTTCTGGCTTCTTTGTAGAAATTGACAAGCTAATCCCAAAATTTATATGGAAACTCAAGAAACACAAACTAGAAAAAGACAAACAAAACTAAAGGACTCAAACTTTGCATTTCAAAGCTTACTACAAAAGTGCAGTAGTCAAGACAGCATGGTAGTGACATAAAGATAGACATATCAACAGAAGAGAACTGAGAGTCCAAAGTAGGTCCTCATATTTATGGCTGAGTTTTGACAAGCAGGCCAAGATAATTCAGTGGGAGGAAGAAAGGTCTTTTCAACAAGATTGGGACAATTAGATATCCATATGCAAAAGAATGGGCTTCCCAGGTGGCACTAGTGGTAAAGAACCCTCCTGCCAATGCAAGAGACATAAGATCCCTGGGTTGGGAAGATCCCCTGGAGGAGGGCATGGCAACCCCCTCCAGTATTCTTGCCTGGAAAATCCCATGGACAGAGGAGTCTGATGGGCTCTAGCCCATAGGGTTGCAAAGAGTTGGACACGACTGAGCCAACTTAGCACTCACACATGCAAAAAAAATAAATTAGGACCATTACCTCACACATATACAAAAATTAACTTAAAGTGGATCAAAGATCCAATGTAAGAGTTAAAACCATAAAACTCTTTGAAGAAAATAAAAGTGTAAATCTTCACAATCTTAGTTTAGGCAGTGTTTCTTAAATATAATACCCAACTACAAACAGCAAAGGAAAAAACAGATGAGTTATCCCTTATCAAATTAAAAACTTGTGCTACAAGAGACACTGTCAAGAAAGTGAAAAAAATAACACTACAATGGGCAAAAATACTTGTAAATCATCTAGCTGATAAGGGGCTATATTTTGGATATATAAAGAATTTTTACAACTTAACAGCAAACAGACAACCCAGTTTTAAAATGAGTGAAGTACTTGAACAGACATTTCTACAAAGGTGATATATGGATGACCAAAATGCATATGAAAGATGCTCAATCATTAGTCATCAGGAATATGAAAATCAAAACCACAATGACAAACCACTTTCACACCCACTAGGGTGGCTAAAATTAAAAAAAAAAAAAAAAAAAACAGATAATAACAAGTGTTGTCAAGGATGTAGAGAAACTGAAACCCTATTGCAATGCTGGTAGGATTGTAAATGGTGCAGTGGCTGTGGAAAACAGTTTAGCAGCTCCTCAAAAAGTTAAATAAAGAGCTATGATCTAGTAATTCCATTACCAGGTATATAGTTAATAGAAATGAAAATGTATGTTCACAGAAAAACTTGTACACAAATATTCATAGCAGCATTATTTATAATAGCCACAAAGTAGAAGCAGCTCTTAATTTCAAGGCTGTAGTTGACATCTGCAGTGATTTTGGAGCCCAAGAAAATAAAGTCTGTCACTGTTTCCATTGTTTTCCCATCTATTTGCCATGAAGTGATGGGACCAGATGCAGCCATGAAATTAAAAGACACTTGCTCCTTGGAAGAAAAGCTATGACAAACCTAGACAGTATATTAAAAAGCAGACACATTATTTTGCTGACAAATGTCTGTGTAGATGCTAAGGTTTTTCCAATAGTCATGTATGGATGAGAGAGTTGGACCACAAAGAAAGCTGAGCACCGAAGAATTGATGCTTTTGAACTGTGGTGTTGGAGAAGACTCTTGAGAGTCCCTTGGACTGCAAGGAGATCAAACCAATCAGTCTTAAAGGAAATCAGTCCTGTATACTCATTGGAAGGACTAATGCTGAAGCTGAAACTCCAATACTTTGGCCACCTGATGGGAAGAACTGACTCACTGGAAAAGACCCTCAGGCTGGGAAAGACTGAAGGCAGGGGCAGAAGGGCACGACAGAGGATGAGATGGTTGCATGGCATCATCAACTTGATGCACATGAGTTTGGGCAAGCTCTGGGAGTTGGTGATGGACAGGTAAGCCTGGCGTGCTGCAGTCCATGGGGTCGCAAAGAGTCAGATACAACTGAGGGACCAAACTGAACTGGAAGCAACTCTAATGTCCATCAGCAGATGAATGGATAAACAAGATGTGGTGTAGTCATTTGATGGAATATTATTCAGCAATAAAAAGGAAGGACATATTTATCCATGCTACAGTGAACCTCAAAAGCATTATGCTAAGTGAAAGAAGCCAGACACAAAAGACCACACATTGTATGATTCCATTTATGTAAATTTTCCAGAACAGACAAATTTATAGGCAGAAAGTAAATTACTAGCTATGTAGAGTGGGAGAATTTGGGGCAAATGGGTAGTGACTGTTAATGAGTATAGAGTTTCTTTGGGGGTTGATGGAAATATTATAAAATTGATTTTGGTGATGGTTTCATAACTATGGGAATACACTAGAAACCATTGAATTGTACACTTTAAAAAGTGAGTTGCATGGTACTTGAATAATTTCTTAAAAAGCTATTATTTAAAAATATACAATTGTTAGAAAATAACTCAACTTTTAAAAAACTGGGCAAAATATTTGAACAGACAATTCAGCAAAGATATATATGGATAAAATATAAATACATGAAAAGGTGTTTAAGGTCATTAGTCATTAGGGAAACGCAAATAAAACACAATAAGATACTACTGCACTACTATCAGAAAGGCTTAAAAAAAATGAGCAGACAAAGCAAGACTGATGATGCAGCAACTCTCATGTGCTGCTGGTGAGAATGCAAAATGGTATCACCTCTCTGAAAATATAAAGTTAAACATACACTTACCATATGACTTGGCAGTCACACTTCCAAGTATTTACCCTGGACAAATGAAAACTTGTGATCACACAAAAGACTGTTCATAGTTTATAGCAGTTCCATTCATCCATTCATAATCACCAAAAATGAAAACAATCCAAAAGTCTTTCAACAGTGAATGGATTAGCAAATTGTGGTACATCCATTTAACTGGATACTGCTCTTCAGTCGTGTCCGACTCTGTGCGACCCCACAGACGGCAGCCCACCAGGCTCCTCCGTCCCTGGGATTCTCCAGGCAAGAACACTGGAGTGGGTTGCCGTTTCCTTCTCCAATGCATGAAAGTGAAAAGTGAAAGTGAAGTCGCTTAGTCGTGTCCAACTCTTCGCGACCCCATGGACTTCAGCCTACCAGGCTCCTCCATCCATGGGATTTTCCAGGCGAGAGTACAGGAGTGGGTTATCACTGCCTTCTCTGTAACTGGATACTATGCAGCAATAAATATGAATAAACTACTGACATATGCAACAACTTGGTTGAATCTTAAAGGCATTATGGTGAGTGGAAGAAGCTAATCTGAAGAGGCCACATACTGTATAACTCCATCTATATAACACTCTGGACAAGAAGGAATCGTAAAGACAGAGAACAGTGGGTGCCAAGGGCTAGAGGCTGAGGAAAAGTTTTGATCATAAAGGAGCAGCATGGACAGTTTTCTGGGGTGATGGAGATGTTCTGAATCCTGATTGTGATGGTGGTTATACAAATTTATTTGTGCGTTCCACCACTTAGCAATGTACCACAGAATAGTCAAATATAGAAAAATACAAATAAAAATTTTAAAATAATAAAAAAAAGAAATACCTGAATGTATTATATACATGTGTGTATCTATCTGTATATGCACACAGTCACTGCAAGGTTTGTTTAGGACTTTGACCACCAACAATTTTTTTGAGATAAGTAATATTTTCTTTCTGACACTTTTCAGAATTTCTGGGCTCTGGTGATAATTTAAAAAGCTGATCAACTTGTCAGTATTATTATTGTTTTAGTTCAGTTCAGTTCAGTCGCTCAGTCGTGTCCGACTCTTTGTGACCCCATGAATCGCAGCACGCCTGGCCTCCCTGTCCATCACCAACTCCCGGAGTTCACTCAGACTCACGTCCATCGAGTCAGTGATGCCATCCAGCCATCTCATCCTCTGTCGTCCCCTTCTCCTCCTGCCCCCAATTTCTCCAAGCATCAGAGTCTTTTCCAATAAGTCAACTCTTCACATGAGGTGGCCAAAGTACTGGAGTTTCAGCTTTAGCATCATTCCTTCCAAAGAACACCCAGGACTGATCTCCTTCAGAATGGACTGGTTGGATCTCCTCGAAGTCCAAGGGACGCTCAAGAGTCTTCTCCAACACCACAGTTCAAAAGCATCAATTCTTCGGCACTCAGCTTTCTTCACAGTCCAAATCTCACATCCATACATGACCACTGGAAAAACCATAGCCTTGACTAGACAAACCTTTGTTGGCAAAGTAATGTCTCTGCTTTTGAATATGCTATCTCGGTTGGTCATAACTTTCCTTCCAAGGAGTAAGCGTCTTTTAATTTCATGGCTGCAGTCACCATCTGCAGTGATTTTGGAGCCCAAACAAATAAACTCTGACACTGTTTCCTCATCTATTTCCCATGAAGTGGTGGCACCAGATGCCATGATCTTCGTTTTCTGGATGTTGAGCTTTAAGCCAACTTTTTCACTCTCCACTTTCACTTTTATCAACAGGCTTTTTAGTTCCTCTTCACTTTCTGCCATAAGGGTGGTGTTATCTGCATATCTGAGGTTATTGATACTTCTCCCGGCAATCTTGATTCCAGCTTGTGCTTCTTCCAGCCCAGCGTTTCTCATGATGTACTCTGCATAGAAGTTAAATAAGCAGAGTGACAATATACAGCCTTGATGAACTCCTTTTCCTATTTGGAACCAGTCTGTTGTTACATGTCCAGTTCTAACTGTTGCTTCCTGACCTGCATATAGGTTTCTCAAGAGGCAGGTCAGGTGGTCTGGTATTCCCATCTCTTGAAGAATTTTCCACAGTTTATTGTGATCCACACAGTTAAAGGCTTTGGCATAGTCAATAAAGCAGAAATAGATGTTTTTCTGAAACTCTCTTGCTTTTTCAATGATCCAGCAGATGTTGGCAATTTGATCTCTGGTTCCCCTGCTTTTTCTAAAACAAGCTTGAACATCTGGAAGTTCATGGTTCACGTATTGCTGAAGCCTGCCTTGGAGAATTTTGAGCATTACTTTGCTAGCATGTGAGATGAGTGCAATTCTGCAGTAGTTTGAGCATTCTTTGGCATTGCCTTTCTTTGGGGTTGGAGTGAAAACACCTTTTCCAGTCCTGTGGCCACTGCTGAGTTTTCCAAATTTGCTGGCATATTGAGTGCAGCACTTTCACAGCATCATCTTTCAGGATTTGAAAGAGCTCAACTGGAATTCCATCACCTCCACTAGCTTTGTTCGTAGTGATGCTTTCTAAGGCCCACTTGATTTCACATTCCAGGATATCTGGCTCTAGGTCAGTGATCACATCATTGTGATTATCTTGGTCGTGAAGATCTTTTTTATACAGTTTTTCTGTGTATTCCTGCCACCTCTTCTTAATATCTTCTGCTTCTGTTAGGTCCATACCATTTCTGTCCTTTATCGAGCGCATCTTTGCATGAAACGTTCC
This sequence comes from Bos indicus, assembly GCF_029378745.1. NCBI lineage: Eukaryota > Metazoa > Chordata > Mammalia > Artiodactyla > Bovidae > Bos > Bos indicus. The sequence goes on along the minus strand of NC_091762.1, from coordinate 96,133,694 downwards.
CTTGGTATCTCTAATTTTCTTGAAGAGATATCTAGTCTTTCCCATTCTGTTGTTTTTCCCTATTTCTCTGCATTAATCACTGAAGCAGGCTTTCTTATCTCTTCTTGCTATTCTTTGGAACTCTGCATTCAGATGCTTATATCTTTCCTTGGCTTCTCTTCTTTTCACAGCTATTTGTAAGGCCTCTGCAGACAGCCATTTTGCTTTTTTGCATTATTGTTTTAAACTCTCTGCAAATCATGTACCCACTCACTGCCTACTCTGGAGAAAAGGCTCTCACCACCCCAACCCTGGTGTGCCACTTGCTTCTGTGATTCTGCACTTAAAGCCCTTACACATAGAGAAACTGTTTCTGGAAGCTGGAAATAAGTGAACTAAAAGGTCCAAGGGATATAAGTGGAACTCTGACAGGATCTGCTATAGATGACCAAATCCTAGTTCAAACAATCAATAAGTTATATGTTATATGTGTGTGCATACATGCTCAGTAATGTCTGACTCTTTGCAAGCCTATGGACTTAGCCCACTAGGCCCTTCCGTCCACGGGGTTTCTCCAGGCAAGAATAGTAGAGTGGGTCACCATGCCTTCCTCCAGGGGCTCTTCCTGATTCAGGGATCCAATCCATGTCTCTTACGTTTTCTGCATTGGCAGGAGGGTTCTTTACCACAAATGCCACACTTTACCACTTAAACAAATAAATAAGTCTATCCCCAATGGGAGCAATTGGGTAAATCTTCATACATATTGAGTATTAGATAATATAAAGGAATTATTTTTGTTATTGATATTGTATTAACAATACTGGAGTTCTGTAAGAAAATGTCTCATGCTTTAGAAATGCACACTGAAGTATTTCACAATGGAACTTTACAATGTCAGTAATTTATTTTTAAATACTTCAAAGAAAAATTTAGATCAAACAAATATGGCAAATGTTAGTAATTAGTAAAGTTCTGTGATGAATATGTAAAGACATCATATTCTTTTCTCAACTTTCTTAAATGCTTGAAATCTTTCATAATAAAAGGTTTTCAAAATAAAAGTGCACCAGAAAATCCCAGAAATGTTGAGTCTCTTAGTCCCTGAGCCAATGAACCTTCTTTGCAATTAGACCCCATGGTCTGATCATGGTATATCCTGAGATGAGTTTGAATCAGAGAAAGTTTAGAGTATTTCAGTGTCCCTTGGAAACGAAAATGGAAAAGTAAATAGCATGTTTTATATAGCTCCTACCCTAAAATGTTAAAACAAAAACTAGTAGGGCTAAAATAGACATTCAACTGTCCTGAAAGCTTGGTTTTCCAGAGGCCCTATATCCTGCAGAAACCTTGGTAACTGAGGACAGGTTTCAAGGAGGACTTCAATTATCTCTTTTTAAGTTAGTGTGACTTGGGTGTCAGTCACTTGCAATAGTAGAGTCTTGTTACATTCCCTGATCTGTAAGGCTAGATTGTAAAGGGCCACATAGCTGTCACTTTGTTTACTGAAATACCTGCTCTTGGAACTCTGAGTCAACATGTAAGAGGTCTGATACCCTGAGGCCACCATGACAAAGGGCTGCAGGTAGGTGCTCCAATCAATGGTCCAGCTGAGCCCAGCCTTCCTGCCATCCAAGCAAAGGCACCAAACATGTGACTGAAGCTGTTAGCCTCCAGACCAACACATTGACCAGCTGAATACCACTAAGAGATCTCCATCAGCACTGTATGGAACAGTTTTTAGAATGACCCAGCCATGTGCTTAGTTGCTCAGTCATGTCTAACTCTTTGGGACCCTTTGGACTGTAGCCCGTCAGGCTCCTCTGTCCATGGGATTTCCCAGGCGAGAACACTGGAGTAGGTTGCCATTTCCTTCTCCAGGGAATCTTCCCGACCCAGGGATCGAACTAGTGACTCCTGAGTCTCCTGCATTGCAGGTAGAGTCTCTACTCGCTGAGTCATCAGGGAAGCCCAATAAAATAAAATAAAAGACACTGCATATTTTTACTGGAAGCCACCGAAGAATTCCAAGCTGACATGTGCTGTGCTGTTCTTAGTCGCTCAGTCGTGTCTGACTCTTTGCCACCCCATGGACTGTAGCTCACCAGGCTCCTCTGTCCATGGGGATACTCCAGGCAAGAATACTGGAATGGGTTGCCATGCCCTCCTCCAGGGGATCTTCCCAACCCAGGGAGTGAATCCAGGTCTCCTGCATTACAGGCAGATTCTTTACCCTCTGAGCCACCAGGGAAGCCCATGCCCTGTCCAAATTCCTGACCCACAAAATTATGAGGTAATGAAACGATTATTGTTTTAGGTCACTAAATTTGGGGGCATCTGCTATGCAGCAACAATGAACAGAAACAGGAAACCAGAAGGTGTGACCAATGTTGTGCAGTAGCAGATGCAACTTTTAATGGAGCCTGAAACTTTAAGACAAAGAAGCCACTTGACTATGTGCACAAAATGCAAGACCTTGGAAAGAACATGTACAGGTAAGGAGTCTCAAAGTTTAAGTTTTAAGCTCCATTGTGTACAACAGATTCAGGACTGACTGCCCAGGGTCCTGCCCCAGGACAATGACCTTTAAAGGGTGCAAAGTTTTAAGAGAATAATTTTAATATGCCAGCCTTCTTGGCATGAACAAAAATGAGGGAGGCAGAATTCCAATGTCTGGGATCTTGACACCCTTCGCTGGTTCATGGCCTCTACTAAGAGAGTCCTATGTCCTAACGAGTCGGGGAGAGGTAGTACCCATTCATCCTCCCAAGGCCCTGCTACCACTTAAATGCTGACTCTACCATTTTGGTGTCCATTCCTAGAGGTCCTGTAAGTCCTTCCAAGTCTGTATTTTGAATATTGAAAAAATGTTCCTCACCCTCCAACCTTGCCTCTGTTTCAGGAGCCCACATTCCGAGTATCATCCTCAATGAGTCACCCAGCCCAGACATCTGCAAATCAGCCATGAGCTCTCCTCCCAGCTTACTCCCAACACTGGATCACCAGTGGAGAGTCTGGCTCCCAACAGTGCTTGCAGTCAACCTCTTTTCTCCCTGTTCCTGCTCCCACTGGTCATTTTTGGTGCTGCCATCTCTCACAGCTCTTCCTCAGAGGTGTTCACCCTCCCTCCTAACAATCTATGCAATCCAGGATCTTCCCAACAAAGGTTGAATCTTCCCAACGCAGGGATGGAACCCGAGTCTCCTGCATTACAGGTGGATTCTTTACTGTCTGAGCCACCAGGGAAACCCTAGGCTATCCAATACAAATGCAAATCTCACCAGGCTCTGCTATCAGTGTCTGCCAGTACCCATACTCTGAAAGCCAGACCCCTTTTACTGGAGTTCAAGGATCTCCATGACCTAACCTCTAACCTCTAATCACAGAAGGCCCCCAACTCCTTCCTCTCCACCTGCTCCTTTAGAGGGACACTTCACTCCCTCACCAATTTCCTTCCATGAATTGCAATGCTGCCCCTCATCAAGCTCCTTGGAACCCAGTTGCAGCCTTCCCCCGTCTCAGAAGCATCTCCAGAACCCACACTCTCCAATCTGATGACCTTTCTCTGTGGCCCCTTCCGCTGGGCAGGGTGTCTCCCATAACTTGTGACGCTTCAGAGAATTTATAAGCTGAATTTGTCCCAGTCACTCGACCCCTCTGAGCCATTTCTTCCTCTGTGAATTGCGACAATGTCCACACCAAAGAAATCTGAAAGTGAAAAGTGAAAGTGAAGTCGCTCAGTTGTGTCCAACTGTGACCCCATGGACTGTAGCCGACCAGGCTCCTCCGACCATGGGATTCTCCAGGCAAGAATACTGGAGTGGGTTGCCATTTCCTTCTCCAGGGGATCTTCCTGACCCAGGGATCGAACCCAGGTCTCCCGCATTGCGGGCAGATTCTTTAACCTCTGAGCCACCTGGGAAACCCAAAGAAATCTGAGAATTACAATAATGGAAGCCTAGTGAGTAGGCACTGAATAGTGAGTACTGACTGAGCTAAGAGCTTTTCACACAGTATCTCTAATCCTCACAGCACTCAAAGTGGCATAGGCTACCACACCTCTATTTAACTGAGAAGGAAACCAGGGTGAAGCACCTTGCCTAGCTTGCCTTTCACTGGCCTCCCTGGCAGACCTCCTTGGCACTGGTCAGCACATCCTGCTTGCCTGCTTAGTTGTTTCCTGACTTAACTCCCAACACAGTTTTTATTGGGCAGGGATGGCACCTGTCTTGCACTGGGTTTGGCATTCAGTAAGCACTGAGTAAATACTCGCTGACTTCAGTGATCTGTGAATGAATACACATGGCAGACGACAGAGCCTGGATCCCAGCTCTTGGCTCTTCCTCACCTGCCCCACCCCAGGAGGGTCCTGTGCAGGTTATATGCTTAGTACAGGTTCTGGCACACAGCAGACACTCAGTAGCATGGAGCTGCTGCTGTTGGGCTCAAAGGGAAGTTAATTTTTAAAGACTACTATTTCAGTGGTGTGCCCTGCAAGGCAGTCCAGCCCAGAGTTGGCTCCAGCAGGCTTAGGGGAGGGTTTGGAAATAAACAGCCAATACAGATCAAGGGAACTTCTGTCCCATCTTCCCCTCCCGGGATAAAAAAGGTTATGTTCCCATCTTTGTCCTCTATCAGGGGAGACAGCACCGCCCAACTCAAGAACCCCAAGCTCTTCCCCAATGCGGATCCCAGCTACCTCAGGCCCCAGCCCCCTCCAGCCCATCGAGGAAACTCCCTGAACCCGAGGTGCCTCCTCACCCACCCCCGCCACTCCCACCGGTGCAACTAGCAACCTGGCTTGAGCTTCCTGGGCTCCCGACTCCCACTCCTCGAAGATGTCCGACTCTGAACGGGTCAGTCTTAGCCTTCCTGACTGCTCAGTGGACGGTGGAGTCTGGAGCGCCAAAGATGTAGGCCTTCGCCAGGCGCCGAGGCCGTGACTGACTGCCCTGGGTTTCCAGCAAGAAACGAGCTGAAGAACCAGCTTGAAGAGAAACCCTGGAACCCCACTACCCCAGCCCCTCTAACTTCCACCGCCTGAGAACCGTTCTGAGTTCTATGAAAGATGACGTTCGAACCTAACGGAGGCTCCGCGGCCTCTCTGGGCGCTAGGAGAGAGTCGTTTCTCCTCCCTGGGCCGCGTGTGTACACAGGAGTGCAATTTTCGCAGAGCCCCCACCGTCGGTCAGCTTCAAGAGAGGAGAAGAAGGAGTAGGCCCAGTGGGAAAATAGAAAGGGAAAGAGATCCAAGGTCCCCGGATGGGTGGACAAGTCCCTGAACCACTCTGGATCTCGGTTTCCTCCTGATTTGCCTGCGAGGATGAGCTAAAATAATGCCCTTGGAATCTGTGAAGCTCTAGGTGTTTTAGAGAGTGGATAACACGGGCCTATAGGCAGCCTCCCCAGGCCTGGCTTGAGGACCATCAGGAACCAAAAACGTCAGAGCATCCAGTATAGATCCCTCCTGAAACCAAGACATCAAGGCCGATCTTAAGTTCACCTCGAGTGGGGATGAGGGCAGATACTGAGGAGGGGGTGGATAGAACCCGGAATGAGAGAGACCGCGAGGCATCCGAAAACCTGAAGTGAGAGGCAGGACAGCGCAGCCTGGAAGCACAAGCAAGTTCACACTTCTAGAAGCTCCGCTCACTTTCTCCCGCTTTCCTCTCTCCTTCATAGGTAACTCTCTCCTCTTTTCTTTTCCCCCTCTCTCTCCTTTCCTTCCTTATCTTCTTTGCCTGTCTCGAGCCATCTCTGTCTTGCCCCATCTTTCTTCTCTCGCTCCTTCTCACCGCCCCCCACTTACAGCTCTCCCTCACCCTCTCACTTTATAACCAAACAGCCAAACCCCTTTCCAATTAAAGTGGAATTAGGCAACTCAATCAAATTAGTTCCCTATTAAAGCCCTTCTTTATTAAACCGTTTTCTTGTCCTGCTATTAAGTTTCACCGCCTGGCGGAACTCGAGTCGGCCTCAGAAGTTTACCTTGGGAAGTCGCCGGCCCAGCCTAGGGGAGGGGGCGCGCCCGGTTTCTCGGACAGGGGGAGTGACCCAGCTGGGAGCTAGAGGGACGCGGGAGGCCGGAGGAGGGGGTCGGTCCGGAGCCGCTAATTTCCTCCGCTCCGCTGAAGCAGGGAAGGAAAAAGGGGTGCGGAGTGAGGACTGAGGTCTGGCTGGAAAGCGCGTCCTCACTGCTGCTCTCAGATTTCACTGCCTAGGGCGAAGGCAGCACCCCGCCACCCCACCACTCCAAAATAACTCCCAGGCCTCTGGCGGAACACGGTCTTAGCCTTCCCGCCCCAGTCGCCTGATTGTGCCTAGGCTGCGGGTTCGTTCCAAAACCCAGCAGAGAGGCGCGCGGTGGGCGCCCAGATCTGCGCCCAGAGAACAGGAGCCGGGCCTCCAGCCTCGCAGGATTCCAGAGACAGAGAGCACTGGCCAGGCGACCCCGCCGCCGCCCGAGCGGGAGCTGGAGGGACACCAGGTCCCACGCGAGCAGCGGGCGCCACTCCTCCTGGAGGGCGGAGCGCACGCCTCTCCCAGGCGCGGCTGGAAGTCCCCTCGTCCAGCACCCCCGAGGGTCGTAGTACCCGCCGGACCTCGGCCAAGCTTCTCCCAGGCACCGCGGTTCCCGCGAGAAATTAAGATTTTTCAACCCGGCCGCCCGAGAAGCGGGACGGGATTCGTTGCTCTTTTCTTAGAAAATAACATTTATTTCTAGCTCATGTCTATGCAAAGGAAAGCACAAAGTGAGCCATTCTCTGCAGCAGCGTTTCCCGCTGCCGGCCCTTCGGCCGAGGTGTTTGGCGAGTCCAGGGAGGCGGGGATGGGCTCCAGCGGGCGGCTCTGGCTCAGTCACACGTCACTCCGTTCCTGCTTTCATGCGCACCTTGACCGTTCCTTAGGGAAAGACTGGCCGCAGGCAAGAGGGGCGGGTGGGCAGGATTCGTCTCGAGTTTACGATATATTTCATCTATAAAACCTGATAAGTACAAAGAGCGCATAGTCTAATTTTTTCCGTTTTGTCCTTTTTTTTGCTTGTTTTTGAATATTTTTCACGTTAATACCGAGGTCACCTACAGATTACAATTAATAACTTAGAATTCCATTTTATAACATTATACACTGGCTTGTATATATATGTATAGTTTATATAGAGATTTATACATATATAAAAACTCACACTGCACCAAGGAAACCCATGCTTATCGGCATAAGCAACAAAGAGAGCGACAAATACCGCAACGAGGAAAGTGCACCTTAGAATTTCTTTTTTTTTTTTTTTACAATTGGTATCGATATATATGTGTGTCCCAAAGACTCAACTCAGTGCCAAGAGATTTATACATCCTAAATTTATATTTGTTAGAATATTTAAACTTTTTTAAGGAAAGGGGAGACACATAAGACAGACTATCCTGCCATCCATTTGCGAGCGTGGGCAGATGGGACAAGCATAGAGACAGGAGAGGCAGGAGCTGGCCCGGCGGCTGCAGCCTCTGAATTCTCAAGAATTCCTGGCCTTTCGAAGGGCTGGGGAGCCTTGATGAGGAGGTTGGGGTCGAGGATCTGGGCGGCGCATCCCCTCCGAGAACATTTGCACCCGAAGCTGCTCCTCTCTGCTCGGCTCTCCCCACCCACTGTCCAAAACAAAACTGAAAACCACCATGGAGCGAGAGGACCCCAGCTGGGGCGCAGAGAGCGCACCAGGCGAGGCCTGGCCGGCGGCCTGCGGGAACCAGGCTGGAGTCCCTGTTTGGGGGCCGACAGGCTCGGGGCTGCTCGCCCTACTGCTTCTCAGGGGCGCCGTTGACCATGGGCCCGTACAGGCCGCCGCCGTAGGTCGGCTCCTTGTGCACAGCAGCGGCGGCGGCCGAGCGGTCGCGCATGAGATCGCTGAAGGCGTAGTCCATCGGCGGCCGGAAGCCAAGGGTGGGCACCAGGCCAGCGGTGGAGTAGGGAGCCATGAAGGCCAGGCCGCGGCTGTGCGCCGCCGCCGCCGAGTAGGCCAGGCGCAGGGGGCTGAGGCCGAGCGGCGCGCCCAGCGGGTAGGCGCCGGCGTCGGCGCCGAAGTGACTGGCGTTGGGCTGCAGTGGCGAGAAGGCCGAGCGACTGCTCAACGAGCCCAGAGCCCCGGGCGCCATGGCGCCGGCCAGCAAAGGTCTGTGGTGCGGAGGTGCAGCGGGGCCCGCCTGCAGCGGCGCGGGGAGCCCCGGGCCCCCGGCGGCCGCGGCGTCCACGCGGCCTGGCCACGCGTCGTCCGCGGCGCCTACCGCCCCCACTGCGGCCTTGTCTGGGGGTACGGTGGGGCCGAGGCCGGCCGCCAGGCCCCCGCGGTGGTGGTTGAGCACCTGCTCGATGGCCTGCACCACGTCGCCGCCGCAGCCCTGCAACACCAGCTCCAGGACGCCCCGCCTGTGGCCCGGGAAGACGCGCGTCAAGATGTCCAGCGGCGTCCGCTGCCGTGGACCCGGGCCCCCGCCCAGCCCTGGCGCAGGCGAGGCCTCCGCCTCTTCTTTGTCGGCCTCAGAACCGGATTCTGAACCCAAAGGGCTGGCGGATCCCGGGCTGTCCTCCTCGCCGCCACCTCCGGGGCCAGCACTGCCTGGGCAGCTGCCACCTGCCTCCTTGGAGGCCCGAGCCAGGGGTGACCCCGAAAAGGACTCGCCGTCGCCGTTCTCCGAGCCCGAGCCTGGCCGCACCTCTGGGGACGATGTCCCAGGACCCGAGTCCGCGCCGTCGGGTGATAAGGGCTTTCCCGGCTGCGGTTGCGGGCTGCCTGGGCGGCCTGCCTGAAGCAGCGTCTTGGGGAACAAGTCAAACTTCTGTAACTTGGCCTCTAGGAGGGGAGAAAGGGGTACGTAAGGAGGGGTTAGCACGGAAATGACCGCACCCTGTGGCACCTGAGCCCTTCGGATCTCAGCTTCCTTTTCCTCTGAGCCCCACAACCCTCATTCACTGGGCTCCAAAGCCCGTCTTTTTGCTCCAGCGGTCCTTCCCCTCTGAACTCCTATAGCCCTAGCTCTCTTTCCAGGCTGTCAGAGCAGTCTTTCTGTACCCAGAACTCCAGCCACCTATGCCCTGTCAACTCAATGTCCAGTGACCCTCTTCCTACGACTGTGCCCAACATCTTCACTCTTCCTAGTCTTGCTCTGCTCTGGAGAAGTGGCCTGACCCAGAGTTCAAAAAGTAGCCAACACAACTCGCACCTGTACCACCACGCTGTATAGAAGGCCTCACTCTATCCCTGTGATTCCAAGAGCCAAGCCAGCCTCGGGTGTTCTCTGGCCCTGGGCAGCACAGCCTGTAAGGGAGGGTACCTTGGGCGTTTATAAGATTCAAGCCTCTCTACAGGCAAAAGTAGAGCCTCTGTTTTAATCCATCCTTTCCAAAATCAAGAGCTAAGAAGTTCTTCCCTCCCAAGCTGGAAGCTGAGACAATCCGCCCCCCTCACCCGCCACCCCACCCCCCCCACCCACCCCCACCCCCGCCCCGCACCCCGGCCTAATTCCCAGCCCTACCAAAACAGCCTAAGGAGTCTCAAAAAGAGTAGGGCAGGGGCTAGAGGGGGAAGAGGAAAGGAGATTGAGAGAAGGGAGAGAGCGCATACTCTGAGAAAAGGGAGACGAGTGGGGAAAGAAGCTGGAAAAAAGGAGCAGAGCGGTTGATCAGGGAACACTGGGAACAGAAGAAAAGGAATCTCGCCCGGGGAACTGAGGGGTTTAAAAGGAATTCAGTGTCTTCAATACTAGAGAAAAACAAGAGGGGCGGGGGAGGAGATTTGGAGACAGTGGGATTTCTGACGAGAGTTGGGAAGCAGAGGGGCGAGGGCGGGGGTGGGGGGGTTGGGGTGGGGTGGGGAATCTGCGGCATGTGGAGAAGCGCTGAAAGAAGGAAAAGATAAAACGCGTGGGTTTTCGCGCTTGGGAGATGACCCAGTGAACTAATCAAGGAAGCTGGGACATCCCTGCGTTTGGGTAGAGGCGATAAGATTAAAACCTTTACTTTGGGGCCTGCGGTGGGAGAAAGGAATAAAGTGCAAATGCTTCAGAAAGGGGAGAAAGGAGAGTTTTGTGTGTTTATGGCCCAAATTAGCAGTTGGGTGCGCGGCCAACTCCAGCAGTTGGGGCATTTGGAGAACGGGATTCTACTCTTTCAGTATCGAGATTAAGTCCCTAAGGCCTCGCACCCCTGGACCCGTCCCTGCTCCCCTCTCCTCACCTGAGCTCCCCGCGCCCGCGGCGCCGCCCCCGGTCCCCGCGGGCGCTCCTGCTCCCGGCCCCCCGCCGTCGGCTGCGCACACAGAGCCAAAGACCTCATAGGCCGGTCGCGGCGGGATGATGCCATTGGCGGCGGCCAGCGCCAGGCCCTCGGCGGTGCCGTAGAGCAGCTGTAACTCGCGCGCCTCGTTCTCTTCCTGCGCCTGTTGCCTGCGCAGCGCCACCTGCGCCGCCATGACGCGCTGGCGCTCGGCGATGAGCGTGCACTTGGCGCACAGGCAGTCCTTCCAGCGGCAGTAGCGCTTGTGGCCCTTGAGCGCAGACACCACGCCGTGGTTGCGGCAGCGCGCGCATTTGGGCGTCCGCGGGTACTTCTCCGCAGCCCGCAACAGCAGCGGCGGCGCCCGTAGCAAGCCGCCCGCCACGCTCACCGGTAGCGAAGCGGCCGCCGCCGCCGCCGCTGCCACCGACGCCACCGAAGCCACGGGCGGCCCCGTCGCTGTCGCCGCCGCCGTCGCCGCGCCGGGTACGCTGGGCAGCTCAGAGCGCAGCTCCATGGCAGGACCTGGCGTGTAAGACCGTGGGAAGAGAGGAGAAACTTGCGGTGAGGAGCGCATGGTGCAATAAGCTAAAGCGCACCCTTGAGGAATCCAGGTTTAGAGAGGGGCATATCGGCAGCGGAGAGTTTGGCTAACAGTTACCAAATTGCTGGGAGGAGTTGCTTTGGAGCCTCCTTGTAAATGCCCAGCTCCTTCACCCCACTCCCTTCAGAGTTCTTCTTATAACTCATTTATGCACTGTGTGTAGATTTCAATTGAATCAGTGGTTCCGCTGGGGAAAAAAGTTTGAAAGTCACTGGTTCAGATGAGTGTAACGTGGGTTCTTTTTCTTTTTAATACCCCCAAACTTTAGCATAACTGAGGTTAGTCGGGTAGAGAAGAATGTTTGATGGGACTCGGATTAGAGAAAAATTTGACCCAACAATTAGACTGATGCCAAGACCAAAACGGGGAAATCCGGAGCGAAACGTTCGGTTTTGTAGAAGGGTGACGAGGAGGGAGGTACTAAAGCATGGAGATCAGCTGGTGGGGCTGGAACAGTTTTCTCTGGTGAGAGGTGAATGAGAGAGGGAAAAAAATCAAGAATAGGAAAAAAAAAAAAAAAAAGCTCTAGGAAGTGGAGTGAAGGCGAGGAAACAAACTCAGGGGCAAAATTAGGCCCAGGGGCCCAGGGACCCGTGGGAATGTGGGGGCTCCAAATTCCAAGGTACGAGCCTCCAGAGAGTAAGAGAAAATGGTTGTGGAGCTGAGTTTAGGAGGCCTGGGAATGAGGACTAAAGAGGAAATTCAGAGCAAGAAATTTCTTTTCAATAGGCAAACCCACCCCGAAGGTTAGCATGAGAGGCGAAAAAAACAGCGAGAAACAGATGATACTGGGGTCTGGGACGAGGTCTGGGAGAGAGGTGTGTGCATGAAAAAAAGAACCCTCAGGCATAGGCTGGGCTGGGAAACGAGTAAAAACTACAAGTTTTTAGCCTTGTAGTCTGGAGTAGTCGGGGAGGAAAAAGTATCTTGCAGAAGTTAGGCACTGCAGAAGAGAGAGCCTTTTCGCTGAGCTACTCACCCAGCCTTCCCCTCCCCTCCTGGTTTAGGGATCCTAGTCGTCAGACACGCCCTCCCCATCCTGGCGCCCCGCGGGACCCCACTCGGGAGCAGATTTCCCAAGTTCTGGTCTCGGAGTTGGGTTCGTGGGACTTGAACGGCCCAAGCTGGTAGGTCCGAGGCGTTGGGAGTCGCCTCTGGAACGGGGTCTCGGAGAACACAGGAGTCCCCCCTGCGCCTTGGCCTCTGAAGGCCCAAGGAGGCCCAACTCTTAAGCTTCCGCCGCGGCCTCCTCTGGGTCCCGGGTTCCCGGCCTGAGCCCAGGACCCGGTGTCTCCGCGCAAGAATTCTGGACCCCGTTCCAGTGAGCGCTGCCTCTTCCCTCAGGCCCCTCGAGCCGCGCAGTCCCTAAAGCCAGAGTGGCCCGGGCTTCGTCAACAGGGGCGGAAGGCCGGGCCGCGTCCCCCCGCCCTCCCTGAGGCCCTCAACTACCTGCCTTGGGCTCGGGGATCCTCCTCCGCGGGCGCTGCGCGCGCCTCCCAGCTCCGCCCGCGACGCTGGTGCTCTCGGCCTCTTCCCCTTGCCCCCGGCCCCTGATCTGACCACGTCACCCTCCTTCAGTCACCATGTCCGAACTTCCGGACCCCCTCTGAACGCTGCGCAGTTCAACCCTTTCGTCGGAAATCGGAGCCGGGGGACCGTTTAGGGATCGACTGGCTGGAACCCGCGACCCGGCCCTCGCCGCGTCCCTTCGCTGAGCGCGCCGGACGCTGCGCACAGCCGGGCCCCAGTTGCCCGGCGCTGCCAGACTCTCAATGAGCCGCTCGCCCGCTCTATTGTTGCTCCTTAGGGCTCCATTAGACAGAATTGGACAACAATGTGGCGCCTGCCATTGGCCAGGGGAGGCAGACGGCGCTCTGATTGGCCGGGCCCGCGTCCGGGGAGCCCCGCATTCTACAGTGTCCGAAAGATTCGAAACTCCAAAAGCTTCTCTGAGCGCCTCGGGGAGGGGAGGGGGCGCGCCAGGGAAGGAGTGGAAAAAAGTGGGCAAGGAGGAGCGTTGAAAATACCGTGACAAGTAGTTTCCGTGTGCCTGAGAGCGTGTGAATTGCGCCTAATTACCGTGTCCGGTGCGCCTCTACGTAGACGTGTGTAACCCTTCGGTTTCTGGGGCGCGGGCTCTGCTGCGCCGCTCTCACTGGCTAGCGGCGCTTGGCAAGGCCGACATTCCCAAGTAGCCCTGGCGGCTGGGGGCGGGATGGGGGCAGGTGACAATTCAATTACCGCGGCCGGGGTGGGGGTGGAATGGGAGCACGAGGGTGGAGAAGGGAGGGTGCTCATGGCATAAATGCCAGGATGATTTTTCCTGCCTTTATCCCGCTCCGTTTCGGCTTGTTCCCAAGTCCGACGCGTTTGGGGTAGTTGAGACAATTTTCCCCCCCTTTGCCGCCTTTAAAACGCAGGTCCTTTATTTTAAAAGTCCTGATACGATAGGCATCACGGAGGGTAAGTGTGGCTTAACGATTTTCGTTTTTAGAAGGGGGCCGGGAGAGAAGAAATGAGATTGCGCTTCCTGTCGGCGCCCGCCGGGCCAGAGCGCTCTGCGCCTTTCCCCTCCCAGCCCCCCTACCCCGTCCTTCTGCCCCATCTTGCGCTTTCTTTTCCTAGCTTTTGCAACATCCAGATACCTTTTCCGTGGTGGTGGGGTTATTTTCATCGTTGTTTTAAGTTAACAAACAGTTTGATTTTCTTTTTTAAACGAAAATGAAAAGTGGCCTCTCCGACTCCCCAGATCCCCTTCAACGCAGGACACACATCAGTCTGTCCTTCCGGTCCGGAGACAAGGTCGCCGCGGGCCCCCAAGAGTAGTTTTAACTTTGGTCACACTCTCCCGTCCTGACGTCACGGCTCTGAGGAACAGCTTGGTGCGCTGAGGTAACAGGTTTCGGATTTTGTTTCCCTTTTGAATGGCAACATCTGGAATTAATGCCGCGGTCCTCGAGCGGGATCGCTTTGGGTTTTTCTAGCTCTGACTCTTTCCCGTTTCTTTCTTTTTCTCGTTCTAATGCTCTCTCATTCTTTTTCTTTTCTCTTTACTCCGAAAGTAAAGAAAATTCATTTAATTCATGAGCAAAGAAAAATGAATTTCCTGTCGTTCTCTCTCCACTCCCGACCAAGCTTTTCAGCGTAGCTTTTTCGAACTTCCAGGGCCCCCAGGCTCTGGTCCGCAGTCCTGGGCGCGAAGATTCGGCTGGGGCCCTCCGGACGCAGCCCTTCCCACCTGGAAGGTCAACTGCTGCCAGCGCAGCCGCCTCTGAGCCCGGGGCTGGGCAGCTGGGGTGGGAAGGCTAGACAAGCGGGGTTGCCGCCGCGTGCCAGAGAACATCGCGCAAGTTCCTCAGCGAAGCCAAGCCGGGGACCCCGGCAGGGGAGGGGCTGGTTCGAGGAAGCGCCTGGCACGTACGGGGAGATTGCTTCCAGAAAGTTGACCAGGCCCGCACGCGACATGCTCAGACCTTGACCGTCTTCGATAATGATAGAAACCGGACTGTTCGCCCCTAGCATATTCCATTCGCTGGAGCCTGAGAGAGAAAAGTGTCAGCCCCCGTTGGGTCTCCCGCTCTGAGTGAGGGTAAGGGAGTGAGTCTGGAATAACAGTTCTTCAGGGGCGTAGGACCCAGACCCCCACCTTCCAGCACCTTGACAAGGTTATGAGGTTAAGGAAATCTATGCCTTAACTGCACCCTAGCGGGGGCGGGGTGGGGGGGGCGGGTGGCTGGAGGAGAGAGAAGAGAATGTGGCGCCGGGGGCCAGGCGCCTCCCAGAGCTCCCTTGGATAAAGTTTTCTAGTCATTTTAAACCCCAAACGAAAAGAAGTATAGACGTCCGCCTAGTTTGGGAGGCGCAGGCGGGGGTGGGCGTTAAGGCCAAGCCGCTATGAGATTCCCTCTACTCCCATCCCAGTGATCCTGCGGCATCCAAGGGTCAAGCCACAAGGTTTGGGGTCCCCGTATTTTATCCCGCTGGTGTAGAAGGAATCTCATTTCCTTAAGACGGGGAGAGGACACAGCCTGGAGCCCTGCTCAACCAGAGGAACCCAGCCTCCCTAGAGCCTGGCCTTTCTCCTCGCATTCACAACCCAATAGGTCCGGGACCAGAACCTTTTCTTTTGATGTCCCTGAGGTTCTGATGTCCCCCTATGCTCATGTGAGTGCATGTGTCATGGAAGGAGTCAGAGTAACCGTCCTCCGACGAGGTGGCTGTACTCACACCTCCATAGGCCACTTCGGGCTAGTCCTGATTTGAACTGTGCTCTCAGAGGGGAGCAGACCGGAAGGGGGTCATTGGACCTGGCCGCCAAGGGTGGGGAAAGCATGCTCAGGTTGAGGCATTAGGGGGTATGCCCCTTACGCACGCCGCAGTGTGGCTTCACAGCTGGACATACAATCTGCACGTGTGACCTCATTCTGCACAAGTCTTGGACACACCCTCACACCTGAGCACCTCAGGTGGTGCTGGTTTAGTCGCTGCCGGGAGGTTTAGTCGCTCAGCTGGTTTAGTCGCTTAGTCCTGTCCAACTCTTGTGACCCCATGGAATGTAGGCCATCAGGCTCTTCTGCCCATGGGATTTCCCAGGAAAGAAGACTGGAGTGGATTGCCATTTCCTTCTCCAGGGGATCTAAATGCATCTCCGACGCTGCTCTCCCATCCCAGAGGACCCCTACTGAAAGTTTGATGGACTTTACAGCCCTCTCATAAGCATGTTCTCATTCTGAAACATACACTCGGTGTGTGACCTCTCACCCAGAGCTCCACAGACTCCCACCCAGGTGACTAAACACCCAGACCGGAGCATAAGCACTTGTGCCTGGCTAGTCCACGCACGGACCTAACACTACTACAGGCCCCAGCGGGCCACCGGACCCTGGGCAGAGAAAGTCAGACCTCTGGGACAAATGAGGTGAGGAGAGCAGAAAGCCCGCCTTCACACAATCGCACACATATTCACTCGCTTACGCATGTCCTCTTAGCTCTAACTCATTTGCACACACAGTTCTGCTGTGCCAAGGTGTGGGGGCCCCGGGTGAGCGCTCCAAGCAACGAAAATCTACTGCTTGCATGTCTGAGACTGGCTCCCAACCTTCGCCCCCGCCCAGGCAGTGGTGGGGTACAAAGGGACGGCCCTGGTGGGGGCCCAGGGTGATGCCGGGGGTGGAGACTGTAGGAGGGCGCGGTGGCGCTGAGTAGGAGCCGGGCCGGGGACGAGGATGGGGGACCCGGGAGGCATTGACTTTTGCGCTGTTTGCCCTCGGCAGCGGAGCGAGAAGACGCCATCTGTTTGCCGGCTGCGGCGCGTCCCGTTTAATTACCCTCCCGGCAGCCTAATAGAGATGATATTAAACTAAATCTTTCTGACATTAAAAGTAATTATCCCCAAATCAGGGGCTTCGGGACGGAATCGCCCCTCCTGTCTCTGCCCTTCCCCTGGCCGCGCCAGATTCCGTTAGTTTGGCTGAAACTCCTTACCGGGAAGGGGGCGCGGGGAGAAGAGGGAAGGTACCTTTGGGAGAAGGAGTCTACGCAGGCCGCCCCAAGCACGCTGTTTCCAGTACAACTACAGACGCTCTTGTGTATACGATCTGCGCATGGATACACACACACCTGTACATGCACAGACACACAACGACAACATCTTCCTCCAGTTCAACTCATTAAGACTGTCTGCCGCGTGCACCCCCATTTGGACAGGGAGAAGCGCAGCCTGGTTTGCAGTCTCGGTCCCCAGCCCCTAAAATGGTATTTTTGCGTGGTCGAGCCCTCGGATCTGGCCTAGGCCAGAACCAAAGACCTAGATACAGGTTTGCAGCCACAAAGACCCTCTGCCATCGTGGGGCTTGACTTCTCAGGCGCTCGTCCTGCG
Organism: Bos indicus; assembly: GCF_029378745.1. Lineage (NCBI taxonomy): Eukaryota > Metazoa > Chordata > Mammalia > Artiodactyla > Bovidae > Bos > Bos indicus. The sequence goes on along the minus strand of NC_091762.1, from coordinate 96,116,970 downwards.
AGGGGCCCTACGCCGCGTGCTTCCTTCACATGAGATCGTTAAGTCACACCACCCTCTGCCTCTGAGAGGCAAGTCCTGTTATCCCACTTGACAGGTGAGAAGACAGACTCAGAGAGGTGAGGTGACTTGTCCCACATCTTACGACTAGTACGGGACACAGCAGAATTCGAACTCGGCTGTACCAGGAAAGCCAGAGTCCAGGTTCTGCCGGATTCCAGGCGCGGGCTCTTGCTGGGCACGGTGGATGTCTGGGCCTGAGGCCCCTCTCGGAACCCTTACCCTGGCGCCCGCAGGACCGGCCTCTTCCCAGGCTTTCTCAACTCCCCCAGGGAAGGAGTGAATTGGAGACCTAGCTGCAGGCGGAGGGAACGAGGGCATCCACGCGGAGAGCGCGGCCGGAACCCCAAGGCAGAGCCCCAGCCGCAGCCCTCCTCTGGTTCAAGCCCTTGCCTCTGCAGGTCGTGCCCAGGAGGAGCGGCCGCCCCTTGCCGCCTGGCTTCCCATCTCCACATCCTTCTTGTTGAGCGTATCTGAGCCTGGGACAAACGCGCAGAGAGTGATGTTCATCACCCTCTTACTTGCTTCTAGTTCTGAGTGCCTACTGTGTACCGCTACTCTGCTAAACGCTTGGTGTGTGCTGTCTTGCTTGTTCCGCAGTCCTTGGGGGACGTGTGACGTGCGCCTTTCCGGATGAGTCGGCCGAGGTTCCAAGGTTCAGCGAGGCGACGTGACTTGCCCGGAGTTGTAGTGTTGCTGAGCCCAGAGGAAGACCGGCACCCAGATCCGACTCCCACTCCCAGGCGTTTTTCTTCTCACCTTCAGTTCTCGGCTGGTAGGGTCAGACCTGGGGGCTTTCAGTCGATTCCATTCTATTCAACTCGCTGGTTATTCACGGAGACGTGAAAGTTGGTCATCGTTCATTTCATTAATGTCGAGCACCTTGTATGTGCCTGGGCCTGAGGACTGGAGATAAGTCAACCGTGATGGGCCCTTAAAGAGTTCATTGGCCAACTGTGGACCCAGTCACTTAACAATGACCTCACAGGGAGTACAGGGCTGAGGTGTGAGTGGGCAAAGAAGGGTCAGAGGAACCTTCTGAAGAAAGGGACCCCTGATGCAAGACTAAGGTTTCCAAAATGGAAACATTACTGCCTGTTCTGTTAAGTAAAACATTTTAGATATTTCAGCAAAGTGTATCTGAAATATTTCTATGTGCCTACATTTACAAAAATACACGTTGTTACTTTTTAAAATTTGCAAATATGATACGTACTTTTCATAGCAATCAATGTATCTACATAATCTTTTAAAGAATAGCTTAATATTTCATTGTATGAATGTACCTTAATGTATTTAACCAATTCCCTTTTAATAGGTATTTAAGTTTGTTCCCAATATTTGCTATAATAAAAAAATACAGTGAACATCCTTTGTGAATTTGCCTAATTATTTTCTTAGGACAAATTCCTAGAAATAAGACTGATTAGTCAGAGGGTCAGAGGCTTTTTTCAGTTTTTGATTGCAACCTGTCAGCACTCAGGAGAAGTTGTATCAGTGGATACACTCAACAGCAGTGCATTTTGCTGATCTTTTTCATCTTTTCCAGTTCAAGCAGGAAAAGGGGATCTTATTGTCACTGTAATTTGCATTTCCTTAGTTTTCCCCATATGTGTTGGTCACTCATGTTTAAAAAAATCTGTGTATAGCTTTACTTATTTTTCTAACAGATAGCTTCTCTTTTCCTTAATTTGTGATTGCTTTATATAGTAAAATCAACAGTATCCTCTTATCTGGACATATGCTGCATTTCTCCAATTTTATTGATCTTATATTGCTATTGTTATACCAAAACTAACACTTTTCATGTAGTCACATCTGTCATTTTTTCTTTATTCTATTTGCAGATCATACTTAACAAGAGTTTTTCAAATCCAACTATCCAAAAGCATTTACTTATATTTTATATTAGCACTTTAAAATTTACATTTATTTACATTTTTGAAATTAATTTGAAAATTAATATTGGAATATGTGAAGTAAGTTTGTGGTTTAATTTCCCCCCAATAATTAGTCAGTTATTACAGCACCGCTTAATGACTCACCATGTCCCCACTGACAAAATACCATACTCTGCTTTCTCAGGTGAACTCAGGTCCTCTCTGCGCTTTCTCATCTAGGGAGCTATTTCCTTTTGCCCTAGTCTCACCCTTTTGATTATTGTAGTTCTGTAATGCTTGAAAGGGCAAGTCACCTTCTGATTCCTGATTCTTCCCTCCCTCCCCAAATTCTCATAGTTATTTTGAAAAGATAGTCTTCTAAATAAATACATTCGAATTTTTAAGGCTAGTTCCAAAAAGAAAGTGAAAAATTTTAAACCCTTTGGAAATTTGATTTAACTGCCTTTAGACATTACTTTGAGGGAGATTATACATCTTCACAACATGGTATTTTTTCATCTAGGACCCAGAATGACTTTTACTTATTCACAACTTTTACAGCCTTTTGTAAATTCTGTCATGCTTTTTTCCCCCTGTAATTCTGTTTCTTAAGCATTCTTTGGCATTTAAATGCTGTTGTGAATGGAATCTTTGCACTCATTACAGTGTCTTAACTAGTTATGACAGGAGCACAAGAAAGTTATGGGTTATAGTATATTTATCTTGAAACCAGTCTCCTTTCTGACCCCTCCCCCTTTTAAATTAGTTCTCACAGTTTCCTGGAGCTGAGTTTGGAAGGACCTGGAATTGACCAGGCCAAGCAAGGGAGGGAGGGAGAGGCAATTTTGCACAGAAAAAACCATGCAGAGGCCCATGTGATTTGCAGGTCCTCCTGGGACTTTGGAGATGGTGTTCACCTGCAGGGTGGTCTTCTGGAGCATTCTTCTCCTGGTCTCCATCTCCCAAGACGGCCTTTGGAAACAGCAATTGGGGAATCAGCCCTGGGGGCCAACAGGCCATCTAAACTTAAGCCACTGCTGCGCTTTGTGACCCATGCTGGGCTCACCTCCTGGCCACCCTGAAATCAGACTACATGGAGGAGGGCAGCAGCCAGGCTACCGAATTTCAGGGGAAGAGAATTCGAAGAGGATGAGCATTAGGGCTAGGCTCTCGCCTGAGTCTGAGTTCTGACTCCACTTCAGAAATGCGTGGAGGAACGCGTGTTAGCTGGTGTATGCACCCAGACTGTAATCCCCAGGTCACTGACCAAAATGAAGATATGAGGGAGGGATGGGGCTTGGAGGGATGAGACCTAACCCATCCTCACTGGCAGCCCCAGCCCCCACCCTGGGCCTCTTTCCCTCAGATAAAAGAGTTCTGCTACTCTAACTTCCACCCCCCGCAGCCCCACCGCCCATTCCCTCCACCCCTTCTTTTGCGCTAGGACCGCCCTAGTCTTTAAACTGTGTATGGTGGGTGAGTTCCAAGCTGCATGACTGGCTCAGGACCCGTAATTGGTTGGCTTGGAGCCCAACATGTTAGCTCTCTTTCCTGGCCGCGGTGGTGGCAAGGTTGGGGTCAGGGAGCTGGCTCACAAATAGGCCTTTGTGCCCCAGTGGGTGGTTCAGACTCTAGGCTTGAGGTGATAACTAGGTACAGACCACCAACCCCACCCCCCCCTTCCAGGTTCCTAGGCCCAGGCCAGTAAGTTACCTGGAAATTTCTACTGATGCTCTAGTACCCAGCCCCTTGGATCCCTTACTGTCCTTGCCAGAGGCACAGTAGGCACAGTGTGACCCTGCAAGCTCTCCAAGTGCCTCTGCATGCCCCTCTCCCCTCTCTGAAGCAATCTACATCATGTCGTATCAGAGGAACCTGAGAGGGGAAGTGACTTTTCCAGGCTCATACAGCTGGGTGCGGGGTAGGGGAAGCGAGCTGTTCTTTGCATCTACAGAAGAGACTGGTTGGCAACTTGGAGGAGTTGAGGCCACTTTCTTTACCCGCATTTCTCTGAACTGATCCCGTGGGGATGGGTGGAGGAAGGTGTTGGAGCCTCTTCTCTTGGGGGTTTCTTCACTCCTTTCTGTGCACCTAGAACCCCCCTTCACCCCTCAGGAGGGGCCACACTGTGCCTCACTGCTGGGCAAGACTCGAGCACCACCTTTCACTCATCCTCGGCACCTTTGGTCACAAGGCCTGGCTGAGCAGGGCTGCCAGTGTGGAAGCGAACCTGGGCTGGAGTCCTGCTTTTGTCACATCTCCTCCTTTTTGTCACATAGGAGTAGAACTAAGGCTTTCACGGGAGCATCGTGAGGCTTCAGTAACACAAGTGAAGTAAACTCCTCAGTGTCTGACACGTAGTGGACTCAGCTGTACTGGATATTCTTATTTGTTAGCAGTTGTTGGATGAATGATTTTCTCTTTTTTCAGAGAGGAAAATTGTTCCTTTTTCAGTACTTTTTTTTTTTTTCCTCCATTAGAAGGAAGACTGGGGAGGTGATGACAAGAGGTGCCTCCACACTTGAATCAAAATCTGAAAACCCCCTCCAGAGTCAGAATTCTGATGGATCTGCATGGCTCAGAGAGCTTGTAGTGGGCCCGGGGTATTCCCTTCCTCGGTCACTTCACCCACTCTGCCCAGCACCTTCTCCTGGGACTCCATTAACCAGAGCATGTCTGCTACAAAGCACAAAGTGGTACAGTGTCAGTAAGAAAGGAGCAGCCCAGCTCAGGGCACACCCCCAGCCTCTGGAAGCATCCCCTCCTTTCTCTTCTCAGAGGCCTCCACTATTTGGAGCATGCCTGGCGCTGCTGATTCCTAGGAGAGCTCCCCTAGTAGGCCCTGGACCCCCATGACACACTACCATTTTTATTCCACAGAACCTGTTCTTCATTCTGTGTTCATGACTTCCCATAGCACGTAAAAGACTCATAAAATGTACCCCTTTTCGTATGAAGAAACGGAGGCATGTAGGCAATACCTGTGTAAGCCAGTTCCCCACTGATGCTTGGTGTGGTTGAGGAGGCCAGAAGGGAGGCCTTGGCTAAGTCACTTCATTGCTCTGGCCCTCCATTTTCTCATCTGTAGGTAGGCCTGCTGATCTGGAAATGCTCTGAAATGAGAGGACTATGCAGACCCCGCTAGGAAGATGATGATCCCTACGTAGGATGCGCCATCCAGCTGAGGCCCTGGCATCCACCTCTGGAGTACAGCAAAGTTCCTGGCCTCCACACCTGGTTTCCCATGCATGTGCTTCCACCTGACCCCCCAAACACAGAAAAATTTCAGTAAGACTCTCCTTGTTGCCACCTCCTTGGAAAAGTCCTACACAAATGTTAGCAGTTTGTGCCCAAGGAAGGCAAGAAAATTTCCAGGGGGCTGGAGACCTGAGCCCAGAGGGGCAGATCTGATCCCTAGGATGCCTACCTTCTCTAACTCTGGGATCTGACTCTTGGGCTTGGGCGGCCCATTCATTACAGAGGGTACTCTGGCCAGAGCTCCTAGATGGGGTTCACCCCTCCCCAGAGCCCCTCTGACTGCCTGCATGAGGGCCTCCTCTGGGGTCCCACATCTCCTGGCACTCCTCTAAGCATTGCCCACACTGCCTTGAAGTTCGTGGCCCCAGGCCAACCTGGGACTTCTGGGTCAAGGGTAGAGGCTGCGAATCTGTGTTAAACAAAAAGCCTAAATGATGAATGGATGTGTGAGTCAAAACTGACCGAATTTCCATAAGGAAAAGAGCACTTAGGTGCCCTTAAAAGTGCTTCAATTAAATGCTGGTTTGATGAAAATGCATGATGGAAAAAGCGTTTATCTTAGAGTATGCTATATAGTAGCTGTGAGACTTTGGGCAAATGATTTAACCTCACTAAGCCTCAGTTTATCGATGTAAGAGACAGGGATTGTAGATCCTGTATATTTCACCTCAGAGGGCAGTTTTGCTATTCATTCATTTATATAACACTGACTGTCTGTGCCCTATGCCAGGCCCGGTGAGGACACACCTATCATGGTCCACAGAGGAGACTTCTGTGCAAATAATCACAATAATGTGATAAGTGCTCTACTGAGGGTAAGCGCAGGGATTAGAAGGGGCCCTAACTCGTCCTGAGGATTCCGTGAGGCTACCTGGAGGAGGAGTAGTGGGGTGATCATTGCCTGAGTTCTGGAGACAAACTGCCTGTGTTTGAATCTGACTTCTTGGTTTACCAGCTGTATGACCTCGGGCAAATTACTTACCTAATCTCACCAATGTGCTTTAATTTTCTCACCAATAATGTGGGGATACTAATATTAATAGTATTTCATAGGATTGCTGTGAGATGTAAATGAGTTAATACAAGTAAAGCACTTAGTGCTTGGCATATAGTAAACATGATATAAATATTCACTATCGTAACAGCCATCTATCAAGCACCTACACATGGCCAGGCCTGTGCTAAGGGATCTGTCAATGATCAGATTGACACGGACTCTACCCTCATGGAGGCAAAATCTGAACTGAGCATCAAAGTACAAATTGCTTCTTATCTAAGGAAAGTTTGGAACAGAGAAGGCAAAGGAAGGAACTCAGTGGGTGCTGACATTTCACAGGCAAGCAGAGCAGGAAGACTACAGAGCGGACAGAGGGGGGCCTTTCAGAGAGGTGGGAGGGACAATAAAGAAGTGCAGAATCCTGGAAGGCAGAGGGGAGTGGGTGAGAATGTTCACTATACTCTATTATCTGTGAGCTAGAAGCTACAGCTACTGAAGCAGCTCGTGGAAGGCGCCTCACTGGAGGGGAGACAGAGCAGGCATGAGCGTTGGACTCAGATCCAGACTGGAAGGTCAGCTTCTTTCTCTACTTGGACACGTCTCTTGGACAGTGTCAGTTTCTCCGAGCCTCAGTTTTCCGGTTACATAAGAGACACTAACAGTAGGGACCTTACAGTGATGCTGAGGCAGTTGTGGGAGGACAGTGCATAGAGCCCCCAGCACCATGCAGGTCTTACCTGTGCACTCAACACCAATTCTTCTACTCTGTCTCTCCTCACCAGTGCCAGTTGGTTTTGCTCCAGCTCCAATTAATTAACTGCTTCAGTTACTACTGGGTGCACGACAGCTACATGCCAGACCCTGGGCTGGCTCAGAGAATAAACAGATGACTACGATCTGGTCTCTGCTCTCACAATGTTCCCAGAAAGGCTGGATGTTAGAGATGGAAGTGACCACCTTATTAGTATTGATACGTGACTATCATTATTTCTTTGTTTGAATTTGGTTAGTAAGTCCAAATTACTGTGTGTTTACTTCGAGTCATTTTGCTAGGCCTTGAGGATATGAAATAACAGACTCTTTGGGGAGCTCACAGTCTGGGGTCAGGGGGAGGGAGAGCACGTGAGCTGAGAGTTCCAGTTCAGAGCGATTCAGCACTGCAACAAATCCAATCCAGCTCAGCACAGGCCCCTAACCTGGAGAGTGTGCGGGGGTGTGGCCATGGTCCGGTATACCAGCCATGGTGGAGGAAGTGAAGCCTAAACTGAAAGTGAGGGCTGGATGGATGGATGGTGCAAGGAGTCTCATGGTGACGGAAGAACAGTCAGGGGAGAGGGACTAGAAAGTTGATGCTTTTAGGAAACTGCAGGTATTTCAGGATTGAGGGCGTGGCTGGAGATACAGATGGGGAGGGAAGTAGGGACAGATGACAGGTGGTTTAAATCCAAGCAGAGTTTGGGTTTATTTGGAGGACAATGGGAAGCCTTTGAGGGGATAGAAGCAGGGGTGTGGCATGGTAAGGCAGATGTTTTAGAAAGCTCTTTCTGGCAGTTAGGTGGAGACTGGTCTAGAAGAGAAAGGACTGGAGTAAGGGAGATCAGTTAGAATGTAGTTTCATAAGCCAAGTGAGAAATTTAGGTCAGTAGGGACAAAGGATGGAGTAGGGAGTGGAGTTTGGAGATGTCAGAGGCAGAAGCTATGGAAACCTTAAATCACTGCATGTACTTAAGAGGCAGTGCTTAAATTCTGGCTCTGATGCTCTGGGGAATGAGTCATTTTGGAATGCTGAGTTTTCTATAAAAAGTGACTTTTTAAACCCTCTTGGCATCCACCAACATTTAAAAGATGTTATGATTGTAACTATTATTTGAAATGCTTTAGTTGTGTCATACTTTATCTGAAGGTGGCACTGAACTGTCATAAACACAGAAGCTTTGGCGTTGAAGATCTGGGTCCCAGACTTCGCTCTGCACTAGTTCTAGAGCTCAGCCAAGTCACTTCATCATTTTGAGTTCGCTGCCTCTTCAAAGTGGGGTCGAGATGACCCACCTAGCTGGTGGTTGTGGTCTTATGGGAGGTAACGTACCCAAAGCTCTAAGCATAATGTGGGCATATCCTGAGTGCTCAGCAAGCTAGTCCTCCTCGCTCCTCCACCTTCTCACGATGCCCTGGGCTGACCCTTACGGACACCAGTAACTCAGTGACACTTTATGCAGGGCTCTCTGACCTTCCCTGAAGGACCCCAGAGCACTGCATTTGGACTTCTTGTGTCTGCTTTTCATGTTTTCTGTGTCTTCCCCCAGAACCTGCCATTTCATACTGCTGTCGTTACCCAGATAGTAGATGTTCTCTAACTCCCTTACATGTTAGCTAATAGTTAAGTGTGAATCATTTAATCTTCACAACTTTATCAACCAGGTACTTTTATTATACACTTCACAGCTAAAAAGCTGAGGCACAGGAAGGTGAAGTAATTCCCAAGGGCACACTATTAAGTGGGGGAGTGACTTGAATTCAGGCAATATGGCTCCAGAGGCTATTCTCTTAACCACACATTATGTCACAGTTAATAGACTGAAGACTGGAGAGCAGGTCTCTCTTATTGGTGTTTCCTTTCAGAGGAGACTTCCAAAATGCAGGAGCTGCATGGCCAGTTGGGGTTGTTAACGGTGATCTTCCAAAGCAGACTGAGACAAAGGAGAAACACTAAATGTAGAGGGAGGTTCAAGGCAGGAAAGCCTGGTTGTTGCATCTTACCCTCTTTGTGGCTTTTAGAGTTATTAATAATAAAAAAAAAGACTTGATGAGAAGAATCGACAGATTCAACTTCCCAAATGGTCTGATGTTGTTTGCATAATGTAAACGGTGGTGGGGGGAGTCGATCAAACCCACTAACAATTTGATAAATACAGATTCTCCTTCCAGAATAGAACACATTTAACTTTTTGTATACAGTTGTAGGGAATTCTAAGATCCATGTTTGGACATGAAATTTAGAGGTTCTTTATGGAAGAGCTGTGGACCTGAGTATCAGAGCCTGGGGCTTGAGTTCTACTCTTCTACTGCCATTCTCTCTGACTTCAGGCAAGCATCTACCCTCTGAGCCTCAAGTACAAAATGCAATGATCATGCCTGGCCTGCTTCCCTCGCTGCAGTGGACTGTAATGATGGCTGTGGAAGGTGTGGTAAAATGCAGAGTGCTGTGCAAATGTTATCAGCACACTGAGGTTCAAAGAATTTACTCACCTTGGGTCACACAGCTATTCAGTGGCAGAACCAAGGTTCAAACTAAGACACTGTAGTCTCTGGAATGTGTGTGTGTGTGGTTAGGTCTCCCTCCGAGAATCTGAAAAAGGATCAAATGAGATAATGCATGTGGAAGGGTCACTTAGACTATAAAGTGAATTACTCCTGGACTGAATTTAAGATTCCACATCCCATCTGCCTGTGGGATTCAGGACTGGTCGGATGAGGGGCTGAGGGGGATGGTGGAAGTGTGTCAATCAGAGACGCTGCTTATGGAGACAGTTAAGACCCCCTCCCATATCCACATGAACTTCTGTGCTTTCAGGGAAATCTGCTGGAGCTCTGCAACCTCCCTGACCAGCACATTTGACTCAGCATGTCTAGCTTTGAGAGTAGAAATTTTAATACAACTGCAGACTTACTTTATGTTTTTAATGTCACTAATAAAGTCTATAAAAACCTGAATCCTCTTCTCTTACACTGAAAAGGAAAGACTCCATAAAAGAACTCAGAACTTGGATGCTTGCAATTCAAAAATGAACACCTGTGTGTCCCAAAAAACTAGTGATGCCCGAGCACGACACCATTGTAAACCAGCAAACTCCCCCAAGCTGCACCTTCTGAGAGGCAGCAGGAAACTGGCAATACTTCCTTAAACCTTCAAACAATTTCTCCAAACATACAAGTGATAATCCAAGAAATACAAAGGAATGAACTGGATTGAGGCAGGGATGACTGCAGCCCTGGAATGATACTCTGGACAGATGGGCAAGAACACAGAGCACGTGTTCTGACCAACACATTTCTGTGTCCGGAGGCTGGGATGTAAAGCCCAAGGAAGCAGTAAAGCCAAGGACAGGAGGAAGAATTACAAAGGACAATGCTCTTTCTGTGGGGACAGTAAGTCATTTAATGTTTTTCTTGGATCCTAACTTTACATGTCATTTTAATGTTGTGTTTGTAAGAAAGGACATAACATTTCTCTGGCCTCCTGTTCTAAAGCTCAGTAGAACAGAATGGCATGAGTGGACAGTGATAACTAGCTGGGGTGTCTCCTAGCAGAGGGACCAATACGATAGGATTTCATGAGACCGAGCAAGAACTTTTCAAGGCAGGGCTGAAAAAGGGTGTGTAAACTTCATACAGGTTCAAGTAGCATTTAATAACTTTTATGAAATCGGTTTCAGAGTAAAGTCTATATTATTGGAATACAGAAGTGAAGGTGATAGAGGGGAACAATATGATGCAGTCAAACCCAAATTAGATGGAACAGGTCAGATATGAGAGTGAACTCAAGAGTCGCCTCCCTCCAGTCCCCACCCACACCATTGCTGCTGGTCCTGAGTGTGGCCTGGGTTCAGGGCTGTTGCTTCTCCACAGCAGCTACAGAACATGGGCTCCCTGGAGAAAGAAGAGCTGGCGTCCAAGTACATCTGTAGCATTGGAAATGATCGTCTTGTGGGGCCATCAGTTTAGGAAGGTGGGAGTGGAGCTGGAGAGGAAGTGCTCAGGTTGAACTACTCCGGTTTGGGTCTCTTTTCCTTACAGCCTCCCTTAAGAGACCCCTGGGGCCAGAGAAGGCCTGTATACAGGCAGATGTAGCATTAGTCTGTTAGGAACACACTTCTCTTAAGAGAGTGTTCAGGGGAAGTCCCTGGTTTGCGTGTCAGAGAAAAGACACAAGGTGGAATTTTCCTGGCCAATGCCCATTTCTGGGCAGAGGGAAAATGACCAGGCATATCTCAGGCTGTTGTTAAGAGTCTCCTGAGAACCCCTTGGTTTGGGTCAGGGGGACAAACCCAGCACTTAAGACTCTTCTGGGCATGTACAAAATGTCAAATCAGGATCCCAAACCCTAGGATAGAGACCACAGGTGATGTAAAAACAGATACAGAAAAACATTTCAAGACTGAAAATAAATCACTGGTGGTGAAGGTATAAACAGTTCTTGCAAGAACTAAATTCCCAACCCCAAATCCATAGATTATTAATAATCCACATTTACTAAATCATCCCAAATTATTATAGGTAAGTTCAGGCAATACATGTCTTCTGAGCTGAGCCCTCAGGTTTGCTCTCTTAAATATATGAAATCAGAATTTTCAGCCACAGAATGAGATCCCTTTCATTTGAGATAGGAGTCTACCATCTAATACTGAAACATTAAAACAGTGAAACAGTGGGGCAGGTTCCTTATTACAGCCGGGCTCAGAGTCCACGGGGTGGCTGATCGGATTTTGGCGACAGTCAAGGTGCTTAAAACACCAAGTGACAAGGTCCAAATATGTGATGGAGTAGAGGGAGAAAAGAGCGAGAGAGAATTGCATTCAGTGTACACTGACGGACCAGCAACCTGGGAGCTGGTACCCATGAGGTTCTACCTGCCCAAGTGCAAACCTAACAGCAGCTTTCTGCAGCTGGGCCAGGCACTGAAGTCCTGGCACTGGTCCTCTTCACACTATCTCAACATTCACATCGTGAGCTTAAACAGTTTCTCACACTGTAATGGGACAGCAAATAACTCCCAGATGGAACCTGGGGACCCCAAGGCAGCAGCAATAAATAAATATCTTGCTATATGTCAGATGCAGTCCTCAAACACCTTACATCTTAGCAAAGGAGTCAGGAAGTATCAAAAAAAATGATATGCCTTTTGTTTTCCTACAACAATGTTTAATCTCCATGCCAAGAAGTCCCATTTGACTTTATCCCCCTGCCTCTTAAAATTAGGTGACAAAGTAGAAATCCAGTCATGAAAAGAAAAAGGCAGGGGTGTATGAGCCCTGGCTCAATGAGACATATCAAATACACAGCAGCCTGGTGTCGCAGGTCAGGCAGAATGGTCCCCGACCCTGTGTGGGGAAGATGGGCAGGGAGAGGTAAAAATCCTACTGCATGATCACTCACACTTTAACAGCGCATTAGTCATTGAACAAAGGTGAGGTGAAGGGGTCAGGGTGGAAGAGTTGTAATTCTCTACAATGAGGATTGGGAACATATACTCGCGGATGGGAAATTTTAAGTAGCTATGTTTATTATTACTTTTTTCCAGCAATCTTGCAAGAGGCAGAAGTGTGACATTGAGTTGAGTGAGACGAGCGTGTAAATGGGTTGATGAGGAGCCCTCCTCTTGATGCAGGCCTCTGGCTTGTCAAGGAATGGCTGGTTCCACCGCTGAGCCATGTTCACTCTTTTGCTTCAAGGAAAAGGGTTTCTTGAGGGAACAACTTTACTTCCAATAATGACTTATTTGGGTCCAGCTGGGTTACCTAAAAAGAAAGAAAATATATACTCAAAAGACGGGAAGCAGCACTATTTTCTCTCGCGGCATTCAGGTCCTGTCCTGAACTCTGATTCTGAGCCTACTATGTACCAGCACGAGCATTTTCACACCTACTATTTTCATCTGATTCTCAAAATAACCCTGTGAGGTAGGTGTTGTCCCCATTTTATAACCAAGGAAACCAGAGCTCAGAGAGGCCAAGTCTCATAGTTTAGTGGAAGAACTAGCATTTGACCTCAGGATGTACGTTCAAGCTGGAATCTCTTCCTGGGCAGGTGGAGACCCACAGCTCAGCTGGGACAGCAGAGCAGGAGGGCCTTAGGAAAGGGTGCTGGTTAAAAACTGATCGGCATTCCAGAGGACATGCACTTGTTTAACTCTGGACAGCAGGGAGAACCTTTTCTGTTTGGTGGGAGAGAGCTAAGCTTTTGGGGCTGATCTTCCTGCTGAACACACCTGCAGCAGAGACTATACGGTGCCCACCCCATGGAGCCCAGAGACGAGCATCTCCCCTACTGAGGAGAGGCTCCCTAGGGAGGCATATCAGTCTCCCTGTTGGTGGCATTGGTGAAGATATTTAGTTCCAAAAAAAGGAGGGAGTTGATGCCATAATATGACTTTATATTTTAGAAGTAAAAATTATTTTATAATATGAACTAGTACAGAGAATAAAAGACAGAGTCTTCTTGGCTCATTGGGGTATGTTAATCATATCCCAAATCAAACCCTATATTATGTTTATGTCTTCCTTGGTCACCGGCAAGGATGTGATGTGGAGACTTTCTGAATCCAAGAGTGAAAGAAAAAAAAACCTCAAACTTTCCTAAAGGGAACATGAATTTTAAAAAGCTGAGACATACTAATACTAGTCTAGCGATATGGACAATGGGCCGTGACTCCAGAAAGATTCTGGTTTAAATCACAACTGCGTAGCTATTAGCTCTGTGGCTTTGGAGTTAATATCAACCCTGTAGGACTGATATGAGGATTAAGTGAAGAAAAACATAATTAGCACAGTGCCTGGCACAGAGCAGGTATTCAGTGATGGCTGCCATATATGTGAGTAACTATAAGGGTGGATGATGGACACACAGATAAACGGACAGCTCCAAGTGTGTGTGACGGGAGGCTGGGCAGTCTGCTCAGTCAGATTTGTGTACAGGAGCTCTGGGCCCCTGGGCAAAGACTACAGCACCTGAGACAGGCAATCTTGTCCTCTGCTCAACTCAAGCCACACCTAATGAGATGGCTCTGCTGTCTTCTCCAAGATGATGGGGAGAGGACACCCTGGGGGCCTAAGTGTCACAGGCAGGCTGGTGAACTGAAGAAGGGTATACTATCTTTGACTGTATCCAGATGGAAATCTGGTATGCCCAGGAGGGTCATTAAGGAGACACATCCGCCTCCAGAATCCTCTCTGCTTACAAGGAACCCATTGCAAGGCTGCTCTACTGATATCTCTTGGGCTCTGGGCAGATGGGCAGACAAGGTGGTGGGGAGAGCCTAGCCTGCTGTCTGTCTTCCAATGCACAGGGGGTAGGGTGGGGTGGGGAGGGGGGGCAAGCTGCAGGCAAATGTTTACCCACTTCCCCAATTAACGTACAACACTGCGCCGGCTTCTGTCAACAAACAGAGCTATGCTGCCTCTGCTTCTGACTCGTTGGCATTTTCTGCCCAGCTGCTTCTGCTATTGTTCTTAATTAACAAGCCAGAGCTCTTCCGGCATCTTCTACTTTGTTATTTGTGGTTCATAAATATGATGTTTTCTGGGAGAAACCAAAATCATAATACTGCTAGAGCTGTGCATACCAGCAGAAAGTTAGGCTAAGAAGCAAAAGAGGCTGGGAGATTGGAGCCTCGAGGCCATATTATCGATATACAAGGTTAGATGTTTGGAAAACACACACAGTTTTCACTGTGTCTGATAAAAGTTGAGTGATTTTTCCCAGTCAGTTTAAGTGGGAGAACTGGGATTTGAGAAGGAGAAAACTGTAATTTCTTGAACACCTACTACATGTAGAGCACTTTAAATATGTTATTTCATTTAATCCCTAAAAAACTAGGCAAGGTAAGATGGAGATGACAGAATTGAGGCTCAGCATGGCTGCCACTTGTTTAAGGCCACATAGTTAGTGAGGGTCTGTCTATACAGTACAGTAGTTAAAAATAGTGAGGTAACAGATTCAAACTCTAGCTCTGTTACTTACTACTTATATGACCTTGAAGAAGTAATACAACCCAAGGGTCTCAGTTTTCCCACCTCTAAGATGGGAATAGTAAAATTCTCTTTTATAGGTTGTTGTGCTAGTTAAATGGAATAATGGTGATGAAGGCTCTGGTACAGAGACTGAACCAGTAAGTGCTCAGCTGGTAGCAGCCATTACTAGCTGGAGCACTGCCTTGGGTGGGGACTGGATCTGCCTAACTTTAGCTGGAGCTCTTTCTCCAAAGTCTTCTGGAGCTCAGGCCTGCACTAGGCTCTCTCTCTTACTTCCATCTTGTTGCTCAGCAGAAGGGCTCCCTTCTCTCTGATAGATCAATGTCTCAATACTTGGAGAATCCCGTCAGCAGGGCTGTGCCACCAAAAGACTGCTCACATTAAATGTGGTTGTGTTGGGACTGCTCCTTCTGGTGCCCCGTATCACAAGCAATTTTGTTCTCTGAAGGTCATTTCAGACAGAAATTTGAAGTGAACAAGGACAATTTCGTTTCCATTCTCATCTGCCTGGAGTAGACAGAAAGACTGTACTGTACGGAACCTAGCGAGATGCAGGGTGCCATGCCTTTCCCCAGCAAGAGTGTGGCCATACTGTGAACTGATCCTGCAGTGTTCTGGGCCCCATTCAAGAAGGATAGGGAGTGTGCTGGAGGGACCTCCTGTTAGGGAGGAATCTAAAAACCATGTTTTCTAACACACGTCTGAAAAATGGGGTATGTCTTCTTGCTGCTGTAGGGGCAGGGAGGGGGCTGTGTGCCCTCTTTGAACATCTGCAGGGCTGGCAAGTAAGCCAGGCAAACAGAGCAGATGTGTTCTCTGCAACTCCAGTGAACAGAGATGGCAATGATGAGGTGAAATTGTAGGGGAGCAGAACTCAGCTGGTCAGAAAATACTTTTTAATAGAGCAGCAGGTGCTGGTGTGGCCACTACTTTTCTTTCATCTTTCTTCATTCCCCTCTTGTTCTGTAATTGTCTTTTTGTTTTTCTTTTGTCATCATCATCATAGTAGCAATTATCATTCCAGTCGACCCTTGAACAACCTGGGGGTTAGGGGCATCACCTTTCTAAGCAGTGGAAAGTCACATAGTAACTTGTAGTCGTCCCTTCATGTATGCAGTTCCTCCATATCTGTGGTTCCTCTTTATGTGGGTTCTGCATCCACGATAAAACTGAGATCGTGAGAATATGAGAATGGCATATTACTGTAGTATTTGCCGTGGCTGCTGCTAAGTCACTTCAGTCGTGTCCGACTCTGTGCGACCCCATAGATGACAGCCCACCAGGCTCCCCCGTCCCTGGGATTCTCCAGGCAAAAACACTGGAGTGGGTTGCCATTTCCTTCTGCAATGCATGAAAGTGAAAAGTGAAAGTGAAGTCGTTCAGTCGAGTCTGACTCTTAGTGATCCCATGGACTGCGGCCTACCAGGCTCCTCCATCCATGGGATTTTCCAGGCAAGAGTACTGGAGTGGGGTGCCATTGCCTTCTCCGGTAGTATTTGCTACTGAGAAAAAAAATCTGCCTATAAGGGAACCTGTGTAGGGTTCAACCTATAAGGGAACAACGTGGGTTGTTCAAGGGCTAATCATATTCAGTGCCTACAGTGTAGCTGGAACCATGCTAAATACTTCATATAAAATGCTTTTGAAGTAGTCCTCAAAATAGCCAAACAAAGTATGTATTATTATTACCATTTTAAAGTTGAAGATATCATGGGTTATCTTACCCAAGGTTGCAGATTGAATAAGGTTTAAAACTCAAGTCTGCCTGACTCCAAAGCTAAGGATAACCAGAGTGACACTGGCCTACATGTTGACAGGCTGCCCTGGGACAATACAGGGGTTGGGAGGGGAAGGGAAGTGTTCAAAGAGGGGCTTATTTGAGGAAGAAGAAGATCATGATGATAAAGCTAACATTTATTGAGCATTTAATTTGTACCAGCCACATTCTAAGCACTTAACATTTATAAACAATTTAATTTTCATAATAACCCTCTGACATAGGCACAATTGTTATTTCTATTTTACAGATGAGGAAACTGAGCCATGGAACATATTAACACTTGCTTAAGTTCTCAAAGTTGTTAAGGGCAGAGCCAGAATGTGAGTCAAGGCAATTTAGCTTTGGAATCCATATGTTTAACTATTGGACTATTTTGCCAGAGGTGCTGCTAAGCATAGAGTCCACACAGAGAGAAGAAGTTGGATGACATGACCCTGAGGTTGTTTCTAACCAAGCTTCTAGGATATAAGATCTTCACTTTAAGAATGGCAAAAGGTCAAGGGTCAAGGAAAAAATCCTGAAATGTTTATAAAATACGAATACAAAAATGCAATCTGAGCTTATGTCCTGCCATTTACTTGGGATTTTACTGAATTATTGACTTTCTAAATCAACAGAGAAACCCTCCCTTTGGGACCTTCTGGGGGAGGAGGGGCCATTCTCAGATAAGAAGTATGGTCTGACTTTGTCTAGGTTAGAAAAGGAAAGTCAACCTTCTTGATACTTTATTCATTATATTTAAGAAACCTGAAAAAAAAAATTCTCATTAAGTTTACATTTTAGCAAACTGGCTTTTGTTTATGTTAACAAAAATGAGACATGCTTTCTGCCAAAGAGAGTTATTCTTTTCTAGGTCACTTTTCTCAGCAGTTTGAGCTTTCATGTATATTGTACTTCTATTATTTCCCTGGGCTTTTTTTTTTCCTGAAAAAGTATAACATTGCTGCTGAGAAAAATGTGAATCAATATGACAGTTTCTCATCCTTAGGCCATATTGAGTGAGTCCTACAATGTTAGAGTGGGAAAGCTCCTTAAATGCCAAATGGTCCAAGCCCTTCACTTCTCTGTGGGCAACCTGAGGCTCAGAGAGGTTAAGTGACATGGCCCAGATCACATGGTTGATAAAACAGATACAGTGCTCCACCTGTTTCTGACTTCTGATTTGAGGTTCTTTCTAGTCACACTATTTTGCTTCTCACTTAACAAAAAATGCCTGAGCAGAAATATAACACTACTACTAGGCTGGGAGCTACCTGAGAGTAGGAGCTGAGTAATACTAAAAATAATAGTAACTGCAATATATGAACAGTACTTTATAGTCTGTAAGATATTTACACAAACATTAAATCAAAATCTGGTAGGGTTGGTATTATTAATCTTTTATGTTTTATTTAGCTTTCCTGAGGTACGCTTTTATTTTAAAATTGAATAAAGGCAAGTCTGGATCTAATATTTTTACATTTAGAAAAAAATGCTAAGTTCAACAATTGGTTTTGAAACTGAACATCTGCAAGCAAAAAAATGAATCTAGATGCACAGACATTACAGCCTTCACAAAAATTAACTTGAAATGGACTGTGAACTTAAATGTAAAACACAAATCTATAAAATTCCTAGAAGATAACACAGGAGAAAATCTAAATGACCTTGGGTATGGTGATGGCTTTTGGGATACAACACCAAAGACAATTCATGAAAGAAATAATTGATAAGCTAAACTTCATTAAAATTAAAAACTTTGCAAAAGACACTGTCAAGAGAATGAAAAGACAAGACAGAGACCAGGGGAAAATATTTGCAAAAGACACAACTGATAAAGAGCTATTATCCAAAATATACAAAGAACTCTTAAAACTCAACAATAAGAAAATGAACAACTCAGTTAAAAAATGGGCCCAGAACCTTACAGATACCTCAGTAAAGAAGATTGACAGATGGCAAATAAACACATGAAAATATGCTTCTCCAACAGCATATGCCATCAGGGAAATGCAAATGAAAACCATGAGATACCACCACACACCTATTAGAACGGCCCAAATCCAGAACACTGACAACACCAGATGCTGACACTCATCTGCTGGGGGAATGCAAAATGGCAGAGCCACTTTGAAGACAGTTTGATGGTTTCTTACCAAATTAATCATATTCTTACTATAGTTCTGTAACGGCACTCCATGGTATTTACCCAAAGAAGCTAAAAACCTAAGGTCCACACCAAAATCTGCACACAGATGTTTAATAAGCACCTTTATTCACAACTGCCAAAACTTGGAAAGAACCAAGACGTTCTGTAGTAGGTGAATAGGTAAACAGATTGGAATATCCAGACAATGGAACATTATTCAGTGATAACAAGCTCTCCAACTACCGTAACATATATTGTCTAAACCTTAGAGCAATCCTAAGAGATTGGACTAATTTATCCTCATTTTCACAGATGAGAACACCAAAGTTCAAATAGGGACATTACTTGCACGTGGTTATACAGCTAGAAACTGGTGGAGCTCAGGTGTTCTCACTCTAAATCCTGAGCTCCTTCTACTCCATGAGGTAGCACAAAGGCCACATATGTAAATCCCCATATTATATTTAGTAAAACTGAATACATCTACCCTTGGTTTTGTTCAAAATTAGCATTTACTTTGAACTTGGAGAACAACTTGTCTTTCTGGTAAGCTATGAGTAACATATTCTGTTAGCTGTGTATGTGTGCTCAGTCACGTCCAACTCTCTGCGACCCCATGAACTGCAGCCTGCCAAGCTCCTCTGTCCATGGGATTTCCCAGGCAAGAATACTGGAGTGGGTTGCCATTTCCTCCTCCAGATCTTCCCAACCCAGGGATTAAACTCACATCTCTTGTGTTTCCTGCATTGGCAGGCGAGTTTTTTACCACTAGCGCCACCTGGAAGCCCCCAACATGTTCTGTTACTTACTCTATTAAAAATATGCATATTAAATATTACAAGTTTAAAAAATAATTGTCAATGTCATCACTATCAAAAAATTTACCATTTATTTGGCAAAGTGTCAGGCACTATACTAGCTGTTCTATATATTATCTAATTAAATGGTCACAACAATCCTATGAGATCAGTACTCCTGTTATTCTTATTTATAATGAATTCTCTGAGGTCAAAAACGGTTAAGGGACTTGCCCAAGATTACACAGGTAAGTAGGAAAGATAATGCTGGAATTTGCACCCAGGTTTGTGAGCTTCTAGCCTGTATCTGATGCACTGTACTTCACCTCCTTTTAAGTTCTGATCCTTCTTCTAAACAGGGGACAGCTAATGTGACTAAATGGCTTTTCTTGGCCATAAAGAAAGCAGGCATTCTGCAGCTGTCCTGGCTCATGTCCCTGTTGTGGCACAGACTTTGTTGTTCCCCACAGGAAAACAAGCTACCTTTTGTTACTATCAACTTGGTCCTAACAGCTAATTGTCCATTTTCTTTAAACACCTTTTGATGAGCTGGGAATCCTTAAAGAGGGCAGTTATACACACAAAGTATCAGAGGAAGAACTTAAGACCCAATCTGCTGGTCCTGTGCTGATCAGGGTGTGAAAAGGCTTTGGTAACTGTAAAGTCTTTTGCAAACATAAGGGACTGACCATCAACATCATCCACAACACCAGTTGTAGCTCCTAGCAAATTCTCCTCTACATTTGCTGCAGGTGGTAAAGCAAAAAGAACTTCCATTCTGGAATGGTTGCACTATGGGGCTGGGGCTTCACTATGGCTTATTTACATGC